>NC_056479.1:17997089-18673294 GCF_008729295.1 Plectropomus leopardus | reverse complement strand
CACACACACACACACACACACACACACACACACACACACACACACACACCAAAGTCCATAGTCCTACATAATTCCGAAAAACCTACAGACATTTTTCAGTTTTTTCCTTTCAGTGAACACAAGAGATTCTTTATGTGTGTGTCTGTCCTGTCTAATGACAATAGTGTTGCTTTAAAGAAAAAGAGAGCAGTGTGTGTGTGTGTGTGTGTGTGTGTGTGTGTTCTCAGAAGTGCTACAGTGAGGCTGTACAACTAGGTGGTCTTATCACACTGTTGAATTATGGGACATAGGAGAGCACTGAGCCCTCTGAGTTCAACAGCTTTCATCCAAAGAATCAAGGATGATGACGGTCCTTGTCGGATGAACGTACACACACACACACGCACACACACACATCACTTAGTCAGCATCTTAATGAAGCCTCCTTTGAGCTTGTCAGTCGTTCTTGTGTTGAAAATAATGAGGTAAAGAACATCCTGAACATCATCATGATAAAGAGAGGACTCGCTGAGAGGGAAAAAGAGAAAAAGGCAGGGTTCAGCTGAGTCCATTACTCCTCTGATGGTGGTTGGATCAAAGTAAACACTGATAATGGTTCCACCACAGTTAATAATACTGCTGCCCAAGAATGTTGGCTGGGCCGGCTACTCCCGACCTCACACGTATAATCACGCACACACGCACGCACGCACGCACGCACACACACGCACATGCACACACTCATTCCTCAATAGCAGTGACACATTCCAAGCTTTCTTCCTCTCTTCCCACAAACCAAACACTGCTCACTCCTTCTTTCTAATTGTAGACTTTTGATTTATTTGATGTGCAAAGGGAAACTGGCTTCCCTAGATGCGCTCCCATCGGAAAACATGCATGCTCACACACTCTACCTCTCTAACACACATACAGCGGACGCAGTGACTCCCCGCATCTCCCTTTGTAATTACAACACATGCAAACACCAGCTCCCATTAGAACCTGACTTATCTCGCTCCAGAGACCTCTACACTCTCAGTAGTTCCCCTGCCACGCCCTCCTTCACTCACAGCTTCTCTTGCTTCTTCCCATTTAAGAAGACCTGACTGAGGCCCGGCCAGGCTCACTTCAGTCACATAGTCCAATCTGAGTTCTTACGGATCAGTCAGTGAGGATTTGATTTCTTTCAACATCCCCAGACGCTGGCACAGTCAATTAAAAGATGGATTTAAGTAAGAGGAAGTGAAAATTAATTCCCACCAGTAAACCCTGTATGCTCTGGGTTGAATGGATTAGTGCTGTTTGCTGTGTTTTTGCCAACTTTGAAGAATAAGCACAGAACTCAGAACTATCTCCTGAAAAAAAAAAAACTTCTTTGTTAATTTTGGAATAATTTTCTCTCGTTTTCTCTTATTATTTTAGTTACCTCCGTCAACTTATTTCTTGCAGTGTTTTTCAGTGTTTTCAAAATGAAGCAGACACATTTGCTGGGGTTTCAAAGGGTTAAACTCTTGTAAAAGGCATCAGAACAATACAAGAAAATTGATGTTGATCCAGGGTTTAAAGAGTCTTACTACATGTAGTTAACTTCTCCCCAACAATGAAAGTTTTTAAATTGACCTTGGAAAGGTCAGGTCAGAAGCAGGTATTACACCTTAGTTTTCTAAGGAGGAAATAACATCATGAAAAGGATTATTTAGTATTTATGTGCTGTATTTATCTCTCCTGTGTTGCTAATAAACATTACCTGTGTGAGGTGAGATGAGTGTGCACACAAGAGAAAGTTTCTGAGGGACTGCCACCCAGGGGTGAAACCAAAGACCAGAACTCCGAAGCACTGGCGACCCGCTTACCTACCCCTGTGCCAAACCCCACCACCACCGCCAACTCCTCCCACCCCTCTCCTCAATCAACCCTCGCTGCCCTAATCCAGTGTTTACATAAAACGCTGGGCAGTAATGATAGCCATGAGACCATGGACCACCCCACGTCCCTGTACACCCTCCTCTCCATAACCGCCCCCACCAACCTTCCACCACTAACCCAAAGCTGTTTTCACAGGAGCCAAATACCTTAAATACATAATTAGCGGGGTCATTTGTGCAATGGGGGCCCTGGCGAGGGCACGAGCGTGTCCGTGTGAGTTTGTGGGGGGCAGAGGGAGGATGAGGAGTTTAGCTGGGGCAGGATATGAAGACGTGAGAGAGAAGCGGACAAAGACGTGCATTCATGGCTGTGGCCCCGGACAAACTTGGCTGTCGCCATCTTCAAAGGAGTCCTCTGCCTTTCCTCAAAACCCAGAGGCCACAGGTTAGGGCAGAGAGGAGAAACATAACAGGGCGACATGGAGGGAGAGAGGAAAGGGGAGGACAGGAGAGGGAAGAGAGGGGTGCAAGTAATGAAGCAAAGGTTACAAGATCTGTAATCTGGGAAGGAAGTAGTTTATTCAGAAGGGGGTTGAGGCTATAAGCGGCTTCTGTCAATTAGATCAAGTCCTATATCCAATTATGTAAAAATGTTGAACGTGAAAATGTATTGGACTTTATACTGACCTTCTGAAACAGTCAATTGAGAAACTTATCCAGAATTGTGCAGCTAGACTTTTAACCAAAACAAGGAGGAGGGAGCATATTACCCTGATTTTCACTACACTCCACTAGCTGTTTTAAGCACTTAATGTTTTGGTTCTGCCCTACTTTGCAGAATCTCTGCAACTGCTGAAAACTTATTTATTTAATCTGGCTTTTTTTAAAGATCATTTTTGGGGCTTTTTGGCTTTGATAGGACAGCTTCAGCATGAATTTAGAAGAGAGAGGGGATGACATGAAGTAAAGGGCGTCGAACCTGCAGCCGCTGCAACAAGGACATAGCCTTTGTACACAGGGCGCCCGCTCTACCAGGCGAGCTAATGGGCACCCTATAATCTTATTCTTCTAATTATTATGGTTTACTATTTCTCTCATTTTTACTATTCTGCCTGGTCTCTGCATATTTTATCTTCACTTTTATATTTTGTTTATTACTGAATGTATTTTGTCTAATCTTGTCTTTTTGCTTTTCTGTTGCATTTTTTAAAATCATAAAGCAATTTGATCTGCATCCCTTGTATGAAAAGTGCAGCGCAGCTTTTGTTAACTATGCTCCAAAATTATGGAATACTCTTCCCACAGCTATAAGAGAAGCAGGCTCAGTAAACATTTTTAATTGACAGCTGAAAATGTAGTTATTTAGTCTGGCTTTTAATTTATGTAATTTCTCTAATTATTATTTTATATCAATTCTTATTCTTACTGTTATACTGGTTTTTGTACTTTTTACCTTCACTTTTATATTTTGTTTATCACCGACTTTCCTTTGTATAATTTTGTTGTCTTTGTGCATTTGTGTTGCATGTTTTATTGTGATGCACTTTGAGCTGCAGCCCTTTAATATAAAGTGTTATAAAGTTTATTGCTATTATTTACAGTAAACGGATGAATGGAGGAATATGATCAAACCTTTACAATCCACCACTTTGCACCACCAGCGACATCCCCCATACAACCCCTGATCCCTGAACTCTGACCCTGTGCATTGTGGGTAGTCAAATCACAGTTTGCCCTCTGCAAGAGCCCAGAATTCCAGTGGTCCATGTTTCACACTGGGAGACCTTCTTTGTATTGTTCAACCGCACACACAGAGCCCATTCAGCAGCCCTCTTCACACCTTGTCTGCCCCCTCGGCCCCCTCTGGCATTGTTTATGAAAGCATGTCCACTTAGTGCTGCCCTGTCTGCCCCCTCTGGCTGCGGTGCCGATTACCCACATCCTGAGTCAACTTCATCCCCTATTTTCTTCAGTTTTTCCCCCTCTCTATACATCTTCTTGCACTCTCACTCCTTAGGGTATTCTCAACCCCCCACCGCCCGTGACATACTGCTCTCTCTTTTCCTGAACACGCTATACTGACTCCTCAATCCACGCTTCAGCCCTCCCTCCATCCTCATGAATGAAGCTGTGAACGTCAGATAAAAACAATAAAATCAATCAAGCCTTCGCTCTTCCTTTTATCTTTACTTTATTCACTTTATCCCCTGTTCCACCGGCTCGCGGAGCTGCTGTCTCTCTGATCCTTTCTCTCTTTCATGTTTCGCCTTTCTTCAGAGGAGGGAGACTTTCATGTCCCTTAGCCCTGGGATTAGGGTGAGCTGCTCGGGAAAAAGTAATAAAGCCCCCCCAGCACCTACCGTCTGCTGCTGGTGGATCCTGGAGTAAAGCCCGGCTCCTGCTCAGCCTGCAAGCCTGGAAAAGCTCACATTTCCTGTATTCACCACCCTCACATCCAGCTTCTGTCCTGCCTCCTGCGGCAGCACCAACACATGTGGACTCCACTTTTTTAACACAATCCTTTTTTTTTTGTACAATGTTTTACGTACAAGTACGATTTCTCTAGTGCAACAGTCAATCTATCCTCTAGGTTTCATTTCCTCTTTCCTCTGCTATACTGTTCAGTTTTATAGAGAGTGGGTCCTCGTCTATGGAGTCCACCATGTTACACCGGCATGTTTCTACCACAGCCCATAACTGACAAACCAAACACTGGCTCTGCAGGGCCATTAGCGATTTTGCATTCTTGCATTGGTCACTCTGCGATGGGCAAAACAGCATTGGAACAACATAGATTTCACATGAAACTGCTTTATTTAGGAGACACTAGCAGTTGCTGGGACAGCCGCCTGTCTGCTGCAAGCCAAGCATGTCTATAAAAACACTGATTTGTAAAATGAATTGATTTGTTAAGTGTTTTTACCCAGTGTAATCACCCGATTTGTTTGTTTTGGAGAGAAAGAGACCATCTGTATCTTATTTTTTTCAGACACAAAGGTGAGCACAGATTAGAAGGCACTAGACTAGTCTAGTGGCCTGTCTGCGAGGGACCAAACAGCATTGGAAAAACACAGATTTAATGTGAAATTGCTTTATTTATTTATTGAGTTGTTTGTTTGTTTGTTTGTTTTACTGTTTTAAATCACTGAGTCCATTTGTTTTGGTGAGGAAAAGACATCTGTGGATAATTCAGCTCCTGGTAAAAACCTCCTGGACAATGAATGCTAAAATAAAGTTTCAGCTGGCTAAAATCTTCACTCACTAAATCCTACACACCAGTGGTGCATCTTTACCTTCTTTACCTACATTTATACTAAAACACCATCCTTGAGACACAATGCGAACAAATTATGAATTCAGTGAACAATTTCATAAGCAGAAATATATTTATTGTTGAAAACATAAATATATAAATTATGATTATTGCTGTCCTTATCCAATGGAAGCCCAGAAGAAAAGTAATAAAGGCTTTGTGAAAGCGTTGGCATTTTCTTTAATCAAAATGTGGTCCCTGGATTACTGAGAGCGCCATCTTAAGTTGGTGTAAGTGTGAACAGTGATGAAATATGAGCCTTATAAATATAGCACCGGTCAACTGATGGTCAATTCACAGGTGTGTGTGTGTGTGTGTGTGTGTATGTGTGTGTTTGTGTTTTGCCATATTTTAATCTAACTTTTCTCATTTGATTTCACCTGACTCACTTCACAGTGTCACAGTGATTCACTCTTTCGCCTTTGACTTCCTCATTTGAACACAGGCGGCAAGACGGTTGTTGTTTTTGCTCTGCGTTGGCCTGGTTACACATTCATCACTGTGTTACAGGAACTGGTAAGGAAGTAATTGTTTGTTCCATCGGGGGCACGGGTTCAGGCTAGCGCTGTACTGTTTTCAGGCCTCCTCGTAGCACTCATCATCATCTGTCCTGATGGTATGCGGCTGCATAAGGTGTGTGGACCTTCACAGGGGTGGAGTGAACAGAGATTTGTTCTCCTGTCAACAGACGAGTAGAGCCTGGCCAAACAAGGAGCCCATTCATGCACTTGTCGATTTGCTTTGCTCGCTCATTCACTGTTTAAAGTGGACTTTGCTCTTTGCAGGCACAACATGTGTGCTTGTGAGGCAGAGTGGGCAGGCATCTTCCTTATCAATGTTGCAAGTGATATAGTTGAAAAAGCCTCACGTAGGAGAGAAATCACGTTGTGTGTTATTGGCATGAAGACACATTGACGTGCTGTTTGCATGTTTTTGTGAAATGCCACTTGTTAACTGTTGGCAATGCTTGTCATGGCAACAGAATAAACTACACCATAGCAACTCACTTTTCTCTCTGCACCCCCTGCCCACATTTTTGCATCTTTTCCAATGGATTAAATACAGACATTCAACCACAACAACAGAAATAAACATAATTCCTGCTTGGATATAAGTAAGCTTAATATATTTCATAACAAAAATAAAGCATCTTCCTGTACTGACTCTCACAAATCCTCCTTGCACACATATATCCAAACCATATACAAGACTTGACATCATTCAGATATACTGTAATATAATAAGAAACATCAATAACATTGACTAAAAAAAAAAAAAAAATTGAGATTGTGATTCTGATGGTAACAAAGAACCGAACCACACAGAACTCTCGCATGTCTCCAAGATCGTTAGAACATCCTTTTTTGTTGTTTCTTTTGTACTGGAAGAGACAAAAAGCAAACGTCCACACATATAAATAGTTTGTAAGTAGCGGCGCATCTTCCTTTTCAAATCAAACTGTACATAGCAAGTGGGCAAAGTCACAGACCACCAGAGGTCTCAGAGAAGATTTCCTCTTTACTCAGAGCAAACATCCAAAAGCTCAAAATGTTTGATACTCCATAGTCTTTTGACAAAAAAAAAATCATATCTCCATTTGTCTCTCTCTCTCTCTCTGTCTTTCCATTGCTTTTCCTATATCTCTCTTTCTTCCTGTGTATGCAAGAGTCATTTAAACAGGGCAGGGCACTTTTATGTTGCCCAGCTGGAGGTCGTCCACCGCTGTTTCGGAGTCTAAGCACCAGATTCCCACGAAAGCTTGATCCAGCTGTTTCATAGCTGTTTCTGTTGTGCATCTTGTTCAAACAAAGTCTGTCAAAATGTTCAACACAAATCCCTTTCATCATCTCCCTTCGGCCTCTTTCCGCCCTGCCCGAGCTCTACAGCATCTTATTCCTCTTAATCGGCAGCAGGGTGTAGTTGTCTGGGTGGGTGGCGCACCACAGAGGAAGTCATCATCACTGGTTACTGTTTTGAAAAAAGCACCTTTGGCATCTTATTTATTGTTGTCTGTCTTTTTTTTTTTGTAAGTCTCTCATCTTAAGAGAAAAGTCTTTTTAAAAGAATGAAGGTGGCATGGCAGTGGGGAGGAGGACAGAGCAGGTCTCCTGTTGGTGGCATCCTCTATTTCGGTCCCTCCCACGCTGAAGTCCCTTGTTCTGATTGGTCTCACCTCACGTCCACTGGGGGAGAGGTAAAGAGCTGAGATTAATATCTCAATTTTTACAACACAACAAACAGGTGACATAATGAAAAGAAAGAAAAAATAGATTCTCGCTTTTTTCCCCAATTGCATAAATTTCTCCATGCATTTCAAAAAAGCTGACACAACACACACAAGACCCAAAATGATCTGAATCATGTTTCTCCAGATTTTAAACACAGTAATCAGACCATCACTGTGTCCAGTTTAAATATATGTGTTATTGTGTGCGTAAAAGACAAGGAGCTGGGCATTACAACTTTTGTTGTACATTATTTTACAAGAAAAAAAGGGTTTCTTTTCGATAAGAATAAACATCAGTCCCTCCAGAATTTTGTCGGCTGCTTTGGGGGATTGCTGCAACCCTAAATGCCTGATTCCATGGCAGCTCATTAAAAAAAATGCAATACATTTTGCAATGTTTATAGGTATTTTTTTTCAATTAAATTGCAGAGGCAAAGGAAAAATGCAAAAATAGTTGTTAATACTTGCTGTGTCCGATTTGGAGCGTATTATTACGAGCAATTAGTGTCTCCCACAGAACTGGAATTTATTTGTGATGGTTGCGGTATAGTAACAGCAGATCATCATAGATCTGCCAATGCCTGTGGACACAATGCTGAGGCAACATCCCTGGGAGAGGCTCTTGTCCTGGTCTCTGACATTTATCAGGAGCTAAAGCAGCATAACATGATCGGATCACTACTCGTTATATTTTGCGGCTTGGGAAGAAGCCCCACAACAGCGGTTAACATTGGACACTGAGCAAAATGGCTCGACTCTGTCGCTAGAGCTGTTGAAAACCATTGGGTAACTTCAGCTTTGTGATGCTAACAGTTTGCCCTGTCACTGTGTGTCTTTGACTCTGTCACAGGCACAGTCATCTTGTGATAAACAGAGACAGAGGGGCAGAGTGAATCAATACACTGCACGAAACTCTACATCAAAATGATGTAGTTAATAAGTTAAATTTGAAGTAGGATTGCGGTGATTGGACAAAATTGCAAGGTTGCACAGAATTCACAGGGGCTGGATGAATTTGCATTAATTGATTTTGATCTCAACATCACAAAATCCTGAATGGACTGAAATATTACAGATGACAAGATAATGAGGTGATTTAAGGGTGCCTTTTGAGCAGTGAAACAAACAGTGACACACAGTGGATGTACCACAACCAAAATAGTGCACACAACCACACACATGCACAGCACTGTGACACAAAGTGGTTATATGTGGTGTGCATGCTCAGCAGGCCACAAAATCAGCATGCAGCATCGGGGCACAGAGCATGGTACTCCTTGGCCCTCCCTCTCCTCACAATGATTGGCTGTGATGTGATTGGTGATGGTGATTGGCAGGCCCTCCTCGTACCCTGATTGCAGTGCCAAAAGGTAAGAGGACGCTGCAGTGCTAAAGTCCTACCTGTTCCCTTCACAGCTCTCCAGTGGACTTTGGGTAATGAATGCAACTTTATTATGTTGCCAATAAATCCTTGCTGCGCCTTAGCTTTTTAGGCTTCCTTTTTTTACCTTTAGCCCTATGGTGGCCTGAAAACACAAAGTTGGGGAGAGGGTGGATAGGGAGGAGGGTTAAAAGCAAGAAGCAGGGTTTATGATATAGAGAGAGGCACAACAGCCCTGGGACAGAAGCAGAGAGTGCAAAGATATGACACACTATAAATACTTGAGATGCTTTATCAGCACACATCACAGCGCTTATCTACTCCCGGGGAGAAAAAGGCTTCAGATCAAGGCAGTGGCGCATTTACCTGCTGTCATGCCAAGCAGCCTTTGGACACCCTCCCTTAACACACATACACTTTCTCACACACACACACACACACACACACACAGACGTCTTCATTCAAGACACAAAGCTTTACAGTTTTGCGATAGCAGGCCACCTCACAGGTGTGTCTGGAAGCACTCATAGAAAAAGGTCATCTAGTTCAAAGCCAAAGAGCCAGACAGACACAGCATGATGATGCAGGATGACGTAGGGATGAGAGTGGGCCGTCAAACTCAGCCTCGGGGTGATTTCTCTGCAAAAAGGCAACGCTGGGACACAACATAACAATGATTTGTAACAACTTTGAGGGTCACATTTACCTGTTTCTGCATCTGATTGCTCCACCACATGATGTTGTGACGTGCACACGCACTCAAGGTGGTCTTCTAACCGCACAAAGACCTCTTTCAGCTTGGGTCTCCTCCTCACGTACTCCACCTTTGCCACCTGAAGAGAGGAAGAGAAAAAATGGTTAGCCAGCTCCAGCGCATCATCACTCTTTGCCATACGCATGTGTCGTCAATGAATGTGCACACTCTATGCCCTAACATCAAGAGGCGTAGCGCTGTGACTGATGACTCTTTCATAAACGACTCGTTTAAAAAAAAAACCGTCAGCCATCGCTTTGCCCCGCCGTGTTTGAAGTGTGACGGCAGCATTCCTCAGAGGCTAAAGCATTGGGTTCCGCTCGCTGTGTGCTCTATGGGCTGTTGATCAGGTGTGTAAATACTGAATGGAGTGTATGACCCTGTCCAAGCAAGCTCAAACAATGGGAGAGGAGAGATGGAAGGTGGGGGGGTATACACCCTAAGGCCCAGGGAAGGTTTACCCTGGCAGGAGAAGAGAGTTTGGAAGATCCCCCCACTGCTCCAGGCCTGTAGCATCCACATCCAGACAGACTCACACCTAAACTCCCTCGCCTTGTTCTGACATGTATGCTGGTTTTAAACCACATTAATACTTCTTCATGAGATCCGGAGAATGTTGCTTAACGTGCATGCAAGAAATACACCGTATATCATTGATACTAAACTTGTGGCCCGTGGGCTAAATCTGGCCCCCAATAGGATGCTGGGTGACCCCCCAACCATTTTCCAATTCACAATAAAAATAAAGTGATTGACACTTGGAATTGTTTTTTCGTACTTCCAGTATACAAAATGTACCAGAGCGCATAAAACAGAATCAAAATAGAGCTTGGTTCCTTAAAAAAAGTGCTAGTGGAGTGCAGGATCCCCTGCACTGCCGACAGAGGTCCTAGCTAAGCCCCTAATGTCCTCAAATCCTACAAACATACTAAATTCTGAAAAAAAATCCTAAATTCTGAGAAATGTCCTAAAATCCGAGAAATGTTCCAAAATCCGAGAAACATCTCAAAATCCGAGAAAAGTCTTCAAATTAGAAAGTGTCTTAAAATCCAAGAAACATGTATGAGGCTGCTAAAACTGGCCCCTAGCCTCCTGTCATTCTACAAAAGTGGCCCCAAAACAAAGCTAGTTGAGTATCTCTGCTTTGCATTGTCCAATCTAAGCAGTAGGACCACAGAAAGAAGCTCTCCCAATCTAACACAAAAGCAATGCAGGAATTCCTATCGTTCAGTCCAGCTAACACCCTCTCAGTTTAACACAACAGCTCTGACCTCCACTTCCCACCCAACAGCTAGTAATGAAAAGGACCAATCCTCGGAGGGTTATGAATAGGCTATGTTGATTAAAGCTTAGATGAAAGCTGAATAGAGAAGGTTGCGTGGAGGTTATGATGATCTTGTTGTGTAACTCAGGGGAGGTGGCCACATGCTTTTCCCTCTCTGATGTGAGTGCCAAGGGCAGGTAACCTTCCCATCCACCACCAAGGGCCCCGGGGCCACATGGAAACAATATCCCCCCGCTTCACCCATCTTCCTGGTCACTGCACGAGAGAGGATATTGGCCGACAATCTCCCAGCGTTCTCTAGTGTTATGAACAACACGCCTTTGCAGTCAGCATGAGGCTCACACACGCACAGAAAAACGATGAGAGGCTTTCTTCCTCTGTCCTGCCGTGGCACAACGCCAAGGCTGGCTCTCGGTGGCGAATTAGTCATGCAGACAAACGAACATACCAATCCATGTCTGATAAAACAAAGCATAATGTTGACATTCGCACAGCTCGTGTCAGTGCTGTAACGATGACTGGAGGGTCGTCTGGGGAGGCTAGAATTGAAATCAGGGGACCGGCGGTTTCACCAGGCGCTCCTTTGTAACAGTTTCTTTCCGTGGATAGATGAGAGAGGGAGTGAAAAGAGGGTAAGCAAGCAGAGGAGGTATGCAGTGAGCAAACAGAAGACAATGGTGTCTGGGTTGTTGTTATCGGAGAGAGAGAGAGGGCCGCAGCGGGGAAGAACTGAGAGCAGGAAGGTGGACCATCACTCTCATTAGGGAACGCAAGGGTGTGTGTGCAAACAGAGGGGAGTTATTTAAGGAAGAGGGAGGAGGGACTGACCGTGATCATGACTAGCATTCGATGACATTCATCTGTTACCTATTAACATTTAGTTTCTGGGTTACTTATTTGGGGAACTATATTACACTCACAGGGTAGGAGAAGTTAGCAAAGGTATATTTTGTTATTCACCAAAAGTGCAGATGGCATCACAGAATGGCCTAAAACTGACACAAAGCCACTGTTCATATTTACAGAGATACTTAATTTTCCACCAGCTTTGTTTCAAAACAGTGTGATTAGTGTGTGTAAATGAACTGTGGTAAACTCCCCTCCTAATCGAGCCAGTGCCCAGATATCCCTCCTAACTTAATTACTTTATTCTATTTATGGATTCCCTCATTCCACTAAACTCCTTGTCATATCTTTATTTTTTTATTTATGTGTCTACACAGTACTGTGTGTGTACAAAGGAAGTTGTTAAAACAAATTGCCCCGGCGGGATTAATCATGTCTGAATCTGAATCTCTTCCCTCTTCAGCGAAACTCTGCAAACTGATGCAAAACAGTACTATCGCTGGCTCTCAGAGTTGTTGCTTGAACTACAGGCTGTACTTCTGCATTTTCTTATTGCCCGCCACCAACCGCAGACTCAAAGACCATAGAGGTGCATCAAGAGACAAACCTCCTATTACTGCACTGCCCAATTCTCATCTAAAATGTTTGGTGCCATGTTTGGCTGTAATAGCAAGAGCTTTGTGAACAGGAAGCGGGCGCCATACTGCTTCCTCTAAAATGGCCAAAACAACCAGAAGCAAACAGCGAGCAGTGCTGATCAAATATAACCCAAGATTTTAATACAGCGTTCTATATTTCTCAACCCTAATGGTATATCAAACATGTTTTAGCTTACTGTTTCACTGTACTAAATTTTCGTGTGGGTTGCCAGCCATTGTTTCAAACAGATGGGGACACATTACGCCACCCACTAGCGGGAGTAATTATTGGTCTGGTGTGGCGCAGTCCATTCTGGTGGTTTTTGGTTCTCTACCTTTTGAGCAAAACCATCATTTTCCTCTGTTTTCTCTGGTCATATAGCACCTATTCCAAAAGTTTTTGCATCTTTCTACTGCATAGACATCCTAGTTTTGCTAAAGGGCCGTCTTTCCAACACTGAAATACTTCTGATTTTATTTTTTTTATTTATATGAAAATGTGGGTGTATGTATGTATATGTACGTATGTATGCGTGTGTTTGTATGAGTATATATATGTATTTATATACACATATCTCATACGCATCTTATAGGTTTTAAATGTTAGTACTCTTGCATGTAAAGCACTTTGAGCTGCATTTTATGTATGAAAGGTACTATACAAATAAAGATTACTATTATTATTATTATTATTACTATTCTTTAATCAAACTATCTGACTGAGAGATGAAACATGCAGCTGTCTCTGTGGACGGTTCTGGTGTCTCCAGTTACGGGAATCTCTGAGCCGAGGGGACTTCAGAAGCCAAAGAGTCAGCAATGTCTTACACTTACTACTGAGGCTGATCCTAATGACAAACACACACACACACACACACACACACACACACACACACACAAACTCCTCTGGCCAAACAAACAGCTATTGACAGACGGATAAAGCGATGGGCCCCCTTGATGAGAGGCCCAGCAGTAGGCTTGTCTCCCTGCCCCTCACACAGCAGGGTAAAAAACACTCCCTGCAGGATACACACAAAAGCACACTTTCATATTTGTCTGTGAATGTGTATAACTGTGCTATAATACCGCTCTGCCCACTTTGTCAACACTCTCTCTTTCTATCTCGTTTCCTGTTTCTTGTGTTAACCCCACAGGGATGCCGGCCTTTGCTCTTACAATTTTTCCACGTCCATATTTAATTCTCCATTTTTAGCCACTTCTTCGCAGCACAAAGAACACCGGCTTCCTATCCGGCGCAGAGTCAATGACTTCCCACATAAAACATACATCAGAAAGAGACCCCCATGCTATGACGAGGGGCCCCACACTCTCTTTGTATAAATCAAACCACTCTAAACTCCCTAGAAATCCGGGGCCCTGAGAAAGAGTCCCCCCGAGCGGCTGTGTAATGATATCCGATCCAGAGGGTTGGGGTGAGGCAGGGGGCTCTGGGAAGTGCACCCCCTCGGTTTGTCCTCAGTGTCTCTGTGTGGAGCCGATTGTCCCGGTTGGACTAATTGGGAAATCCCTGAGCACGAAGCACTGATGAGAGCATGATGGAGGGGAAAGTTTTACTCTGGCTTTCCAAGGAAAACACAACCAGGGTTGTGGATGTGCACTGCGGGCCGTCGTGTACTGGACCAGTGACAGAATCGAGCAAAAATAAATAAGAATGCATGTGTGTTTGGAGAATGGACGGATGCGAAGAGGCTGAACAGGGTAGCGATTCATCTATCAGGAGGGAGATGCTCAGACAAAAAGCTCTTGTTGAGATGCTACAACTGTGAGCAAGTGGAGGAAAAGTGGGGAGAGTTTGGGGAAGGAGGAAAGAAAGGCAAAATGATCTGCAGACAGAGTGTGAGCAAACCGCAGAAGATGCCTACTGAACACTGGACGGGGGGAGCAGAGACAACCTGCTGCTGCCCTCTGCTTCAACCCCCAACAACACAGGCACACATACACACACACCCACACGGGTTTAACCCTTTGAAACCTGAGCCAATTTGTTTAATTTCTGTCAAAAACACAGGAAGAAGTTACTGATTACAAAAGGGTTAAAAAAATAAATATATATAGAGAGAGATTTAAAAATGTTTATAATATATATATATATATAATTAAAATTAATTGTAATAGTTTACTTCACGATTTTATAAAAACGATTAGTAATTTAAAAAAAAAAAATCTGTCTTTCTTAAAACTAATTTTCAGGTCACTATGTCACTTGTCCTAATTTCTTGCAATCTCTTGCCAAGATGCTTTTGGCTTTTTTAGTAATGTTTTAAAATGAAATAAAACCAATTTGCTCAGGTTTCAAAGCTTTAAATGCATGTGAAAGACGTCTGAGTGCAGCACAAGAAAACTGATGTCGTACCATGTTGCAGAGGGTTTTCAGGGGTTATCAAAGGCAGTGTGTGGAGAAGAGGGGAAGCAAGGGGAGCATTTATCACATCACTCACGGGCCTGCAATGCCAAAAAGGCACTTCATTGAACACCGCTCTCTTTCCACTTCTCTTTCTCACACGTTAATGTATCACTGGATGTGAATATCTATCTGCGCCTGACCACATCAAGTGATTCCCTTCCCCTGAGACCAAAAGAGTCATTGTGCAGTGTTAGATATGTCCAAAAGATGTGTAATCTTTCCATTTATTTTTCTGTCTGTTTTTACAGAACGGCTGCAGATGAGAAAGCCATTACACAGTGAATTTCAAAGAGTAAATCAGACTTTAATAATAGAGAGCAAAAATTATACAATAAAAGGGAAAGACTGGCAGAGAGGTAAAATTAGAGAGTGGGAGATGTTGCAGGAACCAGACAGAAAGAGCAACGAGGGAGTGAACAACTATTTCACATAACAGACAATCAGACTCTGAGCAGAGAGGAGAGGTGGAGGGGGAGGATGAAGTCAGAGGGGAAGAGCGAAGGGGAGGACAGGAGAGGAGGAGTATAGGAAAATAACAGAAATGAAGTAAAATATGATTAAAATACGGCTGCTACTTTTCCCGCTAGGGCTGATGCATTCCAGCCGGTGCGGCAGTAGCCAAACTCTGCGGCTTCTGGCTTGGTCGTAACGCTCCCATGGTCTCTGACCCGCCCCGCCAACCCCCGCCGTGCACACACGCATTTATCCACACACACACAAACTCCTTCACCCTTCTTCATCTAGTAGAAGAGCTGAGTGAATCAAAGGGAAAATAATTCACAGCTGCAAAGGACTTCAAACAGGGGGGCCCCTCATTCCCATCGAACCCCCTCCTCACGTAATCCACAGGACCCCTCAGACGATCATAAATCATGCTCACTGTATCACCGTCACACTGTCTTTTATTTATGAAACACCCCGTAAGTCAGGGTCGCACACAACCACAGGGCTACAGCTACTGCTTCCCCCAACACTCGGATCTGACCCACTGTCGCTGAGGTAACTGTCAGTGTGTGTGTGTGCGTGTGTGAGTGTGATGGGGTCGGGGCCAGGGCCAGTGCACAGAGATGTGTGGACCCCCACACTCAGCACTGTGGCTATATCCGCCTGGCCTCTGTCAGCCTCCGCTTTGATCCAGCAGCCGTCAACACTTCATTACTCTGCGGCCCGTCTTCCTCTTGCTGCCGCTTCACACAAATGGCCTTGTCCCTGCGCTGCGGTGGGCGAGTTTACGTAGCATAACATAGAGCACTCTCTCTCACTCACACACACACACACACAAACAATCTCCTCGGGTTTACACAGATGTGTGTCGACGACCCCCTCTGACCTCTGCCAAAATACTTATACAAATGCTTCAAGGAACATCAAAAGTTTCCAGCTACTGAACCAAATCAAATGAGAGAAACTGAGCTTTATAATTTGCAAATTATGCCATTCAGATCAAAGCTCCTTATTCAGTCAATGAAAAGTGTTAGCTCTCATGTTTGGTTTCTATTTTTGTTAATTGGGTTCATTTAGAATATTTGAAAATTGAAATACCATTTACAGCACAAATACTGTAATTTTGCCATTTTTTACTTTGTGGGATTCAAGGGTATAATTAGCAGCTCATTTATGCTTTCTCTCTATTTTTCTTTTCGCTTTCCTTTATGTCAGTCACTTTCTGGGCTGTCCTTGACACAAGAGGAGAATACCATTGATTGTCAACTGTGTATTCATTTGGAGGACAACACAAGAAAACTGGAAATATTTCACTGGATGGTCTTTTCATAAAACTGGGCTGTCTAGAAAGATGCAAACACTTGTGAAATTGGTGCTACATGACCGGAGAAAACAGAGGAAACAAGCTATGGCATTCGCTTTTGCTCAAGATGCAGAAAACCTACAACTACCAGAATGCACTTTGCCGCACCAGAGCAATAAATGCTTCCACTGCTGGGTGATGTAATGCAAGCTTGGCTACTTCTCCATAGGAAATAACATAGCAGCTGGCAGACGATCTCATTTAACAGCTAAACAGCGTACTAAAATATGTTTCCAAAGACATTTTAGCCAAGAAAAGGTCATTACAGTAAAAGAATCTTGTATCATGTTTTATCAGTGTTGCTTCATTTTACCATTTGATCTCAGTTTCTTCAGCCCCTGTTTTAACAGTAATGGAAACAGAATGGCGCTCATTTTCTGTTCACAAAGTCTCATATTACAGCCAAACAGTACACAAAATCTCTATGTTTCTAAAGACATTTTAGACAAGAAATAGGCACTGCAGTTACATAATCTTGGTTTATATGTGATCAGCACTGCCTACTTTTAACATTTGATTTAGTCTGAATTTGAGTAAGAGAGAGAGAGAGAGAGAGAGAGTGGCAGTTCTCTCTCTCTCAATCCGTTTCTCGACTCTTTATATCTGTGGTAGCATTCATATAAAAATATGGAGGTTAAATCTGTACCTCAAGCACCAGCCTTTGAGGTTGCTAAAATTTCCGTTAGGAGATGAGCCGGGAGATCTGAGTTTTGATAAGAATAGGGAAGTTTACCAAAGTTCATTTACACACACTACCCACATTGTTATGATGCAAAGCTGGTTTGATAGTTGGCAGCGTATCCTATTTATTGGATCTTCTTGATTATCTTACTGGTACACAAATGAAATTACAGATATCACATGAGGTCATTTATGTATCTGCTCATGTGGGTTTGTGAACAAGGAGATGGAAAATAGAGAACTTAGAGACCAAATGCACTGCAGAAGCCTCGGGAGTTAATGAGTGAGAGGATGAGTGACAGCTCCATTCTTCTGCCTGTGTCATGGGCTGTTTATTCAGCCCCATAGGAAGAACAAACAGAGAGGCATTTTGATTCACACACACAGACTCATACACATTCAGATGCACAAAGACTAATGTGCAAAAGAACACACATGCATGTCAAGATTGCTGCCTCTCTATCCCAGACACACCTTGTAAACTAGTCTCTTCAGTTCTGACTGTCCAAAATCACCAGTTGTTTTATGAGCAAGTTCGTCCAGCAAGCCTTGGAGCCAAAAGCATTGAGAAAACCATCAGAAATACTGGACACAGCTGCAGCTGTCGGCAGACAGAGAGGAAGATTTGAGGAGGAATACAAGAGAAGGAGGCAGATGACAAAAGGAGAGAGCATGAGAAATTAACAATCTTGAGAAAATCTGTCTTGTGCCATGAAAACACCGCTGATATACTAATTCTCAGGTGTGGATTCGTGTCACAGGACTTGGACTTGAGTCAGACTCACAAATTGATTACTTTAGACTTGGATGTTACACCAATGACTCATGACATGATATCAGGAAATTCAAATTATCGGTTGGAGATCCCTCAATTGACAAAGATTAACTTAAGTAGAAGTCATTTTTGTTTCGTTTTGATTTGATTTCTTGCATGTGCTTTTGAGTGTATCCTATGTCTTGGGACGTTTTGGTCCTCATATTTTGATGACTTCTACATTATTCTTTAGTACAGAGAGTGTGGACATGTAAAACATTCTCCGTTTTTGTGAATTTAATATTGGCTACACTTTTTTGAGAGCACATTCTGACTTGTTTCAGACTTGAAACTCAAAGTTTAGGATCTGAGACTCAGATGTGACTTGCAAAACAATTGTTTGGTCCCACCTCTGCTAATTCTGCTGTTTTCTCATGTCAATTCATGTCATATATAAATTGTAATACTAAGACACAAAAAAGGCAAATGGCCAAAATGTTCTGCTTGCTTTCTGTGATAAAACACCAAAATGAAAAGAAAAGAAATGTGGAGGAATCACTTCGATGGAAAAGAAGGGGCAGAGCCAAAATACTGGGATTGGGGGGAGTGAATGTGGTGTCATCGAGAGTGCAAAAGGAGGTGGGATAAGGGTGAAGGAGGAGTTAAAGTAATGCTGGGATGATAGAGTCTGAATACATAAAAACTCATTAAGAATTTGCCTTTCTCCTGTCTGTTTCCTGTCTGTTTTTTCTTCCATCTCTGTTTCTCTCACTAATCCCTTTTATGATCATTGAACCTGCTCTTAATGGCTCTTATCTTTACACTGTTCTCATTTACTGTCTTGTTTCAGTGCCATGGCATGCAGGAAACACAAAAACAATATGAATGTACCGTGTGCATAAAGCTATAGAGATGCTATGACAGTAATGGGCCAAAGTGCAAAAGAAGTTCAAGAGAAAGCAAAAATATAAAACGAGGGGAGACCAAGAGAGAAAGTGACTTTAGGATCTACCCCTTCTCCTCCCTCTGGCTAGTCCTATTTAAAGTTGCATTTTTTATAACCCTGCCACTGAACAGGACAGGCTTGTACAGTACAGGGCCTGCTCAGACTCGTTTTCCTTTTTTTTTTGGGTCCATAGCATGAAAAAGGAAAGACGGAGAGAAACAGAAGAAGGGGAATAAATAAATAAAGGTGCACTGGACAAATGCATAGTGGCATGAGATGGAAAGAAACACAGCGAGTGTGTTCTTTTCCCATCCTTGGCCAGCAGAAGGAAAACAAGTCAGGCACAGGGTAGACGGGCAACATTTTTAGCTTTCTAATAAACGGAGGGAGAAGCATAAACTGAACCCCTATTCAGACGAACTGCTGAGAGGACAGGCAGAAAAAAAAAAAACTTGGCATGAGACAATGTTTCTCACACACAATGTGGTGAATGTCTCCTGACCGGAGCGAGCCCTGACGAATGACCTTTCCAGGGATACGACGCCTTCGGTCCCCCTCGCCTGCGGGTTTAACCACATGGAAAAACGCCCCCCCTCCCCAGTCAAATCCTGCCCACCACGCCTGAAGGTCCATCTCCGCTCTGTGTGCTCATTTTGTCCTCAATGTCATCAGGGGGACACGGACAAAGTTGCATAGACATTCCAGGAATAGATGAATCTAGCCTTATAGTGTCTTGTCCGCCATCGGTGTCTCTCCATCCCGTCCTCGTAGCTGTGATCACAGACAGAGCCCCTATTGAGGCACTGACTGTCTGGAGGACCAGCGAGACAGACAAGCTTGCATGCAGACAGACACACGGGGTTGTGGTGTATATCAGAGCTCTCAAAACACTGTGACTCAGCATCTCTGACCATAAACCCTGTGCCCTGGATGCAGTGCCCTGTGCCCTACAATGGACGTCTTGTCAGTACAGCCTCACTGTCTCTACTCTGCAATTAAAAGCCGTGACACACCAAGATGATATCAGAAAAGCAGCAATTAAAGCCCCATGCTACATCACCCTCACGTCACCGTGTCTCGGCCAAAAAATTGCAAGTGACAGCCAACAAGCATGTCTATTCTGCACCTGCATGAAAGGAGATACCCCATCATATCGGTAGACGTCTGTAATAGTCATTTAAATTAGGAAACCAGTAGACTGCCATGACACCAATTAGCCCATTAGCACATTAACTACACAACACAGTATCGAAAGAACAAAGCAAAAATAATCTCATCTAATATAACAAGTTTGTTTCAACCTCACTCCCTCCTAACTTTAGCTTTTTGTTAACATTCCTCCTTTCCCTTGCTCTTCTCATGTGGCGAGCTGAACGCCTAATCAGAGTGATTTCATTCACTGACTGGCTCCATGGCTGATATGGGAAAGAAGGTAATGAGCAACTTGGTAGGAAATGTTACACAAATTGCAAGACATTAATGTAATTAAAAATTATTTTTTAAAAAGCCAAGGGAAAATGTCTAGGGAAATAAAAAGAAAAAAGCTAGGGAAAAACTATATTCAAAGTTAATTATCATAATTACAAAATTACATTATTAGTTAATTTGTCCTTACAATGTTTAAACTTTTTAAAAGTTGTACTCCACAGTAAAAGTACTTGATGAGGGTCAACAGTACAGGATACACCGTGGCGCCAAGGGCCGCAGGCGATCGATATCGCCCAACGTGAGCAGACAGCCAACCATCAGCTTGGAGTGTCACGGGCTTTAAAGAGGAGAATGCTGAAATCTCCCTGACCTGTGCCAGTGTGCCAAGGGGAAGGAGGCAGGCAGCGCTGGTATTTATTTTATTACTCCTCTGGTCTATTGAGGCAGCATCTTTAAAATCCCTGCATGATGTCTGAGAGCTCATGGCCGGGCAACATCACAATGATTAAAGAGACAACAGAGTCCAAAGAGAAACACAAACACAGTCAGAGTGTTCCAGGCTATCCTGTTTATCCCCCGGTTGTCTCTGACAGAACAGAGCACATAACTCCCATACCTCTGAACGGAGCCATGCACCAGCTAGTGTAAATACAGCAGAAATACGACTCAGCTCCAGCCACGGTGTCTCCTCTGATCCTGAACAGAAGGACATGTTTTCAAGCTGCCGATGCCAAAGAGCCTCTGAGAACAGTGCAACCCCCTTCAATCCCTCTCTCTGCCTCTTTGTCACCTCATCTCCTCCAGGCTTCCAGAAAAGACAAAGGGCCAAACAAACAGAGAGCAGAGGAATGGCTGCGCAGTAGCCGGTGACACTCAGGACATTCTCAAGGCACAGGAAGCTGTTTCTCTCCCTCTCTCTCTCTGTCTGTCTTATATCTGGCAGCAGCATCCCTCCCTGTTCAAGCCTTCAACAGATGTCCTGGCTGAAGGTGCCAACAACCCTCCTTCCCTGTCCTCTGTCTCCTCTCCTTCTCTTCCTCCCTCCCGCTGTCCTGGCACAGCCGCCCTGGCCTCTCGCCAAACATGGGATAGAGTGGTGAGGAGAGAGGGTGGTGATCGGCTGTAATGGAAGGAGAGAAGGTGGGGGGCAGCGGAGGTGAGGTGGCCACTATTTGGGTACAAGCCAAGAAGGCTCAGAGGAGAGGGGAACACTGAAATGAAGCAAGGGCATACGTTTGAATAGAGATGGTAGAGACATGTCCCTACCATTATTTTTACACTGGCAGAATTGTCCCCATCAATATTTGAGCAAACTGTTTGCATTATCTTAAGTTTAACAGTATTTTGCACAAAAATGTGGAACAGATCACATCTCGTATTGCGTCAGTAAGGGACAGCGCATTTTATGTTTCAATACGGGATGATGATGGAGCTCTTTCGTTGTTCTACCTCAAATGCAGAGCAGCACACAGCTGCTTCAACTTCCAAAAAAAAGTCCCAAACGGGGTCATTTGTCTGTTTGTCAAAATGTTATAACTTATAACAAGGTTTGAAAAGAGGGACGAAAGGATTGTGATGAAAGGCAGGTTAACCAAACCCTTCCTCTCGTATGATTTACTTACCTGTTAAGAGGGAAAGTAGCAGAGGTTTGTTAGCGGAAGTGGGCGTGTTTGCGGAGTAAATGAGCTGATTAAGATATCGTGTTTGGAGTGACTGTAAGAAGTGTGACTTTTCTGCGAGGCAACAGTAGGGATGTGTGCATTAGTCTTACCTTAACGGTGCGGTGGTGCTTGCGGGAAGGGTGGCAGCGCATGTTGCTTGTGTTGCAGCAGCCCGTGCAGCGCTTCACCTCCACACAGGGCGGCCATATCAGGAAGTTGGCAGATGTGGGATCCACCTGGCTCCTGGGGATCTCGTAGATCACCGTTCGCGTCTTACACACCGCCGGGACCGCCTCCTCTACTGCAACAAAAAAAAAAAAAAAAACAGGAGGGAAGAAGTCCAGTTAATGCGTTTGGTCTGCATGAGTGTTCGGTGACACATTTTCCAAGCGGCGCGTGCTGATGTATTGTAGTAATTCCCTCCCAGCTGCATTCATGCATTCCTTCACTGCTCATTATTTGATGACTCACTTGATGTGGGAGCTGTTCGTCTTACCTCAGATCACACCCAACTTTGTTTAAGGCTGTTAAGAAGACAAGCCATCCAAAAAGCTGATCTCATATCAGCTAAGGAGCTTTGGGATCAAGTCGGTGAGACAGAAAAGAGACTGCTCCTTTGTTCAGAGCCCTCACTGGGGTTAATGCAGCGTGACTAGACCAGAAAACCTTTATGTCCACGGGTGGGAAATCTAATAATGGCCTTTGACCCTGTGTGCTATAGTAAAAAGAGGAAGGCGGTAAGCATTCATTTTAGATTTAATGCTCTGACAGGCACTTTAACCTAAAGATGTGACACAGAGTTTACAGTAAGATACCACAAGGTCGTAAAGAGGATATGTGCTTGCACAGAACGTGAGGGCTTTTTGTGGACAGCTGCCAAAATGATACACTGTATCATACACTTATGATATGCCACACATACGTGGAATACAAGCAGCCATTTCACCCAGCGCTGGTTTAAATGCTGCCGACAGGGATGTGCAGCCAGTCTTAACACACACATCATGCACTACATGGTATTCTCCACGCCTCGATCAGATATCGTACCGCGTGGCATTTTATGAAGAAATCTGACTGAGAGCCCAGGCGAGCTGCAACCTGAGCCCTGAATGCCTGGAATTTCCACGCTCAAGGATATATTTCTCTCCTGACGCGCGTGTCTTAGATCTGCAAGCCTCCGGCCAATTAAAAGGCTTCATGTCAGACGTCCTCGTCAACCTCACACACTAGTCTCGTTTCTCATGATTCCTTGATTGCCATAAATACTGGGTAGACGTCTTCATTAGGGTTCCTTTTATCCACAAAAAAGCCATATAAATGCCACTAACTATTAGCTTTGTTTGAAATTAGTGTAAAGTGATCGGGGGGGGGGGGTTAACATAGAGGTTATTTTTTAGGACATTGTGATGCTGTAGCAAGTTGTGCCAAGTTGTGATGTATATGGTGCCAAATGTAATCATGATGCAACCTCTGAGCTGCACAGTGAAGCACACAGTTTAGGTCTTACCAATGCTCCTCTTGCGTCGGCTGTGGAGCTGGGAGCTCTTCAGGTCATTGTAGTAACCATGATGATGGGAGTAGTTCTTATGGTGGTTGTGGTGCTTGTGGTGTTTGGGCTCCTCGATGACATTGTTTCCCGTACCTCGTCAAAACAGAAGGCAGCCACGTTAATGATGTCACACACAGAGAGGAAACAAACACAAAAAGCTTATTTAACCAATAAGCTATGAGTCTGTTGATTGCGGCTGCAGCTTTAACAGTGTTGACTGCGGCAGGCGGCTTCCTAGACCTAACCAGAAGGTTACTGATGTTTTATATTTCCTCCGTCCACAACTAACAATGTGTTGGTTAGTCACACAACCATAATGAGATGGCAACTTTCTACTGGCTTCTTGTGCTGTATGTAACACATGCCTGAAGGGTTTAGGGTTCCCCTCAATGTGCTGGCTGGCAGGGGCGACTGCAGATGATGTCACAAACTGAGGTAAACAGTCCAGAGTGCACATGGCACAGGCCGCATATCACACAGACCTCTGTGTAATTGCAAGCTTTGTGTGTCACCTCAACTCACTCATTTGGCTTAACTTTCCCAGCAGGAATAAAGTATCTAGACGCAGGTGAGTCAGCACGCTGCTTCGAAAACAACCAGACACACAGCAGGCTAAAGTGGTCATTTGACAGCTGGTACTCTGCCGCCATTATCCCTGTTCCTAATTAGTGGTTTCGTGTCTCTCATTTACCTGAAAATGTTTGCTTTTTCAATCATTTGGCAGCCTGGAAAAGTACATGTTTTGTTATGCTGCAGTGGTAGCTCCTTAAGACTCCCTAACCCCAGTCTAATATAGCTAGCTCAGCTTATTCACAGTCATGGTCATCTGATAAAGCTTGCTTGTTTTGGTCCCCACCCAGAATATGAGCTGGATTACAGAAGAGTGCCAGAGCAGCTATAAAGCGATAAAGCTTGTTCACAGGATACTGCCCTTTCCCAAAGTGCACAGAGTGCTTGCTAAGTGGGTGGGTCTACCTGTGTGTAGGTACAGCATACCCACCCACTTGGCTGACATAGTCCTACACCTGTACACTTAACATAAAGACACACTACACAAACTCCTCTTATTATCCTCCATAACATGCTAAAACCCAATGTACACGAGCACAACAAAGCTTAGCCACGGGCAAACACATTCCACTCATGCAGCTCCTTTGTGCTCTGACCGGAGTCATCTGAAGGGATTTCCTCTACCTATACATGATCTACCTCTGGGGTTGGTTGTTTATTTGCTTTTGGATGCCTTCTTTTTCCAGGTCTGCCCCTCAGTGAGAGTGGAGGGAATTTCCTTCTAGCACGTCTAGCAGTCAGTCAGACAGACAGTGACCCAGAACCAAAGGTTCACGGAAAGTAAGTGTTGACTGCAGCTGAGATCTGGAATTAAAGGAAGACTTCAACCCCCCCCACTCAACCCCCAAAATATCCATTTGTATAGCAATAAAAGTAGTAAGTAAAAGTAGGGCTGTACCTACCTACTGTAGTCAGAATTATGTCAGTTGAAACAGATTTGGCAGATCTATATGGATATTCGACAATTTTTTTTTTCATATAAAGTTTTAAACTTTGAATGGGGTTCAGAGGGACGTTCAGTGTGATAGTGGGATTCATGTTATATAGTAAACAAGCTCAGAGAGAAAACAATGTTATCAAAGAGCCATACAATGCAAAGTGTCTCTTCCTCTGTGCAGCAGCATCGTGTACACAACTCTGTGTATCTGACTATCATGAAAGTAAAATGCATTCACTCCACAGCAAAATTTGGGGACCAAAACGTCATTGGAAGCACACTGCACAACACACTGACTGGCAAAAAAACCCCAAAACAACTTCTCAACTCAAAGCAATAGAAGTTGACTGTGGGCTCTCCTACTGATGATTTAAATCTCTAACTTCCTGATCGAGGCAGTTATAGACCAGCAGCTCCCATGTTAAGCACAGTAAAATTACAGTTTTGTTAATGGGACCCCTTTGACTTCAATTCATCAAGAATTTTCTGCGTTTTTGAATTTTTCATTCACTGTGGCAGCATTTGAGAAAAACTTTTCCTTCATGAAAGAAAAACAGAGTGAGTTAGTGATATACAAATGATAGTTTATGGGTGAAATATTGCTTCAAAGGGCTAAACTATCAGTCTGTTAGGCCAGCATACAGACACACATACCGTATGTGTCGCAAACTCTCCATATATGTGCAAACACACACCTACACTGTCTGCACTGTCAGGTGAACTCATTGTGACAGCTGGTTGGTTTTTTTCTACCTGACAACCTTTTAACACTGCAGGTCACTAACTGAACTCCCACTGTGCCTCCTCTCGCACCACCACACCTATCCCTCTATTCATCTCCCTCTGTCAGGAGAGGACGGGAGTGAGGGAGGGCATCACACCAGTGACCACCCGGAGACAGTTTGTGTCAGAGCTGACAGGAGAAAGGGAGGGAGGACATAAAGAAGTCCTTTATGGACAGCAGAGTCCTTTTCTAAGCACAATAAAGGGCCTTTCTGTTGGTGTTTTCTTTAGGAGAGAAGGCAATCAGAGTGATCAGGCAGGAGGAGAAATAGGCAAGAGTGAGAGGTTTGCTCGTCTGTTGGTTCCAGGTGACTAAGAAACAATAACACGCCCGGAGCGCCGTCAAACTGAGGCAAGAGAAAATAGGACAGGAGACAGTCTCCCGCCATGAATCAGGCTTTCATGACCCGCAAATTACTCCCTCCATTAGCTGAGGACCTCGGCTCCCTCCTTTTACTCCTCCTCTCTTTTCTTTTTTCTTCTACTTTTAGAATAAACCTTTCAATAAGTGTTTCTTCATTGTCAACAGTGACATGGCTGAGTTGATGAAGTTTTAATTTAGGTCATATTTGCAAAAGGTGCTCCTGCTGGGCGTGACAGGAGGTTACAAGCACAATAACTTTGTTTTTGAGGCACTGTAGGTTCACAGGAAGTGCTGCCAACTGTACCAGAGGTAAACACTCTGCCAACTTGTTGGAAACAAAGTAGATTGCACAACAACTTGCAGCCTTTCTGAGTAAAGTATAGCAAAAATACAACCTCCAGAATCCTCCCGCTCCCTTCTCCACCTCTCCCCCATGCCAAGAGTCAGGTTCCCTTTTCTGTCAAAGTCCTTCACCGAGAGAGATAAGAGCAGGCAGGCCGGGGGGCCGCCTAAGGAGAGAGACGGGGTTAGAGAGGAGGAAAAGCACAGAGAGGAGCACCTCAGGGGCCAGACAGCCATCTGCAGACTCAAGCGGGGTCATCTCATCTGTCAGTCATACCTGAAGACACTAGAGCTGTACCTGACCCAGAATTATGTAAGTCAATTCAGATTTGGCTGTTAAATACGAATATTTGACAGTACGTTTTGTTTTCCATAGTTCAAAGTTTGACCGGGCTTCATCAGTTTGAACGCAGCGTTGATGTAATACAGTAAACAAGCTAACTGTGCTAAAGACGGGTCGTACGCGTGCAACATTTTTTGCAGGCATTAGATATCAAACAAAAGCCAGAGACTGTATTGTATTAAGTTGCTTTGAGCTGTAAATTCACCACTTGTAAGCAGAAGGTGTCTCCTCTCTCCTCCGCTGCGCCACCCCCTGCATGTCTGCAGCTCCCTGTACCAAAGAGTAGTGTGAGAGTCAAGAGCGCTCACTCCACACTAAAATGTGGGCACAAAAACTGCCCCAGAGGTACACGGCATAGAAAAAGAGAAAATGACTGCTCGAAATCTCAGTTGACTGCAGATTCCGACTGATGATTCGAATCTCCGACTTTCAAGGGGCTGCCCTAGAAGCCACCACCCTTGTATTCACATAGACATGCACTAAATGAAACACACAGCCACACGTTAACGCTCTGCAGGCCTTCCCAGTGATCCTGACGCATTTATGTCCTTAAAGGTTGAATTATAAAGTCACCCTTCAAGTGACAGAGATCTGAGATATCAACAAAATAACTTGTGATTTCCTGGCTGTGACCTTCACAACACAACATGTCAGAACTTTCAGGTGCACCTCGTAAAGGTCTTTCCTTTCTCCTTCTCTGGTCGAGGTGCTATGCTATGTACAGTTCAGCCTATACTGGTAGCTTTACTGTCCTGGCCATCTGCAACAAAAGCTCTGAAAATACCCCTCTGGCTGGCGTCAAAGGTCTTTTAATGGGCTGGCTCGGGCTGCTGAGCTGGCCGTCAGACAGATTTATGTCCTCGTAATAATAATCAGCCTACTACAGTTACCCCACGAAACATTCCTCTGTTTGAAGAAAGACATGTTAATTCAATTATAAACACCTCTTCTCATGCTAGAGGAACTCCAGGGATCTATTCTGGGCTCAGCATAAAGTGGTGCTGTTCTGGAGAGCAGATTGGTTTGATTGTGAATTAATAATTTAAACACACTAATTATGTGAGGCTGTAATGTGTCCTAATTGATATGTCCATCAAAAAAACAATGGCGTGGCTGCACAGAAGAATATTCTCTGCTTCTAATGTTGCCTTGCTGAATTTAAGTTTCGGGGCTACTAATGAGCTATGACCACTGAGGTAGCTGACATTATTTACTGTTAAAGCAAATTCAGTAATTACCTATTTCCATCAACAAATCTTTCGGGGGAGAGCCCTGAATATGATATATGGCCGCAGCCTGTGTAAATAGAGGCTCATGTGAAGGCAAACAGCTTCTTCCAGTGCACCCCTGTAACTCAATCTAAGACGGCCAGAGACAGACTGGACCCCCACCACAGAAGAAGCAGCACCTCCACGAACCTGACGACGCCTGCCTGACCTGTGAGCCGCTGTCTCTGTTTACAGGGTGACATATGTGGCAGTCTAGTTGCTGTAAAGTCAGTTTATTGCAGCAGCTGAAGGAATATTTGCAAAAAAATGCCTGCCAGTGAAAGTCCACCTTTGTCACATGTGTACAGTAGACGTACCTATCAAGGTTTTGTCACACACGCTGGGGCTGCACTTGGCAGATCCCTCCTGTACAATGTTGTAGTCATGTGCATGTCTTTGGAGCTTGATGTCATAACTTCATTGATGTCTAAATGCAGTTATCAGAGTGAGCCAAACTATTCTTCTGTGTAGTAGTAGGAGTATCTGTACTATCTGTACTACTTGAGGTTATATAAATTCTGTCAATTTTCACTTTTACCCCATTACATTTTCTCCTAAGCATTCTAGTTACATACTAAAAAGAGAGGGAAGTTGTAAAAGTATCTTATTTTTCATCAAATGTAATGCAGGCTCCATTTTTAAGGTGGTGTACGTTACACACAAAAACATGTCAAAATTCTCAGAATTATGTGAAGTACTTACTTGTACTTTTACTTTCAACAGGCTACTTAAGTACACTTAACATCATAATACTATTATACATATGCATATTACCTTTGATTACAGTAACTATCAGATACTGATCAGATATTTTGTACAAGACTTTTACTCAAGTAATATTCTGATAGGTGACTTTAACATCTATGAAAGTCATTTTCTGGTCAAATATCTGTACTTGTACTCAAGCGTGGCTTTCAGGTACCTCAGCCACCTGTGCCTGCAGGAAAGGCAAAATCTCTATCTGTTTTAATCAAACCCAACTGACATCAGATGACTTATGTCCAAAGATGTAGTTGTCCTTTCAGCATTTAAAGGGGAGGCATTTAGTTGCATCAAACACTTAATTTCCTGCATTATGGTGAAATTTTTATGCACTAATTTGTGCCTTGTCTGAGTAATTTATGGTGTAGATGTCTGTAATTTTGTCTTAATAAAAACTTGCTGCTACTTTCATGTTTTTATTTGAAAGGATAAATGCACATGTTTTAAATATGAATATAACAGCTGTTAGCCACAAGCGGATTCATGCATGATGACTGCATATTACCAGTGATTCCTGTGATTACTTGATATGTAGAATTCATCTATTCATCCAGGACCACAAGGGCTTAAAGGGGAACTATGTCTTCTTACAAAGTTCACACATGGTATTCCTATGGTCTAAGACAGACTACAAATATTAGTTCACACGAAAACTCACTCCCAAAAGCTATAACTCAAGTTTCCAATGTCATTGTGTATAAAGTCTGGAGCTACTCCATAGACTATGATTGGGAAAAAGGTTGTAGATGACACAGAGAGCGTCCAGGGTAACTGTTCAGAGTATACAGGTACATTTTCTAACAGAGAAAAATGCAATAAAAATAAAGTTTATCTAGGTATAAAAGAAGAAAGAAAACAAACTCATTTGTTGTCTATGGAGCAGCTGCAGACTTTATAATTGACAACATCACAAGTTTAAGACTCTGCTTTCTGGCTTTGAGGAAGAGTTGCTCATGTTCACAAATACTGATTAAACTGTCTTTGACCATGGAAACAACACAATGGAATTCTTCATTTTGGTGGTGGCCCCTTTAAGGCCTCCCAGACATGATTATTTTAGATTATGACCTTTGTATACATTTATGGCATATTTATTTGGCTTGTTCCTTAAGCCAGCACACACACATACATGGAAAGTCCCCAGGTAAATAAGAAAAATAGGCTGTATTTAAAAGTGATTCCACATTGGAGCAAAATTCTACAGCTAATAAAAGCATACCTACATATTATGTAATTGTGGCAGTTTTTAGGACTACCCTTTACTAAATGTTGTCACATCAATAATAGCACAATCACGTAAGAACAATGCTTAGGGCATCAGGATTAAAAGTGTAACTCGGGTTTGTGGATAAAAGTATCAAGAGGCAGAATTTACCTACGGAGTCAATGTCCAATAGCCGCTGGAGGTCGCTGATGCTGTGGATTTCACTGTGGGACAGTCTGTCTATCAGCTCCTGGGGAAACTCCACTTCCTTTAGGGAAGGAGGGGGGCAACAAAAACAAACAAGAGATGAAGGTTAGAGATGTGTCGGGTCAGTGGCAAAACGTGTGTGTAATTGTTTGTCTGTATGAGCAAACGTGTTGGGTTTACACAACCACCAGGAAGATCACTTCTAGAACAATTTTGCAACTATGTGCCAACTACAACTAGCAGATTACTCCCCTCACGCAAGGAGAAGGGGGTTGCGCCGAACCTCCTTTAGAAATTATGCAATTTGGGAAGAATATACTTTTGCAAGGAAGAAAGCCAAATGACTGGAATATAATATATAATGTACTTTTCACTAGGATATTCTGGTAAATTCGGCAACCAGATGAGTTAAGACTAAGCACTATTCACTGTAAATTAAACCAAAACCTTTACCTTGCATGCAGGACAGTGATTGTGGGGAATCTTAAAAAAATGAAAATGAGATAATATAGCATCTGCTTTGAGTATTAATTGGATGCCGAATTAATAAATAGATGCCAGTGAGCTCCAAAACAGCATCAATAATTGTTGTACCAATCCCGTTCCCGTGCGTAAAGGCGAAACAACAATAAACTGTCTGTTTTCTTAAGGAGTTCGGGGCTTTATTACCATGGATCGGCAGCTCGCCACAGTGTGCACTTGTTGCGGTCTTGCCAGCACCTCAAGTTGAGCAAACCGTGCAGCCTTACAGGAACAGTGGCTATTTATATCGCCCGGAGCGGTTCCCATGAAAGCGCTTAGACCAACCAAAACGTTTGCCCACTTGGCTCAGGCTACAAACAAATTCGGCACAAAAGCCAAAAATAACTGCGTCCAAGTGCAGATGCGATGTTGGTTCTCAAAAGCGCGTATAGTCACTGACCCTCATGGTAACTGGAGCTCATATGTCGTTTGTTCACTCTGGAATATGAATTCATATAATCACACCTCGTATAATACCATCTTAAACTACTCGCTTTATTATGTTAGACAAGGTCAGTTATTGACTGGTTTAAATGACGAATTTATTTCAAATCCGCAAGTTCATAATGTTGTTCTAAAGGCTTTAAATAAAACTTATTGATCTTTTCTTTCTCCGGGCATCAAGTTGTGTTGGAGAACTGCGCGCTCTGTGGGAACTTTGCACCCTCGCAGGAATGAAACCCCGCACCACTGCGTGTGACATGGTACCAGAGGGACACAGATTGTCCGTCCTGCGTGGTAACTTTACCTCAGAGGTGGCCAGCAGCAGGTACGTCGTCCACAGCAGGAAGTAACAAAGTGCGGCTCTCATTTCCCTTTAATTTCGATTTAACCCCGAACAAGAAAAAGGTGCTGTTCTGTAGGAGCCGCAGAATCGCTCCTGGCCCCGCAGGATCCACAACCATCCCCTCGGGGAGAGAAACCGGAGTGTCAGAGCTGCACAGCGGGCTCAGTCAGACTACGTGCTGCACTTGCTTCTCAACTGTGAAAAGCTGAAGAGGCTGTTAGTGGACTTATTCACATCGGACTGCGTCCTCTTGAACAAGATCTGCGTGTCGGCTCGGCATAGCTCCTCAGGCGCAAGTGGGACAATCCCAAGAGACGAGTCTGAAGCGCATTGCACTTGTCCTTCACCCTCTCAACCAACAGGCTTCAAACCTCACCTCAGAAATATATATATATAAATAGAAATATCTATATAAAAAGAAGCGCAGCTGTCAGAATTAAACAAAATTACGACTTTTTTGTATGTATATTTAATAGCCCTAGAAGAATATAATCCAAACGTGCAGATCCTCTTGGAAAATCACAGGGGAGAAAGTTGTCCGTGTTGTGCTGATCCAGAGTCTGTCTTACAGCAGTCTGCACAGGTCCTTGACTGTGTGGGACTCTGGAGTGAATGGAGTCAGAGCGCCTCTGAGCCGCTGGATATAGAGGGCCAGCAGCTCCGTGCCCGTTGCGCCTCCCCTCGCGTTCCGGTGATCGTGCATCTATTCAGCGAGGGGAGCTGGTTGGCTGGTTGGATGACTTAAGACTCAAGAGCATGTTCCCATCCCCCTTCAGTGTGTGTGTGTGTGTGTGTGTGTGTGTGTGTGTGTGTGTGTGTGTGTGTGTGTGTGTGTGTGTGTGTGTGTGTGTAGCCCCCTCAGCACAGAGCCCATTCAAAGATTTAGGCTGTATAAAATATTAAATATCACTGATTGGAAAGGATGCAAAAAAAGGCCAAACTGAGAGCAAAAAGGATGGGGATGCTGATGAGGATGAGACACTTCTTTGTTATCAATTAGCTTTCATTACCAAACAAATACGGGTCAGCGGAAGTCAATAGTGACATTCACAATAAATCAGGATTGAATTAAATTTGGACAAAGTGAGAGACAATGATGATCATCATCATGGAAGTGATGATGGTGGTGACTCATGATGATGTAAAATAAGCTCTGCTTGTGTCTTTGAGTTAAATCCAGTTCCCTTGTCAAGAAACCTATTGGATTTTTCCCTTGGATTTTGGATCATTGCAGAAAATGCGCTCAGTGGTGAACAAACATTTATTATAATACCTGTCTGTTTTGTCCAGGAATATAATCTCTAAAAATGAACACTTTTAGGATCGTTGAAGCCCAAATGCAAATGGCAGAAAGCTAATTTCAGGTAATAAACCAACCATACTGCGGCCACCAAAATGAGACATTAAAGTCATGTTCGGCACGGCTCAGCATGATTCAGCATGATGACCTTCTGTAGTCTCATTTAGCCACTTGGTAACGACTGCCTTTTTTTAAGACAGAAAAGCTTCACAGTTTATGAGCGGGGTATTTACCGAAGTATTTTATGTCATAGAACAAAACATGAAAGTGTCTTGTGTCACCCACAGACCTTATTTAAGGCTTCTAACCAAAAACCCATTGACTTCAAGATGTGTCATTTCCAAGTTTTGGGACTCATTATTTGGGAACTCTTTAACCCACACTGACAAAATTTCCGGTAAAATTACAGTAAGCTACTGCCAGCATCCTACTGTTATTTACTGTAGTATTCTGCAGTAGAATGAGAGATATTGCAGTGTAATACTGTAGCTAACCTGCGTGTGGTTTCAGTCCCTCAATTTAAGTCTGGTAAAATATAAGAATATTGCATAATGTAATAAAATCATACAGCAGCCTACTTTTTGTGTTGACTGTTGTTTGGCTACAAAAAAGCATCAAGAATTACAATGTTTTACTGTATTCTGGAGAAGTGGAACATTTCAGTTAGAATTTGGTCCTATTTTTACAGAAATGTATCACAGTGCATTTATGTATCATGTCTGGATCTTATAAGCACACACAAATACGTAAACATGTCTGTAAATGCACATGGTGCTGACATAGATGAGGACCGTTTAACGCCCGTGTGTGGGCATGATTTTGGAAGACAGGAAGCAACTAGTTAACAGCAGGTGAACAACAGACTGGTCTTAACCTGTTATTGGGAAGCTGGAGGCTGCACTGCGCTGGGAGGTCTGGGAGGAGAGCCCGAGGGCCTGATAAACCAGACATACCAACAGGAGCAGAGACGCAGACAGAGACAGCGTGCACACACATTATCAGCCAGAGGTGACAATCAGCAGGGAGCCATAGGTCAGCCAACCAGGTGGTCTTTCCCTCCACCTTGTCCATTCAACTGGATCACGAAGCCGGCCTGAGGGCGTCGTGGCTGGAAACGCTGAATGGAGAGAGCACTGGAGCAGCTGGTGGAGTAATTAATGTAACTATTTTAATAGGCCTGTGAAGTTCCTTTTAGGATGGTACCAGCGCTGTAAAATGAATGTAATATTTTTTTCTAATAAATGTCCCTCTGCTGAAGCCATTTATGTGACACGTTGCTCCTTTTGAAGTCACTTTTTTTAAATGTAGGGGGAGAGCAGGCTTGGTTATCACACTTTTCACTGTCATTTGAATCCCTCAAAAACTGTTTTTCTTAATAGATTTCCCTTCAATGTGTTATGGAGGCCCAAAATGTCAGGTAGGAATGGAGTGATTGTATTCTCCCTAAGCTATCTAACCAACACATTCTCATCCCGAGTTGTCATATATTGCCACTTTGTCAGTTGACTTCCACGTCCACACATTACACTCTAGGTATCCTTCTGTGTCTGGTGTTGACGGTCCATGATGTCAACAAAAACACATGGTGGGATTACACTGCACGTGTAGAACAAAAATATCATATTCAGGTTGAAAGTGAACACAGCACTCCCCCATAGAAGTCTGGATTTTGTCTGACCCATCCACAGCCCCTTACGGCAACCCTAGGGACCTTTGTTCTCCTTATACTACGTTGTTACCGGCAGCATTTCTACCTCTGGCGGCGTATGACATGGATGCGACAGGTTCCGCCGGGCCGCGTTCTCAACTGATGCCACCCAGCTGTGAATCATGCTGCCATGGCAGGTACCATCTGGCCATCCAGCAGCATATAATAACACCACAAACAGTTTTATCCGGTTGCGTTCTTTGCTGATGTTGTGCAGAGACATATCATATGGACGCAAAAGGTTTTTTGGCTTTTGGCATTGGGATCTTACACTAAAATCACTGCAAAAGTGGTGGTATTTGACAACTTCAGAATGAGAACGAACTTATCTAACTATGAAGCAAGAAATCTCTGTCCACCTGTCTGTTTGTCCTTTACTTAATATCCTAATAACCATTCAACTGATCTACTTCACACTTTCACAGTAATATTGCTGGGACCAAAAGGAGGAGCAATATCATTTTGGTGCAATTTGGACATGAGAAACTTTATATAATAAACTTTAAATAAGCCAGCAAAAACAGTGCTCTCTGTGCAGCAGCGGGGGCGGAGCTGCAGGGCTCTGAGGAGATTTAAGCACACTTTGCTATGGATTTCACCTGTGCTTCACATACCTGCGGTTAAGTTATTTTTCTTTGCCATACTAACTTAAAACACTAATCACATTACCAGCATCAAAATACCTCTGCTAATTAATCCATGCTCTACTTTATAACTACAGTGGTTATGCCAAAGCAAGTGATAATATGTCTGTTTGGAGATTAATAGATCCTTGGTGTATTTCACTTGTATTTCTGGCCCAGAGTAGTCACAATGGGTGTGTTTTTCAGGGGTGGATTTTGTGATACTGAGTCCCCAGGTAAATGTCATCCAGCTTACTTTTCACCCTTTCTTTAACTTGGATTGTTGGTAAGCTATTCCTTGGGGTGTCATCTCTGTGCTGCTCATTCACATGTCTGTGTGCTCTCTTGCAGGCAGGTGTTCGTTAGGGCAACAGGGAACACCTGAGAGTGCTCAGGTTATTTAAGTCCACGTGCAGCTGGTATCTCAGTCTTCAGCTGAGCTGGATGCTGCTGCATCTCTGCCCCTCTTTCTGTTAAGTTATGTTTCCTTAGCTCTTTGTTTTGCTTTTACGCAAATCTGCACTGATCCCTCAGTTGCATGAGTAACTGTGCATTAAAGTACGTGATGGCATGGCAAAATGACTAACACTGGCCGGTGACAGGCAGGTTCATCATGCCCTGCAGTGTCATCATGGTTACATCAAGGGCCAGCTTCCCTGCTCTGATGTGAACCCTCAATGAAATGCATGAGTCATGTGTCTTGTAGGTTTGCATCATGGTGGGAAACTGGGAGTGAGAGGAAGAGGTGAGAGAGCAGGCCACACAGAGGGCGAGAGTGATCGTTTTTTATGTGAAGATTAAGAAGTGAGTAAAAGGAAAAAGTAGCAGGTGAAGATGACGTGTGGCCCTCTTCACATTCCTTCCTCTTAATGTGTCTTTTGTCTTTGGATGATTGTGCTTCAAATGGTGCCTTGCAAGAGCAGTGTGTAGGATTTATTGGCATCCAGAAATGAGGACTGCAATTTGCAACCAGCTGAAACTTCTCTCATGTGCCAAACATGAACTCCTGGTTAGGATTTCTTCAGTGTTTATTGTTTAGGAGATTTTTACAGAGAGTCTCCTTCTCTCCAAAATAAATGATTAAAACCGGTAAAATAAATAAATAAAAACAAATAAAGCAGTTGCATATAAAAAACACAGAGTTTTTTCGATCCTGTTCAGCTTGTCGCAGACAGGCTGCCAGTCCAGCACTTGCTAATGTGTACTCACCATTTTTATATGACAGCTTAATATCCAGATGTTCAGGAGGTTTTTATCCACAGAGGTCTTTTCCTCTACAAAAAAACAACAACCAAGAACTGGTTATTAAAACCATCAAAAACACTTAAAAATCAGTGTTTTTCCATTGCTGTTTGGCTCGTCTTGGATGGGCTACTATCTACAGTAGCCAGAGCAAAACACAAATGGAAAGCCAGTGTTAGGTTTGTCTGTTCTGGGCTATTTTCAAGAGATTTTTCACTAAAGAAAACATACTTGTGATATTATATTGAGTCTCTGCCAATACATTCCCCTAAATCCTACACACTGGACCTTTCAGTTAAATTAATATGGGAGAAAAAAAATCTTAAATTTTGACAGACAAGAATGATAAGACAGCACATATAAGACGGAAAGCATGGTATAGATGGATTATTAGAAAATATTTACTCAAAGGGGGGAAACAAACTAAACTGAGCAAAAGAGAAAAAAATACACACCGGGGGAGGAGAAAAAATTAAAACAACAGGACCAGAAAATAATTCTCACTCCCTCCTTCTTTTCTGCATAAACCATTAGGCAATATGTTTACTGGCAACTGAGGTCTGTGTACCTAACAACATTAACCCCATTAAATGGTTTTATAGATGCTGGTGCACAGTAAATCTAGCCATAAAGACGCTGCGGAGAGGACGTTCTCCGAGTGAGGTGATGACTCCCGTTTCTCCCTCAGGCCACACATAGTTCCCAGTGAGAGAAGCTTAGGAAAAATGGGGGGAATTTTTTTAAGAATGTTGTGGATATGAGTTGCTTTGCCTTTGGGGGATTGGAGTGTTCCTCCTCGTCTGTCGGTTCTTATTATTTCTTTCCATGGTTATGGGGTAGAGATCATTTGAAGGCAAGCCTTAAAATCTTTAAGTTTGGACAGTTCTATTTTGGGATAAATTCTAGATGAGCTTCATTTCTGACCAGTTTTATGAATGAAATAAGCTGATTAATAATTAATTCAAAGATGACTTTTTAGTTAACCTGTTGGAACCTGAGCAAATTGGCTTGATTTCTTTCAATGATGTGGGAAGAGAGCACTGAGCAACAAAATAAGGAATCACCCAAAACTTCATTTTAGAATTTAGTAAAAAGTACAAGAAAAAAAACTAAAAATGAGTGTAAAAAAAGAGGGGGAAAAAGAATACATAAATATTAAAAGAAAAGAAAGTGACCTGGCAAAAGTGCTTAAAAATTATAATAATTTTGAAACAAACACTGGACTCCCGCATGAAAGTTATTATTATTGGATTCATCCACCTCCCACCCGCTCTTTAGGGACTGGCAATGTATCATACAGCCAAGAAAGGTGGTTTTTGGCATTAGGGCCATAGCTGAAAAAAAGTGACAGTATTTGACAACTTCGGAATGAGAACAGGCTGGTAATCCTGAGCCAGTTATACATGCAGAGCGTACGTATTTTGGAAACCATCACATGACAATTGCACTGATATGTGAATGGAAGGAAGTGGTCCGAGAGGTAAGGAGGAAGGCTGGGGTGGTGGATGGGTCAAACAACACAAGACCTCCTTCCCCTGGGAAACTGGTGCTCGGTAATGTGTGTAATTTTAGGCACATTGTCACCATGTTTCTTATTCTAAACCTAACCACAGTAACTTAACTTACATAAAGTTAACCTCTGTAGCTTTACAGTAATTACTTAATTAAGCAGAAAATATAAAAGGTCATTTGTTGGGCACTAATTGGTATGATAAATAAACCATTATATGTGCATTTTCGTGTGAGTAAAATGTTTTTTTTCTGTGATATATTTTTATTATCCATCATCTGACACCGCTTGGATCAAAGTAAAAGACCTGGTATCTCAGCACCGTAAGTGTTATAACACACACATTATCATCCATAACCCAATCTCAACTTGATCCCAGTATGGCTGAACTCTGACCCTGCAACGAAAGCAAAGAATCTCACACTTCAGTGCGCTGTGGAACCATAAAAAGATAGCAGAGCTGACAATAGAAACTCAATATACTGATAGCTGCACATTCATGACAGTTATGATACCTGCAACTCCTTTCCAATGAAAGCAGTTACACATTTTCCACTGGGCATCCCCGTTCTATTACACCTCATCATGTCAAAGACCAAGTGGATTATTGAGTGGATTGCCTTGCAACAGAGAAAAAAACAACCTGGTGTCGCCCTCAACACCACCCGGTCATATCACGAGCATGCATGAGTCACGGACACATGGAGCGGGTGCTTTGCAGACTACAGAGTGATCTCCTCCCTCCTCCTCAGGGGAGAATTAGGCTCGGCTAACTAAAGCCCAAACTAGCTCATCAGTGTCTATGATGACAAAGCTGATTCAATTAGTGGGTTGTGTGTTGATGTTATTTGACACATGCTTGCGTCTTGTAATAGGCCCATTAGAAACAGTGGTAACATTTATGATTGAGTTACTCACGCACGAACACACATGGGTAAGTAATTCAGGTGAAATTTCCCAGGAGCAAAGGTACATTCCAGAGGCTGGTAGCAATATAGATTGGACTTGGAAATTATCCAGAGCAGAGTGCATATCCAGGGCAACCTCGACACGCATAAACAAGCAGCCGAGAGAGACTTACACACTCTGACTGCTTGTTCTCTTGAATATTAAGCAGTGGAGGGAGGCCAAGTACAGCAGCCATACTTACAACTTACAACTGGACGCAGCTGCTCTTTTATAGGGATGATTACTGGCAGCCATTTACAGGCCTTCATCTCTCTAACATGCATAGTAACCTGAATGAAGTGCTCTGTGGGGCCTCCCAGGACCCCTTTTCCTTTCACACTGTAAAATCTGATAAGTTGATTTTAAAAAAAAAATTAAATCTAGGAAACTGATTGCTTTGAAAAATACAAGTAAATAGGCCTATGTAACTACTAGTCTTCATTCATGTTTACCTAATATCTAATTTTAAATTTTACTTAAAAGTTTGTCATGTTTACTTCATTTTGTGGAATTGCTGCAACTTCAAGATGACAAGTTTAATTCAGTCAGTTTTTCTAAGTTTTAGCAACTTCAGTAAACCAAGTTTACTGTGCTATATATTTGTATTCTGCTGGTTGCAAACTAGTCAGTCGTATTTATATTTTCTTAAACATGTTAAAACACAACTTGCTGATCTCCTAATTTCATAATTGGCAAAATCCTCTGACATGATTCAAATAAGTCAGGCTAACTTGGGTTACTGAAATTGCCAACACTAACACCACACACACAATGCATGAGCAGCATGACAGTGTCGTGGAACCTGTTTGGTTTTTTTTTTCCGGTACCCATGTTAACAAGTTAGATCAGCCACACTGCCTGTGTGAGCAGCGTTGGTCAGGTGTGTCTCAGCTGCTTTTAAGCAACACATCAAGAGAAACGGAGTCTTGCTAATTTTTTCCCCGTGACACACATTTGGCATCTGTCACAGACATAAGGAAATACATATATATCTGTTCTATTTAACCTTTTCTGTCTCAGTTTCAAAATAAAAGCTCTCTGACAACATCGCTGTCACCAGCAAGGCATTTTATTACGGAATATTTGAAGGATCATGCTACTGACAATGCAGGAGCTTGCACAGCTTCATAAATGAGTGGAATGTGTGATTTTTTTATTGTGGCAATACAGTACTCATAGCAGCAGGTAGCTCTCTATGCTCTGCAGCAGCATCACAGCAACAACACTGCTAGTGTGAAAGCCACAAGCATGCAAGGCGCAGCAGTTCGGCGAGGTTGCCCTCACCTGCTGCTCACGCATGCAGTATGTTCAGGGCGTTTGAAAGCACAATGTTATTCTACTTGTCATTTTTAAGATGCAACAACTTAAAAAAAAAAGTAAATACAGCTACATTTTGTGTAAAATTAATAATTACATTTAAAGTAAACATAAATTATGATGAATAGTTATATTTACTTTTCTTTTTCAAGGCAATCAGTTTCCAGGATTATTTCACGTAAGATCAGCTTGTCAGATTTTATAGTGCAGGCACTATAGGTGTGCAGGCATTCAGGGGCACAGTGCCCAAACTGCTCTTTCATAAGTCACAACTGCGTAGTCGAGTCCACCCCTGGGATCAAAAAGTACGCCACAAGCACACATAAATGCACAAAGCTGGTGGTACAAGGTATGCAAGGCAAACTTCCAGCTGCAACACATTATACATTACAGCGGCACACTTCAGTTGTTAAGGGACCGCCGCATCCTCTCCGTGTGATCTCTAGATCTGTCAAACTGCGGTCTGCTCTTGTCATAACTCTGCCTCGAGTTTTTCAGTCCTCCATGAAAGCCGTCCTTAGAGAGCTAGAATAGGCATTCGGTGTGAAGGAGAAATGACACTGAAGAGAGAAAATACTTGGGAACACGCTGGAAGAAATCTGTACGTCTGTGTGTGTGTGTGTGTGTGTGTGTGTGTGTGTGTGTGTTTGCACGTTCCTCGCAACCTCAGCATCCAGTTCCTGCAGACTCAGAGGTCTGACCCCGTCATTTAGGTCAGAGATGGACTCCCGACCACAGCCTTCAACCACAACAGTACCGAGGACGCAGCTTACTGTGCGCCTCAGCTCCAGATGTCGAAAGGATATCCCGTTTAGAGACACAAAGTCAAACTTGCAGCTCAGGTACATCTGGAAATGTACACTGAACAGACAGACTTACACACCAGCACTTACACACCTGCACTCTCTCATTCTCCAATTTCCACGAATGGACAGACAGACAGACATGAAGCAATTCGGGCACAAGTCCTTACATGCAGTTCCCCCTGTCCCAGCTCCTTTTCCCCTTAAAACACTGCCTCTTTATTCTCTATGAACAAAAAAAAAAAAAAAAACACACTCTCTTTCCACGCACACACACTCACACTGAAAACAGGGGACTTCCAGCCACTGAGAAATAGCAGTGTAATTGCCGGTGCTCTGTTGTCTATCAAGACCTGACCTTTTCAACATGTGTGTGCCGCATTGGGAGCGGTGGGAACCGATGAGGAGGAAGACAGGGGTCTCCCCAGCTCTGTGGTGGTCTGACCCAATGCCCCCCCCCTTTCCTTTCTTCGCTCCAACTCCCCCAAAACACTGGGAACTCCCACTGCGTCCCCATGTTCTGTGGGTTCGGAGGCTAGGAGGGGAGGACACAACTTACCCACAAATCAGACTCTTGGCAAGAAGGACATCAAAGGCGGGACAGGACGACGTGGAAAAGGACATGGGGAGACAGAGCTGCCCTGTCTCACTGCGGTCCCAAGGGGGATGGAGAAAAATTCGAAGTCTATGTGTAGAGCCCAGACATTAAAGTGGCACAAATGTAAGCTTTCTGTTGGTGCCAATGGGAAAATAGCTGAGTGGTATTGCCTTACATGAAACTGGCCTTAAAATAAGGACATTAAAGAATGAAACATATACAGGGGCATACTCATAATAAACATGTGAGAGTTCATAGGATTATGCATCAATGGTAAGCAGAAAGAAATGGCTTTGACTTGCAGAGAATCCTAACAAATAGCTAGGAACTAATATCAAGAATGAGGACGTAGATGCGGGGTCCACCAGAACCGAATATGATTATAAAACACTCACAGGTCCAATGACAAGTCGTCTTTAATGGCATGACAGACAAGCTCATTTTTCAGAGGGGGCACACATAGCTGTCCTCAGAAACGTATTAGGAATCTATAAGCCCATAATTATACCAATTGGCATGTCAGATAGGGCTTTCACTTCGTTATTTACCCTTCCTTCTCCCCTTGTCTGTCACGAGCCAAAGGCCGCTCCGCTCATAGTGTAAGGACCAGGGAATGGGGGACCAATGATGTCCATGATGTTGGTGTGGTGATGTGCATGTGGGAGGGGGCAGGGTCCTGTATCAGGGGGATTAAGGGGAGATTTCAGCTTGACTTGAGTGACGACCTGTACAGAGATAAAGAGGAAAGACTTGGATGGAAGGAGGATAAGAAAGGGAGTGAGGAGACGAGGAAGGGTTGCAAGCATGGGCAGATTACGAGACAAAGGGCCCCTGGGCACAGATATGGAAAGGGCCCCAGTGCCTCTCCTACCTAGGAGCAATACTTTTTGGTTGTTTTGTTTCTCTTTGTAGTCGTTATGCATCTTTTTGTGGTTTTGTGTCTGTCTGTGGTGATTTTGTCTTTTTTTGTCATTTTGTAATCGTTTGGGTCTCTTTGATGTAACTGTGTTTAATGTGTCTTTATGAGATAATTTTGTAAACCCTTGTGGTTGTTTTGTCCATTTTTGTATTTATGTTGTGTCCCTTTGCATCTCTGCATCTCTTTGTGGAGGTTATCTTTGTGGTCATGTTGTGTCTTTTTTTTGTTGTTTTGTGTGTCTGTAGTCATTTTGTATCTCCTGGTTGTTTTGTGTCTTTTTGTAGTCATTTGGGTTTCTTTGATGCAATCATGTGTCAAATTTTGTGTCTCTTTGTGTCATTTTGTGGGGTTTTTTTTTTGGTCGTTTTATGTTGCTTTGTGATTTTTTTCATGTCTTTGTACTCATTAGGCTTTTTTAGTTGTTTTGCCCATTTTTGAAGTTATTCCATGTCCCTTTGCAGTACCCTTTCATCTCTTTCTGGTATTTTGTGTCCCTTTGTGGTCTTTTTGAGTCTATTCTTAGCTGGTATAAGTTGACATCTGACATTTTGCAAGTTAAGGCCGAGGGGCCCCTTGTCACTTTTGGCCCCTGGGCCTGTGCCCGGTAGGCCCATTCAGTAATCCATTCATGGTTGTAAGGGTTTGAAGTAAAAGATACCACTAAAAGAAAACCCCCGGATTAAAGGGTGATTACAACCAGTAAGAGAATCCACTTTCATGCACTCATCATTTTACCATGCACTATTAGCCCCAGGGCCCACTATGGACTGAGGTGTGCTATGAGCAGGGCCCTGATTTGTGTTTGAGATTTTACTTAACACAGCCCCATTCCTATAGCAACCACACCTTACTGAGCAAAGCACTTAACCGCCAGGAGAGAAGCCCTACCTAGTTTATGGGCCGTACCGTGATGCTATTTCGCACGCATCATGGTAACGATTAACAGTGGTTAATGTGAGCCCCCCTACCCCAAAGAGCTCCCACGTAGCTCCTCTGAAATAAACACTGTAGCTGCTTTTAAAAAATAATTACAGCAGGTTTTTGGCTCTTTAATTGTTGTTGTTATTATTGGAGGCCATAAAAGCAGTACCAGGTCCAGAGCGAGAAAAGAGAGAGAAAAAAATTAGAAGACAGGTCGGAGTCAGCAAAACACCATTCTCGTTTTCAGTCAAGAGTAGACAGTATCAAGAAAATAAAAGGGAAAAAGTCCCTGCCAGAATGGAACTGGAGACATCACCCCTACTTGACACACATCCCAGTTTGCTGGTCCCCCAGGAAAGCCCAAGAGTCCCATACTTGTTTGATGTTAAGCAAACTATGCCATGTATCAAAGAATGACACATTGGGCGATGTTTGCATGCATGCACGTGTGTGTGCATATGTGCATACACAGAGGTTTGTTGAAGGATCTAGGACTCAAATTGGAAAAATAACTTTATTTGGTCCTCAAGCCTTTGATGCCAGCCCATGTCATTATGGTACACAGACCAGAACCATAATAACACCTCTCCTCCTCCTCCTCCTCCTCCTCCTTCTCCACCTCCTCTCCTAGGACTCAAGATGAAGTGTCAAAATCCCATGGCAGATGGAGATCACAACAAACTGATTATCAACAGGAAGTGGCCCCATTATAGGCTTAAAGATAGGAGAGAGTGCTCTCTGGTTACAGCACTCACTCAAATCCACACATTCCTGCAGGGTTTAGGGAGAGCTGGGTCACCCCTGTGGACTGTGCTCCCCAGCCACTGCTCCAGCCCAGGGGTATTGCTCAGGGTACAGCTGGGACATTCAGGGGATTTGGGGGTCCTTTAGGAGGGGCTGGAGGGTTGTGGATGTCTAGGGTGGCCTCAGAATCAGAAGACACTTGACAGCCTTTGCCCTGTGACTTTGCACACCTGCAGTTAGTGGCTGTGTTTTGGGGGATAAGGTGAATCCTCTGCGATGTGAGGTTGGTGAAGCATTCACATCTAAAGCTCAGTTTCCGTCAAAGGCTTTCAGTATAGTACCGTCAGAACCAAAAGTAACACCTATGAAGTGGTACCTGGACCCTAGATCTGTGTAACGTTTCCACTGCAGACAGTGCTCTTACATGTGGGCAAGGTTGTTGTCATTTGCTGCTCCATCCAGTGGCTATATTTCCTTGATCACCAGTGATACAGAGTGAAGCCTGCACCCAATTTATTGTCCTCAGAACGGGGCTGCAGTCTGCAGTGAGTCTCTCTCTCTATGGAATATTTATGGGTAGTGGGTTTGTCCACTGACTCTTTGCCAGGCAAGAGCAGAGGTTTAGTGCTGCACGAGCACACATGAACAACACTCTGACGTGTTTTTTTTTTCCTCCAAGTGAGAATATGGACTTCACATAATCTGGTTGCAATTAATATATTTTTTTTCAGTTCTTGAATAACCACTCATCCCTTAAAGACTGTGTCATCCAAGAGAGACAATAAAAAAGATGGTCAAAGTTGTCAAATTGAGATTTGAACTGAACCGCACAGACCTGTTGGTGGAAACGCCAAATCTCATCCAGATACTGAAAAATGTCCGTACAACCAGTTTAAATAGGAGCATAACACATCTCAAAAACTGACAATTTATTTTGAAACATGAGATGCTTTATCTGGGAAAAAAACATCCATCTAAAATGTCTGAAAGCCAAAGATATATTGACCATTTCCGAAACAGTCCAACAGGGAATTTTTGCTCATTGCATTCCTTAATCTTACTAATGTGATTAGAACAGAGTTTGACTATTTTTTATGATCTGCACTCAAGCCCCTAACGGTTCCTCGGAGAGTAGGAGGCGCTGAAAAAAAAGGAACAATTGAAACAATTGCTGAGTTGCGTCCCTAGGGAGTGAAGTCAGAGTCAAACTGAAGAGATGGATTGTGCTGGGTCGGGATCAACGTGGGCAGGAGACTGCAGAGTCATGTGCATGATGGAATATGTCACTCGAAAAATGCTACTCACACATTTTTCCCCCTTGAGCATGCAGAATATAAGGAGAACATTTCAATCTTTTGTTTGTTTTTTCTACACATCGTTTGGAGGCGAGTCACCAAGACTCTGTTTGCTGGGAATAGCTTTGAAACTGAGGCCAAAATCGAGGCGAGTCAGGGAGGCCTGGGCTCAGTGTTGGTACATGTATACATGTGAATTATTTACTTGTCGTCCAGCAGGAAATGAGGAACGATAACAAGCTTGGGAAAGAAAAGCAGAAAAACAAACAGATGGTATCTCATCCCCTTGTTCATTTCTTGCTTTCTATCTTTCTCTTTTCTTTTCTCTAAGGCAGTCGGCCGTGTCCTACTGCGGACAAATGGCAAAGGACGCGCCCCTTTAAAGACAGCGACAGGAAGTGGGACAATCATCTCAATTGCTTAGAATTGGCTCATGACTGTTGCATTTATTAGAAAGATGGTTAAAGGGGAACTACATTGATTTTACATATCTAAGGCCCAAACCCCATGTCTTTGCTTTACCCTTATCCTCATTATTTGAGGAGCACAAGGTTTTTATTGAAAGCTTATCCTATGAAATGGGACAACCTTTCAAGACCCTGATACATCCTCAGTAGTCATCGGTGCTTGCGCTTACATAAACAGATGTGACAGGTGTTGCAGGAGATTGCAAATGCCATCTTCTGCTGTGGTGATTTCTCCTGCGTGGACTACAGGTATCCTTTTGCAGTTGTCGAAGCACATGCAAATTTTTTTAAAACTTCAGTTTCACACAATCGATCAATCAAACATCAAACAAATAGGAACGCTGCTTCATTACTCTGCTCTAGTAATGCTCTTTATGCTAATGTTTGGAACCTGTGCTCCTATCCTGCCATGCTGCACTGATATTAGAAGAGCAGTAAGAAGTGCAGCAAATTTGCTGCAGGACTTGAGTTCAATTACGGGGGTCATATAAAACATGTGTTGGAAATGTGTCAAAATGCGGGACTGTCGTGCACAAATCAGCAAATACAATAGCTATATAACTAGTAAGCTACCAAGACATCTGTGTTCCATCAATTTATTGTGTTATGCTTGTTATAAAGAAAAGGAGCATCCTGGGTTGAAATGTCATTAATCTAAGACAATACAATTTTATCACACATTTTCAATCTTTATTAACCAAGAAAACACATTTGTGGGTTTTTTTTGTTGCTTATGCAGCCATCTTGCTAAAACTTTCTCACAACATTTGGGAGATTTGAAATGTGCCTAGTCAGTTAAGGCTCAAAAAAGGAGCTGTCGGCCTGTGTGAGAACGCAAATCTTCGAATCAGTTGAATCAGACATTAAACAGACTTTACCCTACCAGCTCCAGAGTAAAAGTTATGTAAGGGCCGATTGAGTATGAAAAAAGCAGTTAATTGTCTGCAGAATTCACTGCAAGCAAGTGGGTGTGTGGATGTGAATTTCCAAATGAATTTCCACAGCTTGTGGAAAACCAGAAAACAACCGGGTAAAGAAAAATGGTCATGTACACAAAGACAACAACAAAACTGTCTAACTGCAGAGACAATAAGATTTAAGAACTTCTGTCAGTACAGACTGACCCCGAAATGACAAACTAATTCATCAGTTATTATCAATTACGAACCAGTAATGTGACCTTGGTGTACTCCATGCCATGTCCTGCCTCCTACACGCTCTGTACACCATCCCTCACCTAAACCAAACCAAAATTTCCATTCAGTGAGAACACATCTGAAATAGACAACCTCCTGTTGTGTGCAACGTGTTAAATGACTGGACCTAATTCTTTGGACATCGTCCGAAGTTAATATGAGAAAACGGTTCAGGAATGTTACACAATTACGATGCTAAATTGTTACTCCATAACCATGACTGACCACCAAATTACTCTGTCGTCACTTTGCAGAGGGACCGCTGTTTGACTGAGCCGGACCTTGTGATGATCTCCTGACCCAATTTTTGACCCTCCTTTTCCCCCTGACACCCCCTCTCATCCCTAACCCTTCAATCCCATCAGCCTCACCACTGCTCAATCACCTGTGACCAGGCCTGGGCGGTGACCTTTGACCCGAGAAGGTCACGATTAGAGCTGAAAATCCGAGCAGCGGAATCGGGGACCAGGCAGAGATGAGATACCCCCGGACTGAGAGTTTCGACCTAGCCAGGCTGAACAGTCAGGTCGCCACACCCAATATATGTAGACAAGAAAAGAGCTGCGTATCAAAGGCTCTGGTCATTAGCGCAGGCAGTTGGGGGTTGATTTTTTTTTCCACCAGGGTGTAGGGATCATGGAGGAGGGAGAAGGCAGCAAGAATCAATAGAGGTTGTAGTCCAGTGTTGGCAGGCATTTTAATTAGCCTGGATCCCCCCCAGACAAGGGATAGAGAGATTGCGGCTATGGGAACTCAGAGTAGCAGAGGACGACAGGAAACAAAAGAGAGAGAATCGGGGAGAAAGAGAGAGAGAGGGGGAGTGAGGGTCGCACGCCCAGGGGCTACGCTCACTGTGCCAAATCTAAATATGCAGCACCAAATAAAACATCCTCTCATGAGATCATGGGTGGCTGTGTCTGGTTATAGGATGCAACAAATACACACACAAGCACACACACACACACATACCAAATCACTCCCAGCCATCTTATCTTGTAAATTTTTGGCAAGCTTTATATAAAACTGGGAATTTGTAGGGAAGAAGGAGCCATCCTGTAAATAAGGAGGCAAAATGTTCCCATGCTGGGATAAATTCTTTAAAATGTATCTCAGTGGTTCTCAGTGGACTTCACTGACTTCAGAAATCCAAAGGAAAAAACCAAAGGAAAGTATATTAGAGGTCAGTGCAGCTGGCGCAGCAGTTTTTCACATTCCTCCTCCTGCATGTTCATCGCCTCCTCCGCCTCCGTCTTTATCCTTTGCATCCTTTTTGTTTCCTCCTTCTACTCCTCCCAACCAGCTCACCAAGTCTGGCCTCTTATTTGTTTGGACAACAAAATGCACAGGAGTCTTGCACCCAACATACTCCACTGTGGGAGTAGCTGGAAGTTGTAGTAGAGCCAAGCTGCAGCAATAAATAGAGGAGAATATGGTGCAGTTAGGGTCATTTATCCCCCTGAGTCCCTGCTACTGTTGCTTTCCTCCTCTCGTGGACCATTTCTGTTTTGTGCTGTATGTGTGAAGAGAGGCACAGTGTGAAAACTCTGCATGAGTATGCTGTGCTGGCTGTGAACAAAACATGGAAAAACATGTTTGCAATCTGACAGCCCCTCTGCTAGGTTCCTCTGCAGACTTGATGAGCTCAATCAGCATCATTGGACACACCTGAGCTCAGTGAGCTCCAAGCCCAAAAGACAGAGCAGCAGCAGTCAGTCTTTGGCTGGCAGACTTCCTCACAACACTGTTGCTTTCTTTGTTTTTGCTGCACAACACCCCTACAGAACATTGTCACTGATCTACTCTCTTCACTGCTGACTCTACAGATTTCACCTAACCATTTACGCAGTTTCTTTGACTTATTTTGATTAATTTTAGTTACGAAATCATTTTATTTGCTAATTTACGCCTGTGTCTTCCTCTTTTTGTTCAGTCTAAGAGCTGGGTTGTGCAAGTATTTATGACAAGAACTACAAAAAGACAATTTGTAGGCTTGAGGCATTTAAGTAATTTCTACCGCTGCTTTGCTTAGTGGCACACAAAACTGAAAATGATCAATTTCCACCATATGAAATGACCCACATCACCCATTGTGGGGCCCATAGAGCACCACTAAAGACTTCTGCCAGTTGAGCAACTAACTTTGGTTTTGGCCCCCCGCAAATCTGAATAAGGAAAAAAAGATTTACTTGAGGCTTTTTTAGACTTTAAAAATGTTATCAGACCAAATGGATCAAATCCCAATAGTAAAACGAGTCATTACATGGGTGTTGTGACACAGAAAAATGTATGCACTGACTTACAGACATCTCTTTTACGATGTAAGTGTGCAAGAAAAAGTCATTTTGGACTCAATGGCATCACATAACAGATCTGGCCATTGTATAACCACTTTTGGCCACAATGTGAAATTGGCTTCGAAACCTGGTGTTGTTCCAGGGGGCTTGGTCCACCCGAGTGTCATATTTCCATCACCGCCAGATGAAGCTGATTGGAGCTGGACCGACTGCTGCAGAGCCATTTGTCCCGGGAGAGGATGCTGATTTTAACCATTCTCACACAAAAAAGCTAAATTAATCCACATCAGCCACAACAGTGAGTGTTGTCCAAGCAATCCCTGCAATCCCTCTTCATGTCAAAGTGAATAAAACGGAGAGGCTTTAACCATTTCATCAGGAAGTATTATGACAACAAAAAAAGTCCTTTTTAAATTAGTTGCTGTTGACCGTCTGAGTGTTGACGGCTGAGCTTCTCCTAACCAGATGATCATGTTGCTTTGTGGAAGTGCAGTTACCTGAACTGATGTTAGCTGGTGAAATGTTTTTTGGCCTCAGTGTTACATTCACAGTGGGACCACAGGAGCTCAATGGCTGATTAAGAGACTATGAAGCATAAAAGACCCAAACACAGAATGGAGTGACTTAAATTAAAAGTTGGTAAAAGAGTGTGTGAAAGGTGCGTGTGTGCGTGCGTGCATGCATGTGTTTGGTTGGCACAGTGTCATTGTACAAAGGCTTCATCTTCTGGTTCATGGGACAGTGCCAAGTTTTGTCCTCAGCTGGCCCACCCAGGATGGCCCAGTAGTGGCCCTGACTAATCAGGCACTCTTAACACATACACACACACACAGACTCGGGTCAGCTCAGGTTGATTTTTCGTTCTGATGTTACCAGTGTTATCAAAAAGGCTTTCTCTGGGAGATGTTGATTGAACAAAAGATCAGCTTTTTTTTTTTGCTTTGTTTTGTTTTGTTTTTGTGAATGGAGTCAATCTATCAACACAAGCTCCCTCCACTGATGACGCTTGGTCGTCATGGAGATGTATCTGTTGACTGAGCTCAGTACCTGTTATGATTGCATCTACAATTATCTGTCTCAAGCTGTATGTTTAGGATGATTAAAACATCAGTTGTATCCTCTTCAAAGATGCGTTGTTTTTCTAGCATGTCTCCAAAAACTGAGACAATTCTTGTTGAATAATGTTATGGGGGTCTGTGTTTAATAACAGCAAAAATATATTAAAAAAATCTGTTTGCAAACTCTCACAAAAATCTTGCAGTATAATCCAAGTGTCATCTGTCCAGTCGTATGCTGTAGCGTTGCCCGCTGTGGCTTTTGGATCGGTCCTATACCTTGGGAGACCCAACCCAGGGAACTGGACTTTCCTGTTGTTTCATTTTCCTGTTTCACGTTGGAATCTGCAAAGATGTGCATTAATAATTATTACAAACTTTCTTTTTTGTCCGTGGTGCAGCACCTGGGTTCAAACCACAACTGTTATACGTACCTGCCAAACACATGCATTTTTGCTGACTGTGTGAACGGATGTTTTGATATAGTTTGGCTGCTGTTAAATGATCCCTTTTACTCTGGTTCATCAAGAATTTTTGCTGTATTTGGATTCTTTGTTCATTATGGTGGCATGCAAGAAAAACAAAGTTTATTTAAAAAATTCAACGCAACATGGTATGGGTCATTGACATACAAATTAACAATTTGTTGGTGAAGTATGCAGAAAAATATCTTAATCTAAGTGACAGTTTAGTGTTAATTATGTTCACAAGGAGAGAAAAGATCAAATAACGCACAACAATAAAGTGTGTAAAAAAATGTTCTGATATTCCTGGTTATATGCCATGTCTTCGTACCGACAATAAAACCACTAATCCTTGCAGATGGAAGCCTAATTCTTGTTTCACTGAGCTACAAACCCCAAACGTTTTGTGAGTTCATGGGTGTGTGTGTGTCGGGAGAAGGGTACTAAACTCAATGTTGGCGAGTTGGGGGTGCATTCCTCAGTTGATTTAGTGGGCATTAAGATGAAGAGGAATGTGTCAAAGCTGCGGAGACTTTAGTCCACTGTGGTGTAAACTGGCTGGGAGGAGCACTGGGGCTTTCTGACAGCTCAGACTGACGGATGACTGACACTCAGCTTAATGTGAGAAGGATGGAGAGCAGGGTAGAGTGGAGGGAGGATGAGCTGGGGAGGAGGTACCTGTTAAAGAAATGTGAAAGGTGTGATTGAAGAGGACAGTTTGCACTTCGGAGAAAGACACAGGAGATTAATGGAGATATTAGTTTAGGGGGGGAGGCAGAGTGTGGGCACCAGATGACATAAAGGGAAAGAGAGCGAACTAAGTCAAGTCAGGAGAGGAGGAGAGGATGCCAGAAGTGGGGATAAGCGAAAGGGGAAAAATGTGAAATAGAGTCACATTCACACAGGGACAAGGAGGGGCTGAGAAAAATAACGACTCAAATCAAAGGGATTTCAGAAGCTTATCTTTATTTGCTCAAGATGGTTTGATAGTTGAAAGAAAGACATACGGAGAGAGAGAATATAGAAAGATTTCTTTCATAAGGTCCCATTTTATACAACATCAGTCGCTGGGTCGGTTGTGCAAGTTTTACAGATTACAGTAGATCAAAGGAAAGCAACACAAGTATATTTTTTCATTCTTTTATATATTTATAACATAGAAGTCATGTCCTAAAAACAGCTAACTCAAACTTCATTATTGACCCAACGTTCAAACTCTAAAGTGGTGCAAAAGCTTTCATCTAGCAATTTAACATAGAACAAAATGAGTTTAAACATGACGTGCGTGAGTGTGTGTGTGTGTGCGTGTGTATGTTTGTGTGTAGAGGATTCATATAGTCCTGAGACAGTGTAAGCATGTCAGACTGTGTTAGTGTGTGTGTGGACTGCTAACACTACAGCTGCTTTGGGATCCCACAGTTCAGACTGAATCACATCAGGGGATATTGGGACAAAGAGGATTTCTTGAGAAAAGAAGAAGCTTGTTAGTTAATTTGGTGGCTTCATATTGAAATCAACTGACTTTAACCCTTCAAAACCTGAGCAAACTGGCTTGATTTCTTTCGAAAACACTGGAAGAAGGCATAGAGCAATGATAGCAAGAAATGAGTAAAAAAAAAAGTACAAGAAAATCAACTGAAATTTTGTTTTAAAGAATAAATAAATAAATAAAATAATACTAATACTATTTATTACTGTTACTACAATTACTACTCAGTCCAATAATAATGATAATAATAATAAAACAAGGAAAGGACCTGGAAAAAGTATTTAAATTTTTAAACAATTTTAAATATATAATTATGCTGATTATAAGTACAATATTTCCCTAGCTTTTTTTTCTTTTTTTCCCTAGACATTTTTCCCTGGCTTTTTAAAAAATAATTTTCTGACTCTCTTTATTTCTTACAATTAGTGGAACATTTCTTGCCATGGTGCTTACTGCCTTTTTCTCTATGTTTTTGAGAGAAACCACACCAATTTGCTCAGAGTTCAAAAGTCTAAATACTTGTGAAAGGTGTCTGAAAGCAACACAAGAAAACTGATGCCGCTCCAGGTTTCAAAGGGCTAATTTACCCCCCCAACTGATAACAGCATTAATTTACACTTAAAGCACTAAAAATAAAACAGCCAAGAATTTATTTTTCTTCAAACCTCTACAGCTACGTTTTAGGGGGAAGCGATGTCTGTGTAGTGCGGGTCTGATTTGGCCTAGAAATGGCACCGCGCACATCCAGACATGAAAAAAAAAGGCAAACAACAGCCAGCGAAAAAAGAAATGTGTGCTCACTTTCTCCCGCTGTATGTAAACATGACTTTACTTCCTCCTTATTTCCTGAATTCACCCCATCCTTCATAAATTCATGAAAGTGCAAACGCCATTCTTTGACAGTCGAGAAGCATGCATTATATACAGTCTCCACACTGTATATATGACTCATTTACAGTGTGTAACGAGTTGAATGATCTCCGTCCTCGCTCCGATTTTTTCACCCCTGCATGTTGGTTTTGACATAAAGCTACATGACAGCACAGGCCAAGTCAAAGTGCACAAGATCAAAAGAAAAGAAACACGCAAAACGGAAAGAAAAAGGCAGGAAATGAGCGCCCTGTAGTTGTGGATGTTAAAACCCATGTCCTTTACCCCCGCATCCTCACCTCATCCCTCCCACAGACCCAAACCCTGATGCTGATGCTGCCCACCCCTGCTGGTGGGGCCCAGAGGGGCCGACGTGTCACACAGTGAGGGAGATGAAGCTGTTGTATCTCTGGATGTTCCTCTTGAGGATCTCTGAGCACGGCCCCAGCACACGCTCAAAGCGGGGCCTGTCCAGCTTCACACACTTGAGCGGACCGCGGGCGACTACGGTGGCTGCCCTGGGACGGTTCAACAGCAGGGCGATTTCACCTGCAGGAGGAGGAGGGAGAGAGGGCTATCAAAATCAAATGTTTGAAAACTTTGAAACCTGGATTGACATCAATTCTCTTGTGCTGCATCCAGACACCTTTCACAAGCTGTTTGACCCTTTGGAAAACCAGCAAACTGGATTGATCACTCTCATAAACATGGCAATGGCTAGAAATGCCCCACAAATTGCAAGAAATTCGTAAACCTAAAAATTTGTTTCATAGAAAAATTATCCCCAAAAATGAAAAAAATGGAAAGAATGTCCAGAAAACTGTTTATTATAATTTTATATATAAAATTACATTAGAGAAAAAATATAATAAAATACATAAAATAAGTACACTAGAGATGATGATAATTAATCAAAGATTGATAAATTGGTCGTTAAAAAAATTTAATCGAAAATGGGACATTGTATGGGTCAAGGCTACGCTGTCAAATTCATGCAACATTGCTGTGATCTTTGATTGAGGAAAAATGCTTTTGGTTTTAGAAAAAGGCAAAGTTTTAATGTTTTTTCAAAAATGATTAATTGATTAATCAATCATTAATTTTTACCAACAATTGCTTAAGGACAGTGGTTACAATTTGCAACCCTAAAATACTTTTTTTTTAGGTCATTTTCTTGTTTTGTTTTGTTTGGGGGTTTTAACAAAAATCAAACAAATTTGCTGAGTTTTTGAAAGGTTAAACCAGCTATGTTTTTAACTTTGTGTTTCCTGTCAAACTGTGAAGGGAAAAGGCTTCATCAGCCCACTTACCAAAGTAGTCGGAGGGTCCGAGGCGTCCAACCTCCACGTACTCCTCGTTGTCAGACCTGCGCTGCAGAACAGAAGCTATTCCCTGGAGACAGAGAAGAAGAGGAAAGTTGGAGGAAAGAAAAGACAGACAAAAGATAGAGCAGGATGAGAGGGAGAAAAAAGAAGAAAGGGGGTCGGGTGAAGAGGGGAGAAATGGAGGAAAGGAGGGGTGGGAGAGAAATGGAGGTTATTTAGCGAGGGGCTGAAAATCGTCAGGAGGATTAAGCCGAGGAAAAATTCCTTTCTTCATAAGAACACAGGTGCACGGGATTTAGCCCGCTTTTCTGTGGGATGCACACCTGTTTTGTAGCACGGGTATGAAGCATATATTCCAACAGGGTGCTTGATACAAAATCTGATTTGTTCTGCTTGATTTCCTCCAGAGTGTAATAAATACAAACATCTAAGCCAGGGATGTAAATTTATACGGCCTGCGGGCCAGAACCAGTCCGCCAAAGGGTCCAATCCATCCCTCTGGATGACAAGTCATCAAAAGCAGAGCCTGACCAAAATTTATCACCGAAAAATTAAAAAGTAAATACCACTAAATTGTGAAGAAAACATTTTTATTCTTTGATTTTTTGGGGGTTGCTGAAAAAATACAAATTAAATAGATATTTCCTGGCAATTACTGGTACATTTCAGTTAAGGGCATCTTTTACTTTTTATACAAAAATTAAGCATTTTTTATTGTATAAGTTTAGCAATATTTCAAAGTAAAAGTCCCACATTTCTATCTTGATATTACTTTAAATCTAAAAATTGAGGCACAATAAAAGAATCATTCCTGACTGAATAACGACAAATATTTGAGTTCAGGGGATTTCAACCTACATCCGTACTGAAAATATAGCATTTTTATTGTATCAAAGATTGTTAAACTTTAAAATATCCAATGGTTTTACCAGTCCGGCTCACTTGACATCAAATTGGGTTGTATGTGGCACCCGAACTAAAATGAGTTTGACACCCCTGATCTAAGTCCTGTTGGAAACCAAACTGACTCCTCAGTGTCTCCATCACATAATCCCCTTTCTCAGCATTCACCCACAAAATGGAAACAACGGTATTTTTCAAGATCTGAGACCTCCAATACAGTCTCCCTAAATGACCCCAAAACACCCCAAATCTTGCTCCGATAACATGTCGCTAACCCACATAGCCTAATTGTGCATTTGCAGACAGACACACATCCAGGCAACAAGGAACACAGATGGACTCAGGGCGAAACACAAACTCGCACGCTAATGCACACACACACATGCAGTGAGAAAATCAGCAGCTGATGTCTGCTGGACAGACTGACTGGACTCCACGACCAATCTCGATACGCATATTACCATCACCCTGCTGGTTGCTGTTGTGCGAGTGAGTGTGTGAGTCATCTAAAAAGTATAACGCAGGAAATTTGATTTCCGCTCGCTCTGCCCAACAGATGATAACACTTCATGCTGTCATATCTTGCAGCTGTTGACAAACTTTGTGTGTGTGAATGAATATTTATCTTTGCATATGAGTGTTTGCAGCCCCGTATGCCCACATTAACATGTAACACTTTCTCACAAGCGCGGCTGTTTGAGTGTGATGGAGCATAAGTTTGGCATGCATATGTTTCAACAGAGGTACAATATGTTTTAAATGTCCATGTCTAGACATTTACATGCACTCAAGTTCAGCTGTTAATTGGTAACAGGTAAGAAATCAGTGGGGGAACTTCCCAGCTTGTCTTGGACCGTGTCGTAAAACAGACTTGACCGTTCCAGCACCCTCCCTCTAATCCGTCTCTGCTCTCTCTGCTCCATCTGCTGACCAGGATAATAATGCTAAATATGAATATAATGAGCTTTAATGAGAACCCCAAAATGGGCAGCTCTTGACTGCGGGCACACAAAGGTGAGACTGTATTTCAGTGAAAGGGATATGTGTGTGACTAAGTGAGTTTGCGCTTGAAATGGACTGTGGAGAAGTGGGCAAGGTGGAAGTGATAATGTAGCCGAGAGTGTTGGAAACTGACTGACACGTTATTGTAGAGTCACTCTCTACAAAGTGAAAACCTCCAGGGCTAAAATAAATGAAGCAAATGCAGAAGTGCCAAAAACTGCAGTTCCTCAAATGGCCACTTGGGGCTGGCTCCAGAAGCAAGTAAATCCGCATAAACATCTATGTTATAATGCCCAACGTTACAGCAGAAATAAAAATGTTTTAAGTCAGAATTTTTAGATAAAGCACCCAATTAAATGTTAATAAGGCTTTAAGTTGCACATATTTAACTCTCTGAACCCTTGATCTACAGCAATTTTATTGTGCTGCGTTCAGACGCCTCTTACAAGCTATTCAACCCTTTGAAACCTAAGCAGATTGGTTTGATTTCTTTCTTAAATATAGGGGAAAACAGTCAATGACCAACTTGGCAAGGAAAGTCCCACAAATTGCACGAAATGAGTAAAAGATGACAAGAAAATGAAGAGATACACAAAGAACAGTTAAAGACTATTAGAGTAAGTTGTGAGTGTTATTTGGACAGTGTGTACTGTGTGGTTTCAATAGATTTAGCTCGATTTGACGAGCTCGACAGGCGGCGAGGTTTGAGGCCAAGTTCCCGATCACTTGTTGACTGCATGAAATTTGTCTGATTAGGCCAAGTGATTAAAGATTAGCCAGTCTCAGTAGCTGAACTGATGGCCCAGTTCAGTTATCTGAACCAATCTGAGCACGAGACTGAAGGCGGGAGTCAGGTTTTTGCTGCTCTGGGTCCTAATGCTGCTCCAGACTGCTGCCTCACTCCTCATAAGCATGCAGCAGAAGCGGCAGCAGCAGGAAAAAAGGCTGGTGGTTCACAGTTTGTTTTTGTGGTTGACTAAAATGCTGCTATGCTGACCAGTGAGCCTTTTTGGTGCATACTGGATGGCATTAAAGTTGCAATGTGAACACAGCATGAGGAAGAAGACGGTTACTAGACTGCAGCAAATACAGTCTAAATGGCATGGAGATAGAGGGAAATTTAGACACCCCCATCGGACTGATTCAAGTTGTTATGAAGTTTTTGCTAATCCAAAAAAACTTCTGTTTTCATTCATTTAAGAGTCATTTTAACTCATTATGATGATAATATTAAACCACAATATTTTCTGAGACAGTTATCGTATTGTGAAAGACTCATACTGTTGCTACCCTAATTAATATTAACAATAATAATAATAATACATTTTTTTATGGATCGCTTTACACCATGCTCAAAGAAGCTAATTATGAACTAGACAAGTCTCTAATTCACACATATCTGATGTTTTTGGCATTCGACACCTCAGCCGAATGCAAGTTTTTGGAATACTTGGACTTTTTCCAGAGTTTCCATTCAATTTTTTTTTCAAAGCATGAATTGAAAATGTGCATAAAAACAGGAGGATGGAAATACCATCACAGATAGTTAACCACGATGACTGTTCATAGAGAAACAAAATCCCATAGAAATATACCCCGTCATCTGCAACATCGGCCATGTTTAATCCCACACTTAAACACTGCAGTAACCACATTTATTGAACTTCATCGCTTCACACCAAACTGGTGGTTTGAGTGCAGAAGGCGCATAACACAGTGAGATGTGAATGGAGCAAGAATGGAGGGGAAAGGGGCATCGAAGCTCTTGTGTTTATAACCACTTGATTCCTCTCCTTTCCATTCATGTCCAAACAAAGAAAGTGAGACAGTGCAGCACTGCCAAGTACAGTAGTTCATTCGTGAACGGGCCTCTCCCGGTGTGGTCCAGATAACCATCGCGTACTGTACCTCCCACCCAAGGGGCAGCGCTCTGCACCACAGATATTTCTTTTATAAACATCTAAGATCCTCCTCACCGCGCAGGGTGCGAAGAACTGGAAACAACACGAGATAGAGCAGCAGAAAAGGCAGAGAGAAAGGGAAGACAAACAGAAAGTATGAATGAATGAAGTCAAAGAGAAATGTGAGCCAATTAGAGCAGAAGGAAGAAATCATAACCACTGCTGCTTGCTGGTCAGATAACGCTCCTTCCAGAACTCAAACGCACATTCACTCTCGTAGGCATACCTAAACATACATACCACACGCAGAGCGTAGCAAGTCGGCTCGTGGTGACTTGTCTAAATGTAGCATCTTGCAGGAAGTAACAGTGAGAGAAAGAGAAAGACAGAGAGAGGCACAAGCAGAGATGGAGAAAGAAAGGTGATATCCTGAGTAGCCTGTTCACGAGGCCACCCAGCACCAGCGGTGTCTGCACCTTCTCATTCAAACATAAACACACTCACACACACACACACACACACACACACACACACAGAGGCCTAAGGGCTGCTTTTCAAAGAGAAAATGACAAAACTAGATATACCGCCATGCCGGTGTACCTCTGTGCACCAGTTAAGTTGCACTTACAGTTTACATCCGTCTGTGAAAACATGGATGCTTAACACACATAAGATCCTCACAATCAGCACAGTTTCAAGGTGGACACCCAAGGTTCCCGAGTTAAGGCAAAAGACATGTTTTTTTTTTACAAATTCACCATGACCTTCACCTTTGACCATTAGATTCTAATGAGTTCATAAATCCAAGTAAACATTTGTGCCAAATTTTAGGAAACTCCCTCAAGGTCATCTCCAGATATTTAGGTAATTGAGAACAATGCAAGGTCACAGTGACCTTGACCTTTGACTACCAAATTCTTAATCAGCAAGTCCACTCACGTTTGTGCCAAATCTGAAGAAATTCCCTCAAGTTGTTCTTGAGTAGTCCTGTCCACAAACTGAGACTGACGAGGTCAAAGTGACCTTCATCTTTGACCTTCGAGCTCCAACATCTAATCGATTTATCCTTGAGTCCAAGTGAACATTTGTGCTAAATATGAAAAAGTTACCTTGATGATGTTTTTAAAATATTGTAGTCAGGCGGGGTCACAGGAACCTTGACCTTTGACCTATGACAAGCATAATCTAATCAGTTTATCATTGAATCCAAATGACTGAATGAATTCAAAGAAATTCCCTTGAGGTGTTCTTGAGATATTGTGTTCACAAGAATGTGTCGGACAGACAGAAATATGGACAGACAGGTGGACGGTAAAACCTGAAAACATAACGCCTCCAGCCTTGGCTATCGCCAGCGTGGAGGCATATAAAATTGTTTCACCCAATTAGGACCTGTTAATCTCTGCCTCTGCTCTTATTTCTGTGTGCTTGAACTAAAAAAATGTCTTCATTCATTAACTTCATTGATCTTGAGTCTATAAAAGTGTGTGTTGAGCTCCATTAGCTAAATTGCAGTTCAGCGCATACATGTAGGTTACAGTAAAAGGAGATATATTGTAGACAACCTGCAGAAGATTTGCCTTCTGTGTGACCCTCAGGGACCCTTTAGATCCCCTCAGTGTGATTGCTTTTGTGCTGGGTCAAAGGACAACAAAGAGACATGTTGAGTTGCTGTTCAGATTGATGATGGGAGGAGATGAGAATGAATGCATTCGCAGAGAGAATGGCACGAGGAAGAACAACCCTCAACGGACTCAATTTTCTCAATTTTACTCATATGACTTACACTTGAGTAAGACTCGAGTCATGAGTCTGATTGGCTACACTTCAAAATCAAAAAAGATTTGTAATTCCAATGTGACATTAACACTAATGACTCAAGACTTCAAGATGAAAAATATGACCGACATTTAAACTTTTCACCGTGTCAATGTACAGAGGAGTCTGATGAGGGATTTACAAACTGTGACTTTGTCCTTTAACTCTGTTAAAAGGTTACAAATTAAGAAAAGTAAACCATGTAATAAGCAGCACTGAGCAGCCCTCATCTCACTGTTTTTTTTTTCAACATGTTTCAAAACTCTATTTGAATACTTTCAAATTCTCACTAATCCACTATTTTGCAAATATCCTAATATTCAAATTCTAATGCGGGTTGTTTAAACAGCATATGCCTTTTATAAATGTAGCATTTTGCGATTAAGAGGTTGGATATGTTGATAATATCCAGGTTTTAGGAGCATTCTTTGGACATATATCCAGCATGTTCAGAATTTGGGATTTTTACTGCAGTTTGCAACATGTGACCTCTTGTCTGTGAGGTCTGTGCATCGTCATGCATGCATCGTACACAAACCACCTATGCATGCTCAAAAGAAAAGTCCAAATTTCTGGTCAGAAGAGGGAACAAACCTACATTATGAAAGACTTATGTACAAATATCAAAATGACAACCTTTTCGAAGATGGTGGTTAAAGGAATGACACAGGGAGGCTGTGCTCACATGGTTTAACAAGCTGCAACAGGTGGAAAACCAAAAAAATCTTATTTTAATGCAAAGAAGCAAATTTGCTCAAGCAGCTCCAGCTGTTCCACTTTCCCATATTTTAACGTGATAAATGACACATTAGGGCGGGTAAATCAGAGTGTGCACAGCTGTATGTAAATGGGAAAATCACACTCATTAGCCATATAAACAGCTTAGAGCAGTATTGCCTTTGTCTGTAATATTTTGTGCATGTAACCAGAGTCACTGACATATTGTGACATGTTCAACAAGCTTTCTTGTCCCTCTTTCCCCCTCTGTTCATGTGCATAATTTTAGGCAGCAGTCATATTGGATGGATTATTTACAATAATACCTACTGACCAGGAAGAGACTCATAACGGCCTCATAGCGATACTAAGGAACTGCAAAGAGACACAAAACAACTACAAAAAGGCACAAAACGACCAAAAAGTCTGTGCATCGTGCTCCTTCGTAGGAGAGATGGTGGGGCCTTTTGGATGTTGGTGCCCAGGGGCCCATTGTCCTATAATATGCCTAAAAGAGTGTTGAGAACACGGTTGACAGGATGCTGGTCTTGAGTGTGTGAGCATGAGAAAGAAAGAGTGTGCATGTTGGGTGAGCAGATGCAAAAGCCCTGAAGAAAAGAGGAAATGGAGGAAAGCGAAGAAGGAGGGGAAGTGAGGGAAGGTGAGGCTGAGTCTTCACGGCCCCAGAGTTCTGTAAAGGCTTGTTTGTACAGTGTGAGAAAAAAAAATGTAAACATGTCACTTTTCATTAGGGCCCTATTCCTCCCGGGCAGGCAAAGAAAGTGATGCCTCTATACCTCCCTTTTGATAATCCTCCCCATCAGCAGCATGTAATTAGTGATTGTGGGGTTTTACTTTGGCTGATGCTCCGAAACCGCAGAAACAACAAAAGAGTAAGAAGAGACAGAGGAGGACAGAGGCGGTGGGAGTGAAAATGAGTTCTGAATGACTGAACTGACATCTCGCCCTGGTTTAGTCAAAAGAGATGTAGGTGTGAAGAATAAAGGAGAGGATGGTGTCGCAAAACCAACAAAATGATTCTCTCCCTGGGTTTTTTTTTCTTTGAAGTATTTCAAGGATATAAAGAGGGCCCTCGCATAAAACTAGGATGTCTATGCAGTAGAAAGACACAAATACTTTTGAAATTCGCACTACATGATCAGAGAAAAAGGACGCTTTTGCTCAAGAGATAGAAAACCTACAACTGCCAGAATGCATCGGACCAAAAAATGCTCCTGCTGGTGGGAAACGTGATGCGATGTCATCCATTCAGCACAAAGATGGTCGGCTGGATCTCACAGTCAAAACGGTAAACTAGAACATGCTTCTGAAAACATTTCGGGCGAGAAAAAAGCAAAGCTGTAACACGAACAGTATGGTGCCCATTTTCTGTGCATAAATTCTTGGCACTACAGCGAAACAGAGAATAAAAATACATTTCTGAAAACATTTTAGGTGAGAAATAGAAAGTGCAGTAGCATAATCTTGATTTTTATTTGGTCAGAACTGCCTAGTTTAACCATTTGATTGGATTTCACATTAAGTTTGAAGACACAGAGAGAGTGGCGGTTGTGTCTCTAATCAGCTGTATATTCTTGGTGTCTGCAGTTGGTGGCGGGAAATATGAAAATGCAGAAGTACAGTCTGTAGTTCACTCTGCTGGATGACACATTTTTACATCATTTGGGGGAGTTTCGCCGTGGTGGGAGGGGGGATATTACGGCACTGGTTAGATGGAGGGAAGTTTGCCACAGTTCATCTACACATACTACCCACATTATTTTGATACAAAGCCGGTTGAAAATCAGAGAAGTATCCCTTTAATCAACCTTTCTTTCCCTATGCCCTCCCTGCCCTCTTTGACTCATCCTCTCTCTCTCTCTCTCTCTCTCGTCTCCCTCCCGAGAGGCTGGGTCTCCTGACCCCGTGTGAAAGTCAGCAACACACATTCCACCACAGTCCACCCTGCTCTGGGAAAGTCAGGCCCTGCTGCACAAGCGACAGAGAGAGTAAGGAAGGGAGGGACTGAGAGAGAGAGAGAGAGAGCTTAGGGAAAATGGAAGATAGACAAAAGAAAGGGAAAAGGGATTAAAGAAAGAGACAAAAACTGCTGTTGGGTGAGGCTCTGTGTCTGCTGTGACAAACTCACATACTGGACTGAGCTGCCTGCCTACAAAGACTCCATCCCTGTCCCTCCTCCTTCTCTTCTTCCGGCTCCGTCTCCATCCTATAATCCCCCTGATTTTTCTGCTAATTTTGCCTTTCTCCTCTCTGGGATGTACAAGTCTCAGTTTGATGAGTCATGCATAGCTACGGCAACAGCTATAAATGTGTCCTAAACCCCAATTTGGTTCATTTTCTGCATGGTCAAACAGGCTTTTAAAGGATTTCTGCAGTTTCAAGAGGTTTCAGTTGGAGGCTTCAAACTTGACCAACACTGGTTGGATAATGTGAGGTGAACATCAGATATGTACAGTGCAGTCTATGAATGTTTTGACAGGGACATATGTGTTTTATGCTTTAGCTTATTTGATATGAAACACAAGTCTATGAATTTCAACTCTGAGCATTAAGGCCCAGAAACATCAAAATGACATCAAAGAACTAGTGGAGATGTAGGCTGACTGTTGTTTTGCCTTATGTCGCTTATGTCTCGGCAAAAAAGTTGTACTTGGACACAAGACACACACACTGTGTTCATTATTCTAAAAACCAGAATACTGATAGGACGGATTCAAGATGCTAATTAGCCAGTTGACCAACACAACCACATGCTGAAAGAGCAAAGGATATTTACTGTGAACTGACACATTTTTGGTGGAGACAGGAGAAGCTTTTTTTTACCTTTTTTTTTTCTTTAAAGGTTGATTTATAGTTTATATATAAAACCAGGCCCGAGCTGTTACACGACCAGAACTCTAGAGCGGTAAGTGAGAACTTTAAACATTTAAATCTCAAATTTAATGTGACCCAATACTTACAAACTGCGATGTTTAACTTTGAAAAGAGGAGGAACTAGGAGATTGAAAGCATAGATGAAAGAAGGATAAAGAGGAGGAGTGCTGTGCTGGAGGGGCACAGGTGGAGAGAAAGAATCACAGCCAGCCAAAAGACGGATAAGCAGCGATACATCACTCAGCACCTTTGATAAAATCCTCCTCCGACTTAACCGCACCTAACCGCTCCCATACACTGTAACCAATGCACTGCTCCCTAGAGCTGCTGTTAGACAGACAGAGCTACTGACAGAGCGACTAACCTTCAAGTAGGTCTGAGAATGAGAGGGGACAGGAGGACAAACGACAGCAGATTGGGCCCCCACCCCTTCAAGACACGGGGCCCTCTTGACTTGACCCTGGTGAAAGCTGTGTAAGTATGGAGTTAATCAAAAGTGTGTTAGGATGACAGGCAGGGGGCCCTTCATGAAGCTGCACTAGGGGCCCCTGCTCCACAAAGCCTGTAGTGTGTGGGGGGGGGTTCTTCACACAGGAGCCATGGTGGTGATCCGGGACAGGGGGACAACACCAGGTAGTCTGTCTGCTGGTGGAAATAAACCTCAGGGCCCACCAACATCCATACGTGATAATATGCACGTCAACCCCAGCTGGCCACCTGATGACACATACACGGTCTTGGGCCCCGTATGTCAGCACATACAGCTTAAAGGAAATGTGACAGTAAGAGAAAGTCACCACACATCCTGAATTACTACTATAACAGGCCGATGTAGCACTGAGACGGCATCCATTAGTTTGTTGGATCCTGTTTTGATGCCTTGAGTTTGGCATTTTGACCATCGCCATCTTGGTATTTAGGAACCAGAACTTACCATATTTGGATGAGAGGGTGGAGCTAACCCTAAGGGCCTGTGCGTAGCTAGCATTTTTTTCTCAGTGCCGGCGTCTTTTTACAGCTGTTCCCTGTGAGGAGCAGGTGTTTGCATCTGCATGTGGCCGCCTTACAGTCTATGGTTCACTGTGATAATGCTGATGGTAATTTTCACAAAACCACTAAAACAAAATGTACAAGAAAAATGAAATGTCTCAAGACTTTTAGGCCACCAAAATGTTGCAACTAAGCTTTCATGAATGAAAACATACTGAAAAAGTGGCAGATAGAATATGCCTATACTCTGTGAATCTGGGGTGCCATGGTTACGTTTCCTAAGCAACATTGTCGTTATGGAAGCAAATTGGAAACAGACAACACCCAGCTGTTATTAAAAGTCTCCATTTCCCTAGTTATGCATAAATGTAGGCTACCAAAACATTAAAACAAGTCAGTTATATAAAAATTCACCTCACATACAGTTGTCGTAAATGTTGAAATAACCTATAGCGACCAAAACGAAGTTGGGCATTTTAACATGAAGGTCTATGGGGACCGACTGGCTTCTGGAGCCAGCCTCGAATGGCCATTCAAGGAACTGCAGTTTTTGGCACTTAATGCATTGGCTTCATTTTGCGGAGGTTACAAGCGGTGACCTGGAGGTCACCGCTTGTAACACACGTACACTCACACACACTCACACACACACACACAGGCCTTCCCACAGACCTTACCTCTGTAATAATGAAGAAGTCATCCCCAGGTTCTCCCTGCACCACTATCTTCTCTCCATCCTCAAACTGAACGGGCTCCAGAGCATCAGCCACAGTCAGACGTTCCCACTTATCCAAAGACTCTGTGAATGGAAAATGCACAAAGATCAGTAAGAACAATGTTTTGTTTACACTGATGAATGTAACAGTACATGGATGCTCTATGTGTTTTTAATGTGCTCTGTGGTTTCAGAGGATGACTCTTGCTCAACTCCAGTAAACTGGTGGGAACGATAATTCCTACCTCTGGCTAATCCAGTCATTCATCAGGGACTGTTCCCTCTAAAATCCCCCCTGCCTCCTCCCTCCTCTAATGGAGCCTCATGGAGCTAAAACACCTTGAAACTAATTCCTGAATCTGTAAGACCTCAGCTCTACTGATTCTGGGATGTGGTGACAGAAAGCTGACCATACCGTAACATAGTCTTATCCCAAAGACGGTTGAACATCCTTGAGAGAGACGCTCGCTCAGGGCAAACATACATGAGAGCATATGCTTGGTGCTTGTAAAAGCACCTCATATTACCCCACATATTTTTATAGACAAAATTTTAATGAACTTTCTCTGACAAATTCTTGCCCGACCTGACAAGTGTTTTTCAAACAAACTCTATTTAGACATAATTTTAGCCAGCTAGCATAAATAAAAGGAGAGATGGAACAAAAACAAAAGCGTATATAAAGGTTAACAAAACATTTTCATAGATGTTAGAGTAATGTTACGTCAACAGCTACAGAAACTAAGTTTGTTGTTATGTTGCATTTCACAGACGGTTACGCACAGATGCCTGCTTTAACAATGTCAGTACACACAACAAATTCCAAAACTTTAAATGATTTTCAATAATCCCAATACTTTTCCAGGCCTGGTAAACGTGGTTGTGAAATTCTGGGAATTTTCCAGGTTTTCCATGACCTTGTGAAACCTGCCCGTGTGAAGTGTGATTCAGTTACAATTCAGGGACAAAACTTAGATTGGTACCAGTATTTAATAATAACTATTAAATTAACTTAAATATATGAAAAACTATTTATATTTAGTAATAAGTAACTTTGAAACTTGGAATAGATTTTTATTTCTGATCATTTTTTAAAATTCCTTTAAATTTACAAGGGGAACATTTGTGCAAAAACCTGTGATAGGATCTATCTTTTTCAGTTTTTGTTGATCCTGAGAGCCGGTGGCGACAGCTGTCTTTCCGACTGTTCAACCACATGTACAGTGACGTGGTTAGCCCCGGGATATTTCTAGAAGCTGTTGGTATTCACACAGAAACCAAAAACACAGACGGTCACACATCTTCACTGGGAAAAATGTTCCAACCAGAGGAGTTTTCAGCAACGCTGAATGATTGATATTTTTAGCAAGAGGACTCACTAATAACTAAATACCTCCATATGGGAGATTCACCAAATGAGCTCTTCCTTTTTTCACAATTCAGTAGATCACCGATGTCTTATCTTAACAGTCTATATATCTATAAGTGGAATGTGACCTATCTGCAGTGAAAACACTCCTTGTCTTTAGTTTTGTCTGGATAAAAGGATGATTCAGTGTTTTGATTTGACTAAGACGTGAGTTATAGGCGTAAACTTCAACAGAATCTCTTTGTCTGAGACTATTGTCTCCTGATGTGCTCAGTAACTGATCCCAGTGTGTGTGTGTGTGTAAATGTGTATGTTCTTAGGATTAACTAAGGTGAAGTCTGATCAGTTGAAGGTGTCCAGTGTCCGCTTCGGTGGGGCCGTGGTGTCTGCCGGCCCCAGATGGATGTCCTCTGTCTGGCTTGAAGCTAAAGGCAGCAGGTCCTATAGTAGTGATCCTTCACAGCCTGGCATGTAATACGATACACAAATGTGTCGACCAAAGAACCTACATTTCACGCTCTGCAGAGCCACTTGGATCACCTTGCTACACACATTACACACAGCACACGGGGAACTGGCCATTGGGATGTGTGACAAAGAGCATGTTGTTTTTCACCCCCCTTCACTCCTTCACATCAAGGGCTTGTACCCAATTTCGTGGCTATCTCAAAAATCAAAGACAAACAAAAACACTCCCGCCTCCTACCCCTCCTCCAATTCAAAGAGGTGGAGCGGAGAAGCAGAATGACAGAAAGAGGAATGAAGAGAGGAAAAGCACTTGGAAGAAGGAGGCGGGCTTTTGAATGCAGGCCTCGACAAGGCTGTCGAAAAGGGAGATGCAGAAGAAAGGAGGTGAATGAAAAGAGCGTAGATCTCACAGAGACGTTCTCCTAAGACCTGAATTGAGTGTATGTGTTTACTCAGCCAGCTAATAACTCTGTACAGGGGGCATGGCCTTACTCTATACACCACACACACACGATCAAGTGGAAGGGGATGAGATGTCAGTTCCAATTGCAACTCGTTTTCAGAGTCTGAATGAATCTCATTTGCCGTTCCTCCGATGGCCTGTGCAGGCTGGTGTTATCCAAATTCCAGTGGGGAAAAAGAGAGGCTTATCTTAACTCCCTATTCTTTAATTGTCCACACAGCGTCATTGCAGAGTGTGACTGGCTTTAGTATGAACAGTGCGAGAAGATTAGGACTGTACACACAGACCTTACTCAGCTGTGAGCCTGGTGTGACAACGTGCGCCTGTGTTTATGTGGGCTAATCTATATATGTTGCACTATGCAGATTTAACTGCCTGCACTCTGGACTCTCTGACCTGGTGTTTAAAATTAATGCGTAGCGTACACGTGCTAATTCTACACTACACCAAAATGCAGAAACAGTAAACACAAAGCCGGCATATTTATTACGAAATATTTTTTTAGACGTATTCAAAGATTTACCAAGGATGGAGACCTTGCTGAGGAACTCTTCATACATCTTTCTCTTCCTCAGTGTGCTGCCCTGGAAGACAAAAAGAGGAGAGACATTCACTGTTAGACACACTGAAGCTGCACTCTACAGTTATCTGCAAAATGATCAAAATGTTTTGGTTTCAACAATAGGAACTGATTTAAGGGTCCAGTGTGTAGGATTTCCTGGGAAATATTGGCAGAAAATGAAGATAATATCATAAGTGAGGTTTTTTTTTTTTGGTGTTGAATCACCTGAAAATAAGAATAATTGTGTTTCTGTTACCCGAGAATGAGGTGATTTTATCTACATATACGGGAGTGGGTCCTCATCCATAGAGTCCTCCATTTTTCTGCAGTAGCCCAGAACAGACAAACCAAACAGTGGCTTTCGATGGGCGCCATTCACATATTTACCGACCTCTAAATCTTACTCACCGATCCTTCAACTTAATTTTGCTGTTAAAACTTCCTTTGATTAAGTATGGTCTTGATTGCAGGACTTTTATGTGTTATTGGTTTTACTCCAACAAATGATCTAAATACTTTTAACAAATGATTCTAAAATGAACAACTTTGAATCATTTGGGGAGTTGCTACTGAGAGAGAACCTGGAAAAACTATACATGTTTGTGGTCAGATAGTTACTGTAAAATTTATAGTATCACAAACAACAGAAAGTGATACTGTTTTTGTAACTCAAACATTGTTTTCACAATAACAATGAAAAGATTTTTTCAGGACATATAATATTTTTTCATTTCACTGTCAATTTTATTTCATCAAAACTTCAACAAAATCAGTAGTGCCGCATTAAATAATAAATTATGGCGACATTCAAAGTAAAATCGCAGTACGGGGGCATTCTATTTAAAATGACAGTACAGGGACCAAGAGTGACGACGCAGTTCATTGGGTCACACTTAGGGACTAGTGTGGTAATTTTCATTATATGTGTGTGTGTGTGTGTGTGTGTGTATCTGTGTGTGTGTGTGGCCCACCCCACCCACCAGGCATGGGGACTTTCCCCTCTCTGCCTCTGCCATGAACATCAGGTGCTTCCTGACAAGTCCAGACCCAGAGGACCCCTTCCCTGAATGCATTTCTCCTTTTTTACCCCCCCATCACACACACACACACCTTCGTTGCACAGAGCCACTCGCAGAGAGCGGGAACATAAAGAGAAACAGAGAGAGTGAGGAGAGATCTTGTCCGCCCTGTGTCTGCCTCTGCATATGGAAATGATATATTGAGGCTTGGGGTGTCTTTAGTGCATAAGTGCCTGAGTCCCGCTGCTGCCTCTAATTTCATATAATTTCACATTTTGTCTTAAAAGGGGAGAAAATGTTCCCAAGTGAGCCAACGTCAAGCTCAAAATCGTAAACAACTTGATTAAAGGAATTCTAGCCTGCATCGCCTCCCTCTTGGATAAATGATTTGAGTGTGTGTGTGTGTGTGAGCGGAGTGTGCAGTCTGTTTTAAGTTCTGCCACTTATGTTTCGTTGCTGTCTCTGCAGAGACGAAACTTCATGCTCATTAAGCAAGCAAATACAAATACTCACACATGTATACTATATCGCAATCTCACACAAACACACACATGCACCTTCCACAAAAATGTCGAGTTGGTCTCCTGATTTCATAGCCTCCCCGTAGAGCTCCTCAGACAGGCTTGCTGGGCTTAAAGGCTTACCATGCGTACATAACATTACATTACACAGCAGATCTGATTTATGCGACTGGTGTAGGAAGGGCTGGGTGGGCCAACATGAGGGTTGACTGGGCTGGATGGAATGAAAATGATACTTTTCTAAATTTCTGATTCTAAAATTTCATCATTCATTTTGCTGTTTTTTTTCCCTCTTTGCATTCTTTTTATCTGTCCTTCTCCTTCCTGTCTACTTGGGAGGTGCATGAGCGCATGTTTCATGTACAGAACTCCCCGACTCCTGTTGTTGGCCCTAATGTGTTCGCTCCTCCCGCGGTTAAAGATGAACCAGCCTCTGTGTCTGCTCGCTGTCTTTGAGGTCGAATCATCAAAGAGTTGAGGTGTGGAGCGAAGCCAGACTAAACCAGCCGTACCTTTACGCCCCGTTCCCATCACCTTCATCTCTGTCCAATGCGAAACACATCCATCCTCATTTCTTGGTATCATCGCTCCTCGTCTCCTTTCGCGTTGTTTGTTGACAGTGGTCTGTCAGTTTGTTAACGGCTTTGTCTGTAGCTGTTAAAATACTAAGATGACACAACAAGGTGGGTATTGTGTGACTGTTGGTAACACAATGGAGAGTGTGTTTATCACAGGGAATGGTATTACATTGTTTACTAAATGCACTCCTGGATATCGGGGAGAGGAGGAGCTGTGGGGAGGGGGGGGGGGCTGGGGGGGGGTGAGGTGGTTTTGAAAGTCTCTGATTTTGCACGACAACTAAGAAGCTCATATTCTTATCAGGATTCTCAGTGGTTGAAAGTGATTCAAGGCCAATTTTGATGATGCTGACTGTGGCATGGGTACATGTCATTTTTGCCAGTTGGTGGTGGCTTAAGGTACAGGCTAAAGGGAGAACCACAGGGTTTCACACACATTTATTTATTTGTGGCAGCCTGCCACAATCAAAACATCTGCTGCCACAGATAGTTTTTCTTTTTTTGGAACTGGACCGTTTATTTGGAGCACTGTTGGAATACATAAACTGATCAGTGATTGATTGCATCACACTCTCGGAGTGCAAAGCGTATGACAATGACAATGAAAGTTCATTCTCCTGGGTCTAAAAGTTTGCGTTTACTTACTGCAGCTGCTCCTCTCATTCATTGCTGTGATCTGATCAACTCTGAAGGGATCTACAGATCAATTATTCATGTTGCAAGTCACAAACTGCTGCTGAAGATAAGGAAAAGAATTTGTAGAGAGTTCTGCCTTCACTGTGTTCACAGACCCGCAAAAAACCCTGAATTTAGAGGACACAGATTGATACCCCTGGTCATAAGCTACCGCCACATATACACTCATTCTGTGGGAAACACTGAACCATAAGTGACATCTTCAAGGGCAAATGCAAACATGAAGATGTTCTGAAATTAGGTTGGAATTAACTAGTTAATTCCAGTCAATTACATTTTAGATTGAATAACAATTGAGTCTATAAAATATCAAATAACTGTGAAAACTGCCCCTCAGAGGTTCTTTCTGAGAGTGTGCTTGTTCTTTCTCTTCCCTTTGCAAGTAGTGGGCGGGCAGTGCAGGTCGTTATCAAAGCAGCCTCACCTGGGCTCATGAGCCAGCAAGCTTACAAAGCTGGGCGGTTCAGTCTGCCTCGAGCTCTCTCAGCGCTCTCAGCTCCCACATGGTCCTTTAGTTTGGTTGATTTGTCTTGTCTTTTCTTTGAGCATTCAACATCTTCATTCATCATTTTCCACTCACTGTGGCACTCGCACACACATCTGATGTTACTGGTTATTCACATCTCATTCATTTGTTTTGTAAAGAAAATTATTGGATAAACATTTTCACTGAACCCTGAGTCAGTTCATGACAGTGAGTCCAACATGAAATCTTCAAAATGCCGATTTGTTAAACTAACAGTCATCAGTCTAAATGTATTAAATTTAAAATGATTTAAAAGAGGGAAAAGCAGGGAAGCTTTAAACCTGAGGAGCTGGAACCAGAGAAGATTTGCACATTTTAGCTCGATTGTATACTAATCACCTGTGAGTCTGAAAGCCAATATTTTGGAGGTTTTGGTGTAGCCAGCAAATATCCGTATAACGTATATCTGGGCCAGGACCTCCTCTTCCATGTGCTGTCATTGTTTTCAGCCCAATTAGCAATTTAAGATAGAGAATGAAGATAGACTTAAGAGACAATGATTTCTATTAACTTAGCAGCATTTACATCACCTCGACATGACGTACAAACACAAACAAGACAAGAGAGTCGAGAGATGAGAGAGAAAACTGAGGAATGTCATTAGGGATTTTACCTCATTTTCATGAAATTATATTGTGAACATTGCATTACTAAAATGGAGCGAACCCACTGTTTACCTGCATGCAACCAAAGCCCACTCAAACGTGACTAGTCAATACCACATGAACTACAAACAGAAACCAGAACACTTCCGATACCAAAATCTTGTCCCACAGATTCTGCATTCCTATGCACATATCTGTTTATAGAAATTACTCAATAGATGTGTCTTGAAATACAACTGATGATAATATATAGACCTATTTATTGAAGGTAACTGCACAAACTGTAAAACCCAACTTATTAATAAGACTACATGGAGATCCAGTCGAGAGGCAGATGTGCAAACGATGAAACTGATGGTAGCTGCAGCACACCTTCCTGACCTCCTGACTAACTAGCTGCAGACACAGGCGCTCACCATAATTCTACTGGGAAACACACACACATACTTAGACACACAGAGAATGCTCATTGTGTTGGCCTAAGACGCTGCCAGAATACCACACTTTATAAAAACAGCTTTACAAATCATTGACAGCAATAATTAACTACAGGTTCACATAATTGAATTCTGCTTCACCCCGTCTCCCCTCCTGCTGCTGCTGGAAGGAACGAAGGAATGAGAGCCAGAGAGAGGGAGAGAGAGCGAGAGAAAGAGAATCCTTTCAAAGAAAGGTTACCAGGGCAGACTGTGCCCTCAGTTTAACTATGCGCTTAAGAGGTGACATGAGTGCTGGGCAGGTCTGTGCCAACTTTACATTGAGCTAAAGGGTCCTAACACCGACCTCGTTCCATCTCAGCAGGTTTAAACTGTTCGACACAGAGCAGAACATTCACCGCTGATGAAGGCTTAGATGCACATGGGTATTTGGAAGGTTAATTGGAGGCTATCTTAATTTATTTGGAGTATGGTGTTAGGAACATTTAGAGGAAGTATTTAGTTGGGCATGGAGACAGTAATTAGTCATTCTAACAGCACCCAAAACGTGTGTGTGGGAATTCGTATGACAGCTAGGGCAGAGCACCTTGTGTTTCCAGTTTAAACATTTAGACATTCCTGCTAGATAAGCTCCCGGAGCTGGAAGCGTGTGTCGAGGCATTAGGTTTGACCCTCTCTCTCCTCCGCAGCCCTCCCTTTTTTCCCCTTTCTTTGTCAAGCAACATATTTAGAGAGACATTAAAAAAGAAGGAGGATACAATCCGTGGTGGAGGTGGTTTGTGTGTGTGTGTATATTTTGAATATAAAAATGAAAGCAGCTGTTTTAAGTGGTTTAGTGGTTTAAGGAGTCTTAAGTGGTAGAGTGGGAGAAAATATTGTAAGTGAAGGACCACAAATTATAACAGTAGAGTCGACTACAATATATTGTTATTGTATGTGTATCACACCTCGGGCACTTCCACACCTATAGTTTGGTAGACCTGATGCAATCCTGGGGTGAGGTTGCAATATTTTCACATTTTTCATTTGGTTTAGCATTGACACTGCACGTGTACCAAACGTAAACAATGTCAAAACAGCCACTCATCTATTGGACAAACTGTCCGGGCGAAACTCGCACATACTTCCTGGTCTCAGAAATAATGAAGCAGCACCAACTTTATGCAGTCTCTGGTTTTAGTTTGGTCCAGCCACCCAGCCCATCTCAACTGGTTTTCCGGGGCCGGGTCACAGGGGCAGCAAGGTGCTCTAGATAAACCTTTTTCCAGCAAAGCTTTCCAGCTCCTCCAGTGGGATACCGAGGCATTCCCAGTCCAAATGAGATACATAATCCCTCCAGTGTGTTCTGGGTCTACCTTGGGAACTCCTAAATTAGTTATTAGTAAAGTATTTGAAAGTTATCAAACCCACAATGAACTGTTTTCAAGTTCACTTCCAACATTTGGGCCAGATCATGTTGTTACCTAAAATTAACTAAATTGTAGAGCACTTGGAAGCAAGCAGAGACCGTTTTCAGGTGGACCAGAGTTAGGTTGTTTGGTCTGCAAAATGTTCTAATGAGCTGCTGCAGAGCATCAACACAAGCAGCAAAGTATGACCAGTAGTGATGAGATAACTTTGTGCTTCTACTACCCGGGCAGAGAGGGGAGGTAAGCCGCTCAAATGGACGTTCTCTTCAATTCTATGTCAAACAGCAGAGCTGACAATCAGCTGTTGTGAAATCTGGCATTTCAGGCCACTACAATCCAAAAAACAGTCTGCAAAATGCTGAAGAGACTATAAGGGTATTCTGAAGTAGCGTGAATCAGTGTGTTGGAGTACGTACCATGAGGATGCGCCGGTAGCTGTCTCGGTCGATGCCCCACAGTTTCAGATCAGTCTTGGCCTTGACGGTGGCAGCTCTGGGAGTCCCATAGATCAGGGCCAGCTCTCCAAAACTCCCTCCTTCTCCAATACTGGTCACCCACTCCCCATTCACATACACCTGCAGATAGAGTAAGAAACAGTGATGGAGAGAGTGTTGTATATCAGATTAAATATCTCTGAAAAATATCTAAAAAAATCCACTTTTTGTCATTTCAATGACACTTCTCATCCTAAGACATCTTACCCCTCTCCCTCTCCTCAGTTTCCGGGCAGTTTGCTCACTAGGCTTGTCCCCGAGCATTTGATCCCCACTAAACCCTCAAATGAGACCCTCTAAAAGGCTCCTATCTCTCCATCCATCCCTTTTATTCCCCCTGTCCTGTCTTGTTAGGACCTTCCCTTTGATTTGAGAGTGATGGAGGACAGTCTACTCAGTATAGGCACTCACATGCTTGTTCACCTACATGCACACACACACATGCACAGCTCTATTTAGGCCTGCCACTATAGCTCTACAGACAATACAACCTCATTGAGGCTCATTCAGGCTGTCTCTGGGGCCGTTACGGTTTCACCTGTCGACACACTATCCACTATCTTGTTGCCTTAATAATGCAGAGAGAAAGGAGAGGGAGGGGATGGAGGGTTCATCCCTCCGGTGGCTGTGAATTGCCAGAATTGTCGCAAGCCATTATCCAAGGCTCAGAGAAGACCACAGGGGACTCATCCCTCACTATAAAGTGGGGTGGCTTCAAAGAGATGCAGAGTGCTGGCTACGGTTACGTCAAGTTTAGGAGAACAATCACATGACTGTTGCAAAAGTGTTGCATCAGAGCAAACAGGTAATAGTATTTTTTCACTGCACAGTTTCCCATTCTATTCCTCATGTACCCCTGCCTGTGAGTCTTTGTTTGATCTTCATTGTTATACATCTGATCCCACACGGTTCCACAAATACTTTCATGCTGTTTCTAATGCTCAAACAACCAGTGTTATGTCCTAACCAGATCAGGCATGGAATAGAGTTCATCCAATTTTTGGTTTTGACAGTCCAGTCCATTGTATTAGCTTAAACCTGTTTGATTTTATGCAAACCAGCTAAATCCGTATCTGTGATAGGGACACATTCTGGCATATCTAAAGTGAGCCTTCATCAGCAACCTGTGCTTATGGTGTCACAGCTCTAAATCCAACGTGTATGGCATTATTGATAAGCTTTATCACAATGTGCTTAAAGATAATTTGTTTATAAATGGACCAACGGTGCCACTAGTGTCTGACAGGCTGTGTTCAATTTCCTGCAGATAAGCATTGGCAATGTGAAGGAGATCAAATTTCAGAAGTGGTGGGAGAAGGGAAGAGTGGCACACATTTTTGTTGACTAGAAAGTTCATGTGTTTTTTGGAGTGATGAGTCAAGACATGACAGAGTAAGTCTCTCAAGAAAACTAAAACTGAGCCAATATAGCAACATTTTGTTATTTTTTATTATTATTTTGTTTCAAATAGTACAAATGTGGGAAGATTACGTGACTTAACATAAGTGTATATTTAACAGATTCAATGTGGACAGAGAGATTGGAGCAAATACTTGCAGCAAAGGCCGTACGCATGGGCTGAAATTGGAAACACTTGTATTGCATCGAGTCAGCACTGTGCGTAAGGTAAAATGGAGTTCATGATGAAACAATTCACGTCTTGAACCATGTATGCTGTCCCACAGCTGTCACTGAATTTTCAACATGCGAATTTCTACAGAAAACTGCCTGGTGGTAATTAAGAAGCCACAAATCAAAAGTGTTGGAAGGTGGATGAGCAGACAGTGTTGCTGTGTATTTCTGTTTGTAGTTACTAGGAGTGCGTTTCTCAGGCATGCCCGTAGGCTCTATAAGATTATTCCGTTTGTTTCCCAAATGCCAAATCCAGTCAAATAATAATAAGAATAAAATATTGCTTGCATTAAAGCTACAGTTGGTAACTTTGGTGAAAATAGTTTTTATCATATTTGCTGAAACTGTCACTATATTCTGAAAGAAATACATGAAATGGATGAAAAAGTTCATGGCTACTGTGTTGGAAATAGTTGGCCTAAGTAGCAAATATCACCCACAAGCCGGACCAACATTCTCAAGTAACAGCTAAACAGTACACTAAAATATTATTATTATAAATGTTTCTGGAAACACGTGAGACAAGAAAAATGCAGTAACAAAATCTTTATTCATATTTGATCAGTGCTACCTAATTTAAAAGTTTGAAAACAGTTCACGAGCAGTCATTGACATGACTGAAAGCTGCATTAGAGACTCATAGGCTCTGATTGTTGTTTTTTGTGTTTGTTTGTTTGTTTGTTTACATGCAATAAGTCTGTTAAAAGAGTTACAAGGCAATAGGGTAGGCACAGTGATTTTTTTGTTATCTGTCTCATTTAGTGCTGTGTGAATATAGTGACAGTTTAAGCAAATATGAAAAAGTCACTTTTTTAAATCAGAGTTACCAACTACAGCTTTAAGGTAACAGTACTGAAGCGAATTATATTAAGACCTTCGCTTACAAAATGTCATATATAATCATCTTGGAATAAAAGATATTCCAATACTTATTTTTTTAGCCGTGTAGAAACATTTCATTAATTGTTAACAGAGCACCACAATGGTCTTACAGCTGCTTACAACTACATTATAAAATGTGTGCGTCAATCTTGACTAACTTTGTGTACAGTTATTACTATTTTATATATTTACAACTGTGTTTTACTATATTGTTGATTATTATCTGTTGATACAACAGTCAACAGTTTTGGGTACCTACAGGAGGAGTCGTTCACAAATACACTAATAAACACGTACATATCAGCTTACATCTACATAGGGTTATTAACTATTTTTCAAATGTCAAATGTTTCTACACTTCTTACATAAGCTAACTAGGGGAACTTAAACTGGTGTGTTACAAGAAACTCAATATTTAATTACAAATAGCATTTTTTTCCAACGAGATCATTGTACATTGTGGAATGAAAGCTTTAATTTCCTTTGTGGTGCACCCATCTAAATACAGGCCAATGTCAGTAAGTGAATACACTTGTGTGCAGACATGGAGGGGTGTTTACATCAGTGGCAGTGGTTGTGCAGTTTATGGGATGCCAGCAGATTTACACCCCTGTCTAATGAGAGACATCTCCACACTTTAATAACCTCGGCTGAGCTTGAAGTAGTTTAGTTTACTGAGCTGTGGCTGCAAGGCAGCAGCTGTCTGCTGAGATAGAGGGGTGGATTGTAGGAGAGGTGAAGGAGACACAAATGAGCTTGTGGGTGAGGCCAAGGATAGGGGTCTTCCCCCAAGTTGGATGAAGAATGATAGGATCCTGGCTATGGAAGCAGATGCCTAAGGTTCACTGTTGGCAGACATAAAGAGGTTGAAGTCTCAGCCACCTCCCTCAACACATTGGAGGAGACGATAAAGACATGAAGGGATGCTGCAGCTGCTGGACTGAGTTCTACACCAACTGATAATCTAATATAAATTATGGACAAAAGACAGGATTATGGAAAATAAAAAAATAAAAAAGGTGCAAATATCAGTACTGGATATGCAAGCAACCAAATTTCCCAAACTTATAGAGTGAGTTTAGCTCCCACAGCTTAACTAGAGTTATAAGGACCAACTTGTGGTGGTAGGAAAATCTGCTACACCCAACTGCACCAAGTGATTTCAGCACACTGACTGGTTGAAAAGAGACAAGCTACAGTCTGTGAGATTACTGGTGATAACTCAAAGCAATGTTTCCCACTAAAAAGCCTCTATTGTGAGAGTTAGATTATCACACACTGATTATCAGATCTTACGCAAGCAAACCTAACACTGAAGATAGCTGAGGAAAAGAGAACAAAATAATGATGGATGGGAGAGGAGAGAATATCAACACAATTTATGAACCAAAAAACGTAATTAGACTAAACAGGCATAATTTCATTAGGACTAAACTAGAAAACTGCCTCATGATTGTTTGCCTACACCAACTGTTGCAGTTTATATCCATGGCTCTTCAGACTCATATAATACAGATGGGTGACAAATTAAAGGAAAAACATGAATAAAAGAGAGTAGAAACTTAACAAGTGAGAATCTGATGGCTCTAGCATTTTGCTGGCATGGTTTGGATTCACTTGTCTCATGGGTTTCCCACATTTTTTTTTATTTGTGGAGGCATGCAACAATTAAAACATCTGCTGCCTCAAATTGATTTTATATTTTAGGAGCTGAACAGAATTGACATACTCATTTCACGGTACATTTGGAGCACAGAGCGTACTCTCTTATCCATTTATCTGATTAACTCTGATTGGATGAGCAGATCAATAACCCATCGTATGACTCAAACTCCACTAAGTGCTGTTTAGGAGAGAAAACATTTATGACATGTTTTACCTAAGCTGCGTTCCCAGAGGCACAAAAACATCAGAATTTAGAGAGGGGACATAGACTGATAAAAAGAGACACACACAAGATATAAAGGGGAATGTTGCTCAGATCTCCACCTAACTGAAAACCTATGTGAGATTTTGGACCAACGAGTCAAATGAGGGAATATTCTTTGGATTAATGGTGTTCTTCCCTCCAGTAGAGTTCCAGGGACTTGTTGAATCAATGCCATGATGAATTAAGCTGTTCTGATGGCACATGTTGGCACCTTACTGTTAATTTGTCGTTATATCTGTCATTTGTTTGTATATGTGGTAAAAACATTGAAGGAATTTAATAAAAATGTATCATGGATGCTTCTCATGTGTCTTCAACCCTGCAGCACAGAAGATCTATACAATAGGCAAAGTTTCAAGTTGGGCACCCAAGATCAGTGTCACCGATTCAGTATCAGACCAAATGTCTCCCCTTCTCTTTTGAGGTGTGACAATAAGTAATGGCCAGAAAATATGTTTTTGCAGAACATCATGATGTCACAGTGACGCTGATCTGTGACCTTTTGGATATAAAATGTCATCACTTCATCTTTTTGTCTTATCAGACATTTGTGTCAAAATTTGTCAAAATTAGCGAATGAATTCTTGAGTTATTGCCAAAAATATCAGGTTACATTTTTTGTGAGGTCACATTGAACATGACTTTTGACCACCACATTGAATCAGTTCATTCTTGAGTGGATGTTTGTACCAAATTTAAAGAAATTCCCTCCAGGTCTTCATGAGATATGACGTTCATGAGAATGAGATAAACAAGGTCACAGTGACCTGGAACTTTGTTCACCAAAATCTAATCAGATCATCATTCAAAAAGTTGACGTCAAATTTGAAGAAATTCCTTGCAGGTGATATCTTATTTACGAGAATGGTTTTCAAGCTTTTTCCTTTACTGAATTTTCTATTTTGAACTTGGCTTAAATATGACCATGGATGTGCACATGGTTTGCCTTCTGTAGAAAACAATCATGGTCCATCATTGTCTCACCAGAAACAGATTTCATCTAAAACAACGCATTGAGGTTTGAAAAAGAGTTAGTTGTTACACAGTCTTTCTATCAAGGCACCATCTCAGTATTTATACACTTCCCTCTCTCTGCCTCTCAGGTTGGCGGACTATATCAGCACGTTCGGCCCAGCTCGCCAACCTGCCTCTCTCCTCTCACCCACTGTGTCTCTGCTCACCACTGTAAGCCGATAAGGTCACTTCCTGTTTAACTTTCCGTCAGCTCCTGTTTTATCTCTCCACTTAACTCTATCGCTCTGTGTCAGGCTCGCTAAGACAAAAGACGTTCTCAGTTTGGCTGCCTTCACAGTGCGCTGAACTCTATAGCGCCGCGTTCAGATTGTCATCGGAGTGGAACCAAACTTTGGGGAGAACAAAACATGGGGGCAATCCAATACAACCTGTCCATTGTTAGATGGAAACATTGTCTCTACATGAGTGGAGAAGGCTGGGTTTTCCCACTGAGTCAAAATCCTTCTTATAGCCGATCCTTGATAAACAGGTGAAAAAGAGCTGGCATGCTGCATCTTGGAATCCCCATTATTTTGTAGAGAATTGACTCTAAAGAACAATGAGTGTTTTTGTGTGTGTGCTTATGTCTCCATATTGGCCACTTACGTCCACTTCACCTTGGTCAATCACATAGAAGTTGTCTCCTTCATCGCCTAGACGAGAGAGACAAGGAGAAACAGAAGAATTTGTAAGAGAGCAGGAAAAAGGAGCCGAAAAAGCACCTGGAGCCAACAGGAAATCTTCTACTTCCTATTACCACCACCTCCTGCTTAAGTTCTCAAAAGAGGATTTTTACACCATTAAACTGAAATAGGAGCATTAAGAGATTGAAATCTTCTGTTAAACACTTGGAATACAAAAACAATCCTGAAACATTTACACACGGCACACATTTTTAACTCCCCTTCCTCCTCATGTCTGTCAACTTACATCCCCTCTCTTTTATAAAAACACTACTTGTCTTGCTATCATTTTTCTTTTGGGTCTTTGTGAAAAGCTTCAGGGAAGTCAAAGGCGTCAAAGATGCCGCTGCCTCCTCCAGAATGCATATTTCACTGGGCCTGCCAATATCTCAAACAGGGCTCTTGCCAGCAAACAGCAGCACTCATTACTGCAGCTTGTGTAGCTTAATAGTGGAAACTCTGAAACAGGGGTGCCTGAGCATGCAGAGCTACAGCACCTCAGCACGATGCAGAGTACAGAGAGATTCACAGTGTGCAACTACAGACATCTGCTTCATTTATTTTTTATAAAAATATTGCCATACTAAACAGACACTCTTTGTATTAGTAATAAAGTGGTTTCTTTTTGAGATCTTTGTTTATTTCTTATTAGAAAAAGAAAACTAGGCTTTACTACTCATTACACACCACACAAAAAAGTTTTAGATGGATAAAAAAAAATAGAGAAAAGTTGGTGTTGTTTGAACCTGACCACAAGCTAGTCCAAATGTTAAAGGTTTTCTGAATTTAAGGGTGTTTAGCATGATTTTCACAATTGCACCATTGCATTCTGAGAATTTGAAAGTTGGTTGTTGCATTTTTCCCCAATGTTTTTCAACAAAATAAAACCAATTTAAATAGGTTGCAGGGTTACATAGCTTGTGAAAGTTGTTTAAAAGCATCTCAAGAAAACTGGTGTCCAATCAGGTTTTAAAGGGTTAAAAACAGTGGTCCAAATTATCTGAAGTTTTGGGAAGAAGACTGGACTGAGTGTCTGTAAAAGTTGCTTTTATTAGTTAGTCTGTTTGTTTCCACTCTGTCGGTTTATTATTGAGAAGATCAGTTTGGGGGTTTCAGTTTACTGTGTTTTTCTCCTCCTGTGTTCTTGTAAGGCCTTTCCCTCATTTGCTAATTTACACACCTGCCCTGCATCAGCCTCGTCAGTCCTCCCCTGCTCCTCAGTTTTTTCCCTGCCCTTTCTTCTGACTCATCACGTCATTCCCTTCACCTGAGCCTCTCCACTCTTTTTCTCCAGCTGCACTACATTTCCTCATCAGACTAGTTTGTATTTAAGTCCTGGTTTTCAGTTCAGTCTTTGTTTGATACTTGATTTGGTTGTGTGATCTTCAGTTTGCTGTTTCCCTGCTCCAACACAGAATAAAGAGTGACCTGTTTTAGTTGATGTTACCTGTAGTCTCCTACATTTGGGTCCACCTGCTCCACACCTCATAACAGTTTCTGCTGCGCTTACTAAACATACTGTGTTGTTTTGCTGGTGTGTTTGATAAATCAAATCTATGGCGTCACAGAAGCTATGCAATGTAATGCTGTGGACAGGGGAAACATATTTTAGCAACCTCAAATGACCCTTCAAAAAATTCAATATCAGTTCAAATGTGTGCTTTATTCCGAATATTTTCTCCGCTTTAGCTAACATACTAACTGATTGAGCCAGCAGTAGGCCAGCTCCTCCCATATTTTGCAAAGTAAACTTGTGATTTTGTCTTGTGGCCTTTAGATAAGGGCTTGAGCTCTCTGTCAGACAGAGCTGTGTGACGACAATGTAAAGCGGTGAAAACATTCTAAATGTAGCACTAAAACTAAACTAAACTAAAATACTAACTGTTACTGGCCCATTTTTTGGGTGCAATTGAGGCAGCTTTTCCTCATCTCCTTTTCAATTCATGAATGTGATGTGGGGGTTGTCTAACTGGAAGTTATTGCAAACAATCATTGAGATTCAGTCTAAATCTTACCCAGGAGCAGAAATTTAGTGAAATCTCCGCCGGCTGCCTTATAATATGCAAAGCTTTTTTTTTTTTTTTAAGTTTTTACTGTTGCTTTATGTCTGCTTGCCAAAGGGGAAAATCCAACAACTATGGCAACAAATGCAGTAAGAATATATTCCATTTGTTTCTGTTTTTTTTTGTGTTTTCTCCATCTCTCACTGGCTACAACTAATTAGTGAGTAGCCCTTAAATGTGCATGACTGGAAACTCTAAATGTTGTCCGGTTTCCTCACTGCTTCCCTGCCGTGTCACTGATGGGGGCATGCTGTGCTTTCAAAGCAAACCCTTGAAGCGAGCCATGGGATCTGGTTGGTTAATGTCCACTGAAAGCATCCAGTCTGGAGATAAGGCTGAAAAATGGTGAAGTGCTCCTTTAATTATGGTATCCGTTACACGGGGCTGGGGGAGGGAATTATGAAAAAGGACTGATAGCCACATACGGGGGAAATGTGAAGCTCTCCTTGCAGCTACCGCTCACAATAAGACATAAATGCAACTCCATTCAGAGGTACAAGTGGGTGATGATGCATGAGTATACATGACACAAGTATGCATTTCGTGAGGGTGTGTACGACTGTGCGTGTGTTCTTGTGTATATGTTCACCTACAGAGTTGAAAGGCTGAGAGCGCCCTGTGTGTAAAGTTCACAGGAGTTCACACGGCTAATTAATACTGAGTGGAGGGTGCTCGTTAATCATACAGCTCTATTTGTCACACAAAATGCTCCTTGTCTGTCTGATGGTCTGTCCCACTGAAGACCTCAGACACACACACACACACACACACACACACACACACACACACACACACACACACACACACAAACTGCTGCAACCTGGCCCTCTCCTATCTCCCTCTCTCTCTCTCTCTTTCATCTCATCTATCTCTCCTTCAATTCCCTCTTGCTCCGTCTTTCTTTTCTTCTACTCTTCCTGTCTTTTATCACTTTGGTGCTCGAGTCTTTGTGTTGCACCCTTCCAATCCCCCTATGCCTGAGAGTGCAGGCAAATATTTGACCAGAACGTGCACACACACACACACACAGGCAGGCTGGTGTACTCAGCGAGGCTTCATTTCAACACAAGCTAATTGACGTTAACACTGTTAAGGTTCTTTGGCTTCACTCAAAAGGAAAACACGGGTACATCCTCGGTCTCTAAGGTGTTTTGCACTCATGCTCGAATTTAAAATTTGGAAACATGCATTAAGTATTTCTTTTCAATCCCTTATTACTGCAAAAGTAGCTACATGGCTGAAATAGTAGATGAAATTAAATTGATATATTAAATAAGACAATAGATTACAATGAAAATACCTCTATACTCCATTTTGAATGTTATGATAGAGTAAATGCTCCCTTTGTTTAAATACCACTCGAGCCACAGAGTCAATAACTCCTAACTGTGTCTAAATAGTGTGTGATGGGCCAGTAGCAGGGGAGTTTTTTTAAGCTGTACAGTAGTCCAGACATTAGCAATGACATCAGCGCCATATATACTATACACCACACTCTATAGTGTATATAACAATGGGCTGTCCAGGGGGACCAGGGGCCCTGCAAAGTTAGCTAGACTTATTATCACCAAATTAGGACTGATATACTCCTGGATTCTGTCTTAGAGTAGGTGGGAGTGAATGAGTGTGTCCAAAAGCCGGTAGTTCTACTTTATTTTACTGTGTGTTTGTATGGCATGCTCCGTAAGTGTAACCTGTGTGATTTTATGCAGGTGTGAACACAGTTATCTGAATGTAGGGGGCAAGTCTTGTCTGTGTTTTCAAAATGTGATTAAACATGTCTGTGTTTGATAGGAGTTTGCGTGGGGGGAAAATTTAGTCTGGCTCTGCTAAGCTCTGCGTTCCTTCAAAGTCCAGGGATGTCTAGTGTGACGGCTTCGATGACTGTGGTTAGGCAGAGGAGAGGAACCTGAAATCTGGTGCAGACTGAGGGAATGTATGAGTGGAGCAAAGAGAGGAAACAGGAGAGTACGCGGGACTGGTAGGACAAAATGAACCTGAGTTTTTTATTTTTGTGGCAACGCAACAACTGGCACAGGCAACACTCCCAGAGGTTTGGTATTTTTCTGACCTTGAAATCTGCTTTGCCTGTCTGTGAGGTATTTCAGTGCCCAGTGCACAGTGCATAGTGGTGGTGAGCAAGCGAAGCAGGGAGGTTTATTCAAGTAAGGCAGCACAAGGCATGCTGTTGGTATTTTGGTCCTTTTCCACTGGACAACATAAACAGCATTACTAATATCCCTGTTTTCTTATCGCTTGTTAATGAATGAAACTCAAAATGCAATATAATCCACAGTTCACACAGTTGATTCCATAAATGAATCGAAACAAAACATTGATACATACCTTGCTGGATGACTGTCTCCCCTGCAATGTGGGTGACTGGGAACATGGCATCAAATATGTCACTGAAGGAGAAACAGACAGAGAAAAAAGAGAGTGAGAGGACACAGTTATAACCAACATGCCTGCTATTACACTGAATAACCCAACAGTTCTTCCAAACTGTTCACTCACTCACACACACAAAAGTTTGTTCTGTGGAGGAGCAGCATGATGGGAAAGACGGAGCAGCCATCATAACTGCATTGTCTCTATCAACAGGTAGCATAGCCAAGGAGGCAGGCCTGAGAACTCTGGATGACCCCAACACAGACACACACACACACAAACTTGCACAAAACACACCCACCTGAATGTGCACGACTGTTTTTTTCATCATTATCCCCATCCAAACAAACACCCACTATGTGATCCTATCCCAGTGCTAAGCTGCATCTCAAATTAATCAGATCATGAACACTACCTCTATGTGGCATATACTGTTGATCTGCTATCTCCCCCTATAGATCCCTACACAAAAAAAGACCAAAAAAAATCTAGTGAAGGGTGGGGTGGAGTATGAGAAATGAGTGCCAAACATAATAGATTATTATCATCAGATAAATCCACATTGCAAAGTGTCAGCCACTTTCTCTGCGTCTTTACATCGCATTAGTGCTGCACATAGGCCTAAACATGACTCCAAGTTGTTCCAGCACGTGATCAAAGCTCGTATCTCTGAGTGTATCTTTTGAAAGAGGCGCTGAGAAAACAAACAAAATGACGGCTGTGCCTAAGCACTTAATTTCTGTTTCAGCCCGGCAGGGAAAGCGCCTTTTAGACTGTTCCTAATCGGGCCGTTTAAATGCATGAAGCCGTCCTCAGCAGATTAAAGTTCCACTGCTGAGATGTGTTGAGACAAGAGAAAACTCTGTACGCTTCCTCTCCTCCTCTCTGCCCGTCTCTTACCTTCAGGGTATATTTATCTATCTAATCAGCTGCATACCACCCGTCTTATAGAGAAATATAGAAAAAACAATAAGAGGGTCAGGCATATCAAAGACATACAAGACCTGCTGAGTGAATGTGGGGCAAGTTTGAGCCCGTTCACTAATATGTGTATGTATGTATGTGTGCGTGTGTGTGTGTGTATGTGTTTGCACCTTTGCCTGAGTATATATCGCCTATGAAAACACACAGGTTTGTACAAAATAATGTGTGGGTGTTGAATATGTCTGTGCCCATGGTATTACACTAGAATATGCAGCACTTGGAAATAAAAAGGCTTAGGCAGCCAAACACACCTTGCTGTACACTACTGACATTAAAGTGTTGCTTTACGTGATCCTCCCCGGTGAAAAAACTGCAGGTCATCAGATGCTGGGGAGAGATCTGAGGATGTTATTGAGCAGTTTTGGAAGTGAACGGACCCTGCTGGTATTTGTTTATGTGACACTGAATAAAAAGCAGACTTAAGAAGGTGGATTTGGGCCAACTACACCCACAGGTAGGCCCTGTGCGATGCAGCTGGGCCACTGACTCACACACACTCATGTACAAAACACACACACTCTCTCTTTGAAGTGTAAAAGCGCAGACTAAAAGATGCACAGACACACTTGGGTACTCTCAAATACAAAATGACCTCGATATACGCACGTGGTGCTTTGCATGCAACCTCAACACACTCACATACACACTTGCGAGCACAACAACATATTTAAGCGCAGGCATTTGCGATGAAAACATGCTGGCACTCTCATATGACACACAAACTCACATGCTTTGATGGTGATTAGTCAGAGCAACATCTGCAGGAGTGCCCTAAACTCTCCTCACATCTGCGGCCACCTGCGCTCAGTATGGAGTCTGTTTATTCAGGGAGCTGGTCACGTATAACTAATAATGTGTAGTCTATGAAAATAATTACTTCAGCAAAAGAAAACTTGATCAAGGAAGACCAATCCAAACGGTGGACTGCCCCTCTGGGTTGAGAGTGAGTTGCTGCTCCAAGTGTAGGAGTTCAAGAATCTCGGGGTCTTGTTCATGAGTAAGGGTTAAAAGGGAGCACCAGATGAAATGGGGGATTGGTCGGCGTCGGCAGTGCTGCGGGTGTTGTGCTGCCCCGTTGTGGTAAAGAAGGAGCTGACTTGGAAGACATAGCTCTCAATCCACCAGTCAGACTCAGACTCTCACCTCAGTCATGAGATTTGGGCTGATACTAAAAGAAAGATTGCGGATACAAGCAGCCAAAATTAGTTTCCTCCATAGGGTGGCTGAGGTCAGCCGTAGTGATATGGTGAGGAGCTCAGACATCTCGAGTGAGCTCAGAGTAAAGCTGTCGCGTTAGGGGCCAGTGGAGTTGGTTCCGGCATCTGATCAGGATGCCACCTGGGCACGATAAGGGGATTTTTGTAGGCTAACCTGACTAACTTTCCTTGAAAGTCGCTGTCACCCTGAACGTCCCAACGAATCCTGCTCAAACTCTTTATGGAAAAAAAAGAACAAATAGTGGAATATACATATTGAACAGCCAAATCCAGTATGACTGACATAACTCTGAGTTGGCTACAGCCCTAGATGGATGGCAAACCAATTCAACATAAAAACACAAAAAAATCAGAGGGAGAAACAGCACATACGAGTCACATGTCGCATCTTGAATGATGTTTAAATCTCAACTTAAATACTATATTACTACAGCTGGGTTGTGCTTTGGAATGAGCCCTTTCGTAGTGATGAGGATGATGCTGCTGAGGATGACGCACTCTGAAGCTCAGTTGGATGCTGCAGTCTGAGACACATAGTCAAAGAGAGTGCATCAAAGGCTAACAAACCTGTGGTTTGGTAATTACCCTTGACCACCACTCTCTTTCCATGCCCTGCCTCTTGCTGAACGCATCGGTGAGCTCAACAAAGACACTTACGCAGGTAATTACTTCCTCTCGTCTCTACCTGTCTCTCTTTCCCTTTCTTCATCTCTAACTTCCTCCCTGTCTGTTCTCGATCACTTTTTCTCTTCCTCTCCCCTCTCAATTACCTCTTTCTTCCCTCTAATTCTCTCCCTGCCCCACCTATTTCTCTCATCTCTCGGTCTATCACCCCCTCCCTGCCTGTCCCAGATGGAGTAATTAATCTTGTCCTTTCCGCTACCTGTAGCCCCTCTGACCTTATGTAAAGGCAGAGCACCCCCCTCTAACAATGGATGTGCTGTTCTGACAGAGACAGACAGAAAGAGAGAGAGAGAGACAGAGGGATCCTGCAGACTCTGATGGGGGGCTAGAAAGTTCACCTCCACCCTCAGGAGGCAGACATGGCTTGTGTCATGGTTCAGATATGTGGAGATAATTCTGAAACACATGCACTCAAGCAAGAACACATGATAATCTAGAATTAACACCTTGTGCTCGTCTGCCTGCACGAACCAGCCGAGTTTAGATAAAGTTTCCAAGCTCATATGGGGATGACAGTTGACACTGCTTCAAATGTTCCTGCAGAGATTCTAAAAATTATAAAACTTGGATGCTTACTTTGAGCTTTGGCCAACAATTTCTTGTCAATTTAGCCTTGCATCAAAGTGGATGTTTTGTGCCAAATTTGAAGAAATTCCCCAAAGCCTCCCTGAGATATCACGTTCACAAAAAGACATACTTGAGATCACATTGACCTTGGCCTTTGACCACCAATTCTAATCAGCTCATCGCTGAGCCCAAATGGACATTTGAGACAAATTTGAAAAAGTTCCCTCGTGGCTTTCTTGAGTTATCCCTTTCACAAGAATGGGACAGATGCAAGGTCACACTGACTTCTATTTTTGACCACAAAAATCGAATCAGTTTATAGTTAAGTCCTAGTGGATGTTTGTGCTGACTTTGAATATTTTTCCTCAAGGCCTTCTCGAGATATCGTGCTCACAAGAATGGGACTGACAGACATACGAACGGACGTAAAACCTGAAAACATAATGCCTTTAAAACTGTTGGCATGGAGGCAAAAAAAAGGAAAATTGCATCCATGTAAATGCAAAAGTTTTGCTTACATAATATCCTTGCTAACATCACTGCAATCATATTCTAAATTCTTGCAATGTATACCCTTGTGCGCACACACACAGTCCCTGTCCAAATGACATCACATACTGTATCTGCCATGCATTGCCAATATACGTGTATAATAATATAACGGCACTTCTGTAATGATATAAGTGGCTATCGTGGTAGTTTTAGGTGCAAGGCAGAGACTGATGATTCTAAAAAATGCAGTCATGCGTAGAATTAACATCAAAACGGATAAAATTAGAGAGAAGAGACACCTCAATGTGACTCGTGTGGTTTTTGTAGTCAATGTCCACACGGAAGTGTAACTGACACATCTGGCTGCAAGTTTTACAACACAGCAAGTATCTGCGTACATGTATATGTACTGAATGTGTGTGTCTGTGTGAGAGTGAATGGAAACAGCAACAGCCTATTATTGTTCTCAAACACCCATAAAAATGCAGTTAGCTTGGGGGATTTCAGTCATTAATGAATTAAAATCAGGCCTGCTTGTTGTTGCTGGATTGCTTGTTGTTCCTCCTGCTTTGCGTTGACTGCCTTTCTCACTCACCTTTTCCCTCCTTCCTCTTAATCTTGCCTACAGTACAGCTGTTTATTTGTTCAGCAGCAGACATGTTATCTCTTACATTACTACCTCAACACACAGCTATTATGCCATTAACACCAACACGGCTTGCTGCCATTTCTTTGTTTCTTAATGGGCCGCAAAATGTTGAGTTACACAAGGCCTTAATGGGGAACCCATCCAAAATGCTCGCTCGTCTGGGTGGAAGACATTTTGCAATAACTAACATAATCATCATCTGCACCGCATACGGGAACTCCCCAGCTCTCCAAGCTGTGTGTCGGCTTAGCAGCACTGTGCCACTGGTTTGGCTGTAAAAGTGTTCTTGCCATAATAGCTTGAAGGATTCATTTTCACTGCCACAGTTGATAGTAATTTTGATTGCTGATTATGGAAAATCAGAACAATAGTCATTGTTTTGCAAGTCTGCACAATTCCCTGAGTTATGTAATGGCCTGAGGACAAGAAATGTACACTTGATTTGTATAACACGTGAAAATTTTGTTGGCCAACAGGGTGACTGACTGATCATTTACCTGGAAAACCAAAGTTGAACAAAAAATTGACACCAGTATGATGGGGTTTTTTTCTGTTTTTTTTTTTTTTTCGTAAAATACACTTGACAAATGTCCAGAGGGACCAAAACGTTAGTATAACCAATAAATAGTTTTGTTGAGCAAGAGCAGTTTGCGGGATCTTCTTTTCAAGATTGAAGTCATACTTTCCGGGGCACCTGCATCTGGTGTGAATATCTCCCTTTGAACAGTCTACCTAGAATTAAAAGCTTATGAGGGACTTCAGAGATGCACATTCTCAACAACTCCGGCTAAAGTGGCAGGTTGCTATAAAAAAACACATACAACAGTACAGCTTTTTGTTTGGCTGCTGGGTGAAGAGTTGCGATTAGTCAGCATAATGTGTAAAGCACGAGCAAACTCACAAAGAAAGCATGAAAACATAAATTAGGTTTTCACTGATGATGGAGGTGAACAGAATTGTTTACTAGTGTGTTGTGTGACTCATAATGGCTATATCACAGGGAGATGGAAAACAGCTTTATGAGGCTGACTAAGTGGTTTAACGTCCAGAGTTTAAAGTTGAGCACAAACAGCCAAAGTTACTCCCACGGAACAACCAGCTCACCCCACAGAGCTCTGTTAGTGTGGACACAATGACTTTTCTTTTTAAAACCACCTAATTAAACACCAGGTCCGCACATATAGCAGAAGCACATACACATGACAACCCACACAATGCTGACAATAGGCACGAGTATTGGCATGAGTGAGAGAAAGAAAAATTTGGGAGATGAGGGAAGCGTAATTATACAGCACTGAAGCATTCAAGAAGGATATTCATGAAATGAAAGCCCTTGGCACGTGCCATGTCTCTCCCTACAGGGCCATGCCAGTTGCTGGCCATTTCTTCAGACACACTTCAAAGATCCCCTCTGACCACTAAATCACAACCGTAGTCCACTTTTAAAACTACAGCAGCGATGCTGAACATTGAAATTCAAGCAAATCATGCAACCACCAGGATGTGTTTTCAGATAGGACTTAAATGTAGAGAGAGCATAAATAATGCAAATGTCTTGTGGGAGAGTGTTTCAAAGACGGGGGTTCAAACAACTGAAGGCTCAAGACCCTACAGTAGTCAAACAGGAAGTGAGTAGGACTGCAAAAGTTGGTGTGAGAGTACGAGAAGGTGGCTTGATATGAAGCAGTTCTGAAAGACACAAAGTTATTAAAGGACTTGGAGGTGACAAGTGAGATCTTGACATCGATACGTTATTTAACAGAGATGGTAAACTTGCAGAAGGAACAAGACCGATATGATCTGTGTAGGAAGTTCTACAAATGACACAGCAGCTGATTTCTGGAACAACTAAAGTTTATGAAGACGCATGAGAGGAAGACCGATGTGGACAGATTTGCAATAGTCAATGTACATTATACGTAATTTACATGTATATATCTTGTGATTAACAGACACGTTGATCATGGTTTCTTTCTGGTGCACAAAGTTGTTCTTGATATCACAAAGTCTTAATGACATAGACAAAAAAACAATGAAAGGTGTTGCAGATAAACATACTCCAAATAGTAGAGAATTTAATCTCTTATCTGGCTGTAGCTGCTGGCTGTACCCTAATTTCCCGTCAACTTAAATGCAGATATTAAAAGGCAACATACTGTTTATTTTTATTCACACTGTTGAATAATTTTCCTCTGCTCTGCTTTTAAAGGAAGCTAAGGTCGAGCTTATTTTTGAGGGATTTTACGAGGTCCTACTATTCGTCTGATGTGAAGTGGACTGTACTGCAGCATGCAGCACACAGGTGGTCCTGGAGGTTTACAGGTGGACATAACAGTTTACGGCTGGTGGCAATGACCACTTAGGGACGGTCAACAATGTGGGAGGAGAGAGGAGGCCAAGGCTGGGCGAGGAGAAAGAGAACCCTCACTTTCCTAAAACTCAACTGGCCTTTTCCCAATCTGCCCTTGGCTTCAGTCCTCGGGGGCCCTGATAAACATCATAAGCTCCAAAACACACTTAGTGCTCTTTTACCTTGCGATGGTCCATTGAACGCTGAAGACTTTTTGAATCCTTAATAGAATTTAAGAGTACTTCGGACTGATATTTCTGTCTGATGGGGGCTTACGTGCATACGTGGAGGTCTAAAGAGGTCTAGTTAGAGTAAACTGTGTGATTAAATGTTGGAAGTTGTACTTAAAACCAACAGAGGGCAGGGAGCACGCTGTGTTAAAACCACACACCTGGCCCTGGTGGGTTTATATGGAATGCAAACCTGTATGCATCCGTGTTGTGTTAAAGTGGAGATGTGTGTCTCAATATGGGTCTGCATTGTAGTACAGGAGCACCTGAGGGTCAGCACCGGTGATCTGTGTGACCTGCACACTACTACTAAAGAATACAGTGTTGTTTATAAGCACTGCAAGGATCAGACCACCTCAGAGTAGGAGAAGAATTTGGAAAGAGAGAGCTGGGAAGATGATATTTGGTTTTAAATTTTTCCAATCTCTAACTGCCAATTTAAGTGCATTTTGTGGTGTACATTTTTGCCCTTTGCTTATGACAAGTTACAACATAGCACACGGATAATTAAAAACAAAAAAAAGAGCAACATATTCTTAGTCTTTTCAACCTTACCAAAGTCTGACTACACATTACAAGATTTTATTTTTTTGGCTCACTGATGTCTGGAGGACTGATTCAGTCTAGTCAAATTCATACCACACCAATCAGTAATGTTAAGTCAGTCAGTGTGTAGTCAGTGTTTGCTGATGATGTGATACACCACCTCTGTAAACTCCCACGCCTCATTAAAACCTACAGTAGCTGCTTTGAACATGACACACAGTTGTGCAACTTCACGGCCTGCTTCTCACCACAGATTTACTGAGAATCTGATTTTGGCAAGGAGTCTAGAAAATTGACATTGACGGAACAGCAGCTGTCTTTTGCTAATTTGCAAAATCAGACTCAAAAGGTCATTGACAGATGAGCAAGTGGTGCATTTGTGCAATTTGATTAGCTGCCTGAACCTGACCCCACCTGCTGGGCTTGAGCTGGGCTGTCAGTTCTCAAAACTGCCCCGGGCTTGAATCAGGTCAAGCCAACTCCAGTTCTGTGTTTTGTTTTGTTTTTTTCTTTAAATGCAGAACGTATAATCCGGGTAATGGCTTAAATTCTGCCATCAGCCCATCTCTATACCTCTAATACCCACCTCTCAATAATGAAGTGCTGATATACAATCTTTGTGGCATTTGACAGTTTTAGGGCTGTGCTTAACATTCAGTAGGAGAAGGTGCATGTCACAAATGTCTCTTATTCTACTGAAAAGACTTTAATTGACGTAAGCTTTTAATTAATGGTTTAATATGTAAATTTTTACATGAGAATTCCTGTCTTTAATCTGACTTAGGCTAAAAATTGCCTTTGCTCGGGCTGGGGTTGGGCCTAGACAAAAACTGTGCATTTTCTCGTTTACGATTTTTTTGGGACTCAAAACTTTAATTAAAAGAATGAGGATGAACATCTGACCAACAGTTTCCAAGATCGATGTGACATAACCCAATCAATGAATTAATCCAGGAGCCTGTGTTATTGCGGTTAACTCTACTCTAATGCTGTATCTAAGGGAGTTGGTGAAATATTTACAGCTGCAACAAAATCTAAACAATGAGTCAAACAAACATAAGCAACACCTTGCATGACAGAGAAGGAGGGAGAAACTAACTGGCACAGTAGCTTTGCTGAAACCTTTGAGCCTAATTGAAGCAGCAGTCCTCAGATAAAATATCAGACTGAACCAGCACTGGCACCTTGGACTCTGCTAGCCTGCCAACGCCAACTTCATGAGAGGGCAATCCGGCCTTATCACGACCTTACCATGCCCAGTACCTAGAGTTTCAGTGCTGTCCTCACACTGTTGTGCTGTTGGCATGGCGATGAGAGGCCTTGGAAGTGCTGCTTTAGAGGAAGCAGCGAAAAAGGAAGGGAGTCATTTCATTTCGAGGGGCACAGCGTTCACCGGCTGATGTAGTGAATACCAGACAGTTGAGGCCTTCCACCAGCTTAATGCTTAATGAATGCCTCGTTCACACTCGCTTATACATAAACACACAATCAATCTGGCTCACATATTTTTTTAAAAAAAAAGGCAATTTTACGACAATTTCCAACAGTTTTAACAACCTCGAACAATCTCATTCTTCTGTCGTGACTACTGCTTGGAACATTCAACACACACGCTCAAGTATACACATTCAGGTTGGTGAGAGGAGAGAGTTGCATGGCAGTGGATGAAAAGGACCAGCCTGCGGAGGAAAAGAGTGAGACAAGAGAGAGGGAACGGTTGATGGGAGGATGTGAGGAGAAATGAGGATATGTTACAGGGCGGGGAACAAACACCAAATACTTTGACGGGATCTCGTTGGTAAATATATGCTTCATCAGAAACTTTGATGTTAAAAAGGATTATTGTACGTGACTGCAGAAAGTAGCTGAATCATTTTCCAGGCAATGTGACGGTAATGCAGTAGGTTACTTTTGAGCCAATATTAGCCCCCCCAAACACACACACACACACACACACACTGAAAGTCCCACTGTGCCCATTCAAACTTTAAAACTTTATGTGGAAAAAAAGGAATCACTGAATATTCATATTTAACAGACAGATCTGATTGAACTGACATAATTCTGTCAGGTACAGCCCTAGCAAATATATATTCCCTTCTTGTTTTTTCTATCATATCTATAAATAATTTTAACAATTTGAGCTGTATTATGGAAGCGGATAAAAATAAAGTGTGACTCACACATTCAGCTGCAGACTTCACTGTTGGCCTTCTGGTGCCATGGATATGGGTTCCCTGCTTCCCCTCTTTTTAGACCGCTGTGTGCATTTAGTGTGACATGGCTGTTTTACAGGCCTACCTGATGATCCAACACACACCACCTGCTGATACAGCCATGATGTCAGCCTCAAAACATCACAAACATGTCCAACCCTGCAGTCACTCCCATTCTTTACTCTCCCTTTCTTTCCTTTTCCCTTCTCGCTCAGCACAAACATTAAACTGCTCTGCTGTTGATTAATTTCTCCTAAAACTTATTTTTACTTTTTGTTTTCCTCATGCTGTCCGTGAAGAGCACATTCTCGGTGCTCATGCGTTTTCACACTTTCCTAACGCCTTGTGTCTCAAATGTTTGTTGCCCCAGGACAGGAAAAAGCGAGCTCTTCCTCCACTTAGAGAGAAAAGGGGTCAGGCGGAATCAGGCGCTGACAGGACTAAGCCTCTACCTCTCTGATGTGTCTACAGGGGACGTGTCACTGGAATGAGGGGAAAGAGACAGAGAGACAGATAAAGAAGGAGACATTCTCTTCCTCATCTGGTGTACAGATAGAAAAAGAGTAATTCCACTGTATGCATACAAATATACATAAATAAAACAACCCTGTACATTGTGTACAGATGCTGAGACTTTTTTCCCTCCCTCCCTCTCTCTCTCTCTCTCTCTCTCTCTCTCTCTCACACACACATACACACACACATATCCTGACACGTCTCTAAACATCACAAGACATGCCGCTGTCCCGCAGGCATGTCTTTTCCTCTCCTCTCTCCTCCTCCTCCCTCCCCTCCCCTCCCTCCCTTATTCCCACCTCGCGAAAGACAAGCACTCGAACAAGATAAGCATTTGAGCAGAAGATCGGGACACAAATTGTCTTTTGTTGGGGTTTAAACCTGAGAGGTGTTTACACAACACAGCACATTATGCATGCACGCTCAAACACATCGGTATATTTGCTGAAACTGAGACCGAGAGAAAAGTCTGACAGTGCCCCAGGGCCTAAGGAGGGAGGGGAGGATAAGTGGATGACTAGATGGAGTAAAGTGAAGGTCGAGGTATCCAGTGTAGAAATGCTAAAGGCTAAAACTGTACACTGCACTTGTGTGTGTATAAACCCTATCAACTGGTGCTGTGGGCAGTGAGGTAATAGGTACACCGGGTGCATGGAGGGGAGAGAAATAGTTGACATTCAATAGCTGACATCTGACTGACGTAAGGCCTCGGCTGCTGTAAACAGTCAGCTTCAACAGACACACAGCCGGCAGACCTGGACAGTGTTGAGCAACAAACTAGCACCTTGTGTATAATGTGCTAACACCATGGAATGTGCTAATGTTAGCAACTTGCTAACTGGAAATGTCATTTTACTGAGAACAATGTACAGCAACTCACTGGATACAACTGGCTTCCAGTATGGTTAGTATTACGGCTTCAGTTTTTAATCATCTTTGAATGGTGCTTGGATACTGCGTTTTTGAAAACAAATAGTAACCACAGTACTGTCCAACAACTAAAGTTAGCAACAGGTGCACAGGTACAGTCAAGCCCCCAGAAACAGCGCTGGGCTTTGAAGCCAATTTTCAGTGGCCAAAAGTGTAATTATACCTCCATGTGATGAACACACTGAATTCACATAAAGTGAGAGGACTATCTGTAAACCAAAAATGACAGAAAAGAGCTTGCAATAAATAAAATACAATTTAAAAAAATGTTTTTTTTTTTCCCCTGGATCTATACAGTTATGGGCATACTTGCATTTTTTGTTGTTTTACTTAGATTTTTTTGTTCTCCCTCATTTTTCTAACCTTCCTCTATTTACATTTACATTGTTTTTGTTTTTAGGGTCTCTTCAAAGTTGTTGCTAATAATAAAAAAAAAAAACGGAACAAAAAAATATGGAGGAATCGTTGCCATGTATGAAATTCTAATAGAGATATAGATCAAATAGCAAATTAAAAACAATCAATCATGAAGCCCTAAAGCTTGACAGTTGAGTCACTGTACATACCGTAATGCACCAGGGAAGTGCATTAGTGTGATCACCTGAAAGCCACACTGCTTTATGACGGTCTAAATTGTATAACACGAGCTCCCTGAGACATCACACATTCTGACTTCTCAAGCATGGAATTGGGCTGAGCACCTCTAACCTAAATGAAACTCAACCAGAGTGACACCCATAAACCGACGAGGAGGTCATGGGAGAATTAACACGCTATAACAAGACTGTTGTCTGTGCTTGTACACTGGAACCTATCACAGTAGTGTAGACAAAGCAGACGGGATATATACAATGGGAGGCCATGGGCCAGGCCAGGCTATTCTGTAGGGCGCTGGGCTGTGTGGTGGTCAGTGTGTGGGTTGTGCTTTGGGCCTGGCTGAGCTATAAAAGCACTGAAGGGTTGCAGGAACATCATGTCCTCACAGCAGGGGCAAACAGTGGCTAGGAAGTCACCGTTATGCACACTTGGACATTTACCCTAAATATTCATTCACATGAAACTAAACGTGGCACCGTGCACGATCACAAATGCCCTGAGTCACTGCTTACCGATTTCTTACTACTACCACAAACACACACACACGTCACCTCTACAAAGATTTTTAATTGTTCCTCTTGACATTCACTCTGTCAGCAGTTAAAGGGATAGTTTGGATATTTTGAAGTGTGGCTCAGCAAACTTTCTGTTTTGTTTTTCCTATGTGTCCTCTGTGTCCCCTCTCTAAATTTGGACATTTTTGTAAGTCTGTGAATGCAGCACAAGTGAAACTCCTCATGAGATCTTCTGTTTCTCAGCAGCAGTTTGTGGTGTTTGAGTCGCAGGGTGGATAATTTATCATTCAATCCAATCCCAGCTGATCAGAACAGATTGCTGGATGAGAGGAGCAGCTGCTGCAAAGGCGGGGGAAGGCTAACTTTCAGACTCGGCACAATTAAAGATTAAGTTTTACTTTCACTGCATCTGGCATTCTGCTGCTTTGTCTCTGCCCAAAGTGTGCTCTGCACTCCGAGAGCGTGGGCTAATGAGTAACGTCAAACAATAATACAAACTAACTGATGTAGGATGGACTCCTGTGTTCTGCAAGATAAAATTACCCTTTTTATCCAAGAAGTCTTTGAAGAGAGCATAACAACTTCAGTTCAAAATATTCAAACCATAGTGATTACTTAAACTGATATTGATTCTTTAGGTGGGCCTTCTTTTCAGGATATATAATGTTTTGCTGCTGCCTCCCATCCACAGCATTACATTTACACGACCAGTTTGCATAAACTTTTATCCGCCTTTGTGCCTCCTACAGTCTCTCCACTGCTTTCTCTACCAGCACCACCCAAGTGTTTTATTTATGAAAAAGCAGCAGTACAAAAACGTTTCCTGTCACATTATAAAAAGTCAGCTGGAACTGATGATAGACGTATTTATGAAACTAAGACGTGCGCTGAAAAACGTTTTTTTTTTTCATCTTTAATGTCACTTAAGCATTTCCTGGTTATAGAAAGAGCTGTTCAGAAAGTTGCTGTTGCTGCAGCTTAAGTGACATGAGCACCGTTTGATTTTTTTTTATCAACATGCCCTCTCACTGCACTGCCAGCTTGGTCCACATAGCAGGTATCCCAGCATACATTGTGCAGTGAATCAGTCACTTCCAATACGCAATGAATGGAAACGAAATTCCGTTCGCTTATAATGTGATGTAATGTGGCCAGCACTCCTGTCTGTTTCTACAAACTGGGGGCATACTGACTACCAACGACTAAGTAATACACTGACTACTGATAAGTACCTCATACCCCATTTAAAAAATCCTTTACTATTTCTTTAAAGCGTGCTTGAGGGGCTATTATATTAGGACAGATCAAGCTGAGTTTGGGGTTATTCACTATTTCTTCCACTGTTGACATTTGATCCAACTGCTGCTCAGATCCAAAACGGGGGCCAGTTTCTCTCCCCTTTTTCCTGTTTATTGCAAGAAAAACTTGCACATGCATTGTCCATGCACACATGTACAGAAGTACACTTTTACAATTTCTCCATGAACCCATGTATGCATGTATGCATCGGTCACACAGCTTGCACATGAGTACCTGCGCACACGACAGGAAAACATATCTACACACACATGCAAACACACACACATACACTAACTCATATTGATGTTATAAGCAGCTGAAAAGGCAGGGATGAATCATAGTTAGTTGGAAAACTGTCCTGCACAGACTCTGGGGTACATTTTGGAGGGAATACAAGTTTCTAAAAGGACTCCAGACACTAACACCACTACATGACTCACTGCTTTGTAAAGACTTGGATGGAGAAATGGATGGAGTGAGGGATGGAGACAGATGACAGGGGGCGGAAGAGGCAGCAGGGGACAGGTTGAAACACAGCAGAGAGTATGAGAGAGGACAAAAGTTTCCAGCTATCTGTGCAGTTGTGTGTGTAACTGTGCGTGTGCATACATGTGTGCACTTGTGTGTGCGAGTGTGTTTATCTGCACTAGCTTGCAAGTATGCATATGAACTTCCTACAAATGATATGTTTGTGTGCCTGCCATGTGGTTTTCATGGGCACGAAGGTGAAGTCGTCTGAGCTGAGGGAGAGATGTGGTGCACTGGGGGAGGTGACACTGCCGCCCTGTTAGTCCTCTGCGCGCTGGACGGCTGTGGGGATGGTCGAGGTTCAGTCAGGCCTGCAGCACTCCTGTGGAGAGTGACCTCATCGCCTGGCCCCTGGCATTGTGGCAGCAGCACAAAGCCATGCAGGGGACGGAGAGAGAGGAGACGACACATGAATGTGGGGGAGGGACTGGATGTGAGTGTGGATGTAGATGTGAATGAGACTGCGTGACCGAGAAAGGGCGAGAGACTGGAGGGGAAAAAGAGACAGAAAGTAGTGAATTCTGAAAAAGGAGGACCACCGGGCTCTCAGGAAGAACAGGGATGAGAACACACAGAGAGTCAATGAGGGAATCAGTAAGACAGGAAACACAAACACACAACAGAAACCTGCTAATTTGCTCATGCTGGTATTGCATCACCTGCAATAAAAGAAACAACCAAACAACCTGATTTGTCTTCCACCTGAACACACAGAGAAACCTGTCAATGACGGGAAAACACACACACACACAGACAGCAGGACACAAGAGAAAACAGACAAAAAGCCATCCATTCAGTGCCACTACATCCTGTTTCCTCTGCGCTATGTGCTGCCAGGAAGGACAGTCAGCAGGGGGTCATGTAGGACAAGTGTCCAAGCATGTCAGCTTGTATTTATTTGTGTTTATATATTTGCTCCCCATACAAGAAGTAGTATGTTTGACAAGCAGAAGCAACAACTCAAGAGATAGTTGAGTACATAGTTAATATCTGTGTTATCTGTGTGTGGCAAAAACACCCCCTAGGGGCGGCTTTATGGTAATAACACTTTGAGTGCAACTGGGCCTCATGCAGCAACATTCTCTTAAAATTCCCTTATATTTTCTCTTAATTTTCTGGTAAGAGAAAATATAAGAGAATTCAACTCCAAATGCACCAAATGTTCTTAACCATCCAAATCTGCTCAGCTCATACCAGGTCTGCTCAATGTTGAATCCCATTTGATCATAATTCACCTATTAGCATAGGTAACACTCCCTAAACATTAGATAAGGACAGAATAAGTCTAGCAGTAATTCTTCAGCCCTGAAAATTGATAATCTAGTCATTATAATTATTCTGAAACACTATCTAAATTTGATTTTATGATATTCATACATTTTTTAAAAAGTTCCTCAAATGTGAAACATATTTCGTTTCTGTGGAAACGTTTTTCTCTGATTTTGGTAAGAGTGCTCTTGACAAGTCGTAAAATGTTCTCTTACTTAAGAGAAGAGCAAAAATAAGAAAACTTTGGTGGAGAATCAATGGGTAATAACAAAATGAGAGCAAATCTTGGATTTGAGTAAAAGAAAGAGAAAATTTGTTTATATAAAGTTTCTTGCTTGAGGCCCAATGTGTACGTGTGGATGTTAATATTAGATTAAATTTGACTTTCTTGTCAGAAATAATTGTGAAATTTGTCCCAGGACGTCAAGCTTTTCACATAAATACACATGAACATTACACATCCATTGATTGAGTCTGATTCAGATGAGCGTCTATGAGATACGATGATGAGAGTGGCGTTCATCTGATACACTGCTCACTATCTCGCATTGCGTCCTCTTTGTTGTTTTGTCTCATCACACTGGCCCTTAAATAAACTTCCGCTGAAATACAAGTCGAGGCAGATCTCTTTCAGGCAGTTTTTTTGTGTCTTTCACTCTGCTTTTGTTTGTTTAAGTTTTCTGTCTCTCACTGATTTATTTATTGTTGTTTTTACACCTCTTCCAGCACACACACACACACACACACACACACACACAGACAAAGAGTTCCAGTATACCAAAGATGCTCCTCGTCCATCGACGGGGTGACTCGAGAAGGTGCAGAGGTCAGGGTTTAGGGGTCGTAGGTCAACTAATCGGTCACTTCATCAACTCATTACTCTGCTTCTTAATTAGGGGATTAAAGATGGCAGGATGAGGTAAGCACCACCTCTTTACAACCGTTTCCCCCCATTGTATCCTTTGCTATAACATTTCACTGCAAACGTTTTCATTGTTGTATTGATTGTGCTTCTTATGAAATGGTATTAAACCGTTTCTCTACATATCAAAGATTAAGTGCTATATTTCTTTTTTTCTACAACTGGGCCCTGACCTGAAAAGATCTTACAACTCCTGTTACCAGATGGCATTTTAGAATATTGCAGACTCGGCCAAGGCAGCTCAAGGAATGGAATAAACAGGGTTTCCTCATGCCTGCCAGACTATTTATGTGGTTACGCAGACAGCATGGCTTCTAGTGTCTGTGCTGTCCCCAGGAGAGTGTTTAGTGGTATGAGAGCATTAGACTAATGCACACGGACAGGAGAGGACAACTTGATGTGCATTTATATATGTCAGTGTTTGTGTGTTTTGTTTGTGTCAAGGGAAAAATGAATGCATGCACCTTTGACTGATTTCCCAGAGGTCTCTTCCTCTGTAACTGATTCCTCTCTATAGGTCCCCAGACATTTTTACTTCTGAATTTTCAAAATTTCTCCTTAACCTTTTCATATCTTACCCCGTTTCCATAACTTTATTTAAGTAGTTTAACCCTTAAACCCCTGGATCAATGTTTTCTTATGCTGCAATCAGACAGTTTTTACAAGTGTTTACATCTGAAACCTGAGAGAATTGGTTTGATTTCCTTTGAACACCTTGGAAAACAGCCTTCTTGCCATGTTTTCGAAAGAAATCAAGCCAATTTCCTCCAACTGTTGCATTACCTCATGTCGTCTGTGTCATGGTGAAAGAAATGCACCTAAAAACACAGGTTACAGCCAATGGGCAACTAGCACATAGGTTTCACAGGAATTTCATGATCCTGGGAAACTTGTCACCAAATATGTCTTGGCAGAATTGTTCCTGTGCCTGCCTGGTCCTGCCTTATCTCCATCACTCCAGCACTCATGTATTAACAAAGTTGAAGATCATTAAGGTCATGAATCCAGGTGGGAGAAAAACATTAACACATACAGTATACACAATCCACCGCTATCACAGTCTTGTTTCATATCACTTCAGTAGGAAGTTAGATAAGAAAAAGTATTACAGTAGGAACTAAGAGAATGTGTTTAAACAAGCGATAGCAACCATATTAAGAGACTGATTCTCAAGGGGCATTTAACAGGGGGAAGTGAAGGGGAGATAGGCTGTCAGATCTCATCTGAGGGTGCACCTGGACAAACAGGCTGCGTGCATGCATATGTGCACGTACATATACACTACACAAGCCTGTTAACTTGATAGTTTGGCTGAGGCCAGATACCGAAGTGGTGCAAAACAGTGTGACCCGATTCTTTCTGTTATCAAATTCTTATCAAAACTTTTTAATCTGAAAACGATCATCTAAGTGCTGATAGTTTGCTGAAACCAAAACAAACCAATCACACATGCAGATGGTAAGATGAGATAATGGTTTCAGTCGATATGATAACAACTACGGTACGGTTACAGTATTGAGACAGGTGGTTGCAGGCTGATTTGGGTGTTAGCGGAGCAGGCTCTGCACAATGTGAAATCAAACACCTGTTCCCAAGCTTATCTAGTGTGCTTGTGTGTCTGTTGGTGTGGGCATAATGAGGTCATTATGGCAGCTAATGGGAAGCAAATAGAGGGGTCCACCCAGTGGCCCGTTGGGAGCCACACCATGACAGAGATTCAGAAGTCAGTTTAGAGACCAGCCAAGGTCAAAGAGACAAACAGACAGAGACACTGTCCCCTGATGGTACAGCATATGTTCATTCCCTTGCAGTAGTCCCTGATAAAACATGACCTATTTATTGAGCAAAAGAAAATATTCCTAACTTTACGTACACCGGTGCAATGCATGAGTGTTATGCTTTGTCTTTAAACACCATAAGTGAGCTTTGATCTCTTTATTCCTACAAACCTTGTCAGCTCACCAAGTGTATAAAAAATGTATTTATTTATTTACAAAAACAGCGTTGAGTTGCAATATGGAAGGCAGAAATGTGTTAAGGTTTCACTTCCAGGCAGCTGAGGAGAGGTGGACTACACACACACACACACGTACAACTGGTGGAGCTCAGAAACTTTGCGGCCGTAAAGTTTGACATATGGAATGGTGTGTTAATCAAAGACTCCACGCTCCCAGCTGGAGCAGCCTCACTGGGAACACAGGCTGACATGCATACTTGAGAATGTCCTGTGTGTGGATGTGTGCACGCGTGCGTGTGTTTCTCATGATAATATAATCCCTGTCATCCTTTGTAGTGATGGTTGTGTTTGTGTGCCTGGTTATGCATGTGTGTGTATAGAGAGTGGTTGCTTCACCATTGTGCCATTGTAAATAGTAGAAAGAGAGGCAATGCCACACCTCCTTTACCTCACTTTTGCCTGCACGCGGGTGGAACAGCACTGAAATGAATGCTTAACCCGCAAAATGATCGTTTGTGTATGAATAACTCACCACGTGAGAAGAATAAAAAAAAAAAGACGAATATTCTTCATGAATTTCAGTAAATCGGGGTCACATTCAAAAGGAGCAAAACTACTTCCAAATGTCTGTTTCCATTTGCTAAGGACTTCCTTAACATATGCATTTTTACATCACAGACAGCTGAGTAGCTTTCCTGAGCACACGCGTGCATTTGAACTCTGCTAAAGTGGCCCTCATGTACGCTATTCGTAGGCTAAAGTTTTTTATATTTTAACATTTTAATGAAATTGAATGTTTTTTGGAGATACTAAGCAATGGATAAATGAGACTTAGATTATACTGCACAAGTTGTGTGAAATTTAGTAAAGAAATGTTTTGATTTAGTTTTATTGCTATTAAATGTGATCCCTGCTAACTTCAATTCATGAAGAAGGTTTGCCCTTTTTGGATTCTCTGTTCATCGTGGGGGCATGCAAGAAAAACAAGGTTTTCTAGGCTATACAAATAATATAAATACAAAAAATGTAAGTGTTTAATTTGTAGGAAAACAAAGGCCTTTTCTCCTGCCTCTTACTCTAAATGCCCCTCTATTTTCTCTGTTTTCATTCTCTCTCAAACACACACATTTACTCTGACATCTTTACATTGCTGACAATGGAATCTGGGGAGGCAGACATTAACAAAACAGGATATGATCAAAGTGCAGACCACTAGGCAGCTCTGGTTTAGTTTAAGTAATATCCTGCTTGTCCCAAGATGCCCTCCTGGATCATTTTTCTTCAGCCTGGCTCTATCCTGTAATTATACACTCAGTCATCTCAGCCCCAACTAAGGACTAATAGGGCAGCTTCACTGCTGAAAGATTTCCTCTGGAAAGACATCAATACTTTACACATATTTACCGTATATGGGTGTTTGGGGGTGTTTGAGTGAGTTTAACATTGGAATTACTTTATTTACTTCCTATGACCTCACAAGTTTGAGACCAAGTTAGAAATGTTTTGAAAATTCAAATTTGTACTTTATGGTGGCGCTAATGTTCAAGACTGAACACTGATATACGTACAGCTGATATAAATCAATCAACCATATAGAACACAACCAATTTGTTCAGTTTCTACTGCAGTATAAGATCTGATTCTGCTCTACAATGAAACTGCACTCAGATGTGCCAAACCACAGCTGAACACACGACTGCCGCAGGAGCAAAAATAGTCGAAAATGTAACAGAAAGTTTGAAAACATAAAGTGGAAGAAAAATTACCCAGTGATGTGCTGCTTACAGAACCTGTGCAGTCTAGCTGGATTCCTAGAAAGGCAGATGAGTAACTTAAGACAGGGTGAGAGAGGATGAGACGAGGAAAAAGAGAGAGCTACAAAGAAAAAAGTGTTGAGAGGAAAAAGAGAGCCCTGGAGAGAGCGGAGAAACAAAGAGGGCTTCATTGTTTTCGATCTTGCTCATTACTGAAGGGGATGATAGCATAATATAGTGCTAATGGGGGAACAAACTGTGTGGTGTTCAGCTTACATAACTGCTGAGTGACTAATCACACAAGATGTTTCCTTGATACACAGACGGCTATTGGCCCTCTGTTTTTTTTCCTCTTTCTGTCTCGCACACACACGCCTCGAACAAAATTTTGTGAATGTTTCAAGCCATTTATTTAACAAAATGCAAACTAAAATTACCGCCTTGCAGTTGTATGCAAACCTGTCAAGCTGCAGTTACAGTTTACATCTGTTTCTGTGAAAACATGAATGCTTCACGCACACATCCTCCCCCCAGAAGCACAAAAGATCTATACACCACTGTGTCCCTTCTGTTCCTGAGTTATGACATTGAACAACGTCCAGAAAAGGGTTTTTGCAGAGCATTATGATGTCGCAGTAAAGTTGGCCTTTGTATATCAAATGGATAAACATGACTTTATCATTTTAACCTGTTTGACATTTTTTTTTAAATATTGTCCTTATTAGTGTATGAATTTATGAGCTATAGCTAAAAACATGTTTTGAGAAGTCACATCAACCTTTGATCTTTAACCAAGAAATTCTAATAAGTTCATCCCAGAGTCCAAGTGGATGTTTGTGCCAAATTTGAAAAATATCCCTCAAGGCGTTCTTGAAATATCACATACATGAAAATGAGACAGATGAGGTCACAATGACCTAGACCTCACAAAAATCTAATACGTTCATCGGTAAGTCCAAGTGGACGCTTGTTTGAAATTTGAAGAAATTCCCTCAAGAGATTCTTGAGATATCGGACTGACAGACGATCAGCACAATAACCCAAGAACATAATGCCTCCGATAGCTTTTGCTGGCACGAAGGCATAAAAAACATCTGCTAATGCCAACCAGCAGTCAGGAGAAAGTTTCTGCATGTAACCATCTGTCATCCAATGATGGCATGCACCAGCCACTCCCCCTGATGTCAACACATCCCCATACCAGGAGCAAGCAATGGTCAACTGTCACTACCTTCTCGCCCAATAGGACCACATGTGCAAGAACATCTGATGACCCAAATGGCCAGCTGTTTGCAGAGCGAGAGAGGAGCGAGATGCAGGGAGGCAGTGAAAGACAGAGAGAGAGGACTGTGCAGTCAGACTCCATCTGCTAATGTGCGTCAGTCCCTGACAGTTCTGGCATTTCTAAAGGAGCCAATGTACTACATAGTGTGACTTCATCAATGCACCGACAGAAGGCATCAACAAGCAAAAATGATTACTCTGCAGCTGAGACAGCCTTCATTTTGTTGCCTTTAGGAACAAGATTAACACTGCTATTGTGACACTGTTCATCACTTGAGCTGAAGATGCAACTTCTCAGGCACATTTTTGCTGTTAACCTTACCAATGGGAGCATGTAGCGTACTCTACAGCTACTAAACCAAATGCAAAAGTGGCTGGTGGCTGCTGTGTGCAGTTTTTCATTAATGCTGGAGGACCACATTGGCCATACATCAATACACTTCTGTTGTTATGGGCTCCAGGCGCTACAACCGCAACATAACCGCAATGTGACCAAGCCACCAGCCAGCCAGCCAGCCGTTCAGCATCATCAGCTGGGAGTGAAGAGTGAGGAAGAACAGAAGTGAGTGAGAGAGACCGGGTGAGCGACAGAGAGAGACGAGTAGAGTTAGGCGAAGGCAAAGCCAACTAACTGCCATGTCACTGTATAATCTAGCAAATCAGACGAGGTTTTCACGAGCTGAGAGCCCTGCATGTTCACCCGCAAATGACACAACAACGAATTCCTGTGTTTAAAGCATTAATGGTTGATGCTAGCTGTGTGTAGCGAGACAGCAAACATGACAGCCAGTCAAATAAATTCTACATCATGCATGGTTTCATGGGCCGACGACGACGCCATTACAGAGTTTGGCATGCCAAGAGGCCTTGAGTACATTAAAACCTGATGGTTTATGGTCTACTGCCACATATTTTTGTGGTGTAACTCTAATCTGCCACATCAGCCACCCAAGTACATGGTCTCTCAGACTGTCTGGATCTATCACATGTTGCGCTCTGCTCGGGGCTGCTTCAGAAGCACTGACATGCAATCAGAGACCTGCGTGCCTGTGCCAAGGAAGCACGGTAAATTGTCAGCTGACGAAAGACTGGAAAGAGTGTGTTTTGGGTTTGGTCCGTGGAGGCTTTAGCCAACAGGAAAGCTCCGGTGTTTTCCTCTCCATGGGGCATAATGGATTCTCCCCGCCAATGAAACACTATTCCGGCTGGCGGGCGGGACCGCCAGCCACCTGAGAGCCTTTCCCACAACACCCCCTCCCCTGTCAGAGCCAGACCCAGGCATCACTGGAGATCTGGGACAGATGGAGGGATGGAGAGAGGATGGTTGAAGAGAGGAGGAATGTTACAGAACAATGAATAGGAGCAGATGGTAAGAAAAAGGGAGGGATAGAGGGAAATTGGCATCCCTCTCTCTCTGAGACAACTATGGAGAATCGTTGATTTCTGAGCAATGTATCTGAGCACCACCGCCCATGTCTGAATACACAACATGATATGGACATACAAGCAAGTTACCATAACTACCAACAACACAATGCAACACAGACACATTCTGTGGCCCCCTCACCCCACTTTGCTGCATACCCCTCTTACATCCATGTTCACCCTTCTGCGTCTCCGCAGACTTGAGATGCTACCAAAGCAGGCAACACTGGCACACAGTGGCTAATAGGGCAATACACTCAACTGGAACAATGGCCTTTTCATGACTTTATCAACTTACAAACATCCACTCATGTCCACACACACACACACACACACACACACACACACACTTGGATTGCTGGCATTCCACTGGATGTTGTGCAAACCTACTAAAGAAGATGCAAACATTTTGTACCTTCTCTCATTATCATCCAGGTGAGCAAACAGCACATTTTTGGAGATGGCCTTGGCCAAGGCGGTCATGGTCTTGTAGTCCTTTGGGATCACCTGTGTGGACAGAGCAGTAATATCCATGACTGTGAAGTATACTGCAGGTGGACACATGAAACAGACCAGCACAAACACATAATAGGCCTGACTTCAAACGCAGACTAAATTGAGTAATTAAAGAGCAGCATATTGGCAAACTCTGAAAGGAACATCCCACACGTGTGTCTGTGTATTTCTGGGAAAGCCCATCTGTTCAGGGATTACACTCAAAATGTCACACAGCTCTTAAAAATTCACAAGAGGCCTGAACTCATTCATAAAACATGCATTTTCATGTCCCAGACTCTGTGGTGGATGGTGGTGGTGGTGGTGTGTGTGTGTGTGTGTGTGTGTGTGTGTGTGTGTGTGTGTGTGTGTGCGTGTGTGTGTGCACATGGACAGGGAATGGCACAGTCTGTAGCCACAACAAAGCCACAGACGTCTGTATTTATAAAGAGGCATTCTAGAAAAAGAGAACTTCTTTTTACCATACGGTGAGAAAGACAAAAATAAGAGAAAGACAGAAGGAGACTGAACCAAATAATTCTCACTACAGAATAACTTGGAGAATGAGAGGAGTGTGGGTGTGTGTGCATGTGTTTTGTCTTTGGTGGTGAGGCAGAGGAGGGGGTAGGCTGTAATTACGTTAAAGCAACAGATGTCTCCACATGAAGACGACCATGCAGCACTGTGCACGATGTACACACAAATACACACACGACCACATCACATAGGAAATAAAAAGTACCAACATTTGATCTTTCTGCAGTATTCCAGCCTGGCTACTCAGTGGACAGAATGAGAAAGTGGCTGGTCATCCACTAAAAGCTCCAGCTCCAGTAGTGTCCCCCAGGGGGGTCATTACATGTCAGGGCAGCTTGTTCTCAGCTTGTTTCTTACTTTTTTACAGAAATCTGTCAGGTGGATATTCAGTCCTCCCCAAGTGACCCTTAACTAAGCCCCTCCCTAGAACTGCGAGCCATATGTAAGCAACCATAACCGAGCACATGAGGCCTGCCAAGCTTTCAAAATAAGACCCAGTCTACATGAAAAAATTAATATTTTCCCCCTCCGTTTTAAAATTAAATCCAGTCTGCACAAACGTCAAAATATCATACACTAGATTGCAAAAACTACTCTGAACACTCGCTGGCATTAGCTGTTTTCCAAAATCCCCCCGTTATCACACAGGTGGTGACAAAAAAAACTCCAACCGGAGATCTCACCACTGTTGATTCCCCTTCGATATAATGACAAAAGAGCTTAGTCAAACGTAAGGCTAATGCTCTGTGTGTGCACTTTGGAGGGTGTTTTTCAAAAATCTTTGTTTTAGTGACCAAAACTGTTTGCATGTGTTGCAGACACCAAAACATGGAAGAAAGTATCTGATTGCAAAAATACCTGCATAATGTAAACAGGGCGTACGGGAAAATGCTGAAATGCACATGGAACCTGCAAGTTATATCCTCAAAGTTTAGAGGCAGTGTCGTGTTTTTGCTCTTGCAAAGTCAAAAAATCCTGAGGAAAGATGTTGGATCTGGATTAAACAACATGGAAGACCTCACTCACAGCCAAATCCATTGAAAGTCTGCAAGAAGTCCTCATTTGCTCCAAGTTAACAAGCCAACTAAGATAAGCTAGGTTACCGATCAAAAACATTGGGGGTCTTGTGCTTGCATCGGGTCTGGTGATTTTTTTCACTTGACTTTAATTTTCTTTGAATTCACAAAACTTCTTACGTCTACAAGCAGCCAATCAAATTCTCTTGGTATATTACACAAGTGCTCAATAGTTAAGTAAGAAAAGACTTGACGTGTCAAGCTAAGTATTTGCCTCCATCTACAATTTCCATGTTATTTTTCTTAAGCAGCATTAAATACAGTCTGATGTTAGCTGTGATACCACCCTGAAAATCCTAAAGTTCCTCTTGAGTGCCACAAGCTTTTAAAAGTTGGAGGAAATATCTGACGCTATGCCCATTTTGTTCCCGCCTTGTCGAGACGGTGCCCACACTGGTTCCCATCAATCTGATGCCAGGCCTGCAATTCATTCTGTTAATGTGATCTCCGGGCCGACAGACCTCACAATTTGTTCAGACTCATGGCGCTTTACAGCAAAGCTCTTTTTAATCAGATGAGCAGGGTTAGCTAATTGATTGTGTTCTGTTTAACAGCTGTTGATTTTCACAGTGGAGTCATTAATGGAATTGGTGATGTAGGAAGATGTTGGCACATAGAGTGTATATGTGTGTGTGTGTGTGTGTGTGTGTGTGTGTGTGTGTGTGTGTGTGTGTGTGTGTGTGTGTGTTACTTCAGTGTACATTAAGGGCCAGACGAAATACTCTCCCATAATGAAGCAATAATGTGCTTTCATCTTCTAATTCAATTTTAATTCACTTTTCTCTCATGGTCTGTTGTGTTGAGTAAGATTGAATTTCTTTTTTCACTTGCGGCTGACGTGGCTGTGTGAGTTGCAGCATGTGTATATTGTTTCGTGTGTGTGTGTGCGTGTGTGTATGTGTGTGACAGTCCATGAGATAGTAAGGGACAGTGAAGAAAATGAGGCTGGAGAGGGGGGCAGGATTGTTGCCACGACACATAACTGCAGCATCTGGTGGAGACCTCAGAGCCACAAACACAACTTGCATGTGGGTGTGTGCACACACCTGACACACACATACACACTGCATGCTCCAGTGGCCATGCGATTACAGCGTGGTGACGGGGGTTCAGCAGTTTTGTCAGTACCCAGCAATTAATGGTGTGTCAAGTTAATTACAAATGAACAAGCATGGTAATGATACAATGACTTGGGTGTGCATGTATGTAAGGAATATGAGTGTGTGTGTGTGTGTGTGTGTGTGTGTGTGTGTGTGTGTGTGTGTAAAGTTGAATTCTAGTTTCTGGCAAAAAAGCACTACTCTACCAATAGCTCCATTAAACTGCAGACACATGACAGGTTCCAAGATGACAGATAACTGTAAAGGCTCCTTTATGCTCAACATTAGATACCTATACGGATACAGATGAAGCCTTCTGAAAAAACAATCCAAGCATAAATAAAACAAACAAAATGTAATTTAGTCTCAGATTTTGTGGCAAGCATCGTATTTATATGCAAAGCTTTCTGCCATAACCTGATTTGTTACACAGCATATCCAGTACAGTTTATGAGGAACCTAGTTTCTGTAATTAGGAAAGGGAATTAGAAAAAAAAAATCCAGCTAGAAGTCTCTGGAATAAAACTGATTTCTCTGCCATGTATAAATGTAAACAGGTAACCTATCAGTACGGTGCATGTACGCACGTGCATGATGAAGAATTAAGATGAGGAAGGCACTGCAGGGCAGTAACATACCTCATTAAAGTGACTCACTCATCCTCGCATTTGAAATAATTTAATTCAAACACCAAAACTGAAACAAAGTAGCCTCTAGAAGTCTGAACTAATTCGTTTCTACAGATTATTTCCGACAAAATGTAATTTTTCTGAGTAACCTGGTTTCTTGTGTATGTGTAAACATACTGAGTGGGCCAGTCTATTGTGTGTTCGTATAAGCAAATACAACTGGCATGAATAAAAACCATTGCTCTGTTTAGCACATCTTTATATTTCATGATGAAGATGTCAGCTCTCTGCAGAGTGGGAGTATACTCCAGCATCTGTGTTGAACATCAGCTCAGCAGCTGAGTCACAAACTGTGTATTTTGCAGTTAATATATTCACTTAAGTCTGTTCATTAACTGCTGCCATAAATTTACAAAGCTTATCTCCCACTGTCACGATGTTATGATGAATTTGTTTTCATCTGTGCACTTAAAATGAGCGTCGACAGAGAGGCAGCTCTGTGTCCGACAAACAAACAATTAACCTTGATGTCTACTTGATGTTTTTGATTATATTAGACTGTATTTTCAATTGTTCATACTGGGGAGGGCATGTGTCTGTGTGCTAACATGTTCATAATTTGTATAAAGTGTACTAACTGTGCATGCCAGTATGTGTCTGTGCATAGATGTTTGCGTCATGAATCCATCGTCCAATGCTGACCTTGCGTACGTAGCTGACAGCATCTTCTTCAGTGTAGACTTCGGCGCTGACCCCTCCCCTGCGGCGCCGGGCCTTGACAACAGGGTTGGGCGGTGGGGGAGAAACCTCATCATCATGTGAATCCGACTGGCTGTTAGATTTCTGGCGTGCCATGATCTGCTTGCATTCTTCCTGTTAAAACAAGAGAAGAGACCAGATTGTTAGAAAGGCACGCATAGAGAGAGGGAAACAGGGAGAGAAAAAAGGTGGTTAAAAAAATAAATAAGCAGGTGTTTAAAGGGACCTGTTTAGCTTTTCTTTATTTTCTGTCAATAACGGATCGACAGTATAAATTTAAGATGGCCAAAGTTTCAAATAATGAAATAAACGCAGGTAAAAGTAATCCCTGTGATCAAAAACATCAGGCTTCAGACCATTCTGAATACTGTTTCCAATGTTTTTTCTACATTTCTGACGAGTGTGCGGAGCCTACATTGCTACATCCAGCTACATGCTAACACCAGGAATCATGAAATCTTGGCTGCCATTTCTGTTAATCTTAGCCCACTTTCAGATTATACTCCTGCTGAAACATGCAGCTGCAAAGATGTCAGCAGTCAACCATTAATTCAGGGATGCACAATACTGGATTTTATGTTGGTGTCCAATATGCCAATACGTAGCAACTCATTTGGCCAATAACTTACACCAATACCAATATATACGCTTTTTCCCTACCAAATATTAGTGATCATCAAGTCTCTTATAGTGGAATTAACACCACAGTATGCATATTCTTATCATGAAGGCCCACCAGCAGATAGAGACATAAAATACAATGCTTTTCAGTGTAATATTCATTCATTGCGCAAAATAAGTAAAAATACTCCAATTTATGGTTCATTGTTCACTATTTTTGACCAGACAGGCATGGTGGTCTATAGGTTAATTCTGCTACTCTTCAATGTACTGCACTGCACACCACCCAGGTCTGGTAGGAGCTAGCCAGCAGTGCTGCAATTACCGTTAGCACCGTCCCAACCCAATAGTCTCCAGTCAGTTATCCCTGTTAGCACCATTACCAGTGTCAGCACAGCTGGTAGTGCCAACATAGTTAATAGTGCTTGGCTGGTACAGCCTGGGAGGAGCAGGGGGGCCACCATGTTCCACAGTTTTCTGGTGGCAGGACAGTGTTACTGTTTGCCAAATGAACAGCACCACTAGCTGGCTCCCACCCAGCCCAGTTGGTGCACACTGCAGAGCAGCCAAGGTAACATTAGCATTAGCAAGAATGGAGACAAGAGGGTGGCAAGTGGCCACTATGCTTGTGCGGCTCGCCAGCTGTCTGTCAGCAAAGCTAACAGAAAAATTAAAGGCAAGAAGTTTACAATGCAAAATATTTCTTCCAGTCTCTTTTACATGTTTGGTGTGTGCTTGTTGTATTTTGGTTTTGTCTCTCCTTTGTTCTCCCCTTACCTTTTGTCTGCGCTCCTTCACTCTACACACCTGATGGCACTCATCAGTCTACACACCTGCCTGCAATAAAGCCTGCAACCTACAAAAGAGCCAGCTAGACAGTCATTTCTTGCCGGACACATACAGTTTGTTGTGATACAAGTCCAGCTCAATTTTAGATCTTTTTTCATTTTTTGCCTGCTTGCCCGTTTGCTTTTTCGCTAAGACCTATTTTGTGATTTCTGCCAGGATTCCCACCTCCAGCCTAAGAAAATAACAGAAACACAGATCACCGCTCACCTCAGCCAATCATCCTGTCTCCCATTCTCCTGAACAATTCACTATTGTTTATGTATAATTGTATAATTGTCTGCTTTTAGGTCCTTAGTCCAAAGTGCGACAGTGCGAGGTGTTCCAACACTAGCAATATGAGGAAAATTAAGTGGGTTTTTTTGTAAACATGTTCTACTAGAACCCCTAAATCAAGTATGAATCTAAAAATAACCATAACAGGTCTACTTTAAATGTGTTTTTAAAAAAATATATATGTGTGGTAAAATAGATGCAACTACTGTTGTAGCTTCAGGCAAGAAAAAAAAAATCATCTGTTATTCTTTTACTTCACAAACGGTCACATGAAGACAGGCTGACAAACCTCGCTGAGCACACCCCTTCTAACATCGAGCATCACGTGGATTCTAAATCAGGTCAGGTAACGTTAAAAGTTTGTATAAACCTCAAAGAAAATACAGTGGACATGTTCTAGTCTTGAGTGCAAGTAGTCTGGACAACTGGCTGCTGTGGCATGAAGTGAAAGGCATCAAATATTAATATCTGCAGGCCTGAACATGCAGAGCGAGTAAGGCTCAGCCAGGTACTCCCCTCCTCTCAGATAACGAACAACAAGAAATAAAGACATCAAAGGGGAGACGGGCTGCCTCCAGCTGACTGTTGTTTCGACTGTTGAACACTGCAGGCGATGAATTATTGATTGCACGCTTGATTAACACATTAGCATAAGTACACAATAAAACCACTGTAGTCTTTTTAATGTGTGAGAGTTCTGTGAGACGAGAGCAATGCGATAACAGTCTGTGCAAAGGTATCCACTGTGCTTTTTGTAATTTTTCACAGTATCTGTGCAGAGCAAATAATGACTGGTGTGTATCTGTGTGCACCTGTCAGCACTGTGTGTTTATTCCTTTATTTGAGTGCATTAGTGTGTCTAATAGCACAGTGGGGATTGGATTAGCAGCAGTATTATTTACCATCATATATTTTGGTAACACTTTCATTTGTTAGCTGGTTCACTGCATTGCTGCTGTATAGTCAGGAATAAACAAAGATGTCTCAAAGGGACTCCAGACAGGCAAGTAGCAAGAGGTGGCACTCACACACTGCAGTACAGAAACACCACACTGACAAAAAAAATGAACACAACCAGAGAGAGAGATGATATAAAGTAGAAAAGGCAGCTGGGTGATCTGGTCGGGGGCTCTGGTGTTCTTTCTTTTGTGGTCCATCGCATGAGCAAGCTGGGTTAATAGCAATGCTAAGTTTTAGCCTGGGTTTAATCATCAGTCAAACACTGAAGCATTTTCAAATCCACTACATTTGTTTCAGTTTGCACTTAATGCTCATCATTAAGTGATGATTAAGTGAATATGAAAAACATTTTCACTAATTTTTGACATTTTTGAGGTTCATTAGGAGCGCTATCAAAGCAAACTCTGGGCACAGACGGAGCAGCAGTGCACCAGACACAGTACAAGTGATACTTAACTATTCATTACATGGGGTCTAAAAGTCTGCTTTCACTCCCTCCGCAGAGTCAATTATCAACCCCACAACTCAAACTCCTTAAACTGCTGCTGAGGAAAAAAAGAACTCATGACGAGCCTCACCTGTACTCTATACGCACACTCAAGAGGTTATGCTAATATTGTTCAGTCAAAACTAATGACTGTTGTCAGTAGTACGGACAGTCTGTTTTACTGTTCTATTCAAGGTAGGATTTTGGAGACAATACCACTGCAGAAAAAGGAAACAAAGGAAAACAATGGATATATAATAGCAGTGAGCACACAGGACAATGGCAATAGAGAGTTTTAAAGAACCAATATTACAGATATCAGCCCTTGAAAGAGTTCTGGTAACAGCCCTGTGTGCATACATAAGTGTGTTAAAAGCCATCCAAAGACGACAAAGAGAGATTGCAGTGGCATACACAATGACAGTACGATATACTTATTTGGTGAACCTTCGTTGGATACACCTCTTCCATGTGTAAAAACTTTATGCCATATTTTGAGGGGTTTTTTTTGCATATTTGGTGTTTGGGTTGTGCAAAATGAAAATGCACTTAAAACCGGTGGACAGAAACGCATCTAATTAATCTTTTTTCGATTGTGAGGCTTTCTTGCTTTTCTTTGTCTTCTATGATGGTAAACTAAATGTCTCTAGGACTGGTAAACAAAAAACATCCCTTTTGGCTTATATAAATGCAAGAGGCAATTTTCACTATTATAAAAAACTAAATTGTAAGGTTACTTGATGAGTAATCATAAACTGCAGCCCTTGTTCCGACTTTTTGACATTTAAGATAATTTCAATCTAAGAATTTAAACATTTTGCTTTTATTTTATGAATTTATTTATTGATGATTCAAGTAATTTATTTATTTGGGTTGTGCTATCACCACAATAACCAATGTAAATCCCTGAATGCCATAAAAAAGACAGTCAAACACAGACCTTTTTTTTTTTTTACATTTTTCTATTTTATGCTTTTGAACGGATGCAATTTAAATAATCAGAGTAATGGCTTGATTTTTTTATATAATGGATATAATTTTTATCTTTATTCCTCATTTTGTGCTGGATGTTTTCTGAACACCTGTAAAGGCTCTTCCTCTTCAATTTGGCTTGTCATAGTGATGCATGCTGTCACCCACCTGCATTCACTTATCAGTCAGGGTTTCAGCCAAGTTTAGAAATTGTTTGCTTGATTCTTGTTCACCCTCTGATGAAGATCTTCGGGTTGAAACCAGTCAGTGTTGTAGCTGTGTTTTGAATAAAGGCTTTTTAACTTAATTCAGGTGCATCTGTCCCTGCTCCCTGAAGCTCGTTTAAAGCATTTTGTAATCTATAACCTAATCGATTATTAAGACACACCACCATGATCCAATGCAGACCAAAGATGCAAAGAAAAACACAGACAGCATCTGGCTTTTTTTAATTAATAGGACCTAAATTTTGGAGTGCATTGTATAAATCAAGTACCACCATTTTCTATTAAATGTAGTGAAGTAACTTTTATCTCTGCAAGGAGGAAAAGCGAAAAAAAAAGGAGACCTGGAGCAGCTGGGAGCAGAGTGATTACTGAGTGCCTTGAGCAGGGAGCACAAATTGCTGCTGCCTCACTCTGCTCATATGCTGACAGGGAGGGAAAGACAGAGATTGAGAGGAAGAGAGAGACGACTTGTGACGGAGAGATCGCAAAAATGACAGAAAAACACAGAGCGAGAGATGGAGATGGTCACATTACCTGAAAACTGAGAAAAACAAAAGTGTTACCTCACGATTCAGCGCTTCTCTACATATTCTTTCTTTACGATCTGTTCTGATCATCTCGGCAGCATAATGTAACGGGTATGGAAACAGTAATATGCTAAAATGACACAAACAGTTCATTAGACGCTCCAGTTTGCACTTTCCACTGATGATCTTTTTGCCACAGTCTCTCTCATTGTCATTCAGTTTGACTTTGTCTCTGCCGCTAATTACATCCTAAGGTTACTGTGATGCTTTGCTTCACCGTCTGTGTAAAACAGTGTGATAATGCAGATCACACACACGCGCGCTTCTTGCTTACGCAGAGTCACTGCCTGAGGGAACACAGCCAGCAGGAGGAGAAAAGGGGAGCCAGAGCCAGAGAGCAGCATCAAAACACACACACACACACACACACTCACAAACACATGCACGGGCAGACTGCAGGGGGAAAGGAGAGCTCACACACTCCGACTTAATCAAGGTGGAAAGGTCTGCATCAAGTAATACGCTGAACTCTCTGAAACCAAATCCAAAACAAGCGCTTTTCTTCCTTTGAAGCACTCCAGAAAAAAACAATAGGTCAGAGGCACAAACAGATAACACAGATAGTCAAACTTAAAAGCACTGTGCAACAAAACTTCACACACTTTGACAACAAACACTGCATTGTGCTATTCCTGCCTCTATGAGACTACACAGGTTATCTTCAGGAGGCTAACTACAGGCTAAGTTTACTAGCAGAGGTATTTACCATGGCATGGAGGGCCCCCTGGCCAGGCGTGCGGTGTGTCCCTCAGCCTGTCAGAGGCACCAGCAGGCATCAAGTGTGTCAAAGTGTGCATGGGAATCAACACATTCCCATCTCATACACACCTGACACACAAGCCACACCGCAGCAGCATCTTGCCATACAAGCACAGCGAGCGCCGGGTGTGTGTGTGTGCGCTCTCAGGTTTGTGTGCGAGCAATCAGAGAATCCAAGTATGTGTGTGTGCGAGAGTGAGAGAGCGCGAGTAGTGAAATGTCTGCAATCCCCACGACAAAGCAGCTGAAGAACGAGACTACTGATGAAAACACTGATCACAGCAAAAAGCCTGTCTCTCCATCGCTCCTGCGCAACTCCGTCTCTGCTTTCCAGCCCTTTCTCTCTCCCTCTCTCTCGCACACGCGCTCACAATCAGGTGGCGCAATGAGCCTCTCGCTTCCCCCCCGTCACTATGACAACTGGGTACTGTGAGCATCCTGAATAGTTAGTGGTGAGTCTGAGCAGGACGCACACATACACACCTACATTCACACACGCACCAGTTCTGACGCCTGTTGACAGATTGTCTCTCTCTCACTAACACATCCACAGCGATTCACAGAAAGAGGAAAAAAAAAAAAAAAAAAACGCCCCTCAATACAGACTTCTGTTCTGACCAAATGGCGTGTCTTGTATGTTTCGAACTGGCGAATGCCTCCAAATGTTCTCCCCGTACATCTCCAGTGTGTGCCAGACACTGTTCTGTACCATGCAGTGTCTTTCTCGCTCTTTACTGATCTCCAGCCCCACCCACGCTTTCCTCTTAGGTCAGAGGGTCAGGCATCAACTGAGGACTTTGTGTCTGGCTCCAACAAGTCCTCACACTGTTCTGGCTGCAGCGTTCGAACACAGCAACAAAGTGTAAACGCATCTACAGAGGAGGCACCATTTGTCCAAGGTGAGCTGAGAACAGCTGCAACGTGTCTTCAGCAGCAGTAGAAGCAAACTTTTTCTTGCTTCGGCTATTCAGCAGCAACACGGAGGCCAGACAGTGCGACGTAGTGCCATTTATCATTCCCGGGGATATGCACAGTAGCTAGGCAAAACACATCTGCAGCTGTTTTTTTTTTGCAACCTTTTTTGCCACCCTATCTCAGTCTAAAGTAGTGTCATTTCTATTTAAAAAACACCATTAAATATTTTCACAGAAGCGAGGCACACCTCCTGTAATATTCTACCTTGATTCAATTGACTTACAGATGTATTTTCCTCTCTATGATCCCTATAATGTCACACTCTCTCTCCCCTCTCTCCCTCCTTCTCTCCTCTGCTCTCCCTGCGTCATCATCGGCGGCTGGATGCCAGAGAGAGAGAAAGGACAGGAGAGGAGTGAAGATAGAGGACACAGGCATAAGCAGGACACAGAAGCTTTGTAAGAAAAGCAGTCTTTCCATTAGAGACTGAGGGTCAGAGATTAAACCAAAGAATGGAGACACAGACAAAAGATGACACACATGCAATCCCATCCACACACTCTCAATAGAAAGTCACTGTTATTAAACCATCACCAATTCCAGTTTCAACTCATTTGTGGATGATGAGTCATATTAAAACGACCCTCTCCTGTTTTGTCCATTCCCTGAACCAATTTGCGCCAAGCAAAAATGAACAAAAGTTATGACTAACTCACATCCCAATAGCTACTGTATGACTAACCAATATTAATCAGCCCAACCACCCATCATGCTCAGCGCAAAAACCCATCAGAGCAGCTCAGTGGACTCGCAGCACGAATACATCAAAATATCTTTTCTTCCATGAAGTTAATTTCTGATGTTAGTCAGGAAAAAAGGAAGCATCCATAAGCGGTTACCTGAGGTGGCCCTAATCCAGTGACGGAGACAACTTCACTCTCCACTGCCAGGGCTGAAAGCATGTGAGTGAACCAAAAACAACAAGGTTCTGCACTCACATACACAGACATACACACACAGGTAATGAAGCATGGAGAGCTGATCCACCAGCCGAGCTAACAGTCCACTCATCACTCTGTTCCACACCATTACAGCACCACAATGGACAGAAAGTTCGCGCTGTGTTAGGACTGCGTGTGTGCAGTGCTGACCTCCTGGCTATGAAATGATGTTCATTCTCTATATGGTTGCAACACACACACACACACACACAAACAAACTTGTTTTGCTGCCCTAATGGGAACTACATTTCTGACATTCATTTTGTGATCCTGTGATTTTTTTTCATTTTACCTTAACACACAGTAAACCTAAATTATTTTACTGTTGGAAACAACTTTTCATATAACTAGAATGTCTATGCAGTACAAAGACAGAAATACTTCCGAGATTGCATGACCAAAGAAAATAGGCAGGCAGGGCTGTGGCATTTGCTTTTGCTCAAAAGGTAGAAAACCTACAACTACCAGAATGCACTGGGCTGCACCAGACCAATAAACGCTCCCACTGGTCAGTGATATCTGTTTGACACAAGAAAAAATATGGCAACCAGTTTAAAACAAACAATCTCAAATTACAGCTAAACAGTGTACTGAAATTTGTTTCTGAAGCAGTGACAGAATTTTGGTTTATATTTGATCAGCGCTGTTTTATTTTACAATTTGATCTCAGTATTTTCAGCCTCTGTTTTTGTAATACAGAAAATAGTTTTCTCACATAACAGTCAAACAGTACAATAAAATATTTTTCCTGGAGACATTTTAGGTGAGAAAAATAGGCAATACAGTGACTGAATCTTGGTTTATATTCGATGAGCACTGCCTTGTTTTACCGTCTCATCTGAGTTTGGTCTGGGTTAGAGGGTGAGTGGAGCGGGTGTCTTTCGATCAGCTTCTGTACTCTTTGTGTCCATAGTGGTGGGCATACAAAATGGATGTAGCTTGAGCAACAGCCCTAGAGCCAGCAAATATCCAATCAGATGTGAGTTGAGAGATGAGCAGGGAGATCTGGGTGCTGGTGAAACGCAGTGGGATCATCCTTTCCATACCCAAGTTCTTATGAGTAAACTGGTGCAACACCATGACAACAGCTATAGAAAACTTAAAGCCTCATAGCATTAGCAACACTCATGCCCTGCTCCTTACAAGTACAGTTTTCTCATGCATGCAGGATGTTAGTGGGAATTCTTTCGGCATTGAGGGTTTGGTTCTGTTCAGTTCTTTGAGTGCATTTGGTAAATCTACAAGCTGAGTTTTACATTTGTCAGGACTGCACCACACGGCCTACAAATGAAAGCTGAAAAGGGAATTCTTTAAAGTGAATCAAATTCATCTGTAACAATTTTGCTAATCAGTTACTCATTTAGGTAATTTCTTTTGATGGTTGTAGCTTATCGCATGTGAACATTTGCTTGTGTTCTTTGTCTGAAATATTAAACAGTATACCTTTGGATTGTGGATTGTTGATTTAACACTTGAATATGTCAGCTTCAGCTTTGGGGTATTGGACATTTTTTCACTTTTGTCTGACATTTCAGAGAAAATACTGAAACAGATTAAAGTGGAAACAGACCCCCCCCACCCCCCAAGACACACACACAAACACACACACACACCACCGCCCTTGTTTCAAAGTGGTATTATATTATTGTTGGCACCACTGTCACAAAAACAACTGGATCGCTTTACAATTTCCTCAAAGCCCAGTAACTACCAACAATACAGAACAGATTTGTATTTTGTTTTCAGTGGTTGTTCCACTGTCTGCCACTTCCACTGCTGGCTATAGTACCTGCATAGAACATAAACTGAACTAAACCGAGTCAGGTAGAGCGCTGGGCTTTGAATCAAATTTTACATCGCAGCCAAAATTTGAATTACACCGCCCAGGTCCATCACGTGAAAAGACTTTCTCCCATAGATTTACATTGGGAAAGAGACATCTGTAAATTAGTGTATACATTTTTGTGACTGCCAAAACCTCCACAAAATGACTCATTTCAAGATTTCATCCATTCAGCTTGATAACATTTAGAAAATCTAAAAGCCACAAGATTACATTTTTTTAATTGCATTTCAAGTTAGCAAGTTACTAAACCAGAAGTCAGCCGCTCCACCAGTTAAGTTACCCGCTCAGGCACATGCAGCCACACTTGGCCTGTTGTAAGTCTGTAGTGTGTATCCTCTATGGGCCCTATAATGCGAAAGATCCAGGTACTTTCATAACGCGGAAATAAAGCGTTTTTTGTTTCATGCACTACAGAGCAGCTCTTATAGGAATGAACGGGGCCTCGCCTCCACGCAGTATCCAGGTTTTCTTAATAAATCCATGATAGCTACCTATAGCTACCAGAAGAAAACTAAAGTGTGATCCTCTTCCTGTTTTGGTTAAGCAAGGGTGGCTGTACCTGGTGATAGTGAAAGCGTAGCTTATGGGAACCCAATTTAAATGCTGATGGTGTCATTATTTTATAGCCATGGAATTGTGCAATGAACGGTTAATTCATCATTTTAACTTAAAGCCAAAAAAATGTGTTTCCACAAAATAATCCTCTGATTAAAGATGATGGAAATGATTGTTAGTTGCAGTCCTTTTATGCAATCAATTAGTAATAACAAATGATGCTGCTTGTTTTATCAATGCTGTATCTGGATGTAACACTATCTTGAATAGTTTGAGTCTGCACACAGCTCTTACACTGTCTCTGTCCTAGTACCTCAAATATAAAGCTATACACGTGACAATTCACTCTCTTTTTCTCACACCGACCACAGATTAGTTGGGGAGGGAGGAGGGATGCAACGGACAGATGAGAGAGGACAAAGAAGGACCACCAGGGAAACAGGGGCTGGGGGTCTGATTTACCTGGAGGGGCCCCGCGGTGGGCCAGGGAGGGGGTTTTAGGCCCGGGTCACTGCGTGCACCCCGGGCTGATCTGACAGAATGCCCTGCTCCCAGTATGGTGGTGATGATTGAACACAGAGGCTGGAGACACTTATTACACCGTGCTACAAAACGTATCTACGAGACATACCGTTAATGATGCTGAACTTCTGCCGTATGCATATTGACTGGTATACACAAATGTAGACTGCACTAAATAGTCGTAGCGCAGATCAAGAGAAATAAAAGAAAAAGTTGAAGAGAGGGGAGATAATCAGCAGCTTCACCTGATTCTCCTCTAAATGCTCTGAGTGGACTCAACAAACAACCAAATCCATATGACAAATTGTCAATCAGAGGCCTTTGAAGCGACTGGCGGATTTGTTATGATAGGTCCTGGTGACAGCTGAATGGCTGGCAGCACAGACAGGTTTCTCATCTTACAGGGGGCAGCAAGACAGTGGTTGATTGACTGATAGGCTGACAGACAGAGAGTGAGGGACCATCCCATAATGCAGTGTGAAGGGATCTTTCACAGGCAGAGCTGATGCAGACATGTTTACATTTGTTTTACTCGACACGCTTATGATGGCGTGGGAAGCTAGGCACCTATTATCAATGCAACACATACAACAGACTTGTAGAGACAGAAACAGACGACAAACATCAAATGTGTGTCTCCGTCTTCTGCTGTTGTTCTCGAAATAAGTCTTTCATTACTGATTTTAAGACAAAAAAACTGGAAGAGAAAAAAGATTACAGGGGTTTAGAAATACTAATACTAGTTTAAGTTTTTTTTAAATGCTTTTTTAGGATACTTACAAAAATGTTTAGGTACACCATGTAATAAAAATACCATAAATAGTGGGGAAAAAACAAACAAAAAAATAATAAACAAGTACAATAAATATATTTTTGGAGCTGAAAAAATATTAGTAATAATAATTAGCTATGAGTCAACAAACAAAAAATGAATAACAAAATTGATAACTGATTCATACATTTCCTACTTTTCTTTATCTTACGTGATGATAAACTAAAAATTCTTGGGGTTTTGGTCAGACAAATGAAGATGATAAAATAAACAAAAGATTAACATAATGAAAATAACCATTAGTTGCAAACTACAAAGATATACTGCATGTCAGTGAGAGTAGAGCTTTTAGGTTGTAGCTTTTTAATTACAAGCCTTTTACAATAAAAACGTGTTTAAATGTATTCTAAAGGCATTGAAATGATACTGAAATAGAAATATTTTCTTTCGTTCTAACTGGGATGTAGAAATGGAGATAAAAAGCAAGTTTGACTGAGATAGTCAACAAAGGATTTGTGTGTGCTGATGACAGGGGTAGAGATGAGGACAAGAGAAAGGAGAATGATACTAAAAGGATACAAATGGATTAGAGGGAAAAAAACTTGAATATACACAACTGCTGAAGAAAAATAGAAATATGAAAACATGAGCGACAGGAGGGAGAAATTGTGACGAGTCAGGGGTGAAGCATGAGACACAAACTTATGACAGCCCTGTGAGCATAAGGAACACAGGAGGCATTGTACCAGAACAGCACGTATTAATACACAAAGAGACATACACAGAGAAAGCAGAAACTGCTAAGTGACTGCCCTGTGGCAAATGAAATACAGTCCTCCAGGGTAAAGAACAAGATAGTGAGGGGTTTGCTGTAAGATGCTAAACCTGTTTGCTTTATTAACAAGAAACAGCACCTCAAAAGATGACCTAGCAGCACAATCCATCCTAAGTTTCAATTTGAGACCAAAATACAGTGCCGACGCAGTTGTGTAAATATGGTTTCACTGCTGGGAAGGTCTTTTCATAAATCTGGGCTGTCTTTGCAGTAGAAAGATGAAGACACATTTACAATTGGTAGTACGAGACCAAAGAAAGTGGAGGAAATGGGCTCTGGTATTTGCTTTCACTAAAGAGGTAGAAAACCTACAATTACCAGAATGCACTGTGTTGCACAGGACCAATATATGCTCCTGCTGGTGGGAAACGTAATGCAAGCTTGTCCGTTTTGACACAGGAAACAATATGGCGGTCCACTGGCAGCAAAAGATCTCAAATTATAGTTAAAAAAGAGCTTAAATATGTTTTCAAACATTTGAGGAAAGGCAACACAGTAACAGAATCTTGGTGCATATTCGATTGGCACTGCCTGGTTTTACTGTTTGATCTGAGTTTCAGAGGGAGAGAAAGGCCGGTCTCTCTCTCGATCTGCTTCTATATTTTTTGAGTCCGTGGTGCAGAAGTACAATCTGTAGTTCAAGCAACAGCCCTAGAGCCAGTAAAAGATTTAAGCTGGTAGAGGAGCAGGGAGATCTGGGTGATGGCAAGAAGAAGAGAAGTTTACCATAGTTCAATTACACACTCTACCCACATTGTTATGATGCAAAGCTGATGAAAATCGGCAAAGTATGCCTTAAGTCATCAGATGTGTTCTCACAGAAAGAAACAGAAATAGAAAGGGGAGAGGGGAAAGTTAAGGATCTCCTCCAAACAGAAGCAGGAATCTGAGGCAAATTTCAAGTCTTTGCAAATGGATTTTCATTAAAAACAAGGCCAGCGATGACGGTCCAGCGATGCCAGAAAACACTGTTGAGCCTTGTGAAGATGCAATGTGCCTAATTCTATAAAACATCTGCGGTGGCAGCTGCCCACTTGATACACTGAGTGACATATCCACGCTCACACATTCGTTCCTGGCACTTTCAGCTGAGTGCTGCCAGTTGGACAGATTGTAATGATGCAGACTGACGAGAAAGAGTCACCATTTCTTATTATGCACATCATCGCGGCTGCAACGATAAACCCTGTGTGTTAGAAATTCTGTCAGTTTATCACTGTTTCAATATCTCTGCTGTTCAAGAGCGACAACAAGCTTTTGTAGAAATGAGAAACAAACCTACTGATTACAGACAGTCCACTGTAAACTAAACATCTTGGGTGCAAATGACAAACACAAAAACCAATAGGAAACATTGTTAGGAGACTGTACTGTCAGAATACTAAAAACGCGGCTAAGATGTGATAGAAAATGCTGTCCTTTGACACTGTAGTGTGCCAAAAATTAAGGTTCACTCCTCAGAAAATTGAGCTGATAGCGGCGGGGGAGTTTAATGCTCATCTGAAGCCACTGTTGCAGAGATCAAAGGCATCATTACCATGCATAAATACGCAGCATGAAAGGGAGCGAGACGCCTGTTATCTTCCCATTCACAACGTCAGCCGAGTACTAAAGACATGTTATTATACCGAAACAAAAGTGAAAAAACAAACTAGTCAGACTGATGATTTGGTGCGCTCTCAAGTTTGTGTGTGTGTGGGTAAAAGAAAGCGACCAAATAGAGACCGAGAAAGACAAACTCTGAAAAGCAGAAAGAAAACAAAGCATGTATGTGGAGGAAAACAGAAAAAAAAAACCATCAAACAAAACTGTGAGAGCAGACGCTGGAGAAACCGAGACAGAGAAAAGAGATTTCCCAGATAAGACTGTGAATGCCGTATGAAATGGATCCTGCGCAGATATGAAATGAGGTTAGAGCTTGCAAAAAAAAAAAAAAAGAAAAGAAAAAAGGAAGAGAGAAAACCCTGCTGATCTAATTGGCACACACACAAAAAACCTGAACACATGAGCGGAGAGACGGAATAAACTTTGTGAATAAAGGAGCTCATTCAACACAGGATAGACTACAGTCTATCTATCCTCTACTGTTGCCTAGGTTACCGCCTCTAGTGGGCGGCGAGTGCTGACGAAAGCGGCGGAGAGAGAAGAAAACACAGACAGACACGGAGGGTGAAGTACAGGAAAAAATATGATGGCAAAAGTGTTTTTCTGTTATTTTTTGTGTCGAGAAGAAGAGCTTCATGATCTGAAAGACGGACTGAGATTAGATCTGACACCTTGACTCTACAAAACTCTTTAAATTATTTGTTATTTTGCATTTAAAACTTGTCCTCTTCTGGCATATACAAAATATTTTAAGACATTAAGATAAATATTTGGAGCGATAGAACACTAATACCGCTTAATAACAACACAAGATAGAAAATGAAATCCAGATTAATTCCACATGAAGCAAATATTGTCCTCAGAGTTCCCCTGCGCAGGAGGAAAAAGAACACAATAAGCCTCTTAAATAAATGGGACACCACAAAAACATACATGGGCTGTTCCAATTCCACAAATGACAACAACACAAGCACAGATTTGGAGGGCTTGACTGGAATAGTGTTGGGAAACCAATTTTTTTTTTTTTAAATTCTAACCACTTGTATACACCAGGTGATTTCACTGTCCGACATTCACCAACACAACTGTTCAAGCTCTGCTCCTTAAGCAATGCAGTAGATTCTCACTTCCTTCAAATATGCTGTTTTCATCCTGACATTTCACCTGCACGAAGACACACAAGCATCAGTGACAACATATTAAAATAGTGTCATTATGTGCATGTGCACATACATATAGAGGAGGCAAAAGACAGAATCCTCATAGCGGGAATCAACCCAGCTGGCACATCAGAGACGGTGGACTCTTTCATTGGACCACTGTTAAATTTTGGTTGTAATGAAATCAGGTTGACGATATTTTCCATGTTTCATGATGCAAGAATTTCACCTTGCATGAACGTTATAATATGATTTTTTGCAGGCGTTGGATATTGGTCTCCACACCTTGCTACTGGGGATGTCAGTTTAACTAACAAGTTCCTTTTGAAGAAAAAAACAATATAACGTGAAATACGAGAGGTTTTTCCTTTAAGTCTGGTGCTCCGTTGTCTCAGTAAGCTTTAGCACTGCTTTTCAAATTGCTTTCCACTTGTTGGTGGAAAAACTTTAATGTTTAATAATGTAAATGTCTTGCTTTTTGTTTCATCTTCTGTTGGCTCGACCCCACCCCCCACCCCCAAAATCGCTTACATCCAATATTTTCAACTATATGTTGTTATTTTATGTCAACATGATGTTGCCATGAGACATTTGGAACACATTGGATTTTGGTTACTTAACAACACAACTCAAAATCAATACAATATCAACGTCATCTGTCATCAGTATTCTACGTCAAATTGATGAAAACAGTGGACATTGTCCTTTTAGTCAGCCGGCATCGCAACCTAAATTCAACCCAATATCATGGGTCTAACAACGCTGGTGCTCAGCTGGTGTCTGTTTTGGCATTTAAACACTGCACCAGGCTGTAGCAAAACAGTTACAATAGCGTGTTTGCTTTTCTACATGAGACACATGAAGAATTCAACTGCGCTCTGCTCCTTCCAGTAGGCTTGTTTCTCCCTCACTACGAAGGACGCCCGGCTACTGCTCTACTAAGTCACGACTGTTTGCTGTCCTTGTTCCACAATAGCAGAACAAACTCCCCATTGACATCATGATAGCAGAAACTCTACACATCATCCGCCACAGACTGAACATTCATCTGTTCAGACTGGACCTTGGCCTTTAAAATATATAAAATAAAAATAGCTTACTGTGTCTAAATGTGGCACTTATACACACATAGTTGAATGCATTATTGTGAGTCGCTTTGGTTAGAAGTGTCAGCTATATAAATGTTATCTGCTGTTTATACAGTGAAATCATCACTTGGGTGTGGAGATGTGTTCACATGCGTCCTCTTGAAACTGGGGCAATTATTCTTGATTAAAAACTCCAAGCCCTATTTCCTCTGGATAAACAGAATTATATTTCCTGTCACGTAAACGCATTTATTATGTGGAGCTGTTAGTTTTGCAATCGTGTACAAGACAATTGCTTTTTCAATGACAATGTTGCTGCACCCATAAACACTTGAGGGTGAGATTGAGTAGAGGTCACTGTAAGAAGAGCCTACAGGTGGATACAAGGGTGGAGGTGGTGCTGGTTAAACGCTGTAAATAAGCAGCAGTGACGATAGTGGGACACTTGCATGAAAAGTGTAGCTGCAGCAGCGCAGGCAGCCAGACTGAGCACAGCACGGCAGCTTAAATACATTAACTTATTACACAGGGTGTGACAGATATGTACTGCAGAGAGTGGAGCATGTCATGGGCAATACTGTATTCCATCAATAAAAATGGAAATTCATCCTTCACCAGCCACTTAAACAGACTGCAATGTTGCTTCTGGACACCAGAGCCCAGTTTTTTGTGAAAATAGAGGCCCATGTGTACTACAGCCTATTTAATAATGCTAGCCATTTAGATAATGAAATATATATGAAATATCTTTCTCTTCATCATATTCCCTTCTCAAATAACTTGTATGTTAATTCTATTTTTTGTGCCTGCCTGTTTAACAGAGGGAGCAGAAAAAAACAGCAGAAAATCTGTGATGCTCACTTGTTACTGAGCTGAAATACACGTGTGCACGTGCAAGTGTGCAGCATGTCGATTTACAAGCATGAATCACTCGCAACTTGCTACTGTATGCTTCTGCTGTGCTCTATCACATCCATTAGTATTCATGCTGCCTCTCTGACTATGCAGCATTACAGTCCCCACTAACAGCAGCAAAAGCTCCACTACGAATGCTTTGCTCTCACTCTGTCTCCTCGGCCACTGAGCTCCGTGAGGACCTCTGCTCCAGATTCTGATGGCAGACTGATGCAAACACATAAACAAGTCTGGAGCACATTAGACAACAGCCTGACCTTGACCTTAAACTTTTTGTATGTTCTGTCCTAAAAACCTCGGCTTAATATGTTGCAGGTGCAGACTGACGTTGTAAATATGAGTTAGCGATTAAATATTAGGGTAGTGACTAAATAAACAAATACATATAATGTAATTGAACATGCAGCAAAGCGTTACTTGTATGTTGTATACAACATAGCCTTTGATTCTTGAGGAAATAAAAGAAAAAATGGGAAAATATCACTCGTCATGTTAAAAACTGCCCACATCAGATGACTCTCACATGCTAACACAGACACATATCACAGCTGCAAGGATGGAGACCCTCCTCCAGGCATCAGGGTGGTGAATTTTAGCCCTGTTATATCTGATGTCGCTTCACAATCACTTCTCTTGTTGGAGACTTCTCTCCAAAGTCTTAACGCTCCTCAGGCCAACATCGACAGCCTACAGCTCCACCTCATACACCTTTATGACCTATTTGTGACTGGAGTCCAAGAGTAGAGCCCATTGTTAATACAAAGAAATCATATGATCCACTCATGAGCACCCATCTGCATCTCTGCATGATTAAAGCCAAATGTTGGGAAAGAACATCCATTTATGCTGAAGTCTAGGAATCACCACCAATGCATTTGTGCATGATTTGCAGCGTTTACTTTGAAACTTTACATCGAAACTGTACATTTCAACAATGCTGTGATTAATGTGTAGTTATGTTTAGGCACAAAAAACACTTGGTTATGGTTAGGAAAAGGAAAAAGGATGTCTCAATAAAAAACACACACTTTTGGTGGCGCAATTCCAGCTGAAGTTGCAGTGATGTCTCAGTAAAAACACCCACTTTTAGTAGATCAGAACAATCTGTTGGCAATTCTGTGGCATTATCCTAGCTAAAAATGTAGCGATGTCTCGGTAGAAAGCAACCACTCTTGGTTTTACAGTCCTGGCTGAAAATGCAGCGATGTTACAGCGATGACTGTGCAATATGCAATATCTTGGTAAATAATATCCAGTTTTGGTGGCATAATCCAGACTGAAAGTGCAACAATATCTCAGAAAAAAACAACCGCTTTTAGTAGTTCAACCCTGCCTGAATATGAAGTGATGTCTCTGTACAAAAAAAAAAATTGCTTTTGGTGGCACATTCCTGAATAAAAACCTAGGGATGTTTCTGTAAAAAACAACCACTTTCGGTGACCCAATTCTGGCTAAAAATGCAGTGATGTCTCAGTTAAAAACACCTACTTTTGGTGGCAAAATCCACCTGAAAATGTAAGAAACCACACCTGCTTTCGATGACACATTTCTGACTATAAACAGGGATGTCTCAATAGGAGACAACCGCTTTTGGTGGCTCTATCCCGGCTGAAAATGCAGCAATGTCTCAATTAAAAACACAAAATTTCAGTAGCACAATCATGGCTTAAAATGCAGTGACGTCTTGATAAGAAACACCATGTGTGTCACCTCTTTTGTCTCTCACAGACAGACAGACGGGCAGAAACAAACTGTCTGTTCCCCCTGAGCCTGCAAACAGGACACTGGCCTTTTATAGGTGGTTCTCTCATATTCCCTAATGGATTCTCAGATTATAGTTTGGGAAAATAAAAGCTCTGTTATAACAGCAAGTTTGAGAACAGTCTGCTTTTTTGACACAGTAACTAGCTGTTATGTTCTCTGTCTGCTCAAATGTGACGATGTCACAAATATCAGTTGAAGAGATTCAATGTAACAAACGAATAAAAGTGTTTGTGTACATGTGAAACACTAGCACACTCAATGAGGTGTGTATTTGTGCACAGGCGAGAATCCACAACATTGCAGCTTGTAACTGAGCCTGTAATTATATCATTTTTAGGCTATTTCATTTGCAAAAGCTGCATTGTGATACATTAAGAGGAAATAATATCAGAGAAATCACACGACACATCACTACTTGGTAACTGGTAAACACTGCAATTGACATTCATGTCATATATCCAAGTTAAAAGTACATCATTAACAACTTCAAGCTCTCCACACAAGATCTCAGGCAACACAGAGCCCCACATTACAAACAGAGAGACTGAGAAACGTCAATCATACAAACACAAAACTCTGTCATCACCAACCTTCTCCAGCTTTTCAAAATGCTCCCGCAGGAACTTCATAGGACGCTCAGGCTTAGCGATGCAGAGGTTCACAATGCACTCTTTGAGGATCTGCTGGATGTTGTGCTTCTGCACAAAAATTTCACAGCCCTTCAAGCTCTCGTCTTCTTCCAGAGTGGAGGAGGAGGTGGCCATCTTTTCTTTTATCTCTGTGGCAGTGGGAGAAAACAGGGTGGACCATGAGAGGAGGGGAGGGAGAGCAGAATAGAGACGGGGCAGAACAGGGGGCAAAAGAGGGGCAAAATAATGTGCGTACAGTACGATAAGAGGAAAGTGTGATAAAGAGTGAAGGAGCAATGGATCGTGGGAAGGAGGTGAGTGGACATTTCACACCCTGTTGCTTATGATTCCTGTCAAGGACCGCATGACATGACCTATTGTCAGCTGGCAATCCCCTAAGCAAGACATGACAGTGTAAAATGAAGGTAATTGTTGCATGTAGGGCTGCACAACATGCAAAAAAAAAATTAGTTTGTGATTATTCTGACAGATACTGTGATATGAGTTGTGATTTTAGTGGGACTGGTCATTTTTGCATCTCGTTTTAACTGAAAAAACTCCATAAATTATGTTCATTGTATTTCAACAAGCATGTCCCTTACATTCAGAATATGATTTGTAGGCCGGGGCTTCTTTGCAGCATCACAATGCTTTATTTATTATGGTGTGTTGTGAGACATTTTACCTTCCACAAAAACATGCAGTTTGGATATTGCACTTGGCCATATTGCAATTTCATAATAATTTGATTAACTGTGCAGCCATAGTTTAGTTGTTACTGTAGTTGTAGGGTTGGGTTATATGATGCTATACACCATAAGACAATATAAATTAGTTTTTTAAGAGTTTGCTGTTCTGTTTACAATATGGTAGCTATCCATTTAACCTCTAGGTGTATTAGAATATCAAGGCAAGGTTGTATATATATGATGATATACATTAGGAATAGGGTTGCAGCGGTTTCAAGGTATGAAAATCAACTGTTATCATACTGTGTACATTTGAAAAAAATAATGCAACCGGACATCTTAATTAAGTTACACTTAATTTCCATTTATAAAATGGTAAAAGTGTCATTTTATAGTATTTTCAACCAAAATAAAACTTCTGTTTTCATTCTTTTAAGGGTAATTGTGACTGCTAATAATAATAATAATTGTGAAATGTAAATGTCCTTGTCTGGGAATAACTTATAGTTTATGGTGATGTGTGATAAATTATGCTGGACTACTTTTTTCAAATTTGTGGGAAATGTTTTGAGATTTTTGGGGAAATGGTATAGAAAAACAAAGCATTCAAGTACTGGTTTGGACATAATTATCATGGAAATAATCGATGCTTCACAGCAATCAGGTGAGCCCCAAAAAAACAACATTTTATGATTTACGCATGAATGTTATGCATGCAAATTTATGAGGTGTTTAACCAACAAAAAATAGATAGTCCAGTCTTGTTATAATATCTATAGAAATATTCTCAGGTAATAATAATAATAATAATATAGAGTGATATTTACATTAATATTGCAGTATCAAATTAAATACCTAGGGACAGATGATTTTATCCTTTGCCCACTCTTACTACTTAAATACTTTTAATCTGTGAGGATTATGGTTAATGACCTTAAAATGGTATGAGCAGTATTTAACAATTATGCACAATAGATCCATTACCACTGCATGATAATTTACGTCTTTGGTGTGTTTCACTGTAGATAAAGGAAACTTAAAATGAACGTTTTGCAAACTGCTGCTTTGACGTAAACAATGTTATTTGTGAAAGTAAACACTTCAGGTGGCGGCAAAGCAAATAATACAGTGTATGACAACTAACAAAAGCTATGATTATGTCAGACTACAGTAACGTCAAATAACATAGTAATGACATGTCTCGTGGAAAGCCAGGAAGCTAAGCAGGTGTAGCTAACCGTTAACTGCCCTGTGTCACTTCCTCATATGGAAATCACGTCTACGAGCATGTTTTTTTAATGCATAACACATCTAAATCAGTCATGACTGCAGAGCATGACATCTAGCAGGTTTTCTTCACAGCTAATAGCTAAACAGCGCCCACATACAACAGATTTTCCATGCATAAATACTATGGGGCAAGTGATGAAACTGAGCACCTGTTCAGTTGCTTTCAGTAGACAGCTAACCCAGCTAGCTCTGCTAACCTCACAATGACAACCAAACCACAACGAAGGGGAATTACCGCGACCTAAACGCCATAAAGGGCCTGATATTGACCGCTGTTTGGTGGTCATACAACCTGGGTTTGGTCGGCTCTCTCGCTGGTGTCCCTACCGTTATTTGTGGAGGATGCTCAGAGGGAAAACAGCTCGCTGGTGGTGGGAGATTGGTGAGGTACCGCTGGTTAGCCGGGATGCTGCTGGCTGCTGTTGCTTTGCCTCTCTGATACCTCGGCTCTGCGTCAGTCCCGATGACGTCAATCTATCATCCTCTCGACCGCAACGTTCGCGAGCGGCGCTCTCCCGAGACCAGCGATAGCGAGCACGCGCCAGGCATGTACAGGTGAAAAAAATCTTTAAAGGTAACATCCACCCTAAAATGAACAGGGGTGTATTGTTGTACATATGCAGACAGGCTGTATGCGCAGAAAAGCAAAGAAACTAACATCTTTGAGGGCCACAGTCAGGATTTTAGATTTACTGTGGTCATGAATGAAGACTGAATGCCAGTATCTCTCCCTCCTAAAAAAAAGGAAATTAAAAAAATGTTGTTCATTTACTACATATTATTGTTATTGTTGTTACTACATGTTATTTATTCCAGTACTCTTTACAGAGCCATTCAGGGGCGTTGATATGGGGGTAAAAGTGCATGGAGTGGGACTGATTACTCATGTCCCGAGGGGGGGGGTCACAAATACACAAAACTCACCTTATGCGCTCCATGATGTGGAAGATCTTGGTACTTTCATAGCTACTGCAGAAATACAGCATTTTTTGCTTCATGCGCTATTCAGCAGCTCTCATAGAAATAACACGGCCCTGCTTCCATGCTGTATCCAGGTTTTCTTTCTACATCCATGAGCCTTTCAGCCAATTATTCCCAGTAGCCACTTGCAGCACCAAAAAAATCCCTGTGGCCCATGACAGGATACCTCAAACTGCAAACGTGGTCATCTATGAAGTTACTATTCTGATTTATTTTAGCCATTGTGGTTGTATATTTGTATTTATTCTTTCCTCAAGAACAGTAAATAACATCACAAGGTAAAGTCTTTGGGGCAAGCAGGAGAAACACAGCTGCACATATTCAGTGGGCCTTATACCTCAGAAGTAAACCAGAAGGATTTATCTCTAAATGCAGATAGAGCAGAGTGAGTGAAGGCTTATGCTGCTGGAGCACTACTGACATATTCCTGTTTTTCCCAGGGAAGGGAAATCATTGGCATGAAATTGGCTTCATAGCCCAGCCCTGTTCTCGGGGGCTTGCTGGGAGTCACCTATTTTTAATTAAGAAGAGACAATAACAAAATGAAAAGTTAACTTCCTCAGCAATAACTGATGAAAATTTGTGCAAAACTAGTGATAAAGCAATAAGATCCGAGATACAAAATGAATAGCCTACCTTAGGTAGGCTTGTCTGTGTAGGGCCTAAGCTAAGTAATTCACTGTCCTCTATGAAACAAGGATTTCCAAGCTTTAAGGTAAATAACTTACATTTGTGGGTGGAGTTAAGAAAAATATTATTTATTTATTATATAAAATAATGCATTTTGTATTTTTTAAGTCACTACCTACACTACCTGTATCCGTTTTGTGAAAACAAATAGATTTCAAAAAGGAGAGAGCTGGATGTGAAGGAAAGGCTGTACATGCGAATAAAGTTCGAGATTTTGAATCAGGAAGTAGCCAGCTGCCGTAAAGCAGCCGTTTGTTTGTCGTGCGGCTGCGCGTTGCCATAACAATAGTCAAGATGGCAGCAATGGCGGCAGGAGATGAACACGCTGCTTCTGAAGTTTTGAGAGGACTGAACCGACATTTAAACTGCCTGAACGAAGACAACAAAGCGACCAGAAAGAGGGCCCTTGAGCTTATCAAGAGGGAAACTATAGATAAAGGACTTTCCAGCGGCGTCTTACAGGAGGTTTTCTCTTCCCTCCTCAAGCCTCTCCTCAAATGTTTGTCAGACCCGATGGAAAGATGCAGAGAAACCGCGATAACGACGATAACAGAGTTTATTCGTTGTGTCCCCAAGCCGGAGGAGTCGCTGCCGTATCTCATGCCCTGTCTGGCTCAGAGGCTCGGGGAGAAGGAGATTCTGGAGCCGGCGGAGGAGCTCCGGCTGTCGGCTGTGGAGATGTTGACTCTGACGGTGGATGTGTGCGGGAAGCATTTAGCGCCGTATCTGACGGAAATGATCAACATACTACAAAGAACCGTCGTCGACCCGTTCCCAGATGTCAGGAGAGAAAGCTGCAAATGTATTGTAAACTTTGCAAAGCGTGTGCCAGGTTGGTGTAAACTGTTTTTTGTTGTGGATAGAGTCTGTTGCCATGGTTTCGAGGCACGCCGACATGTGTGCGAGAGGCCAGCTGTCTGACACAGCTCTACAGTTATCTTAAAGGTCCCATATAATGTTTATATTCAGCCGACATGCCAACAAATTGCGCATATTTATCGAATGTTAACTGAATAAAATTTACAAAAAATGTACAGAAGTGAGACAAGACATACAGAAACATATAAATACACAGACAACGTCTAATTTGCAGTGCATATATGTTACCATACAAACAGAGATTGAATGCAAGTTGGATGATAGATAATCTTTAGATGTCTCAAGAGATCTGATTTTTCCAGTATTACAAAGTTTTAAAAGAGAAAAGTCTTGCAACCCCCCATATAGACTAAATCACTGGTTCAGTGATTCATATACTGGCAATTGACTAATTATGTACCGTGATTGCAGAAATTTTTTAAAATTAAAAAAAGCTGTATTATTATTTTTAGACGGCGTGTACAGTCACAACTGTGTGTGTCACTTTGGATGAATTCCTTATTTCATTCAAATGGTGTCAGAGCATATATTTACTTTTCTAACAGAAATTCAGACTACTCAGTACAGGACTTTAATTCAGCCTCTAAATGCACTAAAAATATTAAGCAATATCATAATGTTGAGATAACAAAAAATCCCAGGATATATCCAGTCTCATATCTCTGTATTGATGTGATATCACTGTGTCACTCTGCTCGCCAGTAACTTAACTGAGTGGACTGAAATGCACTTTCTCTTCAGAGCACTTTCACATGCAGGCTGAGAGTCTTGTCAAGCCTCTCATGCAGACAATTGCTCATCAACACTCGCGGGTACGAGTGTCTGTCATCGAGGCCACCGGGGCTGTCATTCAGCACGGCACTGGGAAAAACGTGGATGACGTGCTCTCTCACCTGGCACAGAGATTGTTTGACGACTCACCACAGGTTAAGTTCAAAGCAACATTAAACAAAGTTAAAAGTCCCACTTTGTGCCTACATGTGTGCTTATTAAGTTATTCTTGCTCAATTCTGCTTCCTCCATCTTATGTTCCAGGTGAGAAAAGCTGTGACTGCTGTTGTTGGTGATTGGCTACTTCACATGAGAGACAGATACTCTTATTTCCATAAGCTCATCCCGCTCCTGCTGAGCGGTATCAATGATGAGATCCCGGAAATAAGGTAAAATTGGACACTGTGATACCATATTGCTCCATATACAATGTAAAAGAATCAAATGTCATATACTATATATCCTTCTGACTACTAATATTTTGTAAATTCCATTTTTTTTCTACGCATACAAATAATTTCTTTACATTTTCAACCTTGTGTTTCTCAAGCAGAGTCTTTGACAAGTTTAAGGGATGATTTACCTTATGAACACATGCTTGCTGATCAGCAGGTGAAAAGCTCAAAATCTCAAACTTTAAGACCATAAATTACTGATTTGAGAAACGTAGATAGTTGACAAGTATATGGGGTGTTTTCCACCTCTTTTTCTGGCTGTTTATAGTATATCCACCTATAAGCCAAAAAAGCCATTAGACTATGCAGAAGATTATACCCAATTTTACAAATATTAAGGTCGTTTCATGTAAAAAGAAAACATCACTTAAATATCTAAAACATAGATGTGAAGTACAGTGTATGATATTAACGACAATGACGACGTTGATGATAGGGAAAATAATCTGTGTTTCCACTCTGTTCGTGCAGACATCTAGCAGCTGATTTATGGAAGCAGGTCGGGACCCAGTGGGAGAAGGAGAACGAAGAAGAAATCAAGGACAAGTTGGATTTTCTTCTCACCCCACCTCCCTTCTACCCACCAGGAGGTCAGTCACAGTTGGCATGGTTTATTCCCCCAGTTATTTGATCTAGTTCCCACACTGTCAGGCAGGTCTGTTACAGAGAAAAGTCTTATTAATTTATGTGGCATCAGTTGTTGGCATCAGTCATCTTTAGTGTCCCATTTAGTTTTCTAATAACTAGCTGATTGTAAGATGCACAGGTTTATAGAGACATTGTTTTGGAGTCATTGTTTGGTTTTATAGCATTTAAACTGCAGTTTGGTAAAGATACTATTTCTACTGCCACCCAAAGGTCTTATTAGCATTAATTGTTGCTATTTTTCATTAAGGGACTGGTTTTACATAAAGGAATGATACCTGAGTTCCAGTGTTTGAGTGTTCCAGTGTCCAATTTTTACTGGTGCACTGGCTCCACTTGTCATTTACTGTGCACATAAAAATCCTTAAAACGCCAGTCAAATACAAAGGTCAGTTTTGAATGTAGGTGTAATCTCTACCCCTTTTGCTCCATTAAATCATCTGTCTTTATTACAGCTGTCCAGATTCACAACATACAGTAAAAATGATATCGTGTGTGTCACATCAGGGCGGGCACTGGCTTGGTAAGATGAGTGTCTGCCTCGGGGCCAGGAATGAGTGTGAACCTGAACATGGTCACAATGGCTTGCCTATTGAGCCAGGCTCAGTGTGTGTCTGCGTGTGTGTGTGTGTGTGTCAGGGGTACAGTACCTAGGCTTTGTATCTTTTTTAAAGATCCTATACGTGTCCCACAGTTACACATGTGACAGTGTGGATGAATATAGGCTGTGCCTGAGGACAGGAAAGGAAAGGAAGAGGCTCTCTCTCACTGTCTTTGTCTTTCTCTTTCTTGCCATCATAAATCTGCCGGGCCTCCCAGTGTGAAGAGGTCACCGTCAGACAGTGAGAGACGACCAGAAAGGGGCTTGTTTTGTCTTGTCCTGGTGTGTGTCTCTGATTTATCTCTGTCTTCCTTTAGTCCTCTCTTCCTCTCTCATTAGTGTGTCTATAGGAGAAGGAGAATAAGGTGAGACAGCGAGAGAAAGGGAGAGAGAAGGGGGGAAAGAGGGTTGCTGGATTTGAAATGTAGAGGGCTATTTGAGAATGTGTTTCACTTGCTCTGACAAGTCCCTTATGGGGAAATCGTAAAAATTGTTAGGTAAAAATGTGATAAGTTGGAGGCCAATCGGCAGACTTTTGAAAACCTGTGAGTCAGTGATATTTGTTGTGAGGTAAATGCTGTTTATTAGTGTTCAGGTAGTTCACTACAATAAAGATTACAACATTTCACAAGTTCTCATAACAGATAAATAGACCACACACAGAAAATGTAATGGAGCCAGAAAACATGTTGCAGTGAGCTGTCATCAACAAGGTGCTTGCTGGCTGTCTGCCAGTCAGACACCTTGAGTAAAAATCAACAACTTGCTCATCTCCTGGAGTCTCTTCAAAGCACTGTTAACTTTGGCAGCTCTTTTTGATTTAGTGTTAGTCTTTAGACAAAATTGTTATTAGTCTTAGTCACAATGTAGTCAGTTTTGTCCATCATAGTTAAAGTCGATGACAACTCAACTCAAAATGTTTAAGTTTAGTTTTAGAAGGAGAAAAGTTATTAGTCGTTACTTTCAAGATGTTTTCCCTCTTTAAACAATTTCAGTTACAGGTAACATTATGGGAAGTTGTTAAAAGGTGACAAGTTGTATCAAGTGCTGGGATTTCTTTTAGACATAACTTTTTTTTCCGACACATTTTCATACATGAGTTTCTCCAGGAGAGTTTTTGTCAGGTTTAAGGAATGATTTACATTAGAAGTGCACACTTGCTGATGAGCATTTTAAAAAACTCAAAATCTCAAACTTTGAGACCACAAATTACTGATTTGAGACAGTTGACGGGTACAGTGGGTGTTTCCACATCTTTTTCTGGGAATTTACAGTATACCCACCTATAAGACAAAAAAGCTGTTGTATTATATAGGAGATTATACCCACTTCCTTCAAGGTATCCTACCCATCTACCTACAATACAACTTCCTCATTTACCACTTACCTTAAAAATAATTGTCTAAATTACTATTTTCTTGCAATTTGTGGAACAGTTCTTGCCAAGTTGCGCATTGCCATTTCCCTATGATTTTGAAAGAAAGCAAACCAATCTGCTCAGGGTTTAAAGGTTTAAATACTTGTGAAATGCATCTGGATAAAGCACAAGAAAAGTGATGTCGATCCAGATTTCAAAGGGTATTATTCAACAGCCCACCATTAACATTTTAGTCTAGTCTCGTCAAAAAAAGAAAACAAAGCTACATCTTGTCATTTTTTGTAATCAAAGCTCTATATTTAACTTATGAACGTCCCGTCTTCGTCACAGAATAGAGTTGTTGGGGAACAGTTTGCGTCACAAGGAAAGTGCATCAGAGCCAGGGTTACTGACTAGCTGCAGGAGACGTAGGCAGGTTGAGAAAGAATTATCACTTCAAAAACTGTTATCTAACAGCAGAAGAATAGAAAATGTGAATGTTCTTCATTTTCTCCTCCAGTGGAGCGTCCAGGGCTGGGCTGCAGAGAGCTCGTGGTGAGAAACCTGGGTAGGCTGGTGCCGGCCATTGCCCACGACATAACCGACTGGCTGGTGCCCACACGGATCAGGACCTCTCAGCTGCTCTCTGTGCTGCTGCTCCACGCTGAGGACCACAGCACCCAGCATCTGCAGCCTCTCCTGGCCACCCTCTACCGCGCCTGCACCGATACAGAGAGGGACGTGATCAGCAATGTGAGTCCCCAAGAGCTAGTCATGTGATTATCAGAATGTTAGATTTCCTTTTTTGTATTAGGTGTGGTATTTAGTAATACTCTACCACTGCAGACCAAGTGAATTGTTTTGTGATCAGTTCTTACCAGACCAAATCATTTCAGGACACATCTGTTGAGCTCTACGTAAGCTGGGCTGAGCAGGGATCAAGGACTTGGGATGCATCTGTTTACATAGGAAGACTGTAGATCTTTGATGTCTGAGATTTAAAAAAAAAAAGGACTTCCTTTGATTCTCATCCTCTTTTACACTCCCTCATACCTCTATCTCTCTCCTCTCTCTCTTGCCTTTTCTCTGTACCCACATCTAGTGCCTGGCAGCTGCTAAACTGTTGGGGACCTTTGTCCCTCCGGTTGTCTTCCTCAAGCTGCTGCTGGATCATGTGACAGCCCCCTCTTCTTCTTCACACCCCTGGACCCCCCTCATGGTGCTGGCTGCAGTGCTGGGAGGCTGCTCCAGACCCCTCCTTAAACCACATCTCGAACAGATCACCAACACGCTGGCCCAGCCCGATGTCTGCCAGGAATATCAACAGGTCAGCAGGGAGAAGCTTGGGTTTGGTTGTGGTTGACCTGTTTTTTATTTTATCACCTGAGAATAACTACTTTTTGCAAGCAATGCCATCGAACCCAATTACACACAGTACATCATTTTACTGTTGTTTACTGAGTAGATTCAATCGAGCACATCAGAGGTTCACTATGGGAGGGGAAAGAGTTGCCATTTAAAAATATTGAAACCCTTAATGGCCCATATTGTATGAAGTCAGATTTCCATGTATTTTTTTATCATAAAGCATGTGTACTGTGCTTAGTATGGTGAAACTATCAGATGCTCAATCCACACTGCCCGTATTGAGAAAGTGCGCTTTTAAATGAGCCGTCAAGACTTCATTGAAGTTTAAGGTAAAATTAATTCCTCCATCATTTATAATTTTTTTAAAAACAAAAACCACCATTATAAATAGCAAAAGTGCAGACAAGAGGTGCAAAGATAAAAAGATTGTTTGAAATTATTTAAAATCAAGTTTAAAAATAAGTTGGCAGTCATTACCAGGTGGAGAAGGCTACATTATAAAAATGGAACATTTTTAGCTTTGACTTAAAAGTGGTCAGGGTTGGGGCTTGTCTAACATTATGTGGGAGGTTATTCCAGGTTTGAGCTGCATGATAACAAAATGCTGCTTCACCGTGTTTTGTTCTAATCTTGGGGTGGTCAGTAGGCCAGCCCCAGATGTCCTGAGGGTCCTAGAAGGTTCAGATGTCACAAGCATGTCAGGGATATATTTGGGCGCTAAGCCACAGAGTGATTTAAAGTCAAGAAGCAAGATTTTGAAATCATTCTCTGAATGAGAGGTTGCCAATGTAAGGAGAACTGGAGAAACATGATCATATTTCCTAGTTTTTGTCAGGATCTTAGCAGCGAAATTCTGAATAACCTGAAGTTGCCAGACAGCTTGTTGTGAAATTTCCACAAACAGACCGTTGCAATCTAATCAACTGGACATAAAGGGGTGGGTGAGCCTTTCAAGGTCTTGCTTGGACATTATTCCTTTGACCTAAGTATTTTTTTTAGATGGTAGTAGGCAGATGAAGTTATTGATTTGATGTGGCTTTGGAAATGTAAATCTGAGTCCAGGATAACCCCAATGTGTCTTGCTTGACCCCTAGTGCCGTTACAGTCATTGTGCTGCAGTGATGGTGCAGACCTGGAAACACAGATCTATAAGAGCAGACTGGGCTGTTTGAACAGCTTTTTAAAGAGAAAGGCGTGAAAACGGAGTGTTTAAGACAGAAGGTAAATATGGGTGTATTCAGGCAGACAGTGTGAGAAAAACATTTTTTTTTGTTAACATAAACGCATGTTAACATTGGGGCTGTACCCGACTCAGAATTATGACAGTTGAATGAGATTGGGCTGTTAAGTAAGAATATTTACAGATGCAGGTTTATTTTTTTTTGTTTTGTTTATTTCATGTAGAGTTTTTAAGTTTTAACAGGCACAATGGGAAATTTAGTGTGATAGCGGCATTTATGTAATATAGTAAACAAGCTGACTGCACTAATGACAGATCGGCAATGTGCAACAAAATTTTTTTGCCTGTGTTATATTAAGTTGCTATGAGTTGTAAATTCACCACCTCTACGAAGAACAGAGAAGACATCTTGGAGCCTTATAGTACAGTGTCTCTCTTCCTCTGTGCCGCTGCCTGCATGTCCACAACTTTCTTTACCAAAGAGTAGCTTTAAAGTCAAGAGATCTCCCTGCACAGCAAAATCTGTGGACAAAAACATCCCCATAAGCACGCTGAACAGCACGCTGACAAGCAAAAAACAAACAAAAAACACCCCGACTGCTCGACGTGAAGCAATCTCCGCTGACTGAGGTCTCTCAAACTTATGATTCGAATCTTCGACTTTTAAGGGGCAGCCCTTGTATCCATGTTCTAGTGAAACCCTCAAATACAAGTATGAAAGTGAAAATGAGCATAATATGAGACTTTTAAAGTCAGGCTTGTTTTGATGACAGGTTTGCCAGGTTTTCTCTGCCCTCATAGTTTGCCATGTCTTGATCCCCCCCCTCATCTGTGTGCACCAGCTGTTTTTCTTTCCCAGTCTTGTTAGGTGATCTTGGCAGTGTCATAGAAGGTCATTTTCTGCTCTCCTTGTGTACCTTAACACTCTTATTTTTGGCAGTGACAGTGCGGCACTCGTACTGTATATTTCTTGCCTAATTTGTCCCTTATGGAAATAGGTTTCGTGATAAGATGCCACATCTCTTGAAAGGGCTTTAGTTGAAGACCTCTCAAGAGTTTTCAATAGCACTACTGTACACGGCGAGTTCAGTGGGTTCACCGTTGAGTAATTCTCTAAAATGCCAACCCTGCTTAAGTGACAATCCGGCCACATGGTGTTTTTCAAATCTTACATTACAAGTCTGATCAAAACGACTATGTTCACACGCATATGTGAAATGTGCTCCCCTTTTTTTTTTACATAGCAGCAATGATTGAAATTGCCTTTTGAGTTTTTCTGCAAGCAGTCTGCCAGTGGAAAAATCCCATCAAATCCGGAGCAGACTCTTCCTCGCTTCCTTTTCTCTTGCACCAAATATGTTTCCCTTTCAGAATCAAAATAACAGTTGTCTGACAGAGAGCTATTTTCTGATCTTGCTGCTTTATTGACTCACCTATACCCATGACCCCACGCCCCTCCCAGTGAGGCCTGCAAGAATTTCCTCCCTGGGATAATAATAACAAAAATCCACTAATTTCACGTGACCCCTGCATGGCTTCTCTGACCTCTCTGAGCAGACAAGGCAGCGTAGAGCCTTTGTTTTTTTTTATAGCCATGTGTAAGGTCTCAGCACCGGACTGCGGTTCATCCCCGGCATTGAAAGAATCCCTGAAATTTCAAAGCCTGCCTGGCTAAGGACGGTGATAAATGGCAGAGAAGTTGACCCCCTTCTGGCCTCCCTCGCTATCCGGCAGGGTCACCCGGAGAGAGAACTAACAGGACGAGACGGTCACACGTTGTCACACAGATGGAGGCAGACCTCTGCTTCCTTTCTGTCTGTTTCTCCATCTATCTCTCTGCCTACCATTCTTTCTGTCTGTGTCTGACTGCAAAGCGTGGAGCGTTGTGATTCAAGAGCTCACCCAGACAAAGCACCTGCAACATTCTTGGACAACAGGCAGGGTTCATAGCAGGGAGCAGGGCCAGATCACTGTGTAGCTGTAAATAACACCACTGGAGACAGGAGCACCTGCATCCCCCTCTCCCTTGTTCTCTCTGTGCTGAAATGCTGACCCAGAATATTTTGCACTCCCTTACCTCACAGTTGCTCAATCCAAAGTGTTGGTTAGCCACTCATATCCTTGTTTTACTTGCATGATGATGGTTCAGTTATCACACAATTATCACATTATATTGTACACACAAAACATGGAAATGGCAGACTCAGTATCCTTGTTTGATTTAATTTAACTTTTTTGTTTTTGCCTCTGCACTGTTGAAGGCCGTGGACAGAGGCATGATTCTGGGTTGTTTTTAAATCCTCATGTACGTCTTTTTCTCATGAATGTGATATCTCAAGAACGCCTTGAAGGAATTTCTTCAAAATTGGTACAAACGTCCACTTTGAGTCAAGGATGAACTGGTTTTGGTGGTCAAAGGTCAAGATCACTGTGACCTTGTTTGTGTCTCATCTCATTGACACAATATCTTAAGAAAGTCATGAGGGAGGTTCCCATTAAATTTGGCACAAACATCCACCTGGACTCAGGAATGAACTGGTTAGAATGTGGTGTTCAAAAGTTTTAAGGTCACTGTGACCTCACAAAACATGTTTTTGGCTATAACGTAAGAATTAATACACTTATTATAATAAAATTTCAAGTGTCTAAAAGGATAAAAAAGATAAAGTAATGACTGTATATCCAAGAGGTTAAAGGTCACCTTCACTGTGACACCATAATGTTCTACAAAAACATTTTCCAGAAGGGGACACATTTGGTCAGATACTGAATTAGTGATTCTAATTTTGGGTGTACTGATTGTATTGATCTTTTGTGCTGCCGCGAGGGGAGGTGTGTGTGTGTGTAACGCATCCATGTTTTCACAGACATGGATGTAAACTGCAACTCGACCGTAAGGTGGTAAATCTAGTTTTAAAATAAGGCATCATAAGAACTTCCAAGATTTGTGTGGTTGGGTCTAACTTGACAGAGTTATGTGCTACTTAAACCAAAGACAGAGAGGAAGAAAAAGTGAAGTTTGACTTGGACAAAATTAGGCCTGTTAAGAAATGAAATATAAATAATCTTCAAAGTGAACAGAGGCAGGGGGAGCTGCAGGGCTCCATGGGGAGTTTGGGGAACAAGATGAAGATTTGGAATCTGATATATGATACTTCTGCACGACTTGACCTCACAGACTCTTTCAAGTCCCTGTTTTCTTTTCTTTATTTCAGTAGGGGGAAAAGACGGCCTACAAAAATAAATGACAGATGCTTGGTGAAAAAGAAAAAATATCGGCTGTAAATTGAAGATGATGTCAAGGGTTTGAGGTAAAATGAAAGGCGATCCAGTGGTTAGAGAAGCCACCGTGTTCTGTATGGTGGTGTTTGCTCATGAATGGCATACGGGTTTCTTTTTAAAGGGGTATCCCACAGAGGATTAACAAATCCCTATCATCACACACACTCACCTTGCACAGCTGAGTGTCGCTGTGTTGTGGTTTTCCATGGTGACGGGAGCATCACAATATCTGCAGGGCTGGAGTATATTGGTAAAGATAGCACCAGGAGAGAGGAAGAAAGGCTAAAAAAAATAAGGACCTGACAGTAAATTAGCAGGCATATTTACAACCAGGCTTGCTGTGAATATTTTATCTTGAGGAAACTGACTGAAGGTGCCTGACCTACAGTAGCCTAGAGGAACAGATCAGCGGGAGAGCAGGGGGAGAAAAGAAGGCTCTGTGTCTTTTCATCTGTGCATGGAGAAATTTCTACGCTCATGTCAGAATGACAGGTATTCTGCTGAATACACATACATACCGCCATACATGAGCGTGTCTCCTGCACGCCTGTCCTTTGTCATGAATGACAGCTGCACGCTGCTCCACTGAATGACAGATGAAGAGAGAAGAAAGGCAGCATAGCAAGCTCTACCTGACTGCAAGGGGTCGGCATCCCATGTACCACCAGTGTTTGTTTTCTTGTTACCCTAGCAACATCAGTAGCTGAGGGGGGTGGGCTCCCCACTGGATAGGAATCCATAGCCTGGTATGGCTCCCTAAAGTGGAGGCGTGTGTGTGTGTATGTATGTGTGTGAGTGTGTAAATGAATGTATCCAGTGGTGGACAGATGCACACACACTGTGTAACGAGGCCCCCGAAGCGTGCCCAGGCCAATGAAACCAGGTGTATCTCGCCTGGCTCCAGGTGTCCACCTAGTCATTACACCGCACCACTTTTTCCGCTCTCCCTCTTTTCTCTCTCTTGGCCAGCCAGCCCTAATGGTTGTTTTCTGCGCGTGTATAATATCCGTGTCCGTATATGTGTACGCTAATGTGTGTGTCTGCCGCTGTTTGTCACGTTATTTCCACTACTGCCTCCCTGGAGCTCCTGCTGTGTTTATGTGCCAGTGAATGTCTTGGCCATAGGCAGGGATTTCCCCCATCAATGACTGTGTGAACACATTCAAACAAGAGCGCACAATGCAGTGGGTGTTTCAGGTGTTTTGAGTTGAGGCAGCTGAAGGGTAAGTTGTGGTTGTTCAGGTTGTGCATGGAAGTTTAGCTTAGCCTGGTGCAGGAAAATGTGTTTACACACTTAGCTAACACCCTGGGCTCAAGGTAACAAACTTTTTTTTTCCAGTATGCACTCAAAACTGAAAATAAAAACATTTGCTGGTGTGTCTCGCAGACTGGAAGTTCTCCGCACAAGTCCTGGCTTTTTGAGCATCTTTACTTGGCTTAACACTTGTTTTCCTTCCACATAAATGCCAAGCAGTGCTGTACAATATAGATTTATGAAAAGATATTCCGCCCCCTAGTGATGGCTTTATGGTATTTCTCAGTCAAAGCTCAATGAGTGGGAGTGTGTTTTGAGTGAGGGAGCACATGTGGATTAAATATTTCTCACTGAAGTCCCCCTCACCACCCAACTCATCTCCAGAGCAAAGTAAAAACCTTGAAAGTGCTTGACCAACTGTCAACCGTCCACATGCAAAAAACAAAAAACACAGGGTGTATTCTTAATCACATACTAATTATTTCTTACTTCTAGTAGTTGTTACGGCTACCTTTACATGATATGTACTGTTGCATGCAGTATGCACACAATCGGGACATATTACTTCTTTAAAACACTGCACCTTGAACTTTGACCCTTTTGCTCATATATCTGTTTCCATGGAGATGAAAGAAAAGACTTCAGAGAAGGAGGTCAACCCAGAGAGCTCTGCTGTAGTTTAATCCTTAAGTTATAACTGCATATATTGTGGATTCAAACATGTTGTATCACTAAAATTAGTCCTTCTCTATCAGTTTTGTTATTTTTTTCTTTGTTGGTAATCTATGATTATTTTGTCCACTTACACAATTAAAATACAGTACAGTTATTTTACTACTCTGGTCATGAGTCACTATAATGTGCTGTCATTTGTCACTGCAGCTTCTGTCATCTGTCAATCAGCTGTTTGCGGCTCAGTAGATGTAACGTATCTTCGGATGTGCAGATAATTGTGGATCGGAATAGCCAGATAAGCATGCTGGCTTGCATATTGTAAAATCCAACATATGTAGTGGAACATCCTGGTGTTGCACACTGTATCTGACTTACTATGTATTGGGTTATACTCAATCTTTTTCAGACATACTGTATACATTGGTAGTATTGGTATTGGAACGCGTGCGCACACACTCTCTGTCTCTCACTTACACACACTTACCTCAGCATCCATCTCCCCCTCCATCCCCCTCCCATTCAGCCTTAATGACAGGCTGCGAGAAAACAGGAAAAGAGGCCGTGATCCCATTGATGGCATCAAAATTAGCCTGAGCTGCAGGTCTTTGTCTAAACATGAGCTCACCACAACACCAGCAAGTGACACACACACACTTATGTCTGGAGATGATAAGTTCTCACTCTGAGTTATTGTATCTTGTCGGCCATTCAGTTATTTTTTGTGTAAAGTCAGTGACAGTGCCTGTGTGGTAATGAGGAAGATGAAAAGCAGAATTACCTCTTGAGTTATGGAGGAGCAGATTAATGAGGTGGTGAGCTGTAGTGTGGGGCTGAGAGCAGGGCCCAAAAAGACGATTATTTGGACTGAAGTGATCGTCGGAGAATGAGAGAATGAACCAGAGTAACATTTACAAATATTTACCATTGTAAGTGTGTAAAATACATCCACATAACTTTTGACAAGGAGCAAATTCTTAGCGTCGATACAATCAATTTATGCCTTGAAAAATGATTTTAGATCGATACAAGTCTCACTAGAAGGATGACTTGCCGTTTACCTATTGATGTAGTAGGATCGCAGCAATATAAATCGATGCATTGATACAGTTGTATCCTTACACCAATCATTGCCAATACATTTTCTATCAGTCAGCTAATTGATTAATCGACTAATCATTTCAGCTGTACTTATAACAAAACATCATATTTTATAAACTAAAGCTATCAGGTGAATGTAATGAAGCAAAGATTTCCCTCTGAAATGTAGAGGGACTTTATGTAGAGTAAAAATATATAGTAGCAAGAAAAGAAAATACACAAGTAAAGTACAAGTATCTCAGATTTGTTCTTAAGTACAGTATTTGAGCAAATGTACCTAATTACATTCCACCACTGCCTATAAACAAGATAAGACAATCATATAATATTTCCCCCCCAGGTTTTGTACTTGGAGCAGTTGTTGGCCTGCGTGGACGTGCTGCTGCGTCACTGTGAGTCAGACCACGGCTTAGTCAGCCTGCAGCTGCTGCAGGTGCTGGTCACTGTCCAGAGCCTCTCAACCGAGCCACGTCTCAGCGAAAAGGTGAGAAAACACAACAGTTGAAAGATGCAAGCCCATATACGTCCTCTCTGCAGCTCTGCCATCACTTTACTTTGATCCACGCAGGCTAAGCTGCATATCTTCTCACCTGTTGTAATTCTTCATTTCTACTTTGACTTGGCTTTTTTCCCCCCTTCAATTTTAGTTTCCATCCTTTTTTATTAGAAAGGTAAGTAGGTTTTATGAAGCAAAAGAGCTATTCGAGGAATGTCAGCATTTGTAGAAGTTCAAAGTGGGCATGGCCAACTGTATAATTACCCACTTAGCCAAGGGAGCTGAAATTGCACCTTTGGAGTGGAACTTTAAATCCAGTCCCGGGTGAAAGGAGGCGGGTGAAAGGTGGAGAAATAGAAAGACTTTCTGTCAGAAACAGAGGAAAAACAGATAGGGGGAGATGAGTTGTGTTTCTTAGGAGGTGTATGTCATCGGCCGAGTCCCATTTGTGGCTTCATAACGCCTCCTCCGGTCAGCCAAATGATATGCAAGTAACAAGCTTCCATGTTGTGGTCAGTTTCCAAATGCAAAGGGACAAACAGGAACAGTTACAAATGAAGGCAACGGTATTTGAGGCCAGTGTGTCGCCTAACTGCTTGTCGCCGAAGGAGGCTAATGACAGAGAGGAGCGGGAAGGGATTGGCAGCGATGCTTTCCAGACACCACATGGGCCACCAGTGTGTGTGTGAGTGCGTGTGTGTGTTTACGTCTGTATGAAACAGTGTGTATGTTCAGACAGCGAGCAGTGTGAGAGATGAGAAGGAATGGATTAAGAAAAAGAGAGGGAGGGTGAGAATGGCCTTCGGCATTCTCGAACCCAGAGGAAAAGTGGAACTTGTTTTTCCCAGAATAGGGGCACGTCTTTCCCATCAGTGACCAGCTCAGGGTTGTCTGGCTGTCTTCTGAAGGGGCCGATCTGTGAGTCAGACATTGTCTCTGTCCCTGTCCATCCCTGAGGGACTATGAAGGGAACTATGAAGTGCCCTAAAGGTCAGTTCCCCTGCCCTAAAAAGTCAGTTAATTATTTACTCTCCTATCTCTCATTCCTGCCTTTTCCTCCCGGCTTAGCTTTATTGGTGTGTGTGTTTTTGTGCATGTGTGTGTTTCTGTCGGTTCCTGTGCCTTTGTGACATCCTGTGTATCTGTCAGGGTTTTTCTTTCTAAGTGGTTTTATGTGTAAGACCTTGTCATGTCTGCAGTGTTGTTCTTCCCATGGTTTCACATGGTGGTTTTGTGCCTCCCGTGTGAGCGTGACCTGTACAATTCTTGAAATCTCAAGAAAACAGCTGTAATTGTTTAACTTAAACACAATACCCTCTGATTTGTTAGTATTTTTTTTTTATCATCAACTGTTCATTTGGCCTTTTTCTCACCTAATTCTTCCTTTCTCTCACCTAAGACTTCTGTTAAACTTCAATTAACAGCTGAGTCCAAATTAAACAGCAATGCCTTTTTCCAGCGGGGTTGTGGCTGCATAATTTGATAAAATAAATGCAAGTCTCAACTAGATGGCGGGGCTTTTTGCAAGTTGACAAATATTCCATTCTTATAGAATCTCTTTGGATGTGTAAAACCTCTTGAATCCCACCAAGTCACTGGCTACCCACTTGAGGTTGTTCTGATCTGCTCACATTGCACATTCAAATATGAATGTTTACATTTTTGTCAATACGGACATGTCACACATGGTTAGCTAGGTTAGATTCTCCACAATTTAATCATTCAGGTATTTTTACTGAAACACTGAGCACCAGAGTATAATTCACTCAGATTTGCTGGCATGGTAATCAAGAAAGACACAAAGAAGTGGTGACTCCCTACACTAGAAGTGGTCATCAATTCTGTATATGTGTAGATTCCTCGATTATTTATATTATTTTAGTCCATAAGGGTCCACTGATAAAAAATCTTTTTTTTTTCATAAAAATTGTTGTAAATATTGTTGCGTGAAGTCCATTGCTCACTGTCTGCTACTTTTATTCATAAAATGAAGACTGTTTCAACTGATATATACAATATTTTGTTTCCCTCCTGCACCATCTTGTTGGGTATGCTTCTTTTTATTACCTCACTGGCTACAAAACAAAGGTCTCCCCACTTTTTTTCTGTGTAGTCTTTGTCTCACTTCTTTCCTCTTGCCGCCATCATCTTTTTCGTCTTTCATCCTTTCTAAGATATTTCGATAGGTCTCTCTCTCTCTCTCTCAGAGCATTTTAAGATTGGCTGTTGGAGCTAGGTCAAATAAATGAGTCTTTACTGATAACTGATTTTTGTACACTTAATATTTATACTACTTAAAGGCCCATTCCATATAGACTCAAGTATAGGTTGGTTGTGTTCAGCGATTGAAGCAAATGAGATCCTGGGATAATAATTGATGTTTTACTGTAGACTCTATATGATTTTATGTAAAGATTACAAGTTGGGTTTTTTTATTTTTTTTCATCAGTTGTGTTCCTCCTCTCCCTCTCTCCCCCAGGCCCTGGAGAGTGTGCAGGTCTTGTGTAAGGTGCAGGGCCTGGACTCAGTGATGGAGCTCTTTAGACAACATATGGGCCAGCTGCTGGACTGGCTGTCTGCCTCTGTCAACACCTGGTCCAGTTACTCCCCACAAAGACTCCAACTGCATATCATAGTCATACAGTCAGGTGAGAAGTGAAGCCTGAATGTGCACAAGACATTGCCAAATTATACAGCAGGTGCTGAAGTTTGCACGTACGGAGACACAATAATGGTCAAAGATATACAGTAAGATTTTGAGAAACGGGCCTGTCAAATGACCTGTTAATGATGGGAAAATCACTACATCAGTCATCAGTCTGAACATGCCTTTTTGGTCCATTTCACTGCAGACCGTTGGTGAAACTACATGATCTAAATCATTATTTATTAAAGGAATCCTTCACCCACAAAATGATCATTTGTATGTCATTTACTCACCATGTGTTACCTTGAATTTATGAAGAAAACTCTGTTTTTCTTGCAAGCTGCCACAGTAAACAAAGAATCCAAAAGCAGAGAGAGTTCTTGGTAATTGAGTAAAACAGGGCAGTTTTTAACAACCGCAAAACTATATCAAAACATACTTTTTCAACCTCTCAAACAACTTATGCAGTATAATCCAAGTCTCAGTCATCAGTATCAGTATCAGTCGTCATATGCTCAGTACTTCTTAAACACATGCTTTTTTGCTAAACCCTGACTATTCATGACACTTCCACATGAGTATCACAAGTTGGCAAACATGCATTTGAATGCTGCTTGTGCATTACATTAAGCAGAGAAAAAAATGTGCATGTGTTTTGGGAGTACTGAGAGTTTGGCCGGATAAATGAGACCTGGATTATATGATACATGTTGTGTGAGAGTTTGTGAAAGAATGTCTTGATAAAGTTTTGCTGTTGTTTAACGCAGTCCCCCGTAGATTCCTCATTAACTGGTGGCATGTGAAAAAAACCCCAATCTTCTTCACAAATTCAACTCAACAGGCGGTGAGTAGTTGATATACAATTGATCATTTTGTTGGTGAAGTATTCCTGTAAACATTACTTCATGGTGCAATTTGTGCAGCCACTCTTTCCTTAACTTCTTCAGACACACGATACATAATATTTGAAACGTCAAGCTGTTTGTCCTGTTCACACATGATCCATCATAGAGACAGCACATCAAAACTAGCAGCTGTCAAAGCAGCAACATAGATTCTCTCTTGTAGAAAAGTTCCAGATAGTCTACTAAAATTCTTGTAATGTGTCCAAATGGATCATTTTCTGCTATCTGTACATATAGAAGCAGCAAAAAGCGTCCTCCTCGTCTATGCTTTCACATAGTAACCCACAGTGCTCCTGAGAGGTATGTAGGCACCAGAAGTTGGACGTGTAAGTGTCAATAGTGGTTGGAGCAATTGTCAGCACCACTTGATGGATAGAGGGGCTGTCAAATGAAGCAATATTTAAGGTTAAAATCTATATGATTTATTGCTTGACGCTTCAGTGGGTGCGTGCTGTTCCATTGTTATTGTCCAAGATGAATGCCCAACAGTGACCCTCACTCAGAGACACAGTCAAAGAATTTTTTTTACCCAAGCAAAGAGGCTCACGGTCAAACATACACACACCCACACACACACACACACAGAAAAAAGGGCTGTCATTAGCACCGGTTGGCTTACTGACTTTTTTAAATCCCTGTCTCTCCCTTCGTTTGTGTCTCCGACTTATCTAGAGGGGTTAGTCCGTGCTTGTGTGTGTGGTGCAGCGGGTTAAAAAGCTGTGACCCTGTCTTTGGTGCTGAGACTTCCCGTTACCGCCCTCTATACCTTATAATCCTCCATCATCAGCACCTCCATATGCCATACTTTCATCTCCATCCTTCTCTCCCGCCCTCCCTTCTCTTTCTAATTGACTGGGCAGCTGGGTACCCCTGTAATCCCCGTACACACACACAGATTCTCACACACACTCCCACGGCTAACTGACCAGTCCATTCTAAGTCCACTCAGTGATCCCAGCTCAGGTCACTACATCAAACAGCACCACAGCCGCCTGCTCTTGACCTTCCCCTGGATCAAGGCCACTTTGAAGCTCTCTTTGTGTGGTGTGTGTGTGTGTGTGTGTGTGGTGTCTGTGTGTGTGTGTGTGTGTGTGTGTGTGTGTGTGTGTGTGTGTGTGTGTGTATGCGTGTGTCTGTTTTGAGCATGTTGAATGCTGCTCTAAGCTTCCCTTGGTTTCGTTTCTACAGATGTGATCTTTGCTCTCTTAACAGGACCTGAGTGACTTTCTTACGGGCAGCCCAACAGACAGCGTGTGGCTGTTTTGTTTGATGTGCACATGATTCATAGAAAGTGGCCCTCTGCTGAACAATTGACGGTAGTTATTTGACAACTGAGAATTGGTCATCTTGCTTGCTCATCAGCTCTTCACACACCCCATCTGTGTTTGTTGGAGACAGGAACAGTTATTGCCCTTTCATATCCTCCTCACAGTCTTTTGTCCTTTAGCTGGTGTGTCCGGCCAGTTGTGTGTCAACTAGAGCTCGCTCTTTCTCTTTGCTGGGGGTTAAAGGGATATTGGGATTTTTTAAGTGGGGTTGTATGAAGTACTTGTCTATATAATTACATATAGTAGATGGTGGTCTGCATGCCCCCTGTTTGGAGAAGCAGGCTGGTGACCTGATCTGACAAGGAACTGAAGCAATATATTGCTTTCTTCATTGCCAGACTCCATTGAGAAAAACAGTGATTTACCTTTGCTGAACACTAGAGCTGCAGGTCTACCACTGCCCGTGGGGGGGTCTCTTACTATTTGATTGTGGCATTTCAAGTGGTTAGTTTGGATTCACCAAAATCAAATAACACAAACTAAGACACTGATTGAGGTAGCAACAGACCAACAATTCCTGTGTACAGCAAGATAAAATTTCTGTTTTTGTCAGTGCAGTTGTGAGGCTTTAAAAGAGAGCATAGACGAGAACTGAAGCTGCGAACAGCTTGCCTGTTGGAGCGCGCTGTCTGACGAAAAGGAAAAGCGGTGAAAATACTCTTAATATGGAGAACACCATGTCTGTTACAGATTTTCTTTTTGTGGGACTTATAGGTGGCTACAGTGCATCTTCATGCTGTTTTCACTGGAGGACAGCTAGTTAGCTGTTAGCAGACGGTGGGCAGCTGTGTGTTGGAGCAAACTGAGCTAATAGAGCTAACAGCTAGTGGAGCTAAACATACAAACTGCCTTTTCTGTAGAACGTTTTTTTAAGTTCATGCTTAGGTAGAAAACACTATTAAAATGTACTAAAATGTGGTCGTCAAATTTAGGGGCCTGGTGGACTCTGAGGCCACTGCTTAAAACTATAATCTTCTATCCAAGGCTGTGTTTGTATGCGTGTACTTAAACTTCCTATTGCTGCCTTATCATATCAAGTCTGTGTGTACGGCGACCTGCAGACGTCTCCTTAAACACCTCTAGTTAAATGACACACCCTTTGATTCATACTTTCCCGTTAGATAAAAAAGGTCTTTCTTTCACTCTCTCTCTCTGTTTTCCCATATCTTTTCGTGACACCACCCTCTGGCAGTCTCAGGATTTCCTCTGTCTCCTCTCATGTCGGAACAATTCAGAGTCCAAACAGGGCTTGGACACTTATCACTCATTACACACACTCACGGATTACTATAAATAGCTCTGTAAACATGTAGTCAGACTGTTGGTGGGTGTGTGTGTGTGGGCATGAGGCTAACTGGGAATACTTGCATTGTAAGTTTCTCATTTTTCCTGTAATAGACACTTGTATAGAAACGCTCTGTCCCACAAAGACCTTTTTATGTCTCATTTCCTCTGAGCTCTGTGTCACTGTCTCCCCAGTCCATTGAGGTCTCTATAACTCAAGCCCTCTGGCCAGTGGAAAACATAAAAAGTCTTAACTGGTAACTTCCAGATTTTTCAACCTGGACCCTATTTTCCCATGTTTTTGTGTCTATGGGACTAATGGAAACAACATTTTCTTAAGTTGGTCCAGCATTGAGAGAGAGGGCTGCAGCCGGCGGCTGTGGGACAAGCTGCAATGTAACCACGGGGAGCAATATTGCACCGTCAATGTACTTCCACCAAAAATGTGTGTGTTTTCTTCGCTAAAAGTTATTATTTGTCTGGTAACATTATGCAAAGGATCCCTACTGAAATAGGCCTAAACCTAGACCTAGAGTAAGATCCTTTTTGTTTAACCAGAAACAGCCTTAAAATCACCACTGCCAAACCCACCAGGCGCAATTTAAATAAACCGTAATCTTATGATCTTAAAACACACTTCATTCAAAGTCAACAGAAAAAAAAAAACTCACAAAACTGTCTTGGTTTTTCTTTCCACTGTTCAAACAATCACTAAATCACCAACTGTTTCATCCTCATTGTTGCTTACTATTATGTGAAACAAATAAACAAATAAAATATGCTGGCATTATCCATGTTAAAATTATTTTGGGTGTTGTTTGTGGTTAAAAAAAAGGATGTTACTCTTTAGCAAAAAAGTCTATTGACGTGACACCAAAGACTGAACTCATAAGGTTCAATCTCGTTATTATCATACTGCAATAGTAGGAGCATCCCATAACTGCAACATTTGTGGTTCATTTAAGGCCAGAGATCTTTGTTGCACCCCTTTCCCCCTTTTCTTCTCATATTTGCTGCTACATATTCTACAACAAACTATCCAATAAAAACACACTACACCAAAAAGTTGAATTAGTAGTAACACAAAACCTTGTGTGTCTGTGTGTTTTAGGTCCAGTGATCGGGGAGTTCGTGAGCCAGTTGATGCCTCTGCTGTGCAGCTGCCTTCAACCAGACAGAGACCCAGAGATGAGGATGAGCATTTTCACAATGCTTGCTAAGTTACTGCTGGATGCAAACAACACACTGGATTCCCAGGGGTGAGAGAGTCACATGCACACATTAACATATCAATATGTGCACATAGCTCACAGAGAACCACAGTATTGAGCCCTAAAGCCCAGAAATGAGTTAGCATTTCAGCACCTCCAGTTCCCTCGTCTCAGTCGGTTTTTGAATAGGTTTTTGGTTATATGCCTGAAATAATGTCTGTGGTTAACACAAGCTGAAGCAACGTTTTGTTCTACGACATAAAAAAAAACATCAGCTAATACCCTACTATGAAATTTAAAACATTTATGTGTCTCAAAATATAACTGCTTACAAGTAGCTAAAGGATACTCCAGACTGTCATTACACCTAGCTGCACTTAACATGACTTTACAGCCTCGTTATAGGAGCAACATTAGCTTTTCTGCCGTAATCCAAAATCCATTGGAAAAATCCCATTGGCTTTTTGACAAGGTCACCACAGCATTGCTAACCTCTGCGTCACCCTACAGAAAAACATCTCTTCGTGGACACACTATTGTTCTCCCACTTTGCAGACATTTTCATCTGCTGTTCTTCTTTGAATTATCTTTCAATTGCTGCTGGTTGCTTTTGAGATCTCCAGCAGTGGGTCACATGCAGAAAAAGTCACCAAAACTTCACACCTGCCCCGCCCATGGTCCTGTCCTGCTGGCTGTCCTTTTCATACAAATGTTGTTTGGATGCTGTTACTTTCTCCACAGCCGGACAACTGTGTACCCTCTTTTTGCTATTGTTCCTTTAATACAGAATGGAGAGGCAGCATATTACTGCCTCGAGCAGCCAATGTAAAAGGGGCTGTGGTCTCTTTGGGAGTATCAATTAGGCGAAGTGAAATCACTTCCCAGCATGCCTAAAGAGGACAAAAAGCAAATGATGTCCGAATCACTCGTCAGTGATTTAGTAACACCTTTTAATGGTTATTGACTGATGAATGAAGGATAGGAGGGATGTCCGACAACCAGAGAGGAGCTCCCGTTCTGGGCTCTTCCTCCCTGCGGCCCCCCTCACCCTCCAGGGTCCCTCTGAGCCCTCAGCTGTGCAGCCTGCAGGCCGGGCTCAGAGCTCTAATCTGAGGGAATGCATTAAGCTTGAGGCCCTCTCCGGGTGCCAGCGATCATAGCAGCTGCTGCTGTCGATCAGAAAGACAAACCTCGTCCATGAGGTTGCCATGGAGACATCTGTGTAGCATGTAACTAACCCTAACCCTGCAGCCAAACGGTCCATCAGGCTTTCCAATGGTTAATATGAGGTACAGTCTTGTGGCATGAGCCTGGCAGGAGTTTAAAGAATATAAAACAAAATAATATCCTTGTCAGTGAAAAATGTTGCATAAACAACAAGTGTTCTTAAGCCAAAACATTCTGCTGACTTTGCCAAAAACGTAGAAATTGGAACTTTGCTTTCAACTTTCATCTGATTATTTTATCCATTAATGTGCATATTAGACAAAAGAGGCCTCTGTCTCTTCCCCCCGCCCAGCGCGGCCACCTGTGCTGCAAACTGCTTCTCTCATTCCTCAGCTACATCTCTGGTAATCACAGGACCATCAGGAGACAGAAATCAAGTTACACCTTCAAAAGGTTTCAAACAAAATGCTTAACTCACAGCATGTGGGGCTGTGCGGTCTGCCATAATATTTCCATTCATGCTCATCTCATCCCTCCATTCATGATTTATGGCCTGATTTTCGCTCAGCAGATTGGAGCCCACACACACACACACACATGCACACGCAATAGATGTCATCAAGAGGACAATGATAGTCATAGAGAAAACCTCTTCTCTTTGTTCCTCAACCAAAATGACATAATGACAGTCCGCTATAGAACAAGCAGAAAGGGAAAGTAAGTTTGTGCACATGTAAGTGCCTTTCATCCTCACACATAATGTCTTTGTTTCATGTGGATTTGTGCGCTGTGATTAAAAAGCTGAGTGTGAAATTTAAGTAGAAGGTGATGTGTGAGAATGAAAGTTCATTCTCATTTCTCTGGATGTGGCAGGCTGAAGTTATTTGCCACTTAAAAGGGAGGTAAGAGTGTGTGCTTTCATGCATGTGTGAACTGCAAGAGGCATCCTTCTTTAGTTTTGATTTCAGCTTTCAAGACATAAGACAAATTGAAAAACTGCTACTGGGGTGAGATTTCCCTCTTATACCAAATGTGGTTTACCTTAAAGAGATATTTTGGATTTTATGAAGTAGGGTTCTATGAGGTAATTATCCAAAGTGTATTTTTGTTAGTGTATTATTTACAATGATTGATGCTGATGATGATGGAGTACCACCACGGAAGCTACACAATGTACTGCTGTGGACAGGGCAGAACTTATTTTAGCCACCTAAAAAAAATCAATAACATTTTCAGTGTGTGCGATATTTTGAATTTTTGGTGCTGCTTTACCTTTGTGGTGGACTGCCATTTGCAACAGGGAAATTGAACTAAATGTACAACTTTTTTATGCTTCAAAGTCACCAGATCTCATTGACATTCATTTTACCTTGTTGAACACAGGAGCTGTTAGTCTAGCATTGCCTTGATCAGTTAGTTTGTGTTGTTGTGTGACGTTGTTGTTTTAAAAGGTTATTTCAGTAACACAGTAACACAAGCTAACCACTGATCAAGGCAGTGTTAGGCCAGCAAATCCTGTGTTTTAGAGAGGTAAAATTACTGTTTTTACCCATGGAGTCTGGTGGCAAGGCAAAGCATTGAAAATATTCTAAATATGTTGCACATCTAAGCTGACACAGATTGTTTTAGGGGCCTGCTTCTCCAAACTGGGAGCACAGTGATTGTCATCTACTGTATGTAATACACTGACTATGGATATGTACCTCTGACAACCCCGCTTCAAAAAATCAGAGCGACCCCTTTAAATTTCTTTAAGGCCTGTTACTAACTTTAAACAAGACCAAATGAAGCAGATCTTTTTTGTGCATGCATTAGGAATGACCCTGTATTCAGTAATAATCTAGAAAATTCATAGTACAAAATATTACCTTAACATAATTGCAGATTCTTTATCAGTTTAAGAAAGTATGATTGAAAGACTTAGCTTAAACCTGGAAAAAATAAATGAAATTGACTTTTTTTTTTACAAAATCAGTATATATCAGTAAAGGTATACACAAAGATCCATAAAATAATCAAACTGATGTTCAGAGGAATTACTTGTATTCCAGCATTATGCTGTAAATGAGAGTAAATGCATCAAATACAAACTTAAATAACAAATTTATTTAGAATCAGTTTTTTGGACAACAGACATTGTGGCAAGAAGTACAAAGGGGGACAATTAAAGCAATTTTTTGCTGAAATCTGATACCTGATGTTACTGAATTACTGCCCAATCCAACTCGATGACAAATTTTGATGTAAATGTATTATGTAAATTTTCCGCTGTGTTGCGCTGAGAGATCACTGTTTGCTCTGCAGTTGCTTTGTGACCATAAAGGTCACAAACAAAATTCCCCGGATATGTGTGTGTTTGTGCACAGTGAAAGGTGAAAGTCCCACTCTTCTTTTCCTCTGGACATCATCCCTGCTATGTGGAAAAATGTCTTTCCATCTCCTGGCGTCATTCATGATGAGCTTTCAACACCTGTCAAGACGAAGAGGCTGAGTTCAGGCAGCAGAGCGTCATCATAGCTGTATTACTGGCACACAGTCTCCCCCTATTGGCACTGAAACATTACAGCATATTTTGTCAAATGTCATGACAAGTTTGTTGTGACACCAGCTAAAAAACCAGAGGCGAGACGCAGATTAGCTGCTGTTGGAGTTGGTCTGGACCAAAGGGGCAGAGCAGACTCTGGTAGTGTGTGAGAGGATGTCAGAGGGCCTAAGCCAGCGTGGAAAACAGGGAGAAGGGAAAGGACACCCAGATGTTTCACTTCTCGCCTCCTGCTTCTCCTCCACTGCACCCCCCCCAGCCTTACATCAAGTGTGGGAAAATAACTGCTGCATAGCCATTTGTTACAGTTTCCTCAACAGTCATCATCATTCACTTGTCCTCAAAATGGGAGCTATTGCTTGTTAGTTGATAAAAATGCATAAAAGCCCGTTGCAAATTCTCAGCAATTCTCTGTCTCCATGTTTTCTCTCTCTGCCTCCCTCCAGGTATTTCCGTGCTGAGTCAGAGAAGTTCCTGTGTGACATCTTGCTTCCTAACCTGGTGTGGCATGCAGGCCGCACTGCTGCTGCCGTCCGTACTTCAGCCCTCAGCTGTGTGCTGGCCCTGCTGCACGGAGGAGCCATCACACCTGGACAGGTATACATATACACATAAATGCTGCAGAGATGATGTACACAAAGGTACATATGACCCAAAGGGGTTTAGGGCAGGGTATCAGTTAAAAAATGACAGTGACACTGGTACAAATATAGTACTTCTTTTGATAAATTTTACTGCCTCCTCACAGGTGATTGCTTTGGCCAGAGGCATTGCATTTTCAGGTTTTCCATTTGCCCCACTCTCGCAAACGCGATATTTCAATAATGCCTTGAGGGAACTTTCTCAAATTTCGCAAAAACATCCACTTGGACTCAGCAATGAACTGATTAGATTTTGATGATCAAAGGTCAAGGTCAGTGAGCTTTTGCGTCCGTTTCATTCTCGTTAATACAATATGTCAACAAGGTCTTGAGGGAATTTCTTCAAACGTTTTATAAATGTCCACAAGGACTCAAGGGTCAATTGATTAAATTTTGGCGGATAAAGGTCACTGTGATTTCACAAAACAGGTTTTCGGACAAGAATTCATCCACCAGTTATGACAAAATTTCACACAAATTTCAAAAAAGACAAAATTATGAAGTAATGACATTGTATATCTAAAAGGTCAAAGGCCACCTTCACTCTGACATCATCATTTTTTGCAAAAAACTTTTCTGTCCATTATTCCACACCATAACTCAGGAAGAGAAGTGGAGGCATTTGGTCAGATACTAAATTTGTGAGTAATCTTGGGTGTCCACCTTGAAACTGTGCTTATTGAGTCTTCTGTGCTGCTGGGTTGAGTATGTGTGTGAAGCATCCATGTTTTAGAATTTGTATCTTCTTTTCAGCAACATTTGAGGCAAAGCTATAGTCATGTCTACATGTGAGTCTGGATCGGCATGGATGCAAACTGTAACTGCAACTTGACTGGTTTGCAGAGGCATACAATAGCAAGACTGCAGTTTTTCTACTTAATTAGGCATCCATCATGTGAATGAAAGTATCAGTTTGTCTAAAATACCACCTGACATTACAGGTGTGTAGTGTAGCAATACTTTGAAGTTTTTGGTGGCATCTTGGCATCAAATTCACAGAGCTCTTGTGTTGTACTGCTTAAGATCGGTCTTTGTCTCAAGATCACTTTTTGAAGGTCTCAGTCTCAGACTGGACTGCATTTTTACTTGGTCTTGTCTCGATTTTACACAAAAAGAAATCATATTTTAATTCAAGATCGGTCAAGACCAAAGCTGCAGGGAAATCCCCATACATTAAGGTCACCTCTGCTATGTGTGGCATCATGACATTTGTCATGATACAGTTTTACATCCACATGTACAGTGTGACAGTGAAAGAGGTTATTTGTTTTCTGTGTGTGTTTTTATGTGAATGTGGATTTTGCAGATCAATTTAGGAGTGTTTATGGTTTGTATGTTCCCTATTTTATCAAAAGTATCTCATGTAGTCTGGGACTGACACTGGTCTGGTCTCGGGCTTGATTAGGTCTTGCACTGCCTTGGTCTTGGCCATGACTTTAGGTGGTCTCAACAACAACATTACCACACTCCACTCTACCACACCAGAGACTGCTGTAGTACTGGGCTAATTACACATTGCATTACATTGAAGGAAAATTGTGGTGTTTGGCTGTGAGCAAAACCATACCTGTAGTCATTTTTTAATAGATTTGTGCACAAAAAGGATCAAATGCAAGTGTCATTTGGAGAAGTTATCTGTACTTGACACCTTAAAGGGATATCGAGTATCGATATGCATCCCTGCAGAGTTTACATCTATTTCCTCCTGTGCAATGGGACCCATAAGAATTGGCAGCAAGCACCGGATATGAAAGGTCTCCAGTAGTACGTACTTCTAATCTCCAGTCTGCAGAAACACTTTTTATTGACTCAGCTGTAAAGGAAAAGATGTGGTAGTGCATTCTTTTCATCCACCAGGAGTTGACATTTACTTCAAATTCTCTGTTTTGTCCATTTCACATCAAAATAGACGGTCCCTCTTGGCCATTTAGGAAAATATATCATCCGCCATCTTTCTCCCCTTGGCTGAAAGAGCTGGCCACGGCAGGTAACAGGTGTACGCGGGGGCAAGCGGGTTCACATACCTTTGTCCGCATGGAACAATGCTTCCACTGTTCCAGGCCCTTGTTGTGCGGAGGAACTATCACCGGGACATGCCCTTGCACCTGCCTGTCAGAGCATGTGCCCAGTTACAGTATGTGTGCTCACACACACATCTGGCTATGTTTGTCCTTGCGTGTGCAGAGTGACCAGTTGAAACTGGCTCACACACCCCTTCTATTCACACGTCTTTAACTACAGGGCTAAGCAAACAGCTGGGGGACAATGTGAGCGCGGGTGTGGGTGTGCGATCAAACTTTTACTATCTACTGGCACCCTAACGTCCTCACAAGAATAGAAACTCTGGAAAAGTGGTGACTAAACAGGACCTTGATGCTCTCGGGTTCAAAATCAGGTTACAATAGAGAAGAAATAAACAACATGTCCTGATCGGTATAACAACAGAAGATTATGTGTGTATTTCCGCAGGCAAATCAAACAACCTTTTCATTTAGAGGGACATTGTTTCCTCACGACTCCCTGTAAAAACAATTAGCTGCTCTGGTTACACTTGGCACCTTCAGTTTGTCACTGATGTAATGCCGGATCACTTCCCTGCCAAATTTTCCTCCTCTTTCTGCTTCATTCCCTCCCTCTCCCCTCGCTCCTGGTTTTTTTACTGTTTCGCCTGTGCGGTTTCGATAGCAAACAGACGGGGTGACAGAGGTTTTAGCCATTACCTCTTGGCCTGTGGGTCTGCACGCTCAGCCTCACCTTGTTTGTCCATTTCCTCTGTTTCTCATCTGCTGGTGTGATGAAAACATTGGTCTTCACTGTACTTCTAAAGTTGGGCTCCATGCCCGCGTGTCTGTACAAACTGATCCAGACCTGATGTGAATCTGTCATGCTTTAGGTGATATTTCACTTTGCTGAGAAAGGAAAAAACACAATTCAACATAAATAATCCAAGAAAAGTGTGGAAACCGCTTTCCTGGGGATGTGTTGTCACTTTTGCTTTCCAGCATTTTCTTTTTTGGTTATCATTGTTGATAACTGAGTTGTGTGAATGAATAGGAAGCACACAATTGAGATGGTTTTGGTTCCTGCCACAAAGAAAACTATAGTTTCCATGGCCAGCCGCTGCATTAACACACACTTTCAACAGAAAAGACACGTGAACCCATTTAGAATACATTTTTAAAGGCTTAACACAAAAAAAAAAAAAGATTATGTAATGCAGAATATTTTGTAAAATAAAGACATGCTGTGAATTTTGGAAATGATGACATCTATCTTTTTTCATAAAATTCTTTTGGTTTTTTTGGACTTCACAACACTCTAGAGTTACTTGAAATGTTTGATGTTTGCAACAAAGCTATGCAGCCACCACTGGAATCAAAGTCTACAAATAGTATCATACTAATAATAGAAGTTTAGCCCAATCTTTATCCACAAGTGTGCATAAATTTGTTTAGACAGAATAAATACACTATTTAGTACAACCCCACTTTGTCACCCAAAAACACCTTTTTTTTAAATCTGTGTTAGTGCGTCTGAATTGTACAGAGCTCGTGGGCTGACTTTGAGCTTGTCATGTAACATTTAAAAGTATGCTGGTCTGTCTGTCCTGTGTGCAGCTGCTGTGTCTGGAGGACAAACTGTGTCCCCAGGTGTTGTCAGCCCTGGAAGAGGACTCCCAGATGGCAAGACTGCTGTCTTGTCGTTCCCTGTCTGCCATTCTCAGACTCATAGGAACCAGTTTGCACCCTGAAGCCCTCAACAAGATCTATCCCGGTACGTGAAGAACACATTCACAGAAATGGATACATTTTGTCATACTGTACGCTGATATTTACATGCACGCTTTGTATTTTTTTCTGTATAACCACATCACAGTTAATGCATGGGGGAACATTTTACATCATTTATAATGTCTGCTCTCACTGATATTATCTAATGATTTCGTAAAAATGTGATAAAGGAAAACTGATCCTCGAATTTGCAAATTTTAAACAGTTATATCGAGGATCAAAATTAAAAGCATTAAAGCAGCTCAAAGGCTGACATTGTGTTTTTTTTTTGTTGCTGATCTAATTTTTGTGTGTGGGTGTCTGTCGTCCACAGAGCTGCTGAAGCGTCTGGACGACAGCAGTGAGGAGGTGCGCAGCGTCGCACTGCAGGCCCTCGGGCTGTGGCTGTCCAGCCTGACCAAAGACTACAGCCCTGAGCTCTTTGCTCCTCATCTGCAGCTCCTCTTCCAGCAGCTCCTCCTGCACCTGGATGACCCCGACAGCTCGGTGCAAGACCAAGTGCTCGGTGAGGATGGGTGGGGATCTGCAACCTCAGAGATGAGGATAGGGTGTTGATAGTTAGTTTATATTTTGGGCTCACAGATTTATTATGTGTAAAATGGAGCATAGCTTTTCCCTCAACTCTGTATGAGTCCCGACTATTAATCATTGCCATAACTCTTAACAAAAAACAGGAAACTTTTTTTTTTACCAGTGCTGATAAGAATAAGGAGGGATTTTGAAGATAACGTAATGGGATACATAATATGAAACATCCTCATGTGCGTGTACTGTATATAACTTGATATGGACCTTATGACCGTGATTATCTGATAAACCTGTTCAGCAGATACAGATAGTGAAGATGATTGTGGTGAATGTGAGGTGACGATGAAAGCAGAGTTAAGCCCTGATGATCTGCAGACCGGCCTACTGCGTCCGACACTCACAGAGGGATGAGAGGAATTTGGGGTATCCTCTATCAAACACCAGATTATTGCCTGGCACACTGCCAGCAGATTCCCCCTGTCTTTTACTTCAGAGGTTCTCTGTTATCCTTTGTTTCCACACAATTTATCATCCAAAGCAGCTCAAGCAATTCCTCCTGCCAAAGCAGGGCCTTAGGGGCTGGGCTGATGGTGGCCTTCAAGAGTGAAAAACAGGATCCAGATATGGATAAGCGCCCACCTGAGAGAGATACTTCCCAGCTTAAAGGAACGTTTCACCCCAATATCAAAAACACATATATTTCCTATCACCTGTAGTGCTATTTATCAATCTACATTTGTTAGTTGCAGAGTGTTGGAGATATCGGCTGTAGAGATGTCCATCTTCTCTTTAGTATAATGAAACTAAAAGGCACTCCACTTGTGGTGCTTAAAGCGCCAAAATACAGTCAAATACATTTGAAAAACTCAACAGCAGTGTGTCTTTTCAGATATCATGATGTTACTCAAGATAACCCACAGACCTTGTTGTAGGCAGCTTTGTGTGGGAACTCTTTTCTTTCACCTGAAACTAAAGGAAGCGTGCATCTACTGCTAGATTTCTCAGGCCAAGGAGGACACTATTAATGTTTACATCTCACACTTATACGAGTATGAGGCTCTCTTCCATGAGTAGATGAATGCTTCCTTCTGCGTGGTGATCCGGTTAGCAGGTGTGTATAGGTAGAAAGAAAATAGTTCCTATATGAAACCGCTCACAACAAGGTCTGTGGATTATCTTGAGTAACGTCATGATTTCTGGAAAGACACATTGCTGTTGAGTTTTTTTTTCCTTGTGCAGGGTGTAGCCATCTAGCTCCATTAAGGCCCTGACACACCAAGCCAACGGTCAACTGTCGATAATGTTAGGCTGTCAGTGAGTGTCTATTGCGCTAGTCGCTATGGTGTGCTGCACCACTGGTTCTCGGTGGCCCTTTTCTGAATTTATGTGGATTGTTGCAATCACAACATCACAAAATCCTGGAAGGACTGGTATCTCAAGAACACCTCAAGGGAATGTGTTCAAATTTCAAACAAACATTCACTTGGACTCAACAATGAGCTGATTAGATTTTGGTGGTCATAGGTGAAAAGTCAAGGTCCCTGTGACCTCTTCTGTCTCATTCTTGTGAACATGGTATTTCAAGAACACCTTGAGGAAATTTCTTCAAATTTGACACAAATAGTCGAGTGGACTCAAGGATGAACTGATTAGAATTTGGTGGTTAGAGTTTAAGGTCACTGTGACCTTGCATCCATCTCATTTTTTGTGAATACAATATCTGGAGATGGCCTTGAGCGACTTTCCTCAAATTTGGCATAAACGTCCACTTTGACTCAAGAATTAAATGATTAGATGTTGGTTATTGAAGGTCAAAGGTCAAAAGTCAAGGTCACAGTGACATCATAAAACATGTTTTTGGCCATAACTCAAGAGCCTTGGATGCACACCTCAAAACTGTGCTGGTTGTATAAATCCTCTGTGCTGCTGCGGGAAAGATGTGTGAAGCATACATGTTGCACACTGTAAGTGCATCTTGACTGGTACGCAGAGGCATACAACTGCTTGGTGCTATATCTAGTTACGTTTTGGTTGAAGTGTCCCTTTAATTTGCGATCCCATATATCTGTATAACTCCTCCTCCAGTGCAGCAGGGGTAGACTGTGCTATTTGTCTGCTTCTCAACACAGGATCTCCCTCCAACACAGTCCCGCCTAATGTTTACCACATGGAGAACCCCCCCTTCCTCTTGCCACCTTTTCACATCTGTCCTCACACCCATCCCACTTAATCCCTTTGTCTTTTATTTGTCCATCTAACTTCCTTCTCTCATGCCCAGTGTTTTCAGTGACAGATCTGTAGCTACACAGCTGTGTTTTATTGTTGTATCAGTGGAAAGTCTGAGTGGCTTCTCCTGAAGTCTGTGTAACCAAGGCTCCGCTCCTCTGGACTTTCACTCTCTCCCACTCTCATGGATGTTAGCTGTCATTACTTCTGACAGGACACAGGTGAGCACTGATGCCTTAGCCATCGCAGAGAGGCCTCTCTACGGGATCTCTCATCTTCATACGGCTAGACATAGAGTAAAAGACATTCACACACTCACCAGATGCAGCAATAGCTTCCATACCGTGAATTTTAGTCCTGCATGACAGCTTTTGAAATCCCTCCAAGGACAATAAGCATTTTTGTTGTTGCCATTGGTTATGAAAGTGTCTGTAACCTTGACTGCAGAAGGCAGAATAACACATGTAGATCAACTTTATGAACCGGCCTTCGCCCACATACTGAGTGATTTTGTGTGTTGTGCGTGTGCATTTTGAGGATCCACTTTGATAAACTACACCATAATTCTGTATTTTCCTGCTTTAACATGAAAGGGATCATTTTTGAGAATTTATTTTCTGTCTCAACCTGCTGGACATGATTTATCTTCAACTCATGCTCTGGCTAAAAGCTACTTGCTAAAACTGATACTGGTTAACGGATAAGTCAAGGAGTATTTTATAATTTTCTTATTGTCAACAAATCCCATAAAAAAAGTCTTAAATCAACATTGAATTGATCCTCCTATCAAGTGTTGTCTGCTTTATGACACTGCACTGATAAATATCACAGTAATCAGTAGCATCTGTTCTTTAAAGACAACTTACTGAATGCCTCTCAGTTAAACATCACGTCAGGACAGTGGAACCACCAATACTCAAATACAAAAATACTCATTTTTGTCAGGTGAGGATCCTCAGAGAAGTTTTGTTTTTGTTGGAACATTTCAGCAAAACTGTTTTTTCCTCAGTTTTGATTATCATAAAAATGGTCTTAAATTTCATTCATGTGGAATTGAAAAAGTCTTAAAAAGTCTTGGATCCAACTTGCTATTAGCTGTAGAAACCCTGATTGTAAACCCGGCTATTTCCCATTATAAAATTCTCAGTGTTGCAAGTAATTAATCATGATTTGTGCCCTAAACTGTGACCTGTTGGTTCCTTGAATTTGAGGGAATTGGGAATTTCAGGAAACTGGAAAGTCCTTGCATTTTTATGTTTAAATAAAGCGTGGGAACCCTGTTTAAACATGCTTGGCTATTACATACTGTGCATTGAAGCCATTATGTTATTTTTTGACTTAAGCAGTTCTCATGTCTGAAAATGCATCACTAACGACAGAAGTTCATTACTGTTTATCAGCCTCAGAGTTTGCCCTCATTTATCTCCCATACAGTGTGAAAATACAAATATGATCCATTGTGTGCGAACCAGCTCTTCAAACTGCGATCCCTGTGAAGTACAGTAGATTCTTAGACAGCCCGGAGTCTCTTTGTGAAATAAGATGACCTCACATCTTGCTGAGTGATCGTCTGTATCTGACAGCACCCGTAACCGCCTGCGCCGCAAATGTGGAAGCATTCCTCTCTCTCATGCACAGCTCTGTTTGAAGCTTCTTTTTTTTTCCCCTCCTCGCTCTCTTTCTTCCTCTCTATCTCTCTTTGTTCCTTTTAATAGTTGATCCCATTCTTATGCTTCTTGAATTTCAAACGCATATCTCTGAAGTGGCTTGATGTGTGCAGCATGTCCTGACAGCATGACGGACAGCACCGCCAACCCCCCTCTGTCTCATCCCTCCTGCTCTCACTGTTCCAGTCTTCCACCCTGATAATCCCACCGTCCTGGCAGCAAGGCCGCTACCTGCTCAATCACACAGACTGTTGGCACGGGTATCACTCACTTCTCACAAGTCATCATTGTTCTCCATTAATTCAAAGTCCCACCTCACCACCTCCATCCCATCTGAGTACAGTATACACAAAAGCTAAAAATCCCCTCCATCTCCTTGAAGAACAAAGGCGGGTATCAGATGATGAGTTTACATGAGCTAACTCATCCAGAGTGACGGCGTGTCAACACTGGAACAGCACTTTTGTATTGTGGTTTCCAAAGCATTTACCCATAGACTGCAATTCAAGAAATCTGATATACCTCTGCAGATCAGCAGAAGGTGTGGGAACAGTGGAGGGAAACGTTTTGAACAGAGGATTATCGCCTCCCAGTGGAAAAAAACAGCACCTGCACAAAGTTGCAGAGGTGATACAGTGCGGGTCATCACTGCCATCTGCTGGCATCTTTTGACTGTGTTACCACAGAAAACATCAGGATAGGGATCTATTTGCCTGTAATCTAGAAACTAAAACCTTAATCTGTATTGAATTTGGGTTTTAAGGTAAACTGTTTCAGGTTTATGTGTTTTAGGAGAGAAATTAATCCAATTGACTGCCAAAACCAACAAGAGGGGGAAAAAAAGGCTACATTTTATTATTACTCCCTTTGATGCAGGGGCGGTTGTGGCTCTGAGGTAGAGCAGGTCATCCACTAGTTGTAAGATCGGTGATTCGACCCTCGGGTTCATCAGTCAACATGTCGAGGTATTCTTGGCTAAGACACTGAACCCCAAATTGCTCCCAAAGCTGCGCCATCGGTGTGTGAGTGTGTGTGATTGGTTACTGAATAGCAGGTGGCACCTTGCACAGTAGCCTCGACCAACAGTGTATGAATGAGCGTGTGAATGGGTGAATGTGACATGTAAAGGGAAACTGCTTTAAGTGGTCAGACGACTGGGAAAGACAAAGGTATTCCATTTACCATACACTAAAGATCACAAGTTTTGATAGCTAGATTTAAACCTAGAATATGTAATTTTCTGCAGCATGACAAAGGACTGAGCAGTGCTGTAACTGCAGTCAGTTTCTCCTGGTTAGGATTCCTTTGACCAAATTATCCACAGAGGTTGCAGTTTGATGTTAAAAATCAGTGTTTCTGCAGTGCTGTTCAGCTCCTCATGGAGGTGCTGCTGGCCCAACTCTTGCTTATGCGTGCTCAACTTTTTTTTTTTAATACCATAAGACCCAGATGTTTGGGAGATTTTTACAGGGAGCTGAATTATCTGCAGAGGTCTCCTCCTCTTCAAAGCAAGCGCACCCAGTGATTTGAACTGGTAAAAACATTGAATAAAGCAGTTTCACATTAAAAATCAAAGTTGCTACAATGCGGCGTGACATAGCAGTGGCTGGAGCCAAGCTGCAGCTAATGTTTTGCTAGCTTGTTTCTCTGATAATCTAAGATCCATATGTTTATGAGGTTTTTACCAGGAGCCGCAATTATCTGCATGTAACAACTCAGCAAAATAAACAGTATTGATCCAGTTGTTTTTAGACATTGTAATGCAGAAAAGTTACATATTATATCTGTATGAAGATCTGGAGTCTCCCCTAAGTTTCCCCTTAAGTCTCTCTAAGAAATTAAACTTAAATGAATATTTTGGCATTTTGGGAAATAGGCTTATTGTTTTTCTTGCAAAGTTAAATGAGAAGATAAATACTAGTTTTTGTGCTTTCGATGTCAGTTGCTACTACAGTCTTTTAAGGTGGATGTTCATTTTTGGTACAGAATGTTTTACTTTTATTTGAGTGTTTTCTCTTTTATCTCATATCCTGAGTGCTAAATCCTGTCTGGTTTGTATCTTTGGTTTTGTCTTGTTTGTCCAGAGATCCTGAAGAAAGGCAGCTCGGTCCACCCGGCTCTTCTGAAGAGGGAGGTGGACGCAGTGAGAGACAAACAGCGGAGTCCTCTCTACTGCGACCAGCTGCTGCAGCACATCAGGTTACTGCCCACAGAGACCACAGCAGTGTCCTGAATGACAGGAAGCCTTAATTCAAAGAGACTCACCTTAAAGTACAATATTGATGAACAACCACTAATACAATGGAGCATTTTTGGTCACCTTAAAATAAAATTCAGTCATCTTTTAGGTACTCCGCTTAAATTCATTCGCCTAATGCCGGTGAGTTAATGTTTTTTTTTTTAATTTTAAGGTGAATTTTTCAATGTGCCTTTTACCTTTACCATTTGTTCAAGACCAGTTTTTGGGCATTCGTTCCTTTAATTGCATTCCTTTGGTTCAGATGTTTGGTTTTAATGAAAAGAAACAGGTTTTTAATGCACTGGGTGTCTTAAATGATTTACTGATACAGTCATAGATCTCTCTGAACAGTCCTGCATCCAAACTCTCAGCAGATTGTTGTCTTTGAAATAAAAATGTTTCTTAGTAGTTTGGTAAGAAAAAAAATGTAATGTTAAGGTGTGTAAATAAGAATTACATTGAAATAAACCAATCTCTTAAACATGGAATTAAATTTTTGAATACTGTATGTAACAGTAATAATTTGGTAAAAACCAAAATAGCATTTTTGCACATTTCTCCTAAAGCATATATTCTAAAACACATGGCACGGTGTAGGTTAATAGTCATTTTTATTTTGAATATTCTGATAGGGTGTTTCTAAATATCTTTAGGTCTATGGTGGCACAGTGGTGCAGTTTTTAGCACTGTTGTCACACAGCAAGTAAGTTTTGAGTTTGTATCCGCTGGCAGAGGGCTGGGGCCAGTTTGCATATTCCTACTGTCATCAGCGCAGGTTTCCCTCTGAGGTTTTCCTTCCTCCTCAGATTTGGCCCGCGGGCCGTAGGTTGAGGGTCACTGCTCTAAATCTTACACACTGGACCTTTAATTTTTCAGACTTGACATTGACGATAGCAGTGACGCCGCCTCCTCCTTCCTCTGCACAATCACGAAGTGAAACTGCTCATACTCGGCCATCTGTATGTGATCTGCTCTCTGACCCTCCACCATGTAGCCACCTGAGTGCGGAACAGCTGCAGCTCCATCCATGGCTTCTTTCTAAACAAGGACTCGTGCACCCTTCGTTTGGATCGTGACACAAACACCGCTCATCATGCTTCAGATCGGGGATGAGGTGGTGTATTTCTCGGCCGTGTTTCTGCTGATGATGTTGGGGACGCGGAGCCCCACGGGGGCCTCCCTCCTCACCGCATTCCTCTATGTCTTCATGGTGATGTTCCGGTTTCCTCCGGTGCCAGCGGACCAGGCCGGCCGCGTGCTCCGGCCCAGGGCTCCATCGGGCGGTGTGCCGGTGGTGGCGCACCGCGGAGGCAGCCACGACGCACCGGAGAACACCATGGCAGCGATCAGAGAGGTGATGCGCTCATCTGTCAAACTGATAATATGGAGATGTGCACGTGCATTTTACCTGTGAAATATGAAATGTAGGTTAGATATATTTAATACCCAAATAATTTGCATATTTTGTTTCTGTAACAATAGAGTAATGCAGGTAACTCAAAGCAATATTGGGGCGATTTTATGAGGTGTTTTGTGTCATAATTATATTTATACGCTGCTCGAGCTTTGCATGTCGTGATTTCTCATTCTGCAGTGTGAGCAAGCAGAGGAAGACTAGCTGGTTAGGTTTTCATCAGATCAGTGGCTCATTGTGTATTCTAATGTGCCCTTGAAAATGCACTTATATAGATTAATGCCATCTCCATGTCTACATCTGCAATCATACACAAACCTAAAAAAAAATCCTTTCTCACGCTTAATCTGTCTTTTTACATACTGCAGTTGCTGAGTCAGCAGTGCTTGTGGTGTCTCATAACTGTCCTACATGCACTTAGCACTAGGCTGTAATTACAATATATATAATCATTCAGATGTACTCAAAATGTTCTCAATATTTATGAATAAAAATCTAAATTAAAGTAAAAAACTGTTTTTAGGCAATACATTGTTCAAAAGGGGCAATTCTAATGTCAGCATTGTTTTTCTGATAAGAATATTGAGCAAAAGATTTCATATTAGCCTACATATGATTGTCAGTGAGCTATAATTTAGAGAAAACTGCTTTCAAAGCTTAATGTACAGTGGCCATTAAGATATGAGCTGCTTTGCCCTCTAAACTCGGAGTAGGCCTACATGCAGTACTCCAGGGGCTGTTCCAGGGAGAAAAATACACCGAAACGCCCAAAACACTTTTAATTGAGGGTAGACGAGAGAATATTGAACAGCGGTTTAATGATAGAAGTTTGTGTCCACAGTAAGAATTGGACTTCACACGACAATTTTCACAGCTTTTAATTAATTTGATTGGAGGACCATTTTATAAACCAATGGAATTTAAAAAACACTTCTCATGTGTCTGTGACATCCTGTCACAACTATCACAGCTGTCAGTTTGTGGCAAAGAGCCCTCCAAAAATCCCTTACCATCATTATTAGTGACCTACTGCCTTAGATATGTACACTTAATGGTTGTGATATCAATAACTTGCTCATTTTTAATATATTGACATCAAACCAAATCCAGTGTGTCTTGGACATCCAGTCACAACTTTCACAACTGTTAGTTGTTTTGTTTTGTTGTGACAGTAAATATTTACGGGCTGCTAATCTCTATAATGTCAGTGGTTACTGAATATTGAAATGGGTCATATTGCACTTTTACAATAGTCCCAAACTTTGCCAGTAGTCAGCAGCAACCTATAACAAAATTTAGTATGAAATATATGTTTATTCTACATATATTATAAATAAACTGTGTAATATATATATATTATATATTATATATATATATATATATATATATATATATATATATATATATATATATATATATATATATATATATATAAAATTAGATTTTTTTTTTGTATTTTTTCTCATATACATGAGACATTGATGAATTCTGGGTAATATGTATGTTAGTATTATCTAAAGTCAACCCTCTTTTAATAATGTGAGGAGACAATTACATCATACAGTGGCATTTTGCGAAGATTTTATTTTTCTTTTGTCTCCCTGTGATGTCTCACTTTAGGCCAGCAGAAACGGAGCCACTGGAGTTGAGCTGGACCTGAGTTTCACAGCTGATGAGGTGCCAGTACTGATGCACGATGAGACTGTGGACCGCACTACCAACGGCTCTGGACCAGTTAGCAAACTGCAATTGGTCCAGCTTAAGAGACTTGATGCTGCCGCTCGTCACAGGCTGAAGTATGCAGCATATTTAAATGTCATTTCTACTCCTTTAAGCTTGTGATTTAATACTTAAATAAAGAAACAAAAGACGGTGTGTCTATGATACAAGACGCACATCACTCGTTCACTTAATGCTAAAAATTTTGAGTTTCATAAATGAGCCTCATTCATATGTCACCATTTAAAGTATCTATTCTCACACATTTTAAGGATGTAAAATAAGTTAGCAAGAGAAACAGACTTAGTTCATGAAAGTGTGATACAGCTGTAGTGTTACCTTAGTTTTGCCTTAAAGGAAAACTTTACCACCCAAATCACCATTTGTATATCAATTTGTCATTATTGTTATGTTACATTTGTGAAGAGAATTTTTCTCACAAAAAATGTGAAAACAGAGAACATGTATAATTGATTGAATTAAAAGGGGTCAGTGTTGAACAACAGCAAAACTATATCAAAACATGCATTTAAAAACTCTCACACAGCTCGTGCAGTATAATCCAAGTCTGATCCTCATCCTTTCCCAAGTCTTTTCCTCAGTATTTCCCGAACAGACAGCCCTTTCCGACAGGGAACTGATCTGAAAGTGAACTTATCCATGCTCTCTTCAAAGCCAGACTCCATTGATAAAAACAGTAATTTTACCTCGCTGAATACTGGAGCTGCTGCCGTGCCACTGCCTCGATCAGTATTTTGTTTGACTTTGGTGTTTTTAAGGGATGAGTTTGGATTCAGCAGAGTTACAATAACACAAAATAATAACTGAACGGGGCAGTGTTAGACCAGCAGCTCCTGTGTTTAGTGAGGTAAAAATACATTTTGAGAGTATCACTAACTTTCACTTCAGGTCACCCTCGGAAAGGGCTGTCTGTTTGGGATGTACAGAGAAAAACAAAGTTTTCCCCGCAAATGAATGTAGCACTGGGTGAGTAACTGATTAAGAAATGAACATTTGTATATCACTGAACTATAGCAGTTACTTTTTTTCTCCAGGGACAAGTTCAGCATTGAGAAGGTCCCGACTCTGCAGGAGGCAGTGGAGGAATGCATCAGACACCAGCTGACCATCTTCTTTGATGTCAAAGATCAACCTGATAAGGTGCTGAATATACAGCCCTAACATGGCAGACCCTGGTTCTTTTAGGAGACACTAATTTCAGTAATCTCATTTCTCATTTCTTTATTTATCATTTCTCCCGTTCTTGGGTAGATTTTAATACATTTTCCTCTTTTCTAGGCTGCAGCAGTGCTCCATGAGATGTATAAGAAGTTTCCTGTCCTTTACAATTCTAGCGTTGTTTGCTCTTTTGAACCCAAAGTCATTTACAAGGTAACAAAAAATATGACTATATAATATAACTCAAATGATCATATTTAAAACGCTATTTCAATGTTCAGATGTTTATCTAATGTATTTGAATGAATGGTTTTCTTTTTCTTTTCCTAATTTTATTTATTTGCATACTTGCTTCTTTGTTTATTTGCTACATAATTTATTTATTGTCTCTGAATGGAGCATTGGCACACCAATAAAACTGTAAGAAAACTGTAATATTCATGGCTCTCTTTTTTAGCTAATACCTACTATGACGTGCCTTTCTAGAAAGCTGCTGCGTTAATCTTCAACCATCACACACATAATCATAAAAGTAAACTATGATGAGACCGTTTCAGACCCTTATTTATATGTTGACACTATTTTCTGCCTTTATTTGACCTCTGACTTTTCTGGCCCACAGATGCGTCAGACTGACCCCAACGTGGTGACAGCTCTCATCCACCGCCCCTGGAGACTGAGCCGCTTTGGCGATGGCACCGCTCGGTCCCTGTCGACATCGAGTCAGCTGTGGCTGGGGGTTCTGGACGTCTTGTTGGACTGGGCCCATCACCACATACTGTGGAAACTCTGTGGTGTCTCTGCCATCCTCGTTCAAAAAGACTTCATCTCACTGTAGGTGAAACTGAATTTGTTTTATTGTTCGGTGTCAGTCTGTGTGAAAGTGACGGGGTTAAACACTGTCCCACATGATGTGAAGAGTGAACTTTTTGTGTGTGCATCACTCTTGTATTTTTGCTCTGCACGCAAAAAGGCAGGATGTTTTTATGTTTTATTTTATGCATTATGATTCTTGTCTGTCTGTTTACAGAGACTTAATGCTGCATTGGTGCTCAATTTCAAAAACAGGCATGATCAATGGCAGGATGTTCTATTAGGCATACAGAAAATGATGTATAAAAACATAAAGTTTAAGCAGAAACAGCTGCTTCAGTACACTGCAGAATCTCTTAAAATTCCCTTTGATAATATGTTGAATTCAAATTAATATGTATTTTCAGTCAATTAAAAATTTTCAAAAAACTATTAAACAATAATTAGGTAGACCCCTTGATGTAACTCTGTGGACTCTAAAGGGGTCACGGACGTCCTGACCAATGATCTTGCTCATCTCCCAGTTAGACTTTGCTTCATATCTCATCAATAATTTGATCTGATCACCTTCATATTTCTAAAGATTAACACTATTGATTACTTTTCCTAGTCATAAGTAAATGATGCTTTGTCCAAGGGGTTCACTGTTCTTTATCATGTATTATTTGTTATCAGAAATATCTGTCAGGCTGTTGGGATTGTTCTTTATCTGCTGATCTGTATTTTATGTTCCTACTCCTTCCACTTAGGGACTACGTTCAGTACTGGGCAGAGCGAGGTGTGGAGGTGGTGGGTTGGACTGTCAACACTGCTGTGGAGAAAGACTACTACCAAAACATGCTGAAGGTTGGCTACATCACTGACAGTCTGCTGGAAGACTGTGATCCTCATTACTGAATGATCAAACACACATATAAACATACAGGGAGGATTCAAATAGCAAGTGTTTCCAAAGTGAAAAAGATCAAATTTTACACTTTCCTAATAAACAAATCGAAAGTTGGAAACTCACATCTTCTTAGAGAACTTAAAATACTGAAATATGAAATTAAAGTTAATTGTACCGTTGAAGAAATCCAGAATTTTGGTGCTAACTAGCTCTGTAGCGGCAATCAAACAATCCAAGCTTTAAAGAAATCCATGTATGATTTATTGTAGAGGTAAGAACACGTCATTGCCTGTAGCTGGCATACAGGTAATTTCCCTTTAAACCAACAGACACATTAAACATGAAGATTCAACTGCATACTTCCTTATCTTTATCCTACTACCAGCAGCAATACCTCCAACTGTCCTGGACCAGGGATTAGGATTACGTTACCTTAAAGATCTTTTCTACCTTGTGTGTGGATCTTTCAGAGGCTTTAAAGAGACATCAGTGTATCTAGTTGTAACATTAGACATACATGTATTATCATCACATCAATGCCTGCTATTATGATGTTTATTCAATAATAGACTCTAAAAGGTGTCTTGTTAATATTCTACAAGTTGACATAATGATGCTAAATTGTGTGCAGAAACTTGCCTTTTGCATTAAGTGCCACAGCTGCACAAATACATGGAAACTTTGAGTTGAAATAGTTTTTCATTGTGTGCTTCATTGTTGAGAGAAAGAAAATCTGAACATGATAACAATAATTGCAAAATAATTTGTATGAAATAATGTCTTTAACATATTATAAATCCCCCCCAAAAAGGAAAACTGACAAAATGTTTGACTAGATACTGTAAAACCTGCAATTTTTTAATTCAAATTTATAGATCTGACACTGACTGAAAGGTTAATTTCAAGGTCACAAGAAGGTCAAATGCTGCTTCAGAGAATTCGTCACTGTGCCAGGAATATGATTTAGAGGGAGAGCTACTCATTCCCCTCATTTAATTTGAATGTAACTTAATTGTTTTGTTTGAAAACAGTCACATTTAAAGATATTAATTTAAAGAATATCTGAATCAGCCTTTTATTTTGAAGTTTTTAAAGAGTTATTGTGCTTGAGGTCATTCTAACATCTAACAACTAATCTAACAACTTCATCTCAGTCACTTCTTACCAACAATTTGTTTCTCAGAGATTAAATTTAAAAAAAAAAACTTCTCTTGCCTGTCATTTCCCAAATCATAGGCTCACACATCAAAACATCTTGTGTTATATTTTTGGCTGAAATAAATCTATAGAATGTAAATCCAGTTTGCTGATAGAGGTCAATAATGCCTTTTAAGTGAAAATCCTAATTATTAAAGTTTTAAAAAGTATTAGTGTATGAGATTTTGTATTTATTTCTGTCAATGGCTTTCTGGATCTCTTTCTCAACCCATTTTTTAATCCATCACACGCTCCATTAGTACATAGTAAAGCCTTGCTGCACAAGCATGGGTGTGTGTATGTGATTGCACCTGAGCTCACCTGCGTGTACTGTAAACACAGAGACGTTGGGCAGATAGGGGCCACACATAAGGGAGCACACAAACGACCCCCATCGAAAATATTCCCATTCTACAGGTTTAACTCACCTGAAAGCATTTAATATTTTTATGTTACACTGAACAGTGACATAGGAGTGATGAGGGATATTGTACCCTGTGATGTATTTGTCACTCAATCCCCCCAAAGACATTTTCTATGTTTGGTTTTTTTACCACAAAAAAATGTGCTTAACTCATTTAGATCCACATAAATTCTAATAAATCTAACTCTACTAGGATGCTAGATCTATGATTACTGTCATCATCACAAATTATTTAATAGGATGTCTGTGAGCCAACCACAGTGTTCCACATAATCTAAAATCGACTGCATTAAAGCCCTGCCCCCCTTTTTTAACAAGCATGGCCGACCATGATGCAAGGAAGAAGTGTTTTGCACATTCTAATCTCTTAATTGTACTGTAAAAGTACATCATTTGTTTTTCAACTGTGTTCAAAGTAAATGTAAGATGTTATTTTACTTATAAGTGTCACTGAGAGTGACAATTAAGTATTGGTTAAATTGAGAAATACTGTTCTGATTTGATTTTCTAATAATACAGTCAGTTTATAATCCATTTTATTCATTATGTTCATGGAATATTAATCTCAGGAGGTTAATACATGTGGTTTTCTGAAGATACTTCAGAAATGTATGATATTCTGAGTAGTGTTGACAAATAACATACAAATACATATGCAATAAGTTTTAAAACATCACTTTATTCATTGATATGAGTTAATCACCATTAAAAATGAATTACCTCATGTTTTTTGCTGAAAAAAGGCCTGATAACACCAAATATTGTCATTATTATCATTAGGTGGTTTCATGTGTTCAGATGGACAGAAAACAGATTACTAAGTATCCTAATCTTTTTTTTTTTTTTTTTTTTGCTGAAGTGTTATGAGTGCATGTAGAGCAGAAATCCATTATGACAACAGTTATTTCTTTGTTTTGAGGATTCTGCCACTGTTTGGCCAGCTGTCAAATTCTGGCTGAGAAAGTGATTTGAGCTGCTGTTTTTTCCTCTTATAGACTATACTTTAAAAAAAAAAAGATTACTATTTTGTTTTGATTACTGTCCCGAAATGTACATAGAAATGCAGGATATTAGATTCAAATTGCTTTTATTTATCTATTTATTTATCATAGGGGTGGAGCCCCAGACATCTTGCTTTTTATTTTATCCCCCGCTTCTCAAACCAAAGTTACGCCCTTGTAAAAAAATGATTAAACAGGTCACAAATTTGCAGGAAAACTAATGCAACTCGAATAAGGGAACAAGGGAAGAAAATAGTGGACCTCAGTCTGTAGTCGGTGTCACAGATTTGCTACTATCCTGGGACACTGTCTCTTTAAAGCGCCGAGGGAGGCGTGTAAGGACGTTGAGAAATGGAGCGCTTTGACGGTGTGCGTCCAATGTCTTATGAATGACAGTCGCAGTTTCAGGTTATGTGACATTGTGGCGGTGCAGGACACTAAAGCACTAAAGTGAGTTAAGTGTTTGGACTGCTGGTGTAAAAGCAGGTGAGAGAGAGAGAGGGAGGGTCTGTGGATGAGATGCGCCCCGGCTGCTGGTTTTACGTGGAGAGGAACGCGGCGTATGGTTCTGTTTTCTGCGCGGTTGGTCTGTCTGTGTAGTTTCGTGGTCAGCTCCGTGGATGAACTGTTGCTCTGTGAGTGAAATTTGGAATACTGACACATCAAGATACGTATTTATACACCGACATATCCTGGAGGAATGTGTATAACTTTAAAGAGCCTTTAAAGTTGCTCTGCTCCACCGGAATCTGCTCCACCTGTATCTGCTCCACCTGGACTTCTTTTTTTTTTTTTTTTATTTCAAAGTGCCAAAGTTTACAGGTGACTTCTCTTGCGCATGATGTACACAATAACAAGAGGTCCAAGCAAACTGGTCACCCAGCGACGGACAGGTAGGACACTGTAATAACACCGCAGAGATCCTGCAGACATTTATCTTGCTTTAAAGTGGTTTTGTTTAAGTAAAATGTGAACTTTCTGCTCTTTTAGGGCCCACTCAGCAGCTTGACAACAAAATAAACGACTTCAAGCACAAACAAACGTCCTGGAGTATCCCTGAGTAAGTACAATGAAAAAAAATATCCACCATAAGGTTTCTCAATAGTGGAACTTTCTCATCTGTCCTGGTTAATTTTGGCAGATAAGATGCATGTGTTAGGGAATATGGTGTCCTGGCAGCAGTTTAACGTCATCATCTTGAGCCTTTGTCCATCAGCCTGAATGATTTATAAAACACCTTCACACTGTGCCTGCTGGGATGTTTTCATGCCTTCAAACCACTCGGTGTGCCCGTGTGTGTGTGTGTGTGTGTGACCTTGTGGAAAGTCAAGGTGGCACATGGTCCTTCATTCAGCTGTTGCAATCTCTGACTCCCACACAACCAGCCACGCATGCATTTGGGCCCAAAGGCTGACACTCTGTAAGAGTTATCACATACAGCACTGTGCACAACTCTCTGCTGACCTAAAACTTTGTTATGACGATCATACATAATTTATTTCTCAATAATCTCTTTACTGAAATACATCCAGAACATACAGTAAATTCATATTCAGTATTAAAAAATGCAAATATCCAAGAATTAAACAACTTCAGTAGAATAAAGTTGCAGGCATTTAGTGTGTCCTCCCGTTTCACTTAGCATGTCTTGAACTCTCTTGTGGCAGACAATATGAGATTTACATTACTGATCTTCTAGTACACACGAAGATTTTTGAAGAAAACTTCAAGAAAGTTTGCCCAAGACAGTTCAAGAGTTGTTCAAGGAGGACTGTAGCCGTTTTGCTCTGACTTTTTTGGTGTTTTAATGCATTGTACATGTTCTCTGTATCCTTTGTTTGTATCTTAATAGATTACTTTGTGACATGCTCTTTTTCTTCTTAAACCCATCAGCCTTCCTGCACCCAAGATAGTTTTCAGCCGTCCAAATGGTAAGAAATACCATCACTCTGCTCCAACTCTGCCCGCAGACAACCAGCAGGAAGAGAGCTTCTCAGCCGCGCACGAGGAAAACGTCAGATTTGTCCATGATGGTAAGGAAATGAACATAGTGTGACTCGAAATGCAAGAAGATGAGACAACACTTATGTATATTATATTTATTGTCTCACTGTATCCAGACACCCGTCCCTTGTCTTCTGTTTTGTGAATAGGGTTGCATCGATAAACCGGTTTCAAGCAATTGGGAGGAAAATCCCACCTTTATTTTTCAAAAGGGAGACTTTTTACACATACTTCCTTTAAAAATGGTTTCAATTATAGCAATGATAATGTTTGTTAAACCACACATAACTATTCTGTTTTCATTTCTTTGAGGGTAATTGACTGATCATCTACTACGGCCAATACCACTACTACTACTACTACTACTAATACTACTACTACTAATAATAATAATAATAATAATAATAATAATAATCCTTCTGTATCACCAAATCATAATAGCGTGATACCATGAAATCGCAATATTTTCTGAGATGATTATCGTACCATAAAAATCTAATGCTTTTGCAACCCTGTTAAAAAATGACATTGGCTGTGTTGGAAAGGGCGTACTGCATACCACAGTTGCAGTCAGTATGCAGTATCCACTAAATACTACATACTGCGTTTGACAGCAGTATGCAGTATGGATGTTCAGTCCGATCCGTTCCGCAGTATGCTGCGCCGGGCAGGGATGGTTTGCGTTTTTTTGAAAGCGGAAGCAAACAATAGCAAAACCACTACCGTAAAGAATCCATTTACGGTTTGAAATAAACAAGTGATAAATATAGACGATCGGGATGCAGGCTCACCTGAGAGATGAATAACGCCTTTGTAAAGTATGGAAATGACCTGATGTGCCGCCGGTACGTTCGCACCATTGCCTTATTTAAACTTTCTGATTATATGTTATCCATGTGAAAGCCCAGCGTCATGTGCCGGAGACGACTTTTTTTGCATCTTAAGTGGCGTTAAGCTCAGTGAGTAGGGCGCGCGCCTTCTGTAATGTTGTGGACTTTTGCAGCGGCGTGGGTTCGAGTCCGGCTTGCGGTCATTAGCAGTGTGTCATTTCCGTTTTCTCTTCCCCCTTTTCTGTCACACTCTAACTGCACTATAATAAAAGCATGACAAGCCAAAGAAATAATATTTAGAAAATAAAGAATAAATTTGCTCATGTCTCCTGTATAGGTGTACTCTTCATTAGCGTACATTGGTATGTAGTTTACCTGATAACAGTCATGCAAATTACCTTAAAAGATACCACTATGTTTTTGACAAGGCCTAATTAATAAAGTGTAACACTAGGGCAAGCCAAGGACCCCATCTGGTGAGTTAGGCCTGCCCAGCTGTGTGATGGCTGGGCTTGAGCCACTAGTGACACAACAGCAACAGTTATGCTGTCCATGCAATGCATTGTGGGAAACAGTAGGCGAGGCAGACTGGTCCGATCGTCCGATGCATACTGAGGATTTTTTCCAAATCAGTATGACATCCGGGTATTTCTGGCATACTGTGGATTTTGCTTTTGTTCGCATACTGCATACTGCATACTGCATTTTGACCAAATCAGTACATACTGCTAGTGTAGTAGGCAGTTTCGGACACAGCCATTGTTTCACTATCAAGTTGTTGAAATGCTGATCGCCCCCCTCCCAGGCCTCACCCACACAGCTGCTCTGTCGCTGATAGCCGTGATAGGCACCTGGCAGAAAAATGCTCCCACACCCACATGTGCTCCTCATGACCCACGCTGGCACATGTGCTGAATGAAACAGCGTCTTTGACTTCAACAAGCATCCACCAGCCACTCAAGTTGATAGTCTTGTTTTTTGTGCTAAAGAAAGGCAACAAGGACATCTGACAAGATAAAGTGTTTTGTTGGGTTTTGGCTAAAACTCTACACAGTGACCCAATTTTGAAGTGTGTGCCTCTTTTTAACATTCACAGGCTCATTCAGTCTCCGGGAGAGTTCATTTGGCTCGGCTGTTCTTACTTTCTGTGTGCTGTTGGTTGCTGGCGTTGAAGCTCAGTTGCAGAAGCTCATAAACAACTTCAGTGACCTTTTCTTTGAGTGGACAAGGACACAAAGGCCCCAAACCGCCCCCCACCCCCCCTCCAGAGAGCTGTTCAGGGTCGATTCATTCTCTTTTACTCTCTGAATACCTTCAATGCATGATATAAACAAACTTAACCATTTACGTTTTCTGAAAGTCATGACCCGAAGGCAGTGACATGAGATAAAATCAATCACACACACACACACATGCACACACACACACACCACTACATGTGACCAGTCCACATGCTGCATCATTTAAAATACAAACGTTTGCCAGGAGTGGCAGGCCTTTGAAGCAGCTGCCCTTGTGGACTTTACGTGGTTGACTCTGTGGGTGTGAAGCCGGGGTGCAGAAAATTTTTACTTGGCAGATAAGGACTTTCGCGTTAACCCACTAATTACATGTGAAATACTTTGTCCATGACTTCATATTATCATTATTTATTTAAAATGTTGAATTAATTGTGTCACCTGTCTTATCAACAGGATCTCTTGTTAATGAGAAGTGTAATAAAACAAATTAGGGACATTCAGTTAAGTCCGCAGCTAAAGCTTATGTTAGCTGTGATAATAACGGCATAATCTATTATTTTGCTTCTTCTGGTTATGTGTGATTTATTGATCACTTCATCAGTCATGGAATTTCACAATCACATTTTCCAGACCTGGAAACATCATGGAGTTAGTAAAAAATGTTAAAAGTTTTGGAAAAGCTGTGGAATTTTGTTGTGTAAAAAAAAAAAAAAAATGTCACAGTAATCTGTTGTTGTCAGTCAAAATACCGTAGCTTTAATATACATCAATGTGAGCCGTGTTGTTTACGATCACTGGCGTTTTTTCATTTTCTCCCTGTGTTCTGTCTCGTCCTTCATGTATGCCAGCTAGCTGAAATCATGTTTAAATAGAGTTTGAATCTTCTATGTTTTAAAAATGCTGGGCAAGAGGGGCAAGAAAAAAAAGTTATTAAGGGTCCTTGAAAAGTAATGGAAAAGTCCTGAAATGTTGTCAATAAAAATGTGTGGGAACCCTGTATATGTTTGTGTCATATGCTGTGAATGTTCAATAAATGTTTTAATAGGTACTTTAACATTCGTATAAAGTTTTTTAATTTTGGACATGGAATCGTGTGGGAAACATGTGTAGTGACTGTGTTGTTGTATCCAGCCTGGCAGGAGGTGGTGCAGCAGGAGCAGGGGCCAGAAGAAGACCACGGAGCAGTCCACTACAAAGAAACCATTCCCAGCCCACACATGGACAGTGAGTACAGCTTCTCCTCCTTCTTATAGTTCTCCTTACAATGCTCCATCCCTCCCGAGCTCATGCTTGTTTCTTCAGGGCATTCATTTGCATTTTACTGGCTCACTGGCTGAACTAAGTAAATATTTACATCGCTCAAAGATCATCAAAAAATCATAGTATAGTATATTGCTCAAAAATGATCAAAAACATCATAGTATAGTATGTCACTCAAGTACTTCATAGTAAAGTATGTCGTCCGAATCTCATGGAAAACATCACAGTGTACTATTTTTCTCAAAAAATCTGCAAAAATATGATAGAATAATATGTCACTCAAATATAATCAAGAACCATAATATTATAGCATGTTGTTTGACAATCATCAAAAACATCATAGTGTAGTATATCTCTCAAAATTCATCGAAAATACCATACTATTGTATGTCTTTCAAAAATCATCAAAAATATCTATATATATCTATAATCTATATATCTATGTATATCTATAATACTAAAACATAAGTGAATTTTTGTCTGCTATTTTTCAAGGACCAGAACCATGATTCTCTGAATATGAAAAATTAATTTTGAATGGTAGAAATCAGTTTTTGAAACTTAAAATGGATTAGTCTTTAAAAATGTGTGATCACATGACTAACTTGTCTATGGTTGCCTAGAAACAAGGGGTGGCTCAACTTCCCCACAGCCTCAAATCACCGCGCTCTCCCTAAAATATGATGAAAAATGGTCTAAAAAGTGATTTCTTCAAATGTTGAAAAAAGTCATAGAATAGCATGTTGAAGCAATTTACAATACAGCATGTTGAAAAAATGGTCCAAACAGTCAATATTGGAAGTGTTTTAAAGCCAAGGTATAGTATATTGAAAAACGTCATACTATAGCATGTCAAAATATGTTCAAAAATGTGGAAAAAAGTCATGGTATGGTATGTATATAAGTGCCCCCTGACCAGAGCAGAACAGTTTTGGTAGAAAAGAAAAAAGAGGTACAACACAGCAGAGTACCATCAGTGTCTGATCAGTAAACAACATTGTAACTAAAAAAAACACTTTCACCTTTGGGGGTTTCAACTCGTGGATATAAATCCCATTAAAATATATAGTTTGCAGCCATTTTTTCAACATGCTATATTATGTCGATGTCATTTTCAGTCTTTTTTTTTGCATGTAAATATTTGACATTTTACGACATACTATCCTATTTCGTTTTCAGCCATTTTTTCGAGATGCAATATTAGGACGCTTTTGACCTTTTTTCAATATGCCTTACTATAAGGTGTCATTATAAGCTATAATATGTGCTTTTCAGATTTTTTTTTGACGTGAAAAAGTTGGAGATTTCTGACATACTATATTATATCGTTTTCAGACGTTTTGTCAGCGTGCTTTATTATGATGGTTTTAACCTTTTTTTCGACATACTATACTATAAAATTTCTCTACAAGCTATAATACTTTGTTGTGAGCCATATTGCCGATATATTAGAATGTGCCGTTTTTCTACATATTATACTATGTTGTTTTCAGCTTTCAGTTTTTTCAATATGATATATTGTTTTTTTTGTCTTTTTTTCAACATGCTATATTATAAAGTGTCTCTGCAAGGTAAAATATTTTGTTTTGGGCAATTTTTTAAAATATTAAAATATAAAGGTTTTGGCCGTTTTTGGCCTTTATTTCCACTTTGTATACTATGACGCGCCTCTACAAGCTATTATGTGTCATTTTCAACCATTTTTAGGAGGGGTCAAATTTTGACTTTTTTCGGCATACTATACTATTGCCTTCTTAGCCATTTTTTTGACATGCTAATTTATGATGTTTTTTGGACTTTTTTGGCCTTTATTTTCACTTTGTATACTATATCGCATCTCTACAAGCTATTATATGACGTTTTTATCCATTTTTAGGAGGGGTCAAATTTTGACTTTTTTCGACATACTATACTATTGCCTTCTTAGCCATTTTTTTGACATGCTAAATTATGATGTTTTCTGACTTATTTTGGCCTTTATTTCAACTTTATATACTATGACGCATCTCTCAGAGCTATTCTATGTTGTTTTCAGCCATTTTTAGGAACGATCAAAATTTGACTTTTTTCGACATACTATACTATTGCCTTTTTCGGCCATTTTTTCGACATGCTAAATTATGATGTTTTTGGACTTTTGGGGCCTTCATTTCCACTTTGTATACTATATCGCATCTCTGCAAGCTATTATATGACGTTTTTAGCCATTTTTAGGAATGGTCCAATTTTGATTTTTTTCGACATACTATACTATTGCCTTCTTAGCCATTTTTTTGACATGCTAAATTATGGTGTTTTTTGGACTTTTTTGGCCTTTATTTCAACTTTGTATACTATAACACAACTCTACAAGCTATTATATGACGTTTTTATCCATTTTTAGGAGGGGTCCAATTTTGACTTTTTTCGACATACTATACTATTGCCTTCTTAGCCATTTTTTTGACATGCTAAATTATGATGTTTTCTGACTTATTTTGGCCTTTATTTCCACTTTATATACTATAATGCATCTCTAAGAGCTATTCTATGTTGTTTTCAGCCATTTTTAGGAGGGGTCAAATTTTGACTTTTTTCGACATACTATACTATTGCCTTTTATCGGCCATTTTTTCGACATGCTAAATTATGATGTTTTTGGACTTTTGGGGCCTTCATTTCCACTTTGTATACTATATCGCATCTCTGCAAGCTATTATATGACGTTTTTATCCATTTTTAGGAGGGGTCCAATTTTGACTTTTTTCGACATACTATACTATTGCCTTTTTTGACCGTTTTTTCGACATGCTAAATTATGATGTTTTTGGACTTTTGTGGCCTTTATTTTCAGTTTGTATACTATATCGCATCTCTACAAGCTATTATATGACGTTTTTATCCATTTTTAGGAGTGGTCCAATTTTGACTTTTTTCGATATACTATACTATTGCCTTCTTAGCCATTTTTTTGACATGCTAAATTATGATGTTTTTTGGACTTTTTTGGCCTTTATTTCAACTTTGTATACTATTACACAACTCTACAAGCTATTATATGACGTTTTTATCCATTTTCAGGAGCGGTCCAATTTTGACTTTTTTCGACATACTATACTATTGCCTTTCAACTTTGTATACTATAACACAACTCTACAAGCTATTATATGACGTTTTTATCCATTTTTAGGAGCGGTCCACTTTTGACTTTTTTCGACATACTATACTATTGCCTTCTTAGCCATTTTTTTGACATGCTAAATTATGAGGTATTTTGGACTTCTTTGGCCTTTATTCCCACTTTGTATACTATGACGCATCTCTACAAGCTATTATATTTCGACATACTATACTATTGCCCTTTTGGCCATTTATCGACATGCTAAAATATGATGTTTTTGGACGTTTTTGGCCTTTATTTCCACTTTTTATGCAATGACGCATCTGTGTAAACTATTATATTTCGTTTCCAGCCATTTTTAGGAGTGGCCAAATTTTGACTTTTTTCGACATACTATACTATTGCCCTTTTGTACATTGTTTTGACATGTAAAATTATTAGATGTTTGGCCTTTTTTGGTCTTCATTTCCACTTTGAATACTAAGACGCATCTCTACAAGCTATTATATGTTGTTTTTAGCCATTTTTAGAGCAGATTAGAGTGAAGATTTGAATTTTTTAAATTTTTTCGACATACATACAAAAAGGCAATAGTATACCATGTCGAAAAGTAGGCGGAAACGTCAGTCTCAAAGTGGCTGAAAACAACACAGAATATCGACATATAATAGCTTGTTTAGATGAATCATAGTGTACAACGTGGGAATTAAGGTAAAAAAAGGCCAAAAACTGATCCTAAAAATGTTTGATTACGACAGAGAAAAGCTTGTATTATTATTGCCTTCTTGGCCATTTTTTTGACATGCTAAATGATGAGGTGTATGGCCTTTTTTGTCTTTATTCCCACTTTGCATACTATGATGCGTCGCTACAAGCTAATATATGTTCTTTTCAGACATTTTTAAGAGCAGTCAAAATTTGAATTTTTTCGACATACGTACCAACATACTACACTATTGGCTTTTTGTTTTCCTAAAAATGGCTGAAAACGTTCTATAATAACATGTAGAGACGCGTCATAGCATACAAAGTGGGAATAAAGGCCAAAAAAGCCCTAAAACATCCTTTTGCATGTCAAAAAATGGTCAAGAAGGCAATAGTACAGTGTGTCGAAAAAAGTCAAATTTTGAGCGCTCCTAAAAATGGCTGAAAACGAGAAGAGCTTCATAGTCGAGACGCGTCATAGTATTCGAAGTGGAAAAGTTAAGGCGTCAATATTAAAAGTGTTCTAAATCCAAAGTGTAAATTGTCAAAAATTACCCAAAAACGTCATAGTATAGTATTTCTCTCAAAAATCACCAAAAACGTCATAGTTTAGTATGCCACCGGAGGCCACAGGTTCAATGCTGGCCCCTGCTGCATGTTATTCCCTCTCTCTCCCCCTTTCACACTTAAGCTGTCCTGTCTGAATAAAGGCAAAAAAGCCCCAAAATAATCCTAATGTTTTTATTTTTTTGTTTTTCAGACTTTGTACCCCTAGATCTGGATGAATGGTGGGCCCAGCGTTTCCTAGCCAATATAGACAAGCTGTCCTGACACTCTTTTGGCATTTGGGGATCTTAACGGACGTCAGGAAGTGAGATCTGAGGAAGGATGTCTTATAAAGGAGTGGAAGTCTGGGCAGGAGGTATGATATGCCCTGATTTGGTTCAAATGGAAGGACAGCGCTGGGACGCTTACATAGAAACCACAGACAATGACTTATAGCTTGCGTTTTGACTACATTTCATCTCTCAATATTCAGTCAGGATCAGACTGCACAGTGGAGGACATCTAAAAGTTGAGGTTTCTTTCATATTTGTACCCTCACAATGTAAATGTCATGTTACTTTGAAATGCAGTAAAATTCTATTTTCAAGAAGCTGTGTTTGAATCTTTTTGGTTGTTTGACCTTATTTGAGCATGCATACAGGAAACCAACAGCTCAATAAACGCTTATACAGTATTTTGAATCGGTTTTATTGGATTCTCTGGTACTTTAATACCAATGTCGAGAAGCCTATTTTGACCACTGACAGATGACAAATTACATTTGCAACTCATAAACCATCTACAAATATTTGTTTCCGTTTGAAGCTGTTCAAAAAAGTTTTTCAGCTATTCAGCTCCACATACTCCGCAAAAGTGAACAGAAAATATTAAATAATGTGAAAACAATTTTGGAGGGCTCATAAAAAAGAAGCAACAAAAAAAATATTAAAACGTTACCAGCTTCATTTAGCAGTGAGGAAATTTTACATCTCTGATTATGCTGTAATTAGTTTCAAAGCACTGATGCAAAATTCAGAATGAAACTCTGTTGACCTGTGACACCGTATTTCACCAGGATTTTGAAATGTGAATCTAGAAATCAGATTTACTCACTGCACTTTTGGCCTGACAAACTTTATAAAGTATCTCACTTCTTTCCCTCTTCATCTTTACATTGTTTGTGGCTGGTTTCCATCCAGATTATTCAGGATGTGGAAAACATTGTGCCTGATTAAGTAATGTTGAACACACGGCATGAAGACGTGTTTATGGAGAAGCTTACAGCAGTTCACCTTCAGTCCATCTTTATGTGCTCTCCATAAGGGGGAATGGGATGGGATTTTATGGCTCCAGATGAACAAAGGCCTTCACACAAACTGCAGTCCTTCAGCTTTGTACGTGTTTCAGTCTGCAGGCCACTATCATCCAAACCATGTCAGTCTGCATTGTTCATGTCTGTGAGCAGCTCTCAGTGCTTCTCCAGGGCTTTAGTCAGCAGATCATTAAGGCGGGAAATCATTGGTCGGGGATCGTCGTTCAGGCCTGCTGTGATCATGGCGTTGTCATAGATCTATAAAATATAGATAAAAAAATTAAAGCTGCAAGCAGCGATGAACGGGCCCTCACACCCCCACGCATGTCGGGGTTCCTTACGGGACTCCGACTTACACAGTTGCTTATCTCTGTGAAAGTCAAACAATACACGCAGAGAGTTTGGACCCTCGAGTGAGATATTTCACATGGTGTAGTATTTCCAGTGGCCACTGGGTGGCAGTGGAGGGGACAAAATTTCCAAGAAATCTTGTTGTACATCATTTATAGACGAAACAATGTAAATATCCTGTAAATCCAATAATCAATCCAATCAATCCAATCCAATTGTCCCTCAAGGCTTACTTCCTGTTGCCAGTAGGTGGCGCTATTACGACTAGTGAAAATTCTCATACAGATGAGTTCAGGGGGGGACCGTTATCATACCTATGAAGTTTCAGGCAGATTGGACAATGTACACCAACATTACAACAATTTCTTGTTTTATGGCGAGAGATAGATGTTGTACGCCACATCGCGGGAAAACTGTAAACACTTTGCACGGACCTGTGATAACTTTTCATCACAAGGGGTTGAGAAAGGACACACCAATTCTGGAGTCGGTCAGATTAATACTGTGGGACAAGATGGCAAAAGTACGAGGGCCGAAATCAACAAAAATTCAAAATGGCCTGTACCGAATTGTGTACAGAATGTACCAAAGTGTACCGTATGAAATACCGTATTTCATAATTGCAGGTGAAACTGGTCATTGGGGCTACACGTAGGGGGGTGCTGTGGAGCGATTTTTCATCGCCTCTTTCTGAAACCACCAAAATACGAATTTTTTTGCCAAGCGTGACAAGCATAATAGCTTTCATTAGTTTTTGAGCATGTTTAGACCTCCAAAAATGCCATTCATTTGGCAGAAAAATAATTCCTTGCATTCCAAGGGGGTCCTCGCACCGTTTGTTGCTCGGGCCCTACGTGGCAAATTGCACTGAAACGACTTCAAGGCAATTAGCAAACACTTTTAAGAAAACTTATACCCTAAAAATGGTTCATGACATGATGTCATAAGTGAAAGACTAGGGAGCATTACCAATTTTACTCAGCGTTTCTCACTGTAATTATATGGATATTGTTACCGTCACAAATTGTGAAAATGTTTCATGATAGGTAAGACTTTTCCCATAATGAAGTTTCGTACTATTCAGTAAAACTCTACTAATATGAGAGAATATTTTCCTCTAACAGTACCTGTTCCAGTAGGAGTCCGGCCAGTTCAGAGTTTGTGTCCTTCAGTGCATGCAGCTTCTTGATCAGATCGTGTCTACAGAGGGTTCAAAAAGATATATTTAGAGATGAACACAAACAATTTTTTGTTAAAGTAATGCCACATTTTTTTTCCTTCTAGTAAAATCCATTCCACACACGCACACGCACACACACACACGCTGTCTCACCCTGCATTGATCTCCAGTGTGGGCTGCAGTATCTGAGCTCTCTCCTCAGGGGTGCGAGCCAGCTGCTGGGTGCGAAGGAAGTGGCGTGCAGCACCCATTTCCAGCACTGTGATCATAGCGGGGTGGGTGTCCAGCCGAGGAGTCAGCTATGGCCAGATGAGAAAAAAAAATATTATACATGTGACATATTTCAGGCTGGAATTGAACATTTGCACAATTATTCAAATTCATGACTGAGCTGATTTCTTGTCAGGAAAACACTTTTGAGGCCTTGACTCACTAGTCTCAGCTTTACCTTTATGTTCGTGACTCTGGGGCCCAAAGCGTTCTTCATCCAGGACATCAGGTCGTCGGCTTGCTCCTGCGTCAGACGCTCAGAGGCTGAAAAGAGAGAAAAAAATCACAGCCTTGACGGTGACGTTTTCCTGCCACACTGCTCAGCTTTAACTGGAGATATGAGACAAAAGCGAACCAGGTTTGCTGTCCTCAAACTTCTCCTCCTTATAGTGATCAACCACGATGTCGGTCTCCACTGAGATCATCTTCTTCTTGTCGAACTCCCTGAGGTGGAGCAGCGTCAGCTCGTCAAACTGCTCGTAGCAGAACAGCACCTGCACGTACATGAAAGAGACTTTAAATTTCCACAGCAGCTTTCATCCAAACTGACCAGTTTTTCATAGAGATGTGTGTGAATAGTCGACTAGACGGTTAAACGTTGCTGCCCTCTGCAGTCAGTGCCAGAATTACTAGTCGGTATTATTGAAGCCTAGATCGACATGCAAGAGTGGCTCTGAGCATCAGTGGTTCTCTTTCTCTCTTTCACACACACAAACACACTCATGCACTATCAGACTCAAGGGTGGAATAACGAACACACGACCGTTAGAAATCCGCAGCCCTCCGTGGGCGTTCGATGCCTAAAGTTTGTTACCCTCACACAAACACTTGTGCCAGCTGGATGTCTTCCTGCTCTGCTGAATGACAGAGGAGCTTTAGGCAGATGGGAGATCCCAATGAGCCTGGACACGTGTGTGTGTGTGTGTGTGTGTGTGTGTGTGTGTGTGTGTTTGGCTGCTTGCTGCTCTGCTTGCGCACTCATGCATGAGAGAGTTACTGCGAGTGGGTGTGTGTTTTTTCCAATGGAGATGAGTCAGGACGTTTCATAAATGATATTAAGTTTTTAGTGAGTTGTCGTCATGTTTTGTAGGATTATGTGCAATGCTCATAATGCACAGTGTAAAATGTCACACATTTCAGTGGCATTTAAAACACAATTTGGCTATTAAAAAATATGAAGAACTATTTCAAAGGGCTCTTATATTTCTGACAATGATTTCGATTGAATTTCAACAGTTTTCCAGACTTGTCAGCTGGTTCGTTTAACGTTCGTTTAAACGTCAGGCACACTGATCATTTTGAACATCGCCATAAATTATTTCTTTAAATGTATCATTTTATGTATTATATATCATAAGTAAACAACCCTGCCACTCTCTTACCTCCATGTCTTTCTTTTTCATGGCTTCGTAGTAGGGGGAGTGCTCTGCAAGATGACGGTTTGGGGCGCACAGGTAGTAGATGTTGCGCGTGCCGGCCTTCATGCGGGAGGAGTACTCAATGAGATTGGTGAGCTGGCCTGCTGGCAGAGCAGAGGACTCAAACCTCAACAGCTTTGCAATATCCTCCTGTGGAAGGAAAGCATGGAGGGTCAAACAGTGCTGCAATCATATTTAAGACACCATATGTCAGCCGTTTTTAACGTTGGCCACATTTGTAAGAAGTTGTTTGCTTTCTCAAAGTCACCTTGACGTCCTGCTCCTGGGTGGTAACGATGCCCTCCCTCATGAAGAGGCCATAGTCCTCAAAGAATTTGTTGTACTTTTCCGGCTCCTTCTTGCTCTGGTCCAGCAGGAAGCGGATTACCCTCTGCTGCAGGACGTCACGGAGCTTCCTGAAGCCAGAGATGATGGCGAAAAGATTAATCTATGAGTCAATATGAGAGTACAGGATTGAGAAATGTGTAAATTTATGAGTAAATACTAAAATGCAGATTTTGATGATAGAAAGTAACTGTGAATCCTCATTGGAATCGAAATATAAGCAGGACATTAGCAGCCTGTCATCCAATCCACACTGACTCCGTCTTCCATTAACGTCTCAGCCGTCTGTCAGCAGCAGCTCCAGGGGAGCTGAGTCGACAGTGCTAAGGCTGACTGACGGCAGAAATTTAGTGAAACAAAAAGGTTTTCACGTCAGCTCCATGGAAAAAAATAATTACATCGGGGGTTTTTTTTGTGTCGATTCATGAATTTTATTTTCCCGCCACATCGTGGTGAATAAGGGGAATCTGCCTGCAGTGAAACAGGTAAGCTCAGACAGAGACTAAATCCATCAAGATAACTTTAATATGTTCAAAACACATAAACAGTAGGCTATGTGTGTGATTTATCCCTTTAAAACCTGAGCAAATTGGTTTGATGGGGAGAAGGCAATGAGAAACCCAACGAGGCATAGAACAAAAATTAACAAAAAGTTACAAGAAAATCACCTGAAAATAAACGAGAAAAAACGTGAAAAGCAAACATGAAAATGACGTGGAAAAGGTGCTGATAAAAATGTTTTATTTGACATATTTTATTGTGTTTTTTCTGTAACATTATTTTAAATAAAATCATGATTATAAATATAATTTTTGACATTTTTACCCTTTTCTTGAACAATTTTCTAATCCCCTCCTTTTTAGAAATATTTTTAGGCAATGTCTTTTTACTAAGTTCTTGCCATTTGAGGGACATTTCTAGCCCAGTTGGCCTTTTAAAGAAACTGATATTGATCCAGGTTGCTGTACAGATTAGGTTTCCCTAAATGCAAGAAAAATAGACTTTAAGAGCAACACAAAACAGCGACAGAGACGTTATTGTACCTTAAACACAGATAGAAACAAAAAAAACGACAGTTTCACAGTCAACAGTGCAATCTCATATTGTACCTGATGAGGGCGCTCTCCTGCAGCAGCTCTCTGCTCAGATTCAGTGGGATGTCCTCACTGTCCACCACACCTGTATACACACACACACACAGGAATTTAATTCAGAAAATCAAAGTGAAAAACACATTTTTTTTCTTTCATTTAAAAAAAAAATCATGCATTCAAACACAGAAAAGAGTAAAAACAAGCAGCTCCACCACGAGCAGGTGGAGACACTCGGGAGGTTTCAGACCTCGGAGGAAACGCAGCCACTTGGGCAGGATGTCAGTCGCCTTGGTTTGGATCAGGACCTTCCTGCTGTACAGAGCCACGCTGGAGCCCATCTCCCTGCTCACGTCAAACATGCTCGGCTTCTGTTGATGAATAAACTTTTCTTAATAAAACCCAACTTTGTTTTTACTCACCGTCACAGAAGCAGTATTCTGTCAGAGAAGAGAACATGATCTTTAACACAGTTTGGCTTTCTTCTAGATTTTGAGATTTTGATTACACACAAACTAAAAAAAACACCCGGTCAAGAGCTGCTCACCGTGTCAGGGATATAAAAGATGCTGCGGATGTTGAGCGGGGCGTCGGCGCGGTAGTGTAGCGTGTAGCGGGGCTTGTCGTAAGCCTGGGCGACATAACGGTAGAACTCCTCGTGCTGCCAGTCACTAATTTCCTTGGGCTCCATCATCCACAAGGCCTGATGGAAAATAGAGGTCAAAAAACAATTGATAAAAAGAAAAAAAAAATCCCAAAATCCCAGATCAATATATGTGATGATGTGATATCTAACTCCAGATTTATTCTACAGCTCAGACTGTATATTCAACAATCAAAAAACTTTAATTTAAGGTTCACAGCGGGGCACAATGTGAACATGTCAGCAGTAGTGAATTATTATTATTTATGACGTCTACATTTTTAGAAATACATTCTATATGTTGAAATTGTGACCTGAATTGTGACAATGTGTGCAAAAAAAACTAAAAAAAATTTTTAAAGTGAAGTCTGCAGAGACAGAGGTGTCATCAAATAACATGGGCGACTCAATTTTTGAAAAGATTGGAATTTAAAATCTGCCTTAAAAGCTCACCTGAGCCTGACCTGATGTTCAATACTAGTGAGGTGTTCGGTTAAAAACTGTCCAACAGTGAAGTGTCGATGAGATGACACTTCTTGTTTCTGTTCCCATAATTTGGTTGCATTATTACGTGGCCATGCAGTGTTTAGGGTGCAGGTTGTTTGTTGTTGCTGCAGAAAAACAGCTGCACCAGGCGAACAAAGTTCTTCTGGATTCATACGATGCATTTTCTGAGTCTTTGCAGTCATTCACTTAAAGTGTTTCAATTAAAACCGATAAAAATTTCTGCATCAGAGAGACTCACCTGCAGAGTGTTGAGCCTGCGTCCGTTCAGGAAGATGGGGAAGCTGACAAAGTTGCTGTACTTTGTTACAACCTCTGAAAGACATAAAACAGCTTGTAAGCACATCGAGCGATGCTGCACGAATGTGTTTAATCGTTATAAAAGCGGCTCCGGCAATTATACCTTTAACTCTGTCCTCAATGGAAAACTCTTTGCAGTCTTCTTTGAGGTGCAGCACGATCTTCGTTCCCTGTTGAACACCACTGGCTTCAGCGATCTCAAAAACTCCAGAGCTGAAAAAAAAAGAAGAAAAAAAAAGAAAGAAAATGACAGAGAATGTCACATTATGTTTTGGTTATTTCACAGATGTATGAACACACTCTTTGGAAATTTCTCTTTTCCTACACTTGATGTTGAAATAAAAGACTCTTTAATTTCTCTTTTCCCTATCTCGTCTCTTCCTCTCACCCGTCTGAGGACCACTTGTATCCGGGGGCGCCAGGCTCAGCAGACCGGGAGTAGACATCAACGCGGTCGGCGACCATGAAGGCAGAGTAGAATCCAACACCGAACTGACCAATGATGGTGCTGCTGGCCTCCGCCTGGTTCTGCAGGGCATCCAAAAACGCCTGCAGAGTGGAGGACAGATGATGATTGTGACAGAAAGAAGAAAGTGCGTCGTAATCACAACTTTAACATCCACAGATATATTCAGATGGATTAACTGGATTGTTTATTATATCGACACCGTCTGTGGAAGAAAATCACCTTGGAACCGGAGCGAGCAATCGTCCCCAGGTTAGCAACCAGCTCCTCTTGGTTCATCCCCACTCCTGTGTCCTGTTAGAGCACAGAAAAGCAGTCAGAGATAACGGGTGACCCTGGGTGAAAAATCATTTGAACGCTATCTGACGTACACAGGGGCGCACATGAGACAAATTGAGGGGAGAGGACGCAATTGCCAGTTTTGAGGGGTGCAATGGAAAATATTATGAGTATTGTGTAACAAATTACTGTTTGCAGGGAGTAATAAATAAGTAATATTCTAACTTTTGAGGAGAGTAACAAATAATAAATCACATATTTTTGAGTAACAAGCCTAACCCTGGTTTCCGTTAGATTTTACAAAATGGACAAAACCTCATTCAGAATGCGCTCAGTCACGATTATACCTGAATGGTGAAGGTACCCTTGGCACCATCGGTCTGCAGGTGGACCTCCATCTGAGCCGTTTCACCACCTGCTGTCATCAGTTTGTGGCGCAGTTTTTCCAGAGCGTCACTGCCGTTTGAGATCAGCTCCCTGATGAACACCTTGCGGATGCGGAAAAGAAGAATATAGTTTATATGCTGAAATGTTAGTCACGCAAAGTTGTAGATTCTTCCTCACTCACAAACCCTCTCACCTCTTTCTCTGAGTACAAGGACCTGGCAACGATGTCCAGCAGTTTTTTCGTCTCAGCCTGAAATTCATGTTTGGATGAGCTACCTGCGTGAATCAGGGAGAACAACATTCAGATTATCTTAAATCCCTGACAGTCGAGGAGCAGAATGTCTGCAGCAGGTACGGCACCTTGTACGGACTCTGTGTCACTGATGATGGTGTGCAGAGGCTCTTCTTCAGGCTCTTTCTCGGCCTCCTGGGTGCTGTAGTAAGACTGCTGGCTGAAGCTGAGGCACGACCGCTGGGAGCTCCACGCTCTGGGCCGACCGCTCCACCTCTGCAGCTGTCCAACCTGAAGGTCTGAAGACAGGAGGAGTCAGCTGGTGGGGCTTCACAAGGAGGCCGCGGTTTAAACATTTTCGCCTTTTTTGGATGTTAATTTAACTTTTAATAGCGTCTTTAAATTAAACAACTCCGTGTCACAGAGGAAACAGACCAGACGAGTGAAACTGCCTGATGGAATTTTTTTTGGGACGTGTTGGGAACAGTATATGATTCAAGTGACCGCACATAAGTTTGTTTGTTTTCCCTTCAGTCCGGAAGTCATGACTATAAAATTAAAGTGTGGGTAAATTTAAAAAATGTGAGTGTTTATCTATATTTTGAGCTTAGAGTCTCACTGGATTGGGCATTGCTATACTTTGATCAAACTGATTTCATGTGCAGGTTACATCACATTTCAAGCAAAAGTCTTCAGAAGATAATCAGAGTCCCTGGTCATCCATTAAATGCATTATTGACAAGATATTTCTATCCATCATATGCTCTAAGAACAGAGATTTTCCATTACATAACACATATCTGTTATTCCAAAGAGGAGTCTGGTGAGGAGTGAAGTGTACAGCACAACAGTACCTGCTTGTGAAGTGAGGACAGTTTTTTCAATCTGAAAATCACATTTGAGAATAAACTCTATACTTCCTAGCTTTATAAACAACCCTCTGGAGAGACAGTACCTCGTGGAGTTTGTGTTCATCCAGAAAGTTTTTAACCATTTCAATTTTAATGCAGCATTAAAACATTCAAAATCAATTGCTTGTAAAGCACCATCTTTAAAATAGTCCAGTTCTGGGTTTTTTTTTTTGATGTAGTGGACTTTGTTTTTCCAGATGAATGATTTATTGTTTATGAATTATTGGGTATGGCTGTTGAGCATGCAGGATAAATTCATCTCGCTAAAGATTCCACATTAGTCAGGTATGTCCGTCCAAAAACTGTCAGGTCCCTTTGACGCCACATATTTGGAAAATGAGCTTTTTCTGCTTCCTGTGCCACTGAGCAGCTCTCATTACTTCCCAATAATACATCCATGATACTGACCACCATAACACATCCACGGTACAGAGCACCATAATACATCTACAGTACAGACCACCATAATACATCCACGGTACAGACCACCATAATACATCTACGGTACAGACCACCATAATACATCTACGGTACAGATCACCATAATACATCCACGGTAGAGACCACCATAATACATCTACGGTACAGATCACCATAATACATCTACTGTACAGACCACCATAATACATCTACGGTACAGATCACCATAATACATCCACGGTAGAGACCACCATAATACATCTACGGTACAGACAGTCTCATTACTTCACCACTCCGTGAAGGTAGCATTTAGCCGCAGCAGAGTTTACTTGACTGTGATCTTGCTGCTGTCAGCTGCCGGCTAGGCTAACTCGGCTAGCTAACAAACACACACACACACACACACATCTAACCACCAGTGAAGGAGCGCGAGGTAGCTCGGCTGCTCAGTCCTCGTGCACATGCCGTGAGTCGTGAGTTGGTCCTTTGAGAGGAACTGAGGACGAACCGGGCCAGTGTGAGACAGCGGGACATGACGAGAAGGACAAGACAGGTCGGCGGACTGACCGAGCGAGGAACACACGCCGCGTACGACTGTAGCACTGGAAGGACCCGAAGCGTGATGACGTCACATGACGTCCATGACACTGCCTGACGAAAAGTGGAAATTTCTCCACTTCGGTACTTAAGTGTATCATTTAATTTTGCATATATGCATTTAAAAAACAAAACAAAACACCGAATATCATGTATTTCAATTTATACTGTTTATTTGGTACTCTTCTTTATTATTTGACGTGGATTCATTTTAGTTCTTAATTTGCCCTTCAAGGTCAAACCAAAGACCAGTGATACCCAATATATAACTTAAAAGCCACATCAGCCTTACTGGGATCAATGGTTAGAGAGGACGAGTACTCTCGGTTCTCTCCCGAGGCGGCTTTGTATTGAATGAATTTAAGTTTTGATAAAAATGTCCACAGAAACTTTCTATAAATCCCTTGAAACCTGAGCAAATTGGCTTGGTTTCTTTCAAAATCATGGGAAGAAAGCAATTTAACACAAAATTAACCAAAACATTTAATTACCTGAAAATTAGCCACAAAAAAAGAAAAGGAAGACAGAAAGACAATAAAAAGATGCATAAAAAAACAGAGAAGGAAATAATGAAATGAAAATAATGACTCTGAACATAATTTTAAATATGTAATTATTATAATTATGTATTTATTTTTTGTGACTTTTTCACCTAGTTTTATTTATTTTTTTGCAATTTGCATGACATTGCTTGACAAGTTGTTCATTACCTTTTCCCTCATGTCTTTGAAAAAGCAATCAAACCAATTTGCCTAAGATTCAAAGGTTCAAATTATGAGATTTGCGTCTGAAAGAAAAAGGGTTGTATTGGAACCTATGAGTCTATCCTTTATAAACATGCCCACTTTATGCCAGTCCTGTGCAGCTTTTTGCTGTCATTTGATTCCTTATCAAGATAATTTGGTAAGAACTGATTTACCTTTGCAATATGGCTTTCAAAACTGTTTTGAAATGCAAAATAATGGAATTGAAAACATGAGATTAAAAATGGGATTGATTGCATTTAAAAACAAATAAAACTGTGCGATTAAGTGCAGTTTAAAAATGAGTTGTTTAACAGCACTTCCTTAAAGATGATTTTAAGCCAAATCTAAGACTGATGTTTGGACTTTTTTTTATCAAGCACTGCAGATCAGTATGACAGTGAGTATATATGTGGTCCCATGCAGATGTAGGTTTTATATGGAATATGGTCATCAGTGTAAATTAGGTTAATCTATATTTTACTTAAGATAAATGCAAGTATAGTGAAAAGCCAGTACTAGGTTCAGTGGTAGGTTTAAAACATTTTATCATCAGAAAATAGAGGTGGGAATAACCAGAGGCCCCATGATATAATATTACCACTATACTTTCACTATGCTTTTTACTTTAACACCATTTTTCTGTCTATTTTGATATTTTAATCATTTTTGGGAGTAATTTGTTGAGTACAAATGTGTGACATTTGATGGTTCCAGCTTCTCGGTGCACAGAATTGATGTCACAGCTGAGTCTTACTTTTTCGAGCATTTTCAAGTGTGATTGATTGAATAATTGAGAAAATAATCTGCAGATTAATTATTAAATAAAACACATCACTAATTGAAATCCTCACACTGACCACAACAGAAGCAGAGTCTGTGGCACACAGGTTTATTTAACAATATGGTATATAAGTACGAAATGAGCCATTTGAACCAAGTTTGTACAGTGATTTCATTCTTATTTTCTGCATATTTACAGTACTGTCTAGCTGCTTGATTTACATTAGAGAACAGTTCATCATCAATTCAAGTTTAATGCAAGAGAGAAAATGATGCACAAAACTCTCTCTGAACACAAATCAGCAGTCAAACGAGTTAATTCCCCACCACAGGCAAAAGAGGTTCAGGACTTAATGAGAATTTCTTTTGACTGAGGGAGAGACAAAGCATTTTTTTTTTAAACATTTGCAAGACAAACACTGGGCCCAGGCCAGTAAAAAGAACATTCCGGCACCTGTGAACATTAACAAGCTTCAATACAGGCTTTTCTTACACCTGTGTTTTGTGTTTGGGTGTGTGCAATAGTTTCTAGATCTATACAAATATGTTTATCTCCCATAGACTCTGCAAACAGGAAAGAAATTAAGGCTTTCCCAAAGGCAGTCCTTTTGAAAAATGGCATTTTAGAATAAATTAGCCAGGAACAGAGAAACTGAGCAAGAGGTGAAACCTGGCAAAAAAATTCCCAGACAAACAATTTTACAGTCTTCTCAACACAAATACGATATTAATTTGCAAAGGTACAAAATAAACAAAAAATTGAATAATAAAATGAAATATTTTTTGTTTTGAGAAGTTTTGTTAAAAAAGTCAATACCAGAGCATAACAAATGAAAAACAAATTAAAACAACAAAAAGACCAGGGCAAATTCTTGCATGGCTGGTCTGAACCAAAAATATATTCTTTGTGTCTTTGTTGTCTTCTTTTCAACAGCAATTATTAAATCACTCTCTGTGTTGGAAGAAAAAGCAGTCCCTTGGTTTAAGGAAAGTTCACAGTCTGTAGGCCTCGTATGACTCATTTGTATTTCTTTTAGCTTTTTACATCAGCAAGTACAAAAATTTCTCAGCTGAAAACAGAACAAGGCCTTTCTTCTGTCCCGAAATGCTACAATCCTTCAACAAATTTCTCCAGCGTGTCTCCCGTCGTGTCACCCACCATACCCATGTCATTACTCAACCCCCCTCTGTTTGGTGTGTTTAGTTGCGGGAGCATGGCGCTCTGCTCCGGTGTTCCCATGTGCCCCTGCTCCATGGAGCCTGACATGGGGCCTCCGAGGCTCGGGTGGGGGGAGCTAGAGTGGAGGGCGCCATGCTGAGGTGAGGGCTGGGGCTGTATCCGTGGGGAGGGACTGGAATGCGGGGGTTGCTGCGAAGGCGGACGGGGCGATTGCACTGGGGCTGGGGAGCGTACTTGGTTTCCCAGGGTGTTTGCCATTGTCTGGCCAGGTAAGTGAGCTCCTCCCTGGGCTTGACCTTGGAGCATGTGAGGTTGCGGACTCATCGAGTTAGCCTGTGCCGGAGAACCCATCTGCTGCTTTAACATCTGCTGCTGCTGTTGCTGCTGAAGCATGCGCTGCTGGAGGAGGTTCTGGGGCCCGTCCATTCCCATGCCAGGTTGGCCCATTTGAGACGAGGGAGGGAGCTGTCCCATGGGCCCCCCACCTCCTTGCATAGCCATTTGCTGCTGCATGCGGAGCTGGGAGTAGCTTGCTGGCCCTGGCTGCTGCTGGGGGAACTGACCGTGGCCCTGGGGCATGCCTCCCTGCTGTTGTTGCTGCTGTTGCTGCTGCTGCTGCTGCTGCTGCATCTGCTGCATCCTGAACAGCTGCTGTCTGCGGTACAGTTGGGGATTGCCGTTTTGAGCAGCATTCATCATCTGACCCTGGGGGCCCATGGTCGCCATGCCCTGGGGCCCTGCCTGCTGAGGAGGCTGCTGCTGAGGTGCCATAACTGGCCTCTGCACCTGATTCGCCATGGCCGCCATGGCCTGCATCCCTGCCTGGGGCCCCAGCATGGCCTGAGCGTTCTGCTGCGCCTGCTGCGGCTGTGTGGCCTGGTATTTTGCTGTCCTCTGTTTAATGAAAGCCGCCATAAGGTGGGGATTCGACTTGAGGATGTTGAGGACCTGCTGTTGTTGCTGGGGGGAGCTGGGAGATTTGAGGGTGCGCAGTAACTCCTGCAGGGCACTCGGGGCAATGTTACCAGGTATCCCCCGTGGCATGTTCTGCTGCTGTGGTGTCATGCCCTGCTGTGAGGGCCCCTGGGGAGGCATGACCCCTGGCATTTGGAGACCCTGTTGCTGGGGCATCATGGGCCTCTGCATGAGCTGGCCCGGCTGGGGCATGGAGGTTCCCTGAGCCTGCTGAGGGGCCATGGGGCCTTGTTGTGGAGGGCCCTGCGGCTGCTGACTCTGGGGATTCTGCATGGGATTCTGCATCCCTGGACCCCACTGGCCCTGCTGCATAGCCTGCATCACCTGAGGGCCCCGTGGCCCCTGCATCATCTGCATTTGGCTCTGCATGGGCCCCATCATTCGGGGGTGGTTCATGGGCATCCCGTTCATGGCATAATTCTGCTGCTGCTGCTGCTGTTGTTGCTTCGCCTTGGCTACCATCTCGATCTGTCGGGCCACCTTCAGGGCTGCAAGCAGTGGCTGCTGTTGTTGCTGCGGTTGCTGCTGCTGCTGCTGTGGTGGCGGCTGAGGCGGCTGTTGGTGCGGCATGTTAGGCAGCGGTGACTGCTGCTGATGGAGAGGGGACGACTGAGGCCCTGGTTTGCCCTGCGGCACTGGTGTTGGAGGCTGGCTGCTGCGGCCATTGTTGGGGAAGCCTTGGGCGATATTGGCGGGGTTTGGTGGCTGCTGCTGTTGGGGCTGGTTGGGCATGGGCTGGGGGGTCTGCGGAGTATTAGGCTGCTGCACAGAGTTGGGGGTGTCGGGGGCAGCTGAGGTAGGTGGAGATGGCATGGGCATACCCCTTCCAGCCATGGTGGCCATTCTGCGGCGCATCATTTGAGCCTGCTGGAGCCGATGCTGCAGCTGCTGCTGACGGAGTTTGTGCTTGATGTTGAGACAGAAGGGAACAGGACACTTGTTCTCCTGACAGTGCTTGGCGTGATAACAACATAAAGCAATGAGCTGCTTGCACACAGGGCAGCCACCGTTGGTCTTGCGCTTGCAGCCTTTGGTGTGTTGGACCACCCTTTTCATCTTCTGGCACGAAGGCAGAGAGCAGTTGGCATTGCGGCACTGGCAGGCATGAACCAGGGACTGGATGCAGCGCTGGATGCTGAGACGACGACTCTCCTGAGGGCTCTTGGAGGCCTCTCCACTTTGACCGTTGCTGTCGTCGTCTATACCCAGGCCCCACTTCACCATCTGGTGCTCGTGGCCCTTAGCGTTGTAGCAGTTGATGCATAGGTCGTAGTCCTGATGAAAGGAAAGAAAGACCTTATTAGCATTGTGTTATGATTTACATTTTAAGTGAAACTAAATCCCCAGACCACTTTTTTTTGTTGATTGTTCAGATTCTAATTTTGATATGAGTGCAAAGTATTACATTTTTTATATTATGTTTAAAATATACAAAGTGACTGCCCTCTTAGGGCTGAAACTTGGCCATTGCAACTGAACTTCGCTTTTGGCTGATCGGTTCACAGGGTGAATGTTTTTGTCACCAGTGAAGCCTCCCATCACCGCCCCATCGCTGCCCTCTCATCAACCGACTTCACAAAATGCTGCTGTCGTTATCTCTAATCTGTCTACTGTCCCTCTCTCTCTTCCACACTCCTGATGAAGATCCGAGGCGAACACACAACACACAAACGCACAGCATGAGACTGCTTATTTACGTTGTTTACCAAAGTTGCAAGCACTGGTTTAATGTCAGCTCAGTGTTACAGGCTCTCTCGTTTTCTATGGCACGGGTGTTTCATCGTGGGCCGTGGAGAGCCAGACACCGGTCTGTCACACTCACTAATTGCAACAAAATCCTCATGAACAAATGGCGATTAAGAATAACAAATTAATGTTGCCTAATTTGGGCAAAAGATTTACAGACAACTAAAATATACACTCAGTGGAACGCAGTTCATTCAGGTAACTCGAGCTTGAACAAGAATACTCTTTCAAGGTCAGAAAAATTCCCTCAAGACAGCAGCGAGGCCATAAAGTTCACAGAGCTGGTCTATTATTTTATACTTAATCATTTTATCATACAGATTTCAAAACATATCATTAAAGTGCCATTATTCCCTACCTCGCAGACGGTGCAGTGCCAGCGAGTCTCAACGTGGTGCTTGCACTCGTTGCAGGTGTACACGAAGCGGTCCTGGCCTTGGTTGTGCAGCTCTACCAACATGCACATCGTGCTCCATTTGCATCGTCTCAGTGAGCTGAACTCCCAGTGCTTGTCTCTGGCCAGAGTCAAAAAGGCATCACGGCCATCCATCAGGTCACAGGTCAACAGAGGGTCGGGGTCCATAATGGGTGGCAGTGTGTTAATGACTGGCCCTGCGTGAAGGTGGATCACAAAAAACACCTGGAAGTAGAAATAAGAAAACGTGTCTGTTAGTTGTGCGGACGGACAGTCAAAGTGTGACAGAACAAATTCTCAGTCCGTCTCATTGTTGGAGGCAAAGCCAGCTTTGGGTATAAGTAGGGCTGGGGCAATTTGGCTGAAAATGTCATCACAATAAAAATTTGGTCGATTTTGATAATTATCTGCGGAAAATCATTATTTCTTCTAAGTTTAAAGACTGTTTTTTTTCTCCTGAAAGAAAACTGAAGAACTCACATGGTTAATTTTGGTTTAACTGTTAATTACTGTCATTTCCCAAACAGCAGAACATTTAACAATTCTGAGGTCGATTCAAAACAACTGGGATCAAAATAATGTCAGAAATCTTAATTCTGGTTGAGAGCATGTCCAATGCTGTACGGACAGTTTAAAACATTTTAAGTGTTTTAGCTGACAATGTAAACACAATAAATAGACAAAAAAAATCCTATTTTCTGTAAAAGTCAACCTTACAAGTCATTCCTGCCATTTCTTAACCAAAACAATAAGAAAAGATGGACTTTGATAACGTCATGAAGAAGCGATGGTCTGTTTGATGTGACTGAGGCAGAAATCATGTTCACGGCCGAGGAAATGCATTTAAGTTTTATTCACCTTTAGTCATGTTACGTCATATCGTCATATGAAATAGCTATTTAGTCAGTCACGTTAACTTGTTAACTCACCATCAGCATTTGATGAGTTGACTAAACAACCACTGAAGCGAGCGTTATGTGGTGAATTCAATCATAATGCAACGCTACCCATGGTCATAACAATCATACTAATAATAAGTTTCTGCACAAGCTGAATGTTGTAAAGTTAACTTTTAACGCTGCCGTACACATCAGTGAGCAGCAGGAGGTGGCCAAGCTTGTCTTCTTCTACTAAGACCACTGCTACTACCACCTCTCCTTCTTCTTCTGCTTAATGTCAGGTGGTAACTGTCATTTAAGGTGCATTACTGCCCCCTCAACAGGTGTATGGGTGGTTTAATTATATGAAGATTTACTGAACATTTATTGCATCACTATCAAGGGAAATTATAATGTGATAATTATCTTTATCATTTTATCTCAAACCCCTGACTGCTCTTGAATGGTCCTGTTGTGTGCTGGTATACTTTCGTGCCTCGATGTACCAGTAAGATGTACCATCAACACAAAGAACCGAATCTGTGGGATTATTTGTCAACCTACTAACCTGGCGTAACCTAGTATCAAACGTTAATTTAGCTGTTGCAGTGATGCATAAAATGACATTTTTAAATATTCCGAATGGACTGCAAAAAATATGTTACAGCTGTTTGGGTTCCCCACCTCCTTATGTTTCTCCATGGTGGCGTAGAGCTTCTGGGACAGGTCGTTGGCTACATTTGGCATCCCAGGCTTCTTCTTATTGGCTCGGCTGACGCTGCTCTTGTTTTTGTTGGTCTTCTTGTTATTCTTCTTTTTGGCATTCTTGCTGTCAGCCTGGGCTCCCTTGAAATAGATGGACACAAATGTTCAGAGAGATTGCACAACAGACAAGATGGGGTTATGCAATTAGGCTGAGTGGTTATACAATGCCCGAATGGCTGCTGAAAGCTTTTATATAACGAGGGACTTGAGGATGATAAAATCTGGGGGTGAAGACGAGGCCTCTGCACCAGGCTGTTGATTTTGGCATAACAAGAGCGTTCCTTTTGTGAAACCTATTTCAAAACGCTAAATCCACCTATCCATCTAACTCACCTCTGTCGTCTCAGAGGAGGCCGTGTTCTCCTCCTTCTTCCTTTCTTCCTCCTCCTGCTCCAGCTCCTTGATGCTCTCCTCCAGCACATTCGGCCAAAAGTCACCCTCAAAGTACGGCAGCTCATTGGCACTGGTCAGACGGTCCTCTGTTGCCTGTTTGAAAATGTCCTGAAACACAAGACGCACAAGACCTCCATCAGGCAAGATAGTAACACAGCTCTTAAAGAGAATGTCTGCAGGTTTCATTAAGTTAAATTAAAAAAACTTCAAACAACCTTTTAGTGACACATATTAATGTGACATCATTTTGAAACAGAAATGAACATAAAAAATGGAAGAAATGTCAGTCCTTCTGGAGCGTACTGTCATGATTAGCCTAAATTGTTTCCCTTTATATTGTCTTTGCATTGTGGTTTTTGTTCTCAGATTGTTTTGCAATAATCTATACCAAACACAAGGGGGAGCCCACCGGCGCTGCACACTTCTGGACTGGACACAGCGACACTGATAACTACTATTTGTCTTGTCAGCAGAGACAGAAAGGATGACTCAAATCATTTGAATAATCTGGTTTAGAAAAGCTCCTGAAAGACAAAATTAATACTGTAGTACTTAACACAGTCGATATCGGTATGTCTGGTGAAGTTAAATACTTTTAAGTTTACAAGGTCATCCAATCTGGCTTTTTCTGTTACAGTATAACTCTAGGAAATTAGACTGAGGACATATCATTATTAGATTGGATCATGCCAAAGCTACTTTTTAATTCAGACAACTGTGAACCATCATCTCCATGAGTAAATCCTGTTGCAATACGATTATATGAAGTGACCGCAAGCAAACAGACTAAACTGTCATTTACACTTGAGAAAGAGGTACCCAAAGGCAGCAACGAGTTAACGACACCAGTGAATAATTAACTGAAATTATACAACAGTTATGTCCAATCAAATTACTTGGATGGGAACTGAGTGCTGATACAGAGTACAACATCACTGGGCCTTTTAACTATACAGGCGTCATTCCGCTTTAGAGGAGTCCTGAGCCGTTAATTAATTCAGTTTGCTTTATTGGCATGAATGTTTGTAAAACAATATTGCCAAAGCCTCAGATACAATGAAATTATGATATAAATAAATACAAGAAAAAAAAAATCATACTGATATTCAAGTCAACAGCAATCCATTTGATAAACAAAATAGATGCATAAATAAAAAGAGGAAGAACATTTTGGTTTTTGTGTGTGTGTGTGTGTGTGTGTATGGTATGTCTAGTGTATATAGACGTAACAAAAAAAAATTAAAACAAAAAGTGAGACGTGCAGGAGAAATGAAGTATAAACGTCATGTCATCAAGTGTTAATTAGCCTACATAAAGGATCGCCGTAACAAACTTTGCACCGCAAAAAGTAACATATTTTCCTAAATAACATTTGAGCCTAACAAAGAATGATTGTCAGAAAAGGTCAGAAGGAAGGAAAGAAGCCCAGACACTTCACTGCAAATTTACAGGTAGGCTATGCTCATATTTAGACTCTTATTTCACTGGTTGCACAATGAAAAATGGAAACAGATAAATATACATGTTACAAAGTAGCTTGTATGTAGGAATGTTAATGTGTTGCTTGGCAACAGTCCTGTTGCAGAAGCATTTGTGTTTGCAGAGCCAAATAAATGATTAGATAAACAATCAAACCATAATCTGTTGTCGCTTATTACTTTTAACTTAAAAACAGTGCATGTAGAGCCGTTGTGTAAAAGCAATATCACGCTTGATGTTATGCTGTTGTACTGAATATCTGCACGGCTGTGATTCTGTCATAGGCACGAGGCCGCAGTGCGACAGCACTCCTTCTCATGTGAAATTGTTTAATTATCAAAATAAGGCTGGATACATAATATTAAACCAAAGTTTAGCGGTAATCAGTGTGAAATTTTCAACCTACTGCTCTGCTATTGGCTGAGTACATTGCCAGTTGGTCTGTTGGGAATTTTTTGTCATTTTATTTTCATAATTTCCTGACTTGCCTGCCTAAGAATGAGTGAGAGCCGCTGCTCAGCAGTCCGCTGGCACAGCGCTAGAATAACGCGTTAAAATAGGTCTGGCTAGGCAAGACTGTTCAGCGACAGATTCGTTCAGCGAGCTAACCCAAGAGCACAAAGAGGCCGCCAGCAGCAACCGGAGAGCAGAAAAAAAGCATGTAGAGCCTGTATACCTTATCATCTAACTTAGAGAATTTAGGATTTATTCAACCAAACCAGAGGAGATGGGTATTATGTTGTTTCTCTTTGAATCAAATGTGTTTTATGATGTGTTAAGGCAGCTAGGCTCGTCTTGTAAAGGAGATAAACTTGAATTCAGAAGGTTTACCCTTTGTATTTTTCTGTTCAACAAGTAAAATCGGTGTAAATTTTTTTTATTTTATAACATTTTGTTGGTTTATTTTGTTCATTTCTGTTTATTTAAGAGCCTTTGGGACATAGCGAACTCATTGCTCGAACCCATCCTGTTGGAGTTTTTACCAAGAGTGGACTCATTAGTTTTTATCTTAATAATACAGTAAACTTTTACAGTAATATGCTATGGCATTGACTGATACCTAATCTCAACAGATACCCAGGCTAACTCTCTCTACAGCATGAAAAAAATAAAACCTAACGATGTGATCATTTTCTCACCTTGTAATCATGCAGGATCCGTTCAGCGAAAGCCTTGTCCAGCATCTTTCTGTACCACTCTTGGAGCCTCTTGGGCTTGGGGATCTTCTGGTCAGGAGGGTGGCAGTGGAAAATGTAGTCATCTCCTTCACTGGGTGGGCAGGCCCAGATGTGACCCATCACATACCTGAGGGCAACAAGAGTTATCAGCAACTTACGGGAGTGATACACACGGCTGAAAAGGTGTAAATCACTTCATGGTATAAAGTTACTCTTAACCCACCCCAGTTTCTTCACGTACTCCAGGTAGCCTATTAAGATCTCATGGTACACTGCAGTCCTTAGCAAACGTGGTCTGAAGAAGTGAATACTGTCGAGGTATGATATGTAAACCCGTCTGCAAAAAAATATGGGGAATTTAATCAAAGAGCAGCAGACACACACAAAAAAAGCTAAATACACGGAGAAAAAATGCATTCATCATTCATATTTTATTCTGTAGTTTTACCTGGTATTTGGAAAAGGGCATTCTGAGCCGTACTCCTGGACATGCATGCCGAAGAAACAAACGTCCACTCCATCTATTTCCTCAAATGCAAAAAGTGCTTTGGTTCTGTAAGGGAAGCTCTCCACCATCTCGCCTGAGTCCACAAACCTGTACAAACACAGACGCATAACCTGTAGTTTCATGCATATTTACGTGCTTGGTAGATTTATATTTACATGTTATACTTCTGTACTTAATTTGGAGACCACAGGCTGAGCAAGGAAGCTGCAAGGTGCATTTTCACAGCATTTACTTAATTTTGTTTTAAAAACAAATTCAAATCCATCATCAAAAGTATTGAGGTATGGGGGTATCTTATTGGCCTGGGGGTTTGAAATGCTGATTTTTAATCACTACGTCCCCACTTCAAGTCCGGCTGGACAACTTTGTTGCATGATACCCCTCCACTCTCTCTCTCAACTCATTTTTTGTCCCAAATGCCCCAAAACAATATCTTTAAGAGACAAAGTGACTATAGAAGAACTCTGTGATGTGGCATGCTCTAGTGACTTTCAATTGCTTCTGTCACTACTTAAGTTTAAACCTGCTCATTCACTTGAAGACTCTACATACTTTTCAAATGCACAAAAAAATCAATGGGCACATTTTATTAAAAAGTGCTTTAAGAATCCTGAAATTCTCTCCTAAATTTGTTTTTCAGATGAAACTAGAAAATTGCACTCAGTAGAGTGTAGATGGCTGTCCAAGCTTTTTACCACCACTCGAGCCAATACCTATGGCGCAGCTTCGCCCAGTGGAGTTGTCCCTCCCACTTCCCTTACAGCTAACAAAATCGGGGAATATTTTTAATCTACTGGGAGCTGTGCTCCAGTGTGCAGACATTTATTCTCTTAATAGCCATAATATGTAGTTTTATGCGGCACCAGGCCTAAAGATAGGTTGGATGTACACACAACTACTCTGTTGATCTTCATGATTTCTTGAAATGCCTTTTGCTCTATGCTTTTGAAATGTGAGTGTGTTAATGACTTGTGGCCCCAACCAGCTGGTTAAGAGGAGCGAGGAGCCAGCAGTCAATGATGGTAGAAATCGATCGATAAAACCGATTTCTTTAAATCACCACAACCACACACACAAAACATTAAGCTGATTGGTCTGGAGTATTAGGGGATTAGCTTTGGATGGACACACACACACACACACACACACACACACACACACACACACACACACACACACACACACACACAAAAGTTCATAGGTGGTTTGCCGTGAAGTCCTAGCTGGGCTTACATTAAGAAATAATCATGTTATTCCATGTTTTTTGCAAATCAGGAGAGATACATCGCATCAACAGCTGAGAACCTTACCTAGACTTCATGCCAGGCTTAATCTCCACAGTTTTGTCAGAGCTGGCCACCACTCGCACAAATACCTCACCAGCCTCTGGGTGGTTCTGCCTTTTCAAGTACTTATTCACTCTGTCTTCAATGTACGTTCCCAACCTGGTAGACTGCAACCCTTTACAAAGACCAGGAAAAACAAAAACACATTAAATAAGTCTGTTTGATAAAAGTTCAACTGTTCAAAGTGATGGGTGAATTCACAAATGGATTGTGCAGCTTTTGCTGCCGCTAAACCTGCAAAAATAAGACAAAAACAAACTGTGTAATTTTCGGATAGCACCTCAGTGCTCCTGTGCTATCTGCATGTATACACCTGGAGCGAAACTGGTTTCTTTCTATGCGAATGAGCCTCATTCAAAAAAAAAAAGTCCCACTCATATATCAGCTCTGAAAGCCATATGCCGTTACAGTGAAATTATTAGCATCTTCAGAGAGTTGGCTGTAACTGAAGAGCACTGACAGACTGGTATATTAAATACTGAAATTCCTTGCCGGATGTTTTGAGGAATGCCTCTGCACTTTGTCAGTCAGGATTTGGAGCTTGAAAATTTCAGTTTACTTTTTCTCTCGGCCATAGACCTGACTTCTGTGTTCTCAATGCAAAGGTAGTATTTCTACTTTGCTACAAGAGTAATGGCAATCAGAAACAAAAAAGAGCAATTTGCATGCAACTGCAAACTTTCTGACTGTTTGCTCTGAAATATCATTTGTGCAATATCTTTTGGGAATTGGATATATATATATAGATGGGCAGGTAGCGGCTCCAAGTGATGCACAATTTAAAGTGCCATCAAAAACTGCGATCCATCTTTGCAAATTCGCCCCAGAATTTAGTGTGATGAAATAAGAAAAAAAAGTAATCATACTGAATGTAACGGTTTTGATAAAATGCAACTTACTTCTGGCTGAAAACTTGTTGTCCTTTCTTGTTTTTCCAGACTTCTTCAGACAGTTGTCACAGATAAAGCTACAAGAAGAAAGATCAATATCCACTTTAAGACAATATACAGTGATGTCGGCAAATCAAATTCCAAGTAAGAAGTAAGAGCTCTGTACTGTAAGTAAGACTTCTGTGTTAATGTCTGTTACACAGAGTAAGCTTAAAGGTGCTGGATGTAACTGTGTAGAAAGTTAGTTGTTGAGCGTCAGTACTCAACAATCAGCTTTCTTTCTCCGGAGTTACATACAGCACCTTCAAACGGCTGGATAGTTGTCCAACAGCAACAGTGAGACTTACCCTGATGGCCAAATGACATCGTAGTGCAGCACACAGATCTGATGCATCTTTCGCCCACAGTCTTTACATTCAACAAACCTGGCATGGACAAACATTTGTTTTTTTTCTGCTTCAATCACTGCTATGACTTAAATATGAGTGAAACTGAAGTTAGTGTCCAGACAATACTCACGGTTCAGGGTCCAACATGTCATTTTTCTTCTTTTCAAATTGTTCTTTAGATATCATGCTGCACGAAAAAGAAAAAAACAACAACCAAATTTGATCGAAAACCCTTTCCGCAGAATAAAGTCAAGAGAAAACAGCCTGATAATCACGCAAGAGGATCATCAGGTGGTGTTCAGGCTGCCCGGGCCTGGTAACTTACGTCTGTGGCTGTGCTGGGTCGTCCCCCAGGGTCACACTGTTGCCCTGGATCTCGTTGAAGCACTTCTCACAGAAGTGATACCTGTCGGCAATAAGGCCATATTTGGGTGAACTGCAGCCAGCACACACAGTAGCAGCACAGGCAAACCGGCGCACAGGTGGCAGAATGCAGAGTAAACGGAGCGCACGGCAACAACCGAGGGCGGAGCATGGACAGCGGACAGACAGAGGGACACACACATATACACACACACACAGGCAGAGGTACATGTTAGTGACAGTTGAAATGGTCATGATCCAGCCACTCATTCAAACTGGAACAGAAATGGGGGAAACGTGCTAAAATGTTAATAATGGTAAACAGCAAATAAATGTTCAGAAACTAATGTATGTTGACACGACACTATCTACCTGCATGCTGAGATATGAAAACATTAAAAATTAGCACTATTTCACTGCAGTCATTTACAACATAAGATATCACATTTATAACATGCATTATGAGCTGATGAAGGAATGGTATGGCCATGCCGGGGAGACGGAATGAGTGATAAATACAAATGTGAAGGTCTTATAGAAAAACTGTTTCGTCACTTAACGAAATTAACTTCAGTCAAGGTTATTTCAGTCCTAACACTTAGAAGAATCTAGATCAATATTTGATCAACATAAAAATTTCCTTAGACCTTCGAGCACAATATACTGAATGAACACTGACATTTTGTTGGAAGTCTTGAATTCTAACGCCGGCCCTACGCAAGAAATGTTTGTCTTGATATTACAACACAATTAAACATGTTTAATATTACTGTAAATTTTTACGCTCTGCTCATGGAAATACTGATTATCAATTATATAAACTTTTGTCAATAACCAATAGCTGCAACACCAAACAACAACAAGCCAACAAAGTGGACAGTAAGCTGGAGGGGGCATACGAACATGAACAGGTCTCTGTTCTTTTGTACAGTGCAAAAGGAGGAGAAACGGATGGAGTTGAGGGGTCAGCAGAGTCTGTGTTTAATTAAGTGAGCAGCTGATCGACCAACCAGCACTTAATTCAGTGGGAAATCTTAATGTTTGAAACGGTTCACCTTCTGGTACCCACAATTTCCTCCCACAACAATTGCACAGCTTACCAACAGAGGCTGGTAGCACGTTGAGGCAGCAAAATCAAAAATGTTTGTACGCAAACGCAGTTTAACTTTATACAGAGTACCTACAGCTTACAGCAAATTAGATTTAAGACATTTTTTAGACCAATTTTGCAATAACGAAAATGTGGGAAGGAAAAACAAACTTGAACTGAACATAACTGGGGAAATACTTGTCTCACTCGTTTTTTGGTGAGTTTTCTTGGCGTTTTTGTGTTTCTAACTCTGCATGTGGAATTCCACTGTCTTGATTCTCATCATGCCAAGTTTAAAAAGCTTTTCGCATAAATGACACCCAGCCTTGTATTCTTTGCCTCAGACCTGTTTCAGCCATGCCATAAAATCTCCGAGCATCCCAGCTGGAAGCAAAATTTGAGTGTTGTTGACTCCGCTATACTGATCTGAGTGATTCTGACGCAAAAGGCATTTAAAAAAAAAAAAAAAAATGTTACCAATTCTTTTGAATCTCGATTTTACAATGCAACTTTGGGGGAAAAAAGGATTGATAAAATTCAAATTTTTAAGATTTTTGAAAGATTGATTTGAGACATTATGATACCAATTAAGGCCTTATCTTTTAGATTAATTAATTCAATGCCTTTTAAAACTTTTTAAGGATCAGCAGAAACCCTGCTTACAGATTATATTGATGCCACAATTGAAAAGAATGCTGTCAATATACGAAGCCTTTTATCTTGTGTCTCTCGAGTTATGTGTTTTTGCGGACATAAAAGACATTGTTAATATTTCATATTTTTTAAAGGTAGTCTTGCGTAATATCTTTCACCAGGACCAGGAAGGAACATAATCTCAAAAGGAATCTAGATGTAGTCTTATAAATTTCGACTCTGCAAAATCCCCAGTTTTTGCAACATCTTGTAGTGTGTGACTGCAAACTTTTAAAAGTATTCAAAGTCTTCTAGTGTATAACAGGAACAAATAGGTAAACCTCTCAGAATCTGCAATAGTTGAGTGGTGTTGCATTGAAATGATGGAGGTGCAGGAGCAGATTCTGCACAGCAGGGGGAGCTTTGGTGCTGGTTCTCAGGCACAACGGACATATGAGGACAACACGGGCCAGATCATGCACAGTCTGCTGGGCCACAATATACAACTCTCAGTGGTGTCTGTGACACCCTTAAAAAGGAAATGTCATGTGAAAGACGTCCTCACATCGTTGTTGACTGGTATGGCTGTATATGAAGTGGTGTTCGTGTTTTATCTTTAAGAATGAAGCTGCACACCTTTCCTTTATAACCCTTCCTCCCTCTCTGCAGAGTCAGCACACATTTTTACCTGTTCTGGTAGCTGTAGTAGGTGCCGTCCCTGGAAATGGTACACAACTGTTTGCCATAGCAACACAGCGTCTGGGGTGAGAACTCATACTGCGGAAACATCAGAGAAACATTAACAATCCGTGTCATTGTTACAAACAGTTTGCACTCAAGTCTACATCCACATACAGGTAAATATAATGACATGATAAATGTAGTAAAAAGTGAAATTCTCCATTCCATATTATCTCACCTTCCTGCCGCAGCAGTAGCCCAGGCCCTGCATGACGGGATCGATCTCTGCTTCAAACACTTCTGCCAGTTTGGTGCAGTACTTGTAAACACGGGATGTTTTACGGTTGTACAGCCAGGCGTTGTTGAACATGAGCCACACGTCGTCCACGTACTGCCACGGCTCCTGGTACTGACCCGTGTCCAGCTTGCGCTTGATGGTGGATAAGTCGATGGGATTCTTCACAATGTCAAAGTAGTCCTGTGCAGCAGGTGAAACACATATGCAGGAATGAGTAAATCGTGCTTGACAGTATTCTCTGTGGGTCTTGCAATGTTGTTTATTAAGGTGTGTGTATAATCGTGGTCACTCACAGGGATGCCTAGTAGCATGGGGTCTACAGGCTGTCTGAAGGGCAGTGACTCTGGGTCTTGCCTGTAGAGGGCCTCAAGTGTCGGCATTAGGGCTTGTCTCAGTTCTTCTGGCTTGAAAACTGAACAAACGAAAAATAATGTTATTAGAAATCAAACACAAACAGCATACAGGTGGATACAAATAGAGAAGCGACGTCCTTCTCCTTCCAGTGTCCCCTATGGCACCTTATTTCAGAAAAAAATGAGCTGCTGTTAATGGTGAGAGACACATTTTTGAGCCTGTTTGAATTGTGCCATGAATTATACATGATGTTTGTTAATTAAAAAGATAATTCTGTAAGTCCAGAAAGTTGCCGTGTGTCATAGATTTGTCGTAGTACCGGTGAGTTTTGCGTGAAACTGCTCAGTGAAACACATCTCTTGTCTCGCAGGATGTATGTCACCACCACCAGCTAGCTATAACTTAGTTATGTTTCACGCACATGTGTTACGTTATCTTACCTGGTGTGTTTTACCTAGCAACTAGTGGTCTTTTCATCAGCCGGGAAGCAAGAGTACGAACAAGACCTGTTAATGTCTGAGTATATCCCAGTATGTAACATAAACGTTATGGCTTAAGCGAGAAAGAAAGCTGTGATGTCATTCACACAACTTGTGCAGTCTTTCTAATTATGTATTTTGACAGTTTATCTATACTTCAACAGTTTTACAACAAACTGCAAATTTCTTGGCTTTCAAAATGATCTGGTTAATTGAAAAAACATCATGTGGGTACTACATGGCATTATTCAAACGGGACTAAAAAATGATTTGCCTCTCGCTGCTGACTAACATACATATTCTTTCCCAAATAAGGTCCCATCGAGGTCCACCAAAAGGAGGGGGGGGGCTTGGCCTCTCTAAACAAGATTTTAATTTAAAGTTAGGTGTATAAATGCACTATGATAAGCCTAATCTAATTAAAGCATGATAGAAGATTATCAGAATCAATAAAACTGCTGTTATAGCATTAATGTATACTGAAGAGTAATGAGACAATGAGACAAACAGCTGTAGAATTTTACTCTTGTTTAATGGATTTCACTAAAACATGAGCTAAAATTAATATACTTTAAACGTATTTACTTGATATTGTGAACCATTGTCTCGCTCACAAATCTTCAAATATTTGTATCACAGAACATCATACCGTAATATATTATTACACACTTACTGAATATAAATGAATTCTGTGTTCTTACTTTTTTTGCGGCTCTGAGGCGTGGAGGTGGTCGATGTGCCGTTGGCCCCACTTTCCTCCTCTTCTTTGGGTTCTGCCTTCATCTCCGGCTTCTTTTCCTCAGTTTCCATTGGTTCTTGCTTTGGCTCAGCTGCATCTGGCTCCTCCTTCTTCACCAGCAGGGGTTTGGTTTCATCGTCCTGCTATGTGAACACAACCATGGTTAACTAGCTATCCTACGGTGCTGAGCCGAGAGACAGTCTAGTAATTAATGAATTTAATGGGAAGCACACCACTTTACTGTGGGAGAGTGAAAAGCCGCAAGTCGAATTTACTTTTTCGGACATGAAATGTGAGCAGAACAGGTTGTGCTGGACTACGGATCATCGTCAACAGCAGACGGCTTCTTGTCTGACCTACAGTCAACATAAGTATATTTCTTTCCGTCTCTTGTCTCAACTATACCTTTCTTACATACTAATTACAAAATTATCGCTTTAATCCCAAACATACCTCCATTTTCACATCTGGCTGCTTCTTTCCAGAGTTGCTGTCGTCGTCTTCGTCTTTTACTTCAGGTTTGGCTTCAGTGCTGCTCATGTCTGGCAGAGCCTGCTGGGAGCTCAGCTCAGCCACAGAGGCTGGGGTGGGCACTCTGTTGTCTATACTCGCTGCTGCCTGGGACAACTTCAAAAAGAAGAGGACAAGACATCCTGATTACAATGCTAATCATTTATAAATCAAGTAATATTTATTAATAAGCAAAGTAAGGATTGACTGTCAGTGATCCTCTCTGAAAAAACTGAAATATTCCTTTAAGAATTGTTTGGTCAGCTTTAAACCTTTGGAACCTGGAGCAATATCACCTTTTATGTGCTGCTTTTGGATGCCTTTCACGAGTATTTAAATCTCTGACACTGCAGCAAATTGGTGTGGTTTCTTTCGAACACAAGGGGGGAAAGGCAATGAGCAACTTGGTGAGAAATGTTCCACTAAATTGAGAAGATTTCAAAAATAGTTTTTGAAAAAGCTAGGAAAAAATGTCTAGGGAAAAAAAGACAAAAAAGCTATGAAAGATTATGTTACAGAATTATTATAATTTCTAAGCACTTTCTCCTCTTGTTTTTGTTGTGTTTTTTAATGATTTTCTTGTACTTTTTTTTTACTAATTTCTTACTACGTTTTTGACCATTTCCTCTATCATTGCTTACTGCCTTCCCATGTTTATGAAAGACGTAAGGCCAATTTGCAGGTTTCAAAGGGTTTACATACGCTGGCAAAAGCCTAAGCAAAACAAGAGCTACAGTTAGTTTCCCGTAAGAACCAGCATCTCACCGGTGTGCTGGGGTGCTGTGCCTGCACTGAGTTGGGCTGCTGCATCTGACTGGGGGGTTCTGTCTGCAGCTGCAGGGGTGTAAGCGGCGCAGAGGGATCAGGTGTGCCCAGGGCTGAGGGGGGACCAGGGAGGCTACTGGGTATGTGGGTTGGGGTGGAGGAGGGCCCGCCAGTGGAGGCGGGGGTTGAGGGCTGCGGTGGCCCCTGGGCCTGTGCAGGAGCATGGTGCTGCTGCAGCTGTTGCTGCTGCTGCTGCTGCTGCTGCTGCTGCTGCTGGGGCTGCATGCTGGCAGAGGCATTGGGTGGAGGGGTGGTGCCCAGGGTGGGCTGGGCTGCAGGGCCACAGGGCAGCTGGGAGCCAAGTGATCCCATTGCATTCAGTGGGAGGTTAGAGTTCTGTGACTGCTGCAACAAAGAGGGATGCACAGTTAGCACACATACATTCAAGTAGCACTGAGGGTGCTAAGAGCATGAACAGGGTTCCTACAGCTTAAAGCAAGCAAAATTAAAGATTTTTTTTTTATCTGTTTTTAGATGATATTTAAGACTAATTTAAAAAAAAAAAAAAATGAGAGAAAAAAATGAACCAACATTAAAACTACTTAAGGTGAGGGAGAATTTTGAATATATTAACTGAAATATAAAACTTGACTTTTTGGCAACATTAATCCAAGAAGAATTCAGTAATTCATCATTATTTTCCAGTCAGAGGCCTTGTAGTAATAAGGCCTTGTAGTTTGTGTAATGAATTAAATGCCTTTAAAGACTATTTAAGGGTCCAGGGGAACCCTGATGAAGCACAACACAAGTGTCCTCACCTGTGTGACAGCAGCCTGTGGTAGGGGCTGGCCCAAGCCTACATTCACATTCATCGTCCCACCTGCAGCGGCAGTGAACTGGCCCTGTGGCAGGAACTGGCCCTGGTTGGCTGGCTGAGAAACCATGTTATTAGCATGACTACCCATCATTCCTTGAGTCTGAGGCATCCTTGACGGGGACATACCCATCTGAAGACAGAGAAGTGAGATGCAACAGATCAAGTCAAGTCATTATGGCAGCAGGCCTTTATAGTATCCAGTGTCTGCCAAGTAAAATAAAGTGAATGGAATGCAGCATACAAGTATGCTACCACTACAACAGTCTGCTGAACGCCCTGTGGTGTAACTTACAAACAAAACAATGTGCTGAATCAAAACACGGCATGGCAACAGATCAAAAGTCAGAGGAAGCAAATTCCATATTTATGTAGTGTCAAAGAAATGAGCAATCACTGTAAGAGAGTAGGGCCGTACAATAAGGGCAAAAATGAATATCTGGGTTTTTTTTTAAATCAATATTGAGATCACAATTATTTTTTCATGATTATTCATACATTTTAGGGAGATACTTTTATTGCACTTAAATTAAATTCACAAAGTGATGCTTTAACTTTCACATTGTGCTGCATTCCTGCTAATGCTCAAATCTTTTCAAAATAAGAATTATAATTACGGTCTTCTTAAAACTGTACCCAAAATTCAGCTAACTAATTCAACTAACAGTAAATATGCCATTACAAAATGCAACTGTAAGAAAGCCCTATTTATTGGACACATATTTTGGCAGAATGGCATGCAAATGCATCAGTTATCGGCTGTCATGGTACCGTGACGCGCTGTACGGCGTCGCGGTTATTGATGTCTGACTTGATGCTGGACAAGGCAGGGATTTAGTGAGGTTAAGTTAGCAACATTATTCTTCTTGGCCATCATGAATTCATCCCAAAGCAAATTGGGGTTTTTTATGTGGTGCAACAAGTTAGTTGCATGTCTTTAATGTCTTTTTCACACAAACACAAGTTTCATGCATTCTTTGCACATGATTTGTTGTCCCCTAAATACAAAATACTTCTTGACAACAGATGATGATGGTTGATCGATAGATGATTTTTGCTTGGCCCGTATGCAATCGCAAAGTTTTTCACTGGTTACTGCTACAGGGTACACATAAAACGGCATGACAGTTTTTTAAGTGAAGGCTGGTTGTAAGTTTACGAGGCGGACGATTTGACAGTCTTCTCTGAGCACAAATTTTAAGCTCATTTAATTGTGGAAAGCCAAAATCGTGATGATCGTGATGATTAATATCTGATTAATTGTGCAGCCCAGCTCAAGATGAACTGAACATCTGAGAGAACAAAACAAACATAGTGACAAAAAACTGGAAAATGGTTCAGAAAAAAGAGCAAGTTGAACCAATTTTTAAACGACTGTTTTAAAGAGAGAGGAGAGGAGAAGTAAAGCAGGGAGACAGAAGAGAAAGCTCTAACCGCTGGGACGGAGCTCATGTTCATCTGCTGTGGATGGTTCATGGGGGAGGGAGCACGTGCTCCCATGGGTGCCTGAGACATCTGCGCATTCTGCATTGCCATTGGATTAAACTGATTGATTCCTGTGGGAACAGATACACACAATTATGTACTTGTTTATTATACTTGGGAGTTGTAATTTAATATTCCGTGTCCTACTGGGCTGGAAGAGGCACTGAACCAGCTCAATTTAACGCCACAGTTCTGACAAATTCATCCAGCTTTTTAAACAATCGGGTCGGCACAAGAAACTTGACTCACTTCAATGATGAGATGCTTACCAGCTATCTGTATAACATTTAAACATAAATACGATAGCAATCTTAAACAAAGACCTACGAAGGTTAGCCGCAAAAGCACATATGGAGTGCTTTCCCTGGAAAACACCTGCTAAGAAAGCAAAGATTGAACACATACCTTGGGGCACCTGCATACGGTTCATGATCTGATTTGGCATGTTGGGCATAGGCACAGGTCCATCTGAGAGAGGACACGATATAATAGCGTTTATGTATTTGTTTCCATCAGTTACGAAAAATGCTCTGTGCTTGCATAAAGGTGGAGAGAAAAAGACAATTTTTTTTTAAATTGCGTCTTCCCCCTTTAGTTTTTGTCACCCAGAGTGCAGAGAGTTTGGTTACTTACTGGGAGGTCGGACGGCCTGTCCTGGCCCCATGGCGTTGGGAGCCATTCCAGGTTGCTGTGGCCCAGCTGTGCCCACCATGCCAGGCTGTTTCTGGAGCCGTGAGCGTCTCTTCTCCTCCAACTCCTTCTGAATTTTGTATATCTTCTCTGCCAGGAAGTGGTAATACTCATCCTAGAGAGAGGACGAGAAGAAACAAAAGGCAAACGAGACAATTTTAAAAGAAGAATGAGTGAGTGTCCTGGGTTTAATCCAATTTCTTATTTTTACTCCTACCCGTCATTTTCAAGTGCCACCTTGCCCCTCAGAACAAGGTTACAAAAAGTAAATGGGACAACCCTTCAAGAACCTGATTCGTCATCGGTAGTTGTCGATACTGGTATTTACATTAACAGGTGCGACAAGTTTCAAGCTATCAATCGATCAAACATGGCATCAATTAAAAATATCACTGCTTCAGAACGAGGCAGCTAGCAGTGCTCTGTAGACTAACGTCAGCAGCCTGTGCTCCTACCCTGCAAGTCAATACTGATATTAGATGAGCGGTAACAAGTGCAGAAACTTTGGCATTGTATGTCATCAAAAAGGGGGCGGGGGTGGTACAAGGATTGAGCCTCTGTCTCTAGTTCTGGTTTAAATTCTCTGCTCTCATAGTGACAACAGAATGGCTTTAGGATTAAAAACTGAGGATGGCATGACAGCACTCAGGTTGTAAAAGTGTGACGATATATGGTGTGTTCTATATTATTTACCCTGCTGTTAGCTGACTCGTACATGTCACCCTCAACCTTGCGTGCATACGCAACCAGGTTCTCCATTCGCCGGTCTTTCAGTGCTGCAGGGTCTGGGGTGGGGAATATGGCTTGTACACTGAAGAGAGAGGACAGAAAAATACAAAACTCAGCAACAAACATGGAGCGTAAAATTCTACTCTGTTTTCATGTGACAGCACTATTTATATTTGTACAGTATTTATCACACATTTGTTTCAATTTTGGACTCACAGTTTGTGCACCAGGTGGGTGCGCAGGTCCTGAGTGACGTGTTCATGCCAGGCCTTCCTCACCCCCGAAGCAGAGAGAGGGGTGGCAGTGGGCAGATTTCCCATGCCTCCCGCTACCGACCCATCTGGCATCAGCTGACTACAAGACAGAGAAAGAAAGAAACAATTACTTACAAAAAAATTTAATATTTATAACGCCATAATTCCATAGGTTTTATTTTTAGAATTTGTAATTCAAGGCTATAAAATATTTGTCCTCCAAAATACATTTTTAAAATCATATTTAAAAAAAAAAAATCACAGGAACAGAGAACAGACTGAATCATGCATATTTTGTCAGCAGCAGATGCACTCAAAGCTGATTTGGTTGACAGGACCAAACGAGGGATCATAGAGCTCCCTAAACCGTCATATGTGAATTAAAGGTCAGCTACATCACATAAGATTCTCACTTGTTGAGCGTGGATGGTAGAGAGGAGTCGGAGTGCATGCCAGCCTGGTCTGAAGAGGGGACACCCATGCCTCCTGCCATCTGGTTCATCTGATTAGTGCCTGATAAACGCACATCATCATTCACAAAGGTTAACAAGAAAATGGCTAAGCAACAGATTTATAATGGTGTTATCTTCTGTGCATAATTCTATAAAATAGCAATCTCTCCTGTACCTAGAGGGTTCATATTTCGCAGCTGCTGGTGCTGAGAGCCCTGGGGGTTTTGCTGAGCAGGACCCTGTCCCTGGACCTGAGCAGGGGACTGGTTCCCATACGGCAGGCCGAGGGCAGCGTAGGCCCTCTGCATGGAGCTGGGGTCGATGTGTGTGGCAGCGCTGTTGATGGCTGTGGCACTGGGCTGGCCAGGCCCCACTGTACTGATGGCATTCTGCAGGCTAGCCCCGGGAGAACTTAGCATGGCTGGAGGGAGAAGAGGAGGAAATAAAAACATTGTTTGGCAGTATTACATAAAGCATTTAATTAACACACTTTGATAATTAAACAGCAGCTACAACTTCTGATGGATTCTAATTTATAAACATGAAAACATACATGGGTATGAAACACAAATAACTGCATGCAGTCGTGCGTATCTAGGTACATTAAGTGCTTGTATGAGAAGGCAAATATGCAGTGTGGGTACATACAAGGCAACTGCAAGTAATGCTTTGGGTTAGGTGATGGTGTCTACAGGTATCAGACTACAAAATTTCATGCTTTAATATCACTTTTTTAATCAAATATTAGACTGTTTTTCTACACAAATCATAATTTTCTCATTCAAGCATTGGAGATAAGTATAAAGTTAAGTAGGTTATATGTGGTCCTATGCAGAGGTAGGAAGGAATATGGTTATTAGAGAGATTTAGGTTTATCTTCATTTGCTAACCTGACAGTGTAAATATTAAGTAAAAAGACAGCATTAAGTTAAGTTGTGGGTTTAAAGATTTGATTTTCAAAGCATACCAGCTTGACTCGTTTTAACAGGAAATTTAACGATGGATGGGACTGTTATTTGGCTGTTAAGACCTAATAAATTAAAATGCAATACAATTTAATGACTTTAAGGGCCCAATATTTATGCAATTGAAATGAAGACCTTTTAAAACCTTTTAAAGACCTGCAGAAACCCTAGGTTAGGTTGCAAATTACCAGATGCCTTTTTATTAGTTGTACAATTAATCTTCTACCTATACTATATAATTTATTGTATACTTATACAACTACTACTACTAATAATAATAATAGTAATAATAATAATTCATTTATTTTGTGTTATAAGCAGGGAAGTGATATTTGGGGGGGGTACTGTTAAAAAATAAGAACATCAATTTGTAATTCTGCATCATCATATGTGAAGATTACTGAATACTATTTGGTTATAAAATATAAGAAAAAAGTAAAGGTAACAAGTTAAACAAACATTTGACTAATAAAAATAGTTTTGATGTATAAAAAGTATCTATATATACAGAAAAAATACATGTCTACAGACACATGTATAAATATGCTATCTGTAAATATATATTTTCTTTTTTCTTTAAACATGTAAAATCATTATATATACCAACTGTTATTTTTTTTTCCTGTGTAAAAGAGAAAATATTTATTTTCAAGAAGAAATGTCTTCAAGCAAAAGACCATCTTCCAGAGCAGGCCTCCATCTAAAATCCCAGCACTGCTCCCTGCTGTGTTGATTGCTGACAGGAAGCATGCTGCCTCTGTGGGGGATTTAAATCTGTCATAGGGCCTTTTAACCAATCAGAGAGCATGCTGTCCAAAGACCCTGCCCCCACTGATAGCAGAGCCACAGAGCCCCTCCCCTGGGTGTCAGATTACAGGTCCAGCCTTTCTAGAGGAATCCTCTGACTGTTCCAGCTCTTGCATTCAGCGAACCAGTGCAGCGCTGAGGCGGGGAGACACAACCTGCAGGTGGCAGCACTTTATCCACTCATACACAATGACTGGAGGCTCGCTGCTGAGTGACAACTGCCTTGATGAACAGTTTACAAGGTATCAAAGATGTTTTCCTTCCCTTTTTTTATTGAATCCTCAATAAAAACCATTCAGAAATTCTTTATTATGGTTCTGTGTTAACCTTGAACTTAACCCATATGCATTTTATATGTTTTTATACATGAATATTAGCAAAGCTGCTGGAGTTACTCACGCTGCTGGTTCCTCTTGTCACTAGCATTCTTCAAAGGCAGGCAGACTGGACAGTCGTGCCGCGTACAGTTCTTCCAGTGGGAGATGATCTGTCTGGATGATGCACAGTGAGCCACTGGGGAAAAATAAAAGTGAAACAAAGACATAGTGTAAGGTTTGATAATTAAGTTATTCAGCAGTATGTGACATTTATTCGTTGCCGCGACATGCCGTTAAATTTCTGGGGAGGTGCAAGGCAATCCCTGTGCAACTTGAGGAGGCTGCGCAGCCATCGTCCATTAGAAGGTAGAAGTAGGTAGAAGTTAGATTTATTAGTCATTTTCTAAACAAAGTTTAAAAAACTAAACTTCAGTTGTATTTGATCTTGCTACATCTTTGGAGTTGAAGGATGAGTTGATAAAAATCAGCAGCTGCTATGAAAAATTCCATCCGGGTGCTGCTGATGGCATCATTCAATTCCTGCAATGCATTTTTTGAATTTACATTAGAGTCTTGTGACCTGTCGGCTCTGAACAAGTTCCGCCCATCCTGCCCAAAGGCTTGATCAGGGATGTTAGGGATTAGCCATCACTCTGTGAAGATGTACGCACAGCAGTCTAGGATTCGTTGCTGAGTGAGCCTCAATCACATCTAATCCACTTTATTCTCCTGTGAGTGGACATTAGCCAGAAGGCTTGGTAGAGGAAAAGCTCTCGGTCCAAGTTGGGTCAGCCTTGCCCTGATGCCGGCTCTCCTCCCTCTCTTCATCCGGTGCTTTCAGTTTCGTTTCTCCCCCCTGGTCTGACTGTCCATTCAGCATATGCCGTTGGTGAAGATCCTCGTGAAGTCTGCTGCATTTAGTCCAAACTCCACACAACTTTTCCTGATGTTGATAAGTGCTTCTCTATCATAGAAAAGTTGTGCATCAGCAGAAGGGGCCATGGTGTTAGCAAGGATTTGAGGAGCTACTGGCTGCTGCATCTAAATGTGCTGTCAATGTCACAGCAACTACTCATACTTCAAATGAACCTAGCGTACGACAGATTCAGAATGAATGAAAGGCAGTCATAGAATGGCTATAAACAAAAAGAGGACAAAACACAGGACTGCTGGCAACCATGGCTTTCAGCGTCTATATATTTTGAAAGATCAATAGCCATTAGAGTAACACCAAAGATCTATATAAAGATGGAAAACGCATCTCCCATCCTCAGTGCACAAAAAAAGCCAAAATATCCCTAATACCGCTGCTGCTGTCCTGTGCTGATGGTCATTTGGAGCCAAAGTCTGCTCAGTGGCAATCTCCACAGTGTCAAGTTCCTGCCCATACACCCATCTGACCAACTGCAAGCACTGTCAAGGATAGCGACGACACCGAATTGCACACATAGCTGTCAGTCATGATGTCAAAAGCCCATTTTTATAGCATCGAATAAGTATTTAAAACCAAACTTATTAGACACAACACTTGAACAAACATCAGCATGATAAGAACTAAACATCTTTGGGATCAAATCTTTTGATATGTTTTTTGATCTTTTAGTTTGGACAATGTTCAATCCACTAACATCGAGGGGGCAGTGTTTATGACCTACACAGCAGCCAGCTATCAAGCCAAAAACAGACTAAGAAAACACTGAAATCATACACTGCCACAATAAAGATGAGTGAAATAAAGTGATCAAACCCATCACCATGTCTGCTTAAAATACAGTGAAGCCAAAAAAACTCAATTGCTAAAGTACAATATGCAAATAATGATGTAAAAGCAGTTGTGCACGTTGTAAAACCATAAATGTATCTTTGAATCTACTCTGAGAGTATAAACAGTATAAATATCAGAGTTCAAAGTTCATCAACCTCTAGTGACCCCTTTATTACAGCTTACTCCACCACAGCTGTCAGAAGGCAGCTGCTTGCTGCCACTGCAGTTGAGGAAATGGAGTACAACCGTCATGACAGCCGTTTACAAAAAAAGATTAAATTAATGTTTGCTGATGTTGTCACAGTCACGGGAGCATTCAGGGCTTAGCAGGTCAAGAGTGAAGAGTGGCTCTATTTAAGTAATGAAACACAAGAGCTAACTGCTTCACATAGTGTGAAACAATGCAACTTAAGCGATTAAAACTCACCTCGCATCATGCTGCCTCTATTAAACAGAAGTTAAACAGGGTCAACAATACTGATCTTTTTTAATCAAGACTCTTTAATCACAATAACTCCTTCTGCACTATCTGTCTAGCAGCAAAGTAATTTGGTTGTTTGGTGTGACTTCGTGATGCAAATTTAACAAAACTTCTTTTAGCAGTCCTCAGCTACGTGTAGATCAATAAATCATTTTGTTAAGGACAATATTGGCGAGCTGTTTTATAAAGAGCTGAAGGCGACCTGCGCTTTTGGCAGCTTGGGTGAACTCAAAACTACAACAAGTCATCAACACCTTTTGCTGAGTTGTTCCTGTAGTATGTTAAGTTACTGGCACCGTGCCCACATTACATACTCTGATTACAGCTGCTAACAACACACAAGGTGCAGTTAACGTTTCTGGATAGAAATCTAAGTGGGTTCATTTCTTTATCAGATACTAGTTTGAATTCTTGTGATCACACAGGTGAAAACATTCAAACAGAAGTCAGTTAAAAATGAAAGATTTGGCTTCGTCATATCTCTTTCACTCACCCTGGCACGACTTGCCAGCCTGGCAGTGGGTCATGTGGTTGAGGACGTTCTTCATGGTGCGGCAATGGGGCAGAGTGCAGGCCCTCACCTCCCCGTTGGCCTGCTCCCGCCGCTGGCACTTGTGTGCGTGGAGCAACAGGACCAGCTGCTGCTGAATGAGTTTGCGCTTCTCGGGGTCTGCCGTTGGGCCCGCCGACACACCACCAGCCCCGGGGACCATGCCCACCGATGCTACCTGCTGCTGCATCTGGGACTGCAAAAGAGCGCAAATAAAAACACATTAGGCACAGATCAAAGATTCAAAGATTATCTTCATGTATGGCAAGGGCTTGGAGATGTCGGAAAAGGAAAAGGAGTAATTAAAATGAAGATAACAGAAGAAAGAGAAGGCTGGATGGAAAGCTAAAGGAATATCTCATACTCCAAATGAACTTTGTTTATCAATTTCTCACCCTGTAATGCATTAAATTCATGGAGAAAACTGTTTCTTTTGCATGACATGTGAGGCAAGTGCTAAACAAGGAAAATCTATTAAATCAAAATATTAACTTTGTCAAAAACAGAATGATTGGACTTGCATTTCGTGCTTCCCAAACACATTTGCATAGCTCCAGGCTCTGTTTCCTTTATGCCTTCAAAGAGTTTAAGTCTGTACTGGACAAAAGTGCAAATATTCACAAATATCAGAGTGGACAAATATGTTGCCTTTAATGCAGTTTTCAGTTTTTTTGCAAGGTTTTTAAGTGCAAGTAAGAAATACAGATAATGTGGTTATAGCACTATCTAATCAGACAAGCTGTATGCAGATAATATGTGCGCTGCCTGAAGCTTAGGCCTAAACAGTAAGGTTGGCAGGATTAGTATCTAATCTGTGTGTTACAATAAATTAATTTAATATGTCAAACATTACTACTACAATCAGTTTAGCTTTTGTTTGTTTTATCATTTGGTTCCCAATCTGTGTGGATACATTTACATGCATACATATAATGCAATGTATTGTGATGAAACAAACAGTCCAATAAGACACATATAATGCATCTTTATCGCAACCATCAAGTATAAATTGTTACGTCGTTTTTATAAGCACGCAGCATTCTGGTTTTCTCGCTCTCTACTATGGCTCTCCACCTCTCACAGACACAGACATAGACAGACAGATACACACACACACACACACAAACGCACACACACAGGAGGGCTTTTGCAGGGCTCGAGGCTGTGACTATTTAGTCACATTTTGCGACCATGGAGCACAACCGTAATTCACAAATACAATTAATATATGAACTAGAGAGCTGTTTGTCTGTTTCCAGGTTACAGTGAACTTAATGAGCGGTAGTGGCGGTACCGTGAGCAGGTGATGCACGTGATTGTGCCTGCAGAGCTCTGATCATGGCTATTTAGTCATATTCTGTGACCATGGAGCACCAGCGTGACTTGCAAATATTAGTAATGAGTGAACTGGCGAGCTGTTTGTTTGTTGCCTGCTCACAGTGAATGAATCCACACAGTTTAAGGCGTTGAGATATCTGTTTAACTCTCTGCTAATGCTAACAACCAACAGTTGTTATCATAACAAAACGCTTTAAAATTTCACTATGAAAATACTTGATTTAACTTCCCTCTAACCATATTTTATTAAATTTAAATATGACAGTAGTGTATTCAACTTTATTTGACAGTAGCTACTTTAACTTTACTGCTCAATAATTCTTTTATTGTAGTAGTTAACATTCGTTTAAAGGACATTTAAAAATACTGCGATATATATCACGTATTGTGATATATATCCTTAAAATATTATGATAATATTTTAAAGCCATAATGCTCAGACCTACTTACTTTGATTATTGGTAATAATCAATATACATAACTACACTGTGCATTGCAATTCTGAGCACACTTGGGAACTGCGGCTGAGCAGATCCAGAGTAGACACTGATGGAGATCTGCAACTGCTGCTGCTGTTTTCATAATGTTGCTGGTGCACACAAAGTGTTAAGCTCAAGTTTGGGCAGAAACCATAGCAAACTTTACAGAGGAGGATGACACAAACATAAGAGCCAAATTAAAGCGTAAACTACTACTGTATTTACCGAGACCGTGTGCACGATGTGTTTGCTTTGTTTCCAACGCTTAAAACTGCACAAAAGGTAACAAAAGGTAACAAAGGTAACAAAGGGTACTTTGTAACAGCAAGTCAACGTTTCTTCGACAGCTCCTTTTATGAAAGCACAAGGCTGATGGTTGCAGACAGTGTGCTCATGTCTGCAGAGTAGATGCCGTGTGAAGCAACAGAAGAAGCATAAAGCAAATCTAAAGGACGTCACATCAAAGACAAGACAGAGGAACATGTTTCATAGTATCATTTCTCTACTCACATAGCATACTTTCAACAGGTCAGAGAGTAATATTCAGGTGGAAGATGATGAAGAGGAGGAGGATGATATAGAGGATGAGGACTGCACACAGAGAAAGACAGCATGGAGACAGAGAAGGAGGACAGCTCCTTCATGTAGCCATGGTACCAAATGCAAGACAAGGGCAGAAAGTGGTGACAGCAAGCCCGCAGGAAGTGCGCCAGGCTCTGATGCAAATATTGCAGTGGCCAAAAGTGGAATTTCAACGTTCAGGTCGGTCACATGATGCCCACTGGCCCACGAAGACTCTTCCCTATTGATTTACATTGGGAAAGAGACGTCTATAAAATCAGTAAATAATTTTTTGTGAGCGAAAACTCCTGTTAAATGACTTTTTTTACTATCTAGATTTAAGCCATCCAGTTCGATGACATTTGGAAAGTCTAAGAGAGCTGCAAGATTCAATTTTTTAGACTGTCATTCAAGCTAGCAAATGCCTAAACCGGATGTCAGTGACTCTGCCGACGGAAGTTGCCCGCTTTGGTCACACTCAGCCGCGCTCTGCCACCGTAAGTCTCAAGTGAGGATGCCTTATGGGTCAGTAGATCGGGGTATTTTTTCATATTTCATACTTGGAAAAAGAGCTTTTTTGTTTTTGCTTCATGCGCCAATGAGAAGCTCTCATAGGAATGAATGGGGCCCCGCCTCCATGACTGTATCCAGACTTCCTATAATACATCCATAGGTGACAGCCAGACAGGTAACTCCAGTGGAGAGCAGTGAGGGAGCAAAATTATTCAGTTTGTGTCGTATTGCAAATTTACGCAACGACAACAATAAAACGTATCAGACTCAGTGTGCAAAGGCCTTTATCTAGGGATGTCGTATTTATAATGCTTACTGGTCCCTGACTCTGGCTGCCTGAAGTAGAGATAGTGAAAAAATTGCATATGGGGAGATTTTATAGAAGTAGCGCTAATCATTTCGCAACCTCATTCAACTCTTTGGATTCAACCCTTGGATCTACAGAAATCTCACAAATGACTAATTTTGTATTCAAAAGATAATTTTCGCCAAAAGGTGACGAATTTTCACCCCTGTAACTAAGCTAATACAAAATGAGGCTTTGACAAATTTAAGATTCAAGTGACACTCACCATGTTTGGCACACTCCCAGCTCCCTTCAACTCAGCAGGGAATTGGGGCAGGTTGTTGGAAAGGGCTGTCTTGTTCTGGAGTTGTTGGGCGTTGACGCCTGCTGCCCCCATCTGCTGCACCCCGGCCTGACCATACTGCTGGCCAAATGGAGCTCCTGACATCCCCATCTATAGTGGGCAATCAGGACAGAGGCAGGTCAGAAAATCTGCATATCACGCCACATACCATCACAGTAAATACATCTTTTACCTGCACTTTGTGTCAATGCATGGTACAGTTTTTTAAGTTTGAAAAATAATCGGTGTGAGCTTCAGTACTCATCAAAATTACATATTGCAGAATTCGATGCCCACAGGGAATTGCTTTCTTCCCCAAATGTGTTCACCATTTTGCTTTAGTCATAGTGACCTGAAGCTTTAAGTTTACACTGTAAACATGTTGTGAGACTGCAGAAAAAACTTCAACAGCTTAAAACAACTCAATGTTGCCTCCAATGTATCTTGAAGCTGAATTAACTCCTACTGTAAAGGTAAAATTAATTGACCAGTCCCTTTAAAAACCAGTAAAGATTCATCGTTTTTATTTCATAATTGGCCCGGCAAAGGGAATAGTTAGATTTCTTGTTAGGTCCTCAGAAGTCATTTAATCCGATGGCCCTCAGCGTGCATCTGTCTGCTGCTTTTGCCTGCCTTTCTCCGCGCTGTCCAAAGCAGCAGCCTGCTTTGCTTCGCGGAGGTTCCCCACTGCCAGCAGTGCTCAGGCAGACGGAGCAAGCCCTGCCCAGCGGAGAGAGAGAGAGAAACGGGAGGAGACACATAGAGAAAAACCAGCTTGCTCAACAGCTGAGCAGAGCACTGCGCTGCTGCTGGCCCCTCCCCCCTCCGCTGCACAGAAACACACAGATGCTCGCCTGCTGCCTCCCTCCCATTCACACATGAGCACAGCCTCATCCTCCTTTCACACACGGGTTCTCCCACTTGATGATCTGCACTTATCACAGAGGAGTGTCGCCAGGCTAGAGGACGGCACTGTCGCACAGGAAGCCTCCAGTGTTTCCTCTCCTCTTGGCGTGCCCTCCTCTGTTCCTCCCTCACTACGCCGCCTCCCCCACCCCAACAACAACACAAACTGGCTCCTCTAAACATGATTTACAGCTCCATTATCAAAGGCCAAAGGCCCACAGTGAGACGGCATATGCTAGAGAGAGGGGAAAAAGGAAACAGTTGGCGGAAAAAGAGAGTATACTAGCAAATAAAGATTTAAATAGAAGAGAAAGCAAAAACAAGAAGCATTCGCAGAAACATTCACTTGTGCATCATTTCCATCTCAGTCCTGATGAGGAACTAGTGATGAATCGATCACTAAGTAGCATTTTTTAGGGCGGCAACGAAGACCCTTAATATGACGGCTTTGCTTTTTCATGCAGACCCACACAGTGAATGCTTGATGCTCCCCCACTGTGTGATTATAGACAGCATGCCAGCATGAATGAAGCAAAAGATGCCTTAAGGCTGTGTGGTGTAACACAACAGTGTAACATAACATACACACCAGGTCACACTTTCTTAACAATAACAATGGCATAACGTGGCAAGAACGATCATTTACTGTCTCTGTTATATGGCAGTTCATCTTATCCTCTGCTCAAAGAGTAATAAGCCCTCGGACCACACTGTCTCCCCAAAATTACAGACATTTTTGCCTGCTGTCCCTCTTCTTCAAATTAGCTGCTAACTGCTGCTGGATGCCTTTTAAATTTCTCGCCGGAGGGTCACACACGACACCTCGTCAAAACTACACCCGTCCCGTCTTGCTACATGTCCCTTTGACATTTTTGGTTTGATACCTTTTAGTATAAAAAGTGTCAATTTAAAATTGTTTGCAAAACATCTAAATGTGTTTATAGCACAAACTGACCAAAGGAAATATGGTAAAACATAAAATACATCATTTCATTTTAAAATATTAATTTGATTTCACATCCAAAGTTATTAAACAAAACAACAAAACCCATCAAACTATAAAACCCTAATTTTTCCTCCGACTTAGGTCAAAAAATTACACCTGACATCCCTTGCAAATCCCTAGTAATCACCTTAGTCAATGTAAGCAAAGGCAAAAAGTGGAAGAATATATCAATCACACAGCTAATAATGAGAATTTTGGGCCTTTGTTTGGGTCAGTAATTAGTAATAGTTCAATTTTCTCTTTACTATTATACATGCAGACCATTTACATTGAAAAACTTAAAAATCCTGATTAAAAAATGTGATGAAGTCCAACCTAGGAGGGCAGTTTGCCCAATTGGACATTGGATTTCTCTGCCATATCAAACACTGTCAAATGGAAGCCAAATAAACATGTGTTGTATCATTTGTGCATTATGTTCTTCAAGTAATAGTGAAGCCAGCTACATTTCCCCCGCTATGAACATAAAAGCCAACACATCACCCTCCCACGTTTCGGCAGCATGTTTCTCTGATGGCAGCTGTGCAAGGTAAATATGACGTGTGCCAGATTCTGTCGTTTTATCTTCAAACTACAGGCTAACACACGGGGTTCAAATCTGTGTCTTCCTCTTTCCTCACCTCCTCATCTCACACACAATCCTAGCATCAAATTATAATGTAAAGGCAATTGTTTGGATTATAATGTAACTCATCAACACACATGCACACAACAAGCAATTAAGTTTTGTACCACAATGCGAAGAAAAACTGGCAGGGATTATGTCGTATACTGTATGTCTATATGAGAAAGGAGGGGCTTGTTTCATGTGGCAATGTCTGTTGAAATAATCTTAGTGAGAACAAGCGTGCTGGTTTAACCTTGGTTTCCTGTCAAACCACAAAGCCCCGAGACTCTCAGACACGGAGAAACATTTTCTCACTTTCAGCACTTCAAAGTAGAAATATTTACATAGAAATACAATCAGCAGCTCATCATGTAAAGTACTTTTCATTCACTAACAAAAATAACAAAGCCACCGTGTATAGTAGTATAAAGGGTGGGGGATGAAGCCGACAAAACACAGTATTAGGATATTTTGTGTTGCAATATTGTATCTATATATGGACACCAAGTATTGTAATTGTGTTTTTCATTTCATTTTTATAAATATTTTAAATACAAATAAAAATTTTGGTATAATAAAAAAAAATCAATTGGTTATTCCCTGTAGTAGATACATTTTTTGCAATAAAAATGATCAAAGTGAGATGAACAAAAAAGTAATAATTCGCAGTATGTTATCGCAATAATCAGCATATTGCAAAACATTTAAAATCACAATACTGTACTGTGACTTAATTATCTATCGTGATAATTTCATATCGCGGGGCCTCTGGAGATTCCCTAAGTAGTACCATGACACAACTGCAGTTCTCTGTATTTTTTGTATTCATTCTCAGTCGGGTTTCCATTATCCTTTTTTTTCTTCTTTTTTAAGGAAAAATCTGGTTTGTTTACATCATGTAAACAAACCAGATGTCCTTTAGCTGTGCTCTTAAGTTCAAACTGGATAAATAACAACGGAAAATATGGGTGAGTATTTGCTACCTTTCTACATTTGTTCTTTTTAAACAGAAAACACACATTTTCGATTGTGATATATACTGGAAATGACATGCAATATAGCCAAAAACAAGTAGGTTGTTATTGGTGATGGTCATTTACCAGGAACTTTAAACGCCCTAGTTATCTCACTCCAACCAGCTGTCACTTAAGATTTTTGTAGTGAAATACAAATGTCATTCTTTGTGGTGCTTTCAAAGTGAGCGACAGGAATAAAAACAAAGGGCATCCACCAAAAGTTCCTACAAATGGATTTTGTGGCTGACGCTCACTCATATGGCAAAGTGTAAAGCTGAAGGAAATTCTTTGTGTTTGTATGTTGCTCCAACAAAAATAAACATAGCATATCATTTATTTAGGGTTGTCCAAATTCCCTTAATACTGCAATACTGCTTAATTGACAAGTCAACCAAGGGGACGACAACGAAATGCCACAACCACTATATTCACTTTGTTTCTTTTTTTTTTCCATTGGAGTGCTGCATGTTTACACTTTGTTACAAATGCCAGGAGCTTGACGTCTACTGCATGTTCGCTGGTCTTTTCTGGTCGCAGAGAGTTAAAAAATATGAATCTTTGGATAAAACACTGCAGCTGCTCATCACTGTCACTTTTACCACAGCTGTCCAATCACAGTGGAGGAGGGGCTGGACAATGACGTATTACCACAAAGACCAACCGTCACATTGCTGAATAACAACAAAGGAGAAATGAATACTGAACCCACACAGACCAGCTGGTCTGTCCTTTCTCCCTTCATGCTTCCCTTCATCTAGAGCAAGAAGGTACTCTACCCTGTGTCGGCATTTTTTACTTATGCAAATATTCTGTATCATAGAAACCACAGCATCTTAACTGAAAATGCTGTGCCCCTTACTGCACCTAATTGTCCCTCTGTATTTCAATAATTTCTTTTAAAACTGTGTCATTTTTGTCATATATAAAGTAACAATATACCTCATTACAGCCCATCAATAAAGCTCATTTACAAAGCTCAGGACAAACTAATTAATTTGCAAAAACAATAAAAAATGGCACTAATACTGCATATCTCTCTGTTGAGCAACTCTTAATCACCACAGGGGAAATTGTTTCACCACGAAAGTCAGATAATTATTTATTAGTTTATTTTTAAAAATAGACTTAGTAATAACTATTGATGGAACTCATTTTATTTGGAATTTGATGTATAAGCAACAGTAGCCTACTGTTCAATAAAAATGACAAATCCACATGCCTTGATGATGTCATTTTTTGTATAGTCTGCCTATCCATTGTTTTTAAGCTCAATAAAATTTGATTTTTCACTGGAATTTCTCCCCTTTGTACAGGACACTTAAATGCTCCAGGTGGACTGGCACCATTGTTTTGAGCCCTGATTCCCAGATAAGTAAGGAATAGGAATTGAGTAATGAACACATCAGCACTGCCATGAAACACTCTGCTGGGCCAAGTTAGACCTGCAAAGACTGATGCACTCGAATGAAGAGTTCGACCCCCTCAACTGGATGGCTGCCTGCTCCAGCAGACCGACGAAGAACAAATCAATATATGGTGATGGAGGGATAACCGGCGACAAGCTAGCAATAGGAATAAGCAAGAGAAATAACACTTTTCATATACTTTTCTGGATTTAAAACAAAACTAAATAAAACTTGACAAAAGCCCATTACTATTATGACATTGCTGCATTAAAAATATTTCTAACTACTGTACAGTTGTTTTTTAGAAAGGGACAGCCCATTTGCTAAAATAAATGAATTGGTTAACTTGCTAAACCAGTGGTTTCCAATTGGTGGGTCGCAGTCCAAAAGTGGGTCACGGGTCAATTCTGAATGAACCCCAATTGACTTGTGAATGTCTCAAGTTTTGAAATACAGTGAATTTCTGGCAAAGAGCTTTTATTTTGAAGTGCTGTTCCTGTTTATTCTTGCAATATGTTTTATTTCTTTGTGTTCTAAGCCATTTTGTTAAATATAATTACCTATGTGGTCATTTATTATGTGTGGACCTAATGACTTAAGAGAAATCTGGACCCCATGACTGAACCAGTTAGAAACCACTGTGCTAAACTCACCTTACGCTATTGTTTTTGTTTTTAAAAAAATTCAGATAGAAATGACAAGCTCTTCTACAAAGAAAGCTTCAAGTGTTGGCAAATCAAGTAACAAGGACTTTAAATCTAAAAAATGTCTTTGGCTAAATAAAGTAAATAGGTACTGATGGTGTGGTGACACCTCGGCTGTCTGAGAGACTAATTAAACTGAATTTTGAAACTCACCTTATTCATGTTTCCAGCTTGCTGAGCAGTCAACGCATTGTGTGCACCCAACTGTGGCCCTCCCTGGGTGAGTGTCTCTGCCAGCACACTGCCTCCAACACCAGGTCCAGCACCCACTTGTGCCCCCTGCATGCCCTGGCCCTGGTACTGCATGCCAGGTCTACCCCGGCCTGCCGGTCCCAGAGCCCCATTCATCACTTGTCCCGTCTGGCCCATGACCCCGTGACCCTGCCCACTGTTCAACATGGCCTGGTTGAAGCCCATGCCCGCGCTTCCATTGCCTTGTCCAGCAGCTGCAGCTCCTTTCTGGGCCTGGGGAGACTGGTGATTGGGAGACCCCTGCCCCAGTGGACTTTTACCAAGCACAGCACCTAGCTGGCTTCCCACCATGCCACCCTGTTGGGCACCGGCAGAGTTGAGCCCACCTCCCAAGATGGAGGAGCTTCCTGGTCGCAGGAGCTCAGACAGCTGCTTGTGTTTGGCAGCTGCATCGGGGACAATGGAGTTGAGACCTGGACCCCCTCCACCTGGACCGCCGTTAGAGGACATTCCCATTCCCAAGTCTCCATTGGGGATGAGCTCATCTGGAAGGTCATTTTCCAGGTCAAACAGAGACACAAGATCTGAAAAAGAGAGAGGGAAATGAGAATTAGCCATGATAACTGGTTCACAAACACTGTACTGTTGGAGGAGATGAAGGAAGGTGCATCAGACTGTAGATGCTTCAACTTTATATTTACCTCTATGTGACTGAGGATATATTGACCACATTTTCTAAAATGCAGTATTTTTTTTTTATTATTATTATTATTATTGTTTAGGGTCTGCAACATTGTTTAATGTGCTGCTTCCTGACACTCTTATAAGGGAGATTTTTAATCACAATAAGGGGTTTTCTGCTTTAAAAATTTTAAATAATAATAATAATGAAGATCTAAACTAAAAAAATAATAATACATTATTCATATGTTTTATATTCAAGAGACAATACAAAATTGAAAAAAATAAATAAATTAAATAAAAAAAATTTTTTTAATTTGTTAAGTCTTAGTGAAGATTCTCAGTCATTCAGGTCATGGTAATTCTACACACTATATAACAGGCAACTGGACTTGCTTGAGCTTCTTGAGGACATTCACCTCTAATCCTAGAGGCTTCTTCATTTCTGAGCTGAAGAAGTCTCTATTAAAGGCAGTAGAGTGGATCACAAACCAGATGGTTGGCAGATAAATGCCCAGCTTCTTTAGTCAACATGTTGAGGTATCCTTGGGCAAGATACTAAACCCCAGACTGCTCCCAGTGGCTGTTCCATTGTTCCATCAATATGTGAGTGCATGTGAATGCTTCAAAACCTGAGTAGCAGCTTGTACGGTAGCCTCCTGCCACCAGTGCGTGAATGTGTGACTGTGACTCGTAGTGTGAAAGGACTTTGAGTAGTCAAACAACTAGAAAAGTGCAGGTCAATTTACCACTAACATCTGGCTTTTGTATTTAATGAGAAAGGTTACAATTGGCATTCACTCCCAGGGCAAAAGAATCTGCAGGTATTTACCAGCTCCAACTTCGATTATGGAAATACATCACTGGGACATCTGGTGCAATACAATGACATGACTCCACAAAATACAGTCCATCCCAGTCCAAACAGCTCTCCAGCATCGTTAAAAATTAGTTTTCACAGGGTGTTAAAAAAAAGAGATCAATTAAGTAAAAGATATAAAAAATATAGCAGCATTTGAACTGGCCTGCATGCACTATCTAACATTTACTAACCCGCTTTCCTGCACGTCCCTGACTTCAAACATGACACATCAGAAAAAGAAAAAAAAAGAAAAAAGAAAAAGCATGCTCATCTACTGCAGAGAAAATCTGGGTGAAAAAAAGAAATAAAATAAAAAATAAAAAAAGGCTAAGTGCCTCAGACAGAAAAATGTGTAAAGAAAAAGCTGCAACTAAGAGCAAAATTGTGGCTGTGCAGAAGAAGTAAACAAGAACACTCAACATTAACAGAACAATAACGAGGGTTGCAGTCCAAATCACACGCATGTGCCGAGGTCCTTCACGTGAGGGTGTGAGCGCGCCCATATATGTCAGCCAATAAAGATCTTATCAGCACAGCAGCCACACACTGGCTCAGTGTCTGAGTTACTCAGGTTGGAGAGAAATCCAAGCTGTTTACTAATGAAATATTGTGGCAATATTATAGCCACTTTCAGCACAAAAGTTTGAAGCAACAAGTCTCAAAGTAAAGCAGGTGACATGAATAGTTGAGAGCGAGCACCTGTGTCTTGCCTGAGGCCTCTTCAGCAACAAGATTGAGACCACAGATATTTAAGAGGGAGGGATACGGAGGAGCCAAAAAGCTAGCTGAGGGAGAACGCGTGCCTTCAGCATCGTATCCTTTTCAAAAGACTGACAGTGCGATTTGAATTTGCTCATTGTACAACAAGGATGTGATGAGCAAATCCAGCAGCAAGCATGCCAAGAAGTGACAACGGAAGCATCCACTAACCACAGAGTGCCAACACTTGAGTCACACTATTCTCACCTGGAGAGGACATTGCTGCTGCCGGTTGTAATTCACCCTAAGCTTTTCAGCAGCCACATGAAAATCTTCAATTAGACTCTTCAGACTGGGAGATAATAACAGGCTGTTCAGCAGGCTGTTACTGCCTTACCAGAGACAGAGAGAGATGAGATTAAGATGGAAAGGGTGAGATGCTCCCCCTCTCACAGTGTCACAATGCTATCGTGGCATTTCTAAAGGGACATATGAGACTCATGAGAGACCAGGCTAAACACGTGCAAAGCAGCAAGTGTGCAGCAGGAAAATGGGAAAAAAATTAAGAAGGGTATTGAAACAATCAAAAACAACCAAAAAGGTACTGCCATGACCAATATGCAAAAACTCCTAATGCGAGATCTCAACTAAATAGGTAAAATATCAACATTATCTCAGATAATACAAATGTCTTAGCTTTGAGAATTATGCCCCCTTACTTTCAATGGTTGCCATGTGCATTATAGCCAAATAATTGCACATTTTTTAATCTAAAGTTTGTGGTTCACTTTTTTTTCGAGGTCTAACGTGATGAGACCAGGACTGTGAACTCCCACTCAAGCTGATATTTTACTGCTTTACTATTGTTTATCTTTGTTTGCATTCCTTTTCACATGTTTTAGTTTATTTGAAGAACAACATCTTCATTTTCAAAATCATCTGCCTCAGTGTAGACACAGACTCATGATTTAATTCTTGGTCCTCATTTGGCTTACATGAACTTTTGTTTAAAAAAAAAAAGAAAAGTTTTTTAAAGGTTAATAACACACAGTAAATAAAATTTGAAGCCACATTTAAAAACTGGACTGTATTCTACACATTTGATTGGCAGGGCATTTGTAAAACTTTTAATATGGTGCTTTATAAGAAGAGCTCTGATGACTTCAAGATGTGCAGAATTAGTGGCACTTGTAAACTTAGGACTACAGTGATTTGCTGCACAGTGTTTATGAAGACCACAGCTATTCAGAGAAAATGACAAGAAAAAAATTTGGTAAGGCTTCATGATCTGAGAGGGCGAAAAACTAGTATTCATCTTTTGCAGACAGACACTAAAATTTGAAAGAAAGGAACGGCTTACTGTCTCTTTCCAGTGGATATGAGCATCGTGTGGATGTGTGAGATACAATAAGTTAAGAGCAGAGGGAGGAAAGGGTTTAGGGTAAGAGGCCTGCAGGGCAGGTCAGTTTGAGGTGGCTGATTGGACGGCATCAAGTGCCACCCATCACTGTCAACTCAATAAGTTACACCTCAGCTGAGACACAGCCAGCAGATTTAGGGTATATTCTGTCACTGCTTTGCCACACCGATAAAAGGCAACAATGTTACACTTGACTGTATTTAAACACGAGCTAACGCTACGTAGCTGGATGATGCTCACTCAGGGGGTTGGTGATCATACACACAGGCCAGACAAAGGAGAAGGAAACCCCACTTCGTGAACATTGCCGTTTAAGACCGGCTACCCATTTCTCACCTCTGGCGCTGACACGCCCACTCAACCTTAGTAATGAAAACAAGCCTGGCACTGGCCTGTAGCCACAGGCGCAAACACATCCTGACACGAGACCAGAGCACCATAAAAAACTGTCACACATTAACATAAATATCAAAGACAGGCTGCTAATCTGTGGCTGTGAGCGACAGATCAGCGTACGGTGGGCTGGATATGGCAAAGGGAGATGTCTTTGCTTTGTGTCAGACAACCAAGGCTTTGTCAATAACAAATGTGACCAAGGAAGCAAAGCCCATTAGATAATACTCCTTGTAACACATTTGTGGAAACAGAAAATTGCCATAATGAATTGAATTCATCTAGATAAATTTATGTAGTCTAAATCCTCCTCAATTACATTTTTCATAGTCAGTTTTAAGGATGTTCCTGTTGTAGGGCTGCCCCGTTAAAGGTGGAGATTCGAATCACCGGTTGAGAGACCCTTCAGACGACTGTCGCTGCAAAGACTCCAAAGTCGAACAGTTGTTTATTTGTTTCTTTGCTAGTCAGTGTCCTGTGTGGTGTACTTCTCGGGACATAGTGGTCCCAAGATTTTGTTGCTGCCTGAGCGCTCTTGACTTTCACGCTTCTCTTTGGTTGAGGGAGCTGCAGACACACAGGCTGCGTACAGAGGAAGAGACTGAAGGCCCCGTGTCCACCAAAGTATTTTTTCTGCTGAAAACGTCAGCTGCTTTACATGAAAAGCCCAACTGGGAGCGTTTGAGAGCACTTTGGATGCGCAGTGTTTCTTCAGCAGAGAAGCTTTGGTTGCGTCTGGTTGCTAGGATGCAGAATATCCGTGAATGGACGGCTGACGTAACAGTGACGAACTCTGCCTTCTCACCCTAAGTTGAACATTTATTTAACTCTTGGCACTCTGGGGGAAAAAACAAAACACCCAACCGACAAAATTCGCTCTTATCGTGTTATTGTGTATTTATAGCACAGTGTGAATACATTTCACTGTCATAGCAAATCATTAAAAACTAGGCTGAAAAGTGGTGAATATATATATATATATATATATACAGCTCACAGCAACTACCATTTTTGTTTTATGTCTTGTTTTTCCAAAAAATGTTGTTGCACAGTTTTGATCTGATATTTGAGCACTGCGCTTGTTTACTATATTACGTGACTGCCGCTGTCACAATAAATGTCTGGCTGAGCCCTGTTCAAACTTTAAAACTTGAGATGAAAAAAAACCCTTAAATTGTCAAATAAACATTTCGAACAGGCAAATCTGATTCAACCTGTTGACCAATTTCTTTGATGTTTAATCAGAAGTTAAAACTTAGACCAGCTGACTAATCCAAAAGTAAGAAAACACTCAGAAAGAGTCCAAATTGGACACAATGTAATCTATAATGTTAAACACTGTCATAAAAAATATTCCATGCATTATTAATTATTAATCACATTATTCAATAACCAAATGGTATTTTAAGAGTTGCTGAAATCTGAGGCCCTTGACACCATGCATTATGAACACTGCACATTATTCTACAAAGCATGACAACAAACTCAATAAATAAAACCTAACAAGTACCATCTATTGAGAAAAACATTCTTAGAGATAAATCTTTGGAAATGTGCCTGATTATTACAGCAGTATTTTCAGTGGGTGAACGAGACTGCACAAAATAATAATAATGATTTTAATAATTTAACCTGACTAGTATGTTTTATGCTAACTAGGGTAGCAACATTTAATCAACTCGCCGGCTCACATCCCTAATAAATTTCAAAATGTGCAGTTTCATTACAATATTTCCAGTAAGAGTTAATGGTTCAAGGCATGAGACTCAGTTATGAGTATTTGGGGTATCCCGCATGAGCCATCCAGCCCTGAAATGTATCATCAGACTATAGGTCTGTGGGAAAATTATACACCAACATCCCTTTGCAATTACAAATTAATGAAAAAAAAAACCTCACAAGGACTCTCTGATTCCCTTGATGCATTGATTAAACTTACAAATCAAAGAAACAAAGTAAATTTAAGTGCATGAGGAAAACAGCAGAGTAGAAGAGCAAGGCAGCCAGCTACGAGTTCCTCACAGATCTTCCAAAATTTCTCAGAATTAGGGCTTTTTCAACTCAAGAAAAAAAAACACTTATCCTCCCATCTGCAGCCTGGCACTTAAAATCTTCTCAGTGTGCTTAAGACCCCGCGCTTCATCCAGGACTTCAAAGAGAGCAGGTCTACATGAGACGCCGCGCAATGTCTTACTGAATACATGTGTTCGTGTGTGTGTGTGTGTGTGTGTGTGTGTCTACTGAGACAGAAAGGGCTTCTGGCAGCGGTTGGGGAGGAGTCAGTCTTGGTGTCGGGCTGCTTTATTGCCCAGCGAAAGCTCCTGTCACCCCTCTAAGAAGATGAGCTACCTTGGCTGAAGAGCGAGGACTGTCGGTGAGGCGAGATAATACTACCGCCCACTGAGGACGAGACAGGCCGAACAAAGAAACTTCACATTTCTCAGCTGTTTGTAAATGGCACACAGATGTTTCCGATCTCCACTGCGATTTAAATCAACTGCAATAGTCTTTATTCACTCTCTAGAAAATGAGAGTTGAAAGGTGGGTGCAGCGGTGCAAGACCAAAACAGCCCATGCTTTCTCAATGTTTTGGTGCTGCCTGCCACACAAAGAACACCAACAAAGCTATGTCCAGTACACTGCAAGTAAATACACGTACACAACTAGGGTTTGCCAAAAAGGGTTAATGTTGCTGGATGAACCAAATTGGAAAAGATTGGATTGCTGACAAAGATAAAAGCAGTATTTTACTACAAACTGAAAAGTAAAGTGGAAGCGGTGCCTAACAGTTTTCACTGTTTGTCACCTTTGAAATTTAAAAAAAAAAAAAAAACGGAAGTCAGAAAGTATGCTCTTGCAGTTACAATGAAGAGAGCTCAAGGAGACATTTTCAGCTTTCAAGTGGAGCTTCGACAACTAGTCGATTAGTTGATCAGCATTAAAATGAACAACTACTTTGATAATCAAGTCAGAAAAAGTGCCAAGCAGTTTAAAGAATGTTTCCATTTTTCTGCTTTTCTCTGTTTTATATAACTGTAAACTGTGCATTTGAGGTTTTGGACTGCAGGTTGCTCTAAACAAGACATTCAAAGATAGATTTGTTCTGGCACCAGTATCAAAGATGCTTCTGATACTGCCTAAAAATGCTGAATCAGGTATCACTGAGCACGCGCGTCTATGCATCAATCCACTTAATTTATTAAACTATCAACTATCAGTTTCACACCCAGATATTATATTATATAATATATATATAATATATTACACACTGGATGAAATAGAGATGGCATTTATTCTGAGAGGCATGTGAAATCCTCTTTCTAGACTGCAGAGTAACTATACATATAACATCCATTCTTACATGACAGGATGGACCGTGGAGGGCCCAAAAGATGCCAAAAGTTCAGTTACAGTTTGAAGGAGTCATTTGTTAGTTTTGGAGAAACTGCAATTGCGGAGCTCTGGTCCCAAGTTTAGCAAATTATTATAACTTTGAAATAAATCTTGTCAATTTCATAGTGACTGTCAGTCAACGGTTTGACATTTTTGAAAACATAACATCACCAAGTTAGGGGTTGAAACTTTTAGTTCTCCACTCCAGTTTAAAGTGAAAAAGAGAGAACTATTGACTTATCGGCCATTCATAAACACAGCAAATGTTTTGAAAAGTCAAAAGTAAATTTATATGGGTGAAAAGGATCTCTATTGCAAGTGAAGTCTCCAGAATTGCATCTGTTACATGCCCAGGGGGACGGGTGTCCTCCTTCTGGACAGCCATAAGTTGATTAATTGAAAAAAATAATATGAACAGAATATGAACAGTGTTAAATTCCCCTTTTGCCATGGGGCTATGGATGTATATGATTCTATCCCAGAGATTATATGTATTATTAATAAAACTAAAGTCATCACATCAAACAATCGATCAGTTTGGTCACCAAATATGTACGAATATTTTTGATGGTCAACATTCCAACTTTCTAAAGTTGCTCTACAGGTTGGACAGGTTCAGACCTTTGGGTTTCTTAAACGTATCATGACAGCAGTTATTCTCACCTTGAAAGCTATAATATGCCCATTTGCTAGCCATATATACTGCCTGCACAAAACTTGGACGTACACATGTAATCCTCCAGTATTTTTGCACAGATTATTTTTTTAACCTGGGCCATTTGAGCATTTTGCTGAATGAAAGAAGGGCTGAGCCTCCAGTGGCAGACTGACCCAGTGGTGAGATTATCTTTCAGTCAGACAACACTTCAAGTGCATGTGCTGAATCTGCGCTGCCGGAGAGGAGGACTCTAAGACTGAACTCCAGGCATACAGGGCCAGCATGTCCCTCTGCGCTGGTTGGTAAGAAGCAAAAAAGGGAATTTTTACTGGGATCGAGAGGGGATCACAATATTTTTTTGTCATGTCTGGCTAAAACAGGTGACCACTTGAGACAACATCAGGCCAAAAAGCATCAAAGAAAAAAAAAAGACCTCCCTGCTCAACATTTTACTTACCTGTAAGTCAGATGTTATAATGGATAAGCACTTTTATATTATACAAACAATTATAAAATAAAAAATTCTGTTGCACATTTCTAATCTGTTGTTTGTGCAGTTAGCTTGTTTCATTATATTATACCTCTGAGCCCTGTTCAAAATTTAAAACATATGAAAAAAACAAGTGATAAATAACCTGACTTGTCAAATATTCATATTAGACATCCAAATCTGATTCAACCTGGTGACTAATTTTACTGATGCTTAATCAGATGTTTAAAGTTAGAGTTAAAGTAAGAAAACACCCAGAATAAAAGTTAAAACTGAGCAAATCATATTTTAAAAGCCACTGAAATTTGAAACACTTGGCACCCTGCATTATGAGCATTGCATATTATCCTACACACATAACAACCCAATTAATAAAAAATATTACCATTTGTTGCAAGCAATGTTCTTGCAATTTGTCTGACTATTACAACAGAATTTTCATTGGGTGAACACAGCTGCATAAAATAATAACAATTTTAATAAGGTAAACCAACTATTATTTTGAACGCCAACTAAAATACTAATCAAAGCAAATAATCGACTAATAGCACACATCCCTAATCAACTTCAAAATGTGCACTTTCACAACACTATTTCCAAGGAGAGTCAGGGGTTCAAGACGTTCAGATGTAATGATGTGTACTGTTTTTTTGTTGTTTTTTTTCCACTTTTCACTCTCTACAACTGAGAAAGTTAGTTAGCAATCACTCTATGTGGAGTAAATCTTGTGTCATTAAGAGACAGTGAGTTTGCACTTTTTATACACTTATTCATGGCAGTTTCAATCAGCTGTAGCTTTAATCAAACTGGAACCGATGAGCAGTTTTTTTCTGTGATATTTGCACAGCACAGCTTTAGTGGCGGATGGGTTTACTTCACGGTAGCTTTTTTTTTTTCCTAAAGGTGGATGCACTCAAAAAGCAGCTAGATTTTGCAATGTGCATGTTTAATAAATATGAATATATCTAAAGTTAGCACATCATCCTTGTCAGGTGCATTTGTGAAGCCATCCTTACCTGGGCCATCTGATACGGAGAGAGGTGAATTCAGCTTGGGTCGCTTTGCAGTGGGGGGTCCGACATCCAGCAGATTGTCAGCCATCCTGGTCGGCAAATTTTATGAATAGATGATGATGCAGGAAAAAAATAACCGAAGGATCAGTCCAACTTTATCAGCCTCTGGCTCGTAATAACTGGTAACTTTTCCGAGCGTTGTCCGTAAAGGAGAAATTTAACTGTTTTTTTTTTTTTTTCTTGACTGGCAGACTGGCGAAATGCTGCCTGGAGAAAACGGCTTCAAAAGAAAGGCAACAGCGCCACGCTTCGCCGCCGAAGATCACCCCATGATAATCCAACACCCAACACCCACATAATTATCCTCAATAATTACGTCCAAAAATTATTTCAGTTCGAGAAAAATAAATAAAAATCAATCATAAAATATTACACAAGGCGTAAGCAAATCCCTTTCTCCGCAGATCGTCGGTTTCACGTCTGTACAGAATCATCTTTTTCGCAGTCGAAACGAGCAGCCATAAAATCTATCTCGGGCTTAAATAAAAAGAGCTAAATTCAAAAAATATTTTCTATGAGGCGGAATATTTTTGTCGTCGCTGTCTCCCGATAAATACAACGTCTCGGGACGGAGATACGGCGAGAAGCGGCGCTCTCTAAAAGGGAAATCAAATATACAGTGGGCTTTCGAGACGGTAAAAACCCGTGTAATCCTCACATGTTTGCATCAAGTCTCATCGGAAGGACTAACCCTTCGGTTTTATGTACGATAAAAGCCGTTTGAGTCCGGTCTGAGTAGCTCCAGTCGGTTTTTAAAATTAATGCTACCCCCGAAATCCCGTTTATGAGCCGCGTCAAGATGGCGGCTGTTGATTCCTCCGATACAAAAAAAAAAAAGTTTTTTTTTCTTCCCAGCTAGACTGTGGGGGGAGGAGGAGGAGGTGTCGCGCTATGACGCCCTGACGTAAACCTGTGTCCCACCGTGCGTCATGTGGACGTACGTGAAGTTGCCTCTAGGGGTGGAATAACACAAAAAATAGACATTCACTGCTCTACATGCTATCATCTTTACAAACACAGCAGTTGTTGTCGATTAATAGAAATACTTAAATCCCAACAGTATATTTATTGTAATTATATTATTTTACCACTTGTGGTGGAAATAATATAATATTTAAGAGCTGTATTTAGGTACAGTTTTCAGGTACTTGTACATGATTATTACCATTTTATGCAACTATTTTTTCACATATCCTCCATAGTATTTACTCCACAATTATCTGACAGCTATTGTTTTGTAATCACAGAATTTATTAACAGCTATTATTTTAGAACAGGCAAACAGTGGTTATTTTATAATAACAGCAGTTATTTTACAAATTTAACATTTTCACACAAACCATATGATCGGCTTGTAAAAGTCTCTGCTATACATTTAACTGAGTAGTTAAAATTTTTGTTTGCATTGTAAAAATACACCATTAAAAGTTTAATGCAAAAATAACCAAAATGTATTATTTATTATCATTAGTAGTAGTAGTAGTAGTAATACTACTACTACTACTACTATTAATCATAATAATAATAATAAGAAGAAGAATTTTAAAAAGCCTTTTTATTTTCAACCTTTTAACTAAACTTTTTTTTAAATTTAATGTCCCCCTATCATTATATCATTTTAAATATTTAAAATTATTTTTGCTTATTCTTCTATAGTTTCATCTCTTTTTTAACTATTGTTTTAACATCGAATAGTGTTATTTTTTTAACATTAAACGCATTGTTCTTTTGTAGTTTTTAATTTATCTGTACAAATGTAATGCTATTTAACAACAGAGTAACAATATTTTAAATATATAAAAATCATAAATGCTTTTAAAAAATTCTATTGGAAGTTCTTGCATCTCCATCTTTAATTCCAACCTGCAGGTTTCGCATACTATACATTTTTAGATGATCAATGTGTTTTTGTACTTAAAGAAATTCTCCTTGGTTTACTTTTTCCAACTGGAGCTCAGTAACATAACTTTAGCTCTTCATGTTTCTCTCCTGCAACCTGATTGGATGCTTTCAGATCGGCTCAAATACAGTGGATCTGTAAATCTTAAATGTCTTGCTTGGAATTAAAAGTGTTGAATTGATTCACAAAATGAAGGAAAATAATTTAATACGTAGCACACTTTTTCAGTAACATACTTTTTAATCCTTGAGCTTAGGGGAAGCTATCAAGTATTTTTGACTCAAAAGGATGGAGTCCAAATGAAGTAAAAATGTATTTAAAGTCCAAGTTGAGTTGCAAGTCTTTTTTTTAAAAAATGTGTTGAGTCTTAAGTCATCAAATCTGTGACTCAAGTCTAAGTCATGAGACCGAGCTAACACCTGATAGTATTATGATAATGTAAGGACATAATGGTGATAGCATTATATGAGCAAAACATAGGTCTACTTAAGTTATTTAAATTAAAAGTACTAATTATGTGGGTTGACTGTCCCTGCTTTTTTGTACTCGTTGGATTTTCACAACTAACTTTATTCTATTAACTTATTAACATGTGAGCAGCATTTAATTAACATTGTGGCTGGTTTGAGTTGGAGCTTATTTGTTTAAGTTTGTTTTTGTGTTTAAAAACACAATATGCAAAAGTAACACTGTAAAGCAATGGTGTTGTACAATGTAAAAATACACACAAGGTAAAGCAGCATAAAAGAGAAACAGTCACATAAAATACAAGTACCTCAAAATTGTTGGCCACGTCAGAAGAGAACAACTTAAGAACATGTATTTAGTTACATCCACCACAGGTAAACACAGATGTAGTGTACAGTCTATAAATTCAACCAGACAACATTCCCAGCAGCTGACTTTATTCAGTTTTAACCTTCACTTGCAATCCTATTAGCGTGCTATATACAAAACATTTCCAAAGAAAGCAACAATTTATTAAAACTTGGCTGTAGCAGGCTATTGAAATATTTCCTACCTGCACACATGTAGCGGTGTCTCGCCCATTTTATTTGGCCAGTTTGGATTTTTTTTTTTAAAAAGAAAGAAAGAAAAAAAAAAAGAACATCTGCAATGACTGAAAACTTACTATCCTAACGTCATACTTTTTGAGATGATAAGGTTAGAGCATCCCTCCCAAAACACACACACAGTTTTACAAACACTCATACATTTTTTTAACACACATGCAGGCAAACAGAACACAGTAGTATTATTCCAACATTGTTAAAATTACCCAGTTCTTTAGACTATTTAATACTCTAGTACATGCGCTTATATAAATAATAGAAAATGCTCAGGTACTATACAATATAAAGGTATACTGTACATAAAAAGTGAGCGTCCTGTGCAAATGTGTTTAAACAGTGATTACTATATAAATGACCTTTCTTGAATGTGCACAACACAATCTGCAAAATAGGGAGAAGAGAGGAGAAACTCCAAGAGATCGTAATAACACTCTTTGGCATAAAAATTCTCACAGTGTGCCATTCTGCTGGCTCAGAATGTCACTTACATCTCGATAAATCATATCAACATTTAAGCTGTTTGTAGTTAAATAAAACGGTGGGAAATACAAAAAAAGTGGCAATAACAACTATGAGTTTACACTCCTATCTTATTGTTCCTATTTGTCCAAAATATGATACTAATACGGAAAAAAATGTTCAGAGTCCATAAAAAACACATAATTCAAAAGAGCTTATCAAAATTACTAAGAAGAAAAAAAAAGTATACGCTTATACACTCAACCTGACACTAATCACCTCTATTAAGCACTTAACTATGGATACCAGCAATAATTATTCTAAGCGTCCCTTTATTGTAGTATAACAAAAACAAATTTTGCGTTGGTATAAGGGTTGTGTGCTCATGAGCATAAAAGTTATTTTCCCTTTCAGACCAATTATTATTGCATTTAAATCAACTCCAGCCGAGCATGGATACAGTACACAATGAAAGGCCAAACAAAAAATAATAATTCAAAAATGGTAATAATGCTAATTAATGTTTAATATGTTTGGTATGTTCACAATGAATTGTTAAGAAAAGGCACTGCTCAAATGTCATATCTTTAGAAAACCTCAAATGTGAGTGCAATTTAAGCAATAAATGGTTAAAACAAAAAACTCCTGCTGATGCGTCGGCTTTGGAGAAATATTCAGTGTCTTAAAAAATGAAACCAACTCAGAGCAGGCAGTATAAAAAAAAGATGAGGACAATCAAGTTCGAAGTTAAAAGGCACAAGCTATCTTCACATGTAGAAAAAGCAAACGCATTTTTTTAACTATTAGTGTGATTGAGATGTGGCAGTCGGAATACATCATTTGATGATAAAAGAAGGCAAATTGGTCATTTGTTTTTCTGCAATATTGATCTGGTCTGCTTTATTAATTAAACGTAGTGGTTATGAAATGGTCATTTAAAACATGAGGTTAAGGTGTTGTTGTTTAAAGGAGCAGTGTGTAGGATTTAGTGGCATCTAGCAGAGAGGATTATGGATTGCCATATGTGAAAACTTCTCAAGCATCAACTTCCAGTTAGCATTCCTTTAGTGTTCATTGTTTAAGAGGCTTTAACCCGGAGCCAAATTATCTGCAGAGGTCGCTTCCTCTCCAAAACAAACGGACCAGTTTATTTAAACCTGTAAAAACACTGAATAAATAAGTGTCGTGTTACAAAACAGTGTTTTTCCTGTGCTGGTCATCTTATTGCAGACAGACCACTAACCCAGCACCTTCTTTTTTCTCTTTACTGGGATTTGTTTTTACTGGGAGCTACATTTTTCCACAGAGGTCTTTTCCCCTTTTCTCTCAAGACCAAACTAACCCTGTGATTTAAACAGGTAAAAGCGTTTAGCAGTTTCACGCTATAAATCTCTGGCACTCTTCAGCTTGACGCATACAGGCCGCTTGCCTGTATACCTGCTAATATGTGCTTGTATTTCTCCAATAACTAAAGATCCAGAGATTTAGGAGGATTTACCAGGGGCTGAATTATCAGCATTGGTCTCTTCCTCGCAAAACTAAAAAAAAAATAAAATTTTTTTTTTTTAAAAAACTGATTTGAACCCCTAAAAACACTGAATAAAGAAGTCCCACATTCAAAATCTGCTGACTATGGTGGCCACACAACAACACGAGCGGCCCTGCAGAGTCAGTGTTTGGTTTGTCAGTTCTGGTCTACTGTAGAAACATGGCGATACAACATGGTTATCTCTGTGGATGAGGACCAACTCTCTCTATGTATATATAAACAGCTCATTCTAAAGTAACGGCGATAAAAAAAAGACATATTTACTATATATTTCATATCTGTCAATATATCCCCCAAAATCCTACACACTGGACCTTTAAACTGAAGACACTGTAGTGCATTCCATGGTAAAAAGGTGTTTTTTTGCCTCTGAGCACACAATCCTTTTTTTGCTAAGAAACAGTGACAGAAAGAAAATGTTACAGCAACAGAGATGTACAGTCTAATCAGTTTGATTTCCTTAGTGATCTGACGTAATAGCGTGAAATCAATGGAGTCAAAAAGAAAGAGTAAAAAACACCTAGGGATTAATACGGAATACATTTGTTGCACTGCCTTTTTGCATTTACAGTGTTATTACATTAAGTTTCATGCCATTGAAAGTATAAAGCAGTGAATGCACCCAGCTGTTTCCACCTAGTAACGTCTTTCAAATCATAGAAATTAGAGAGGGGAGCTTCACGTGAACAGTTCAAGTTTTGTGCAACAATAAATACATTAAAACACAATTCTGATTTGTGACATCCCACTTTGATTATCCATGTCTCAAAAGCACTATCAACTAACACACAGTGTAATCCATAGCAAAACCTATAGGCAGTTTTTTCTCTAATCGCTCTACTGTCGAGACACTACAGGTACAGCAGTGCCTCATCAGATCCGCTGAAATACTCATCAACACTTAACACAGCGTGGGTTCAAATACGAGCCTGGATCAGGGGAGGGCACGAACACGAGTAACGGTTTACCTCGTCTATGATGCTGTTACTGCAAGAGGGGTGATTAGATGTAGCTGAGACGGTCGTACCTCAGTACTTAGAGATCTTAACCGAGGCCAGAGAAACAGCTGCCACATCAGCAACCAAGATTTTTCCTTTTCTCGTCTGCGTTCCTAAACTGTTTGTCATCACCCTGCAGTTTCACCAAGTCAGATGAATAACTCATAGGCACCTCTTCTCATTAAACCCAGCATGAGTTACTGCACACGCACACACACACGCACACACACACACACACACACATACACACACACACACATATTGTATGCATGCAAGTACACTCATTCAACAGCTTGGCCCTGTCTGCCCTTAGCCTGTATTGATTAGTCTCTGCTGTGGCTTTCATGAGGTGTTTTCATTAAAGGCTCTGCAGCCCTCTAGTGCAGATTTTACTAATATACATATCTTGGAGTGACGTCTCAAACCCATCACTTGACACACATTTTGATTCTCTTCTCACTGTAGCACTTTCCGTATGTAAGGTGAGCTCTTCTTTGATAAAAGGCAAAATATCATAGCAAAGCATAGTTCACAAAGTAAAGTTGTAACAAAAGCAAAGCATTTTTTTCTCAAAAAGTTTGCTTATTTACAGTTTTCCCTTTATGTTATTCCTCCCTTACTCAAAAAGGCTTAGTCTACACATTATTCTACTCTAAAGGCACTTAAAAGACATATGAAAGAAATTATTTAGATTAAAGGTGTAAAGATAATCAAGCAATTTAATGGGAGACGATGGGATCTGTAGCAGACAAGAGGAGGCTCAGAGTCAGCCCTCAGCATCTTCCCATTTCCTCTGAGCGTTCCTGCCTACTTTGTGGTTCCTCCACTGATAATATCAGCCAATCAGATCACACTCAAAACAACCTGCTGCTCTGCTGATGCAGAGAAGAGGCCTGTGGGTCTTTCTCTCTGATTCTAGGACCAAATGTACAGCGATTCTACAAATGCCAACTGGCAGGAACAAGAGCTTAAAGGGTTGAGGAGTTTGGATAAAAGCGCTGTTGTTGCAAATTCTTAAAGTCTGGTGAACTCGCCAACATTACTCTCACAATCATCATCGCATTTGTCCTTCTTGATGTCTTTCTGGGACACTGTTGTAGAATTTTGGGGTGTATTTTGCTGGACGGAGGATGAGATGAGCTGTTTGTTATTTGCAGAAGAAGGACGTCCTTCTAGGTTGGTAACAGGTATTGATGTCATGCCACTGTGAGACACAGATCGCCTGGCATGAGAGGTACCTGTAGAGGGACGTCTTTCACGGCTGTCCGCCTCTTTCCCATGGCTAAGCCCTGTGGTAGTAGCGGAACCAACGCTGGCACTGGGTACCATAGTATTGGTGCTGCTTGTAGTTATGCTGGTAGTGGGCACCATGCTGGCGATTTCATCAGTGGGCGAGCGCCCGATGCTACCATCCACCTGTGCCCGGATCTCTGGCGAGACTGAGAGCTGGTACTGGGGCACAGGGCCACTGTCACTGCTCTTCGGGTAAAGGAAGGTCTTCATCTGACCTTTACCTTTGACGTTAACTGTGCCACGATAATCAAACTCATAATCCATGCCACTGAGAACACAATAGCTCTCCTCGCTGACCTGGACGCGACACTCCACACCCGTAGTATCCATGCGACTGGCGATGTTGACTGTGTCACCCCAGATATCATAGAGAAGCTTAGTGGTGCCAATCACCCCTGCTGTTAGAGGCCCGTGATTGAATCCAATGCGAAGCTTGAATCCAAAGCCCAGCATGTTCTTGTTGAAGTCGTCCACGACTCGCATCATTTCGAGGGCGAATTCAAAAAGAGCGCGGAGGTGTGCATGAGGATGTGACGCGTCTGCACACTGCTGTGCGTTGAGTCCCGCTGCCGCCATGTATGTGGCACCAATGGTCTTGATCTTTTCCATATTGGAGAAAGCAGGCTTCCGTAACAGCTCGTCAAAGTCTCCAATGAGCTCGTTGAGGACACGGTAGCACTCCTTGCCTCCCTCATAGCTCTCCTCGTAAAACTCACTGAAGTTAACGATGCTGGCAAATATCACGCCCACATTGTCGTGGTTCTTGGAGTAGCTCTGGGTGACCTTCAGCTGCTCGGCCACATGAATGGGGATGATGTTGCGGAGCAGCCAGTCAGCCTGGTCCCTCATGTTCTGGATCTTGATGCGGTGTTGATCCGCCTCCACGTTGCCATGGTAATGCAGGCGGTGACTGACCTCAAATTCACGGTTAAGGAACAGGATCAGGAGTAGGACCAGGAAAAAGGCCACGCAGGCCTCAGGGCCCAGCAGGTCCTGTGGGTCTGGGTCTACTGGGCTGTCAGATATGATGATGGAGCTATTGCTGTAGCTGTTATTGTTTTGGCCATCTGACCTGATGGAGAGAGAGAGAAAGACAAGCAGGAGAATACTGAAACAGAAGGCCTCTACAGCTGGAAGTTATCACCACAACTACAGAAGCACAACTGCAGAAATTGCCAACAAAAAATAAGTAAACTGGTTGACTCACAATGCCAACAATAATCATTGCACTTACCAGAAAAACAGACTTTTGGCAACACTGGAAGAAAAAACCCCCACAAATAACACTGGTTAATAAATCAAATGCATGTAACTATCCAGCACTATCCAACAAAAACTGCCATTTTAAAGTTTGTAATCACCTGTTATATTGTTATATGTTTTTCCCCTGTCCTTCAATAATGGCTACTTTAACAGAGATACAGACACTGTAATTCAGACACCAAATGCAAAATGTTTTTTTTAAATAGTTTTGGCCCCATAAGAGAAATTAAAGGGTCATTTAGTTGATGTCCCCTCAGTGTTGCATGACAGGGGAGAACGCTGTAAAAATGTTCCCCCTAAATACCCTTAAATATTAAATGTGTTTTCCAGAATAGCGTCAGTGACCCATGGTCATTATGTAACTACAACAGTGCAATGGGGCTCTAATTATTTTGGAATGCTGTTTATTTTCAGGCCCTCTACAGTCTACTAAGTGGTCCAACTGAAAGGGTTTAAACTGTGGTTTCTCAGTCCGTAGTAAGTTCATCTGATATTCCCTGATCCAATTACAATAATGCTTACCCTCATTTGGCCTTCCATTTCTATTGTGTTGTGTAAGTGTGAAAAATAGCGGTGCTTAAGCAACACACCTGTTAATTACATCTTGTAAGAGGCTTTATCGTGCACTTGACACTGAAAAAGGAAACTGTTAAGCTTCTAGTTTCTTTGACGAGTGATTTCTTCTATTCTTACTGAACAGTTTCTCAGAGGTATCTTTGTCCATTTCTGCCCTTTCAATTGTCTGTCTGGTTGAACCATCGTACAGTGTTTTGTTCATCATGTACAAACAAGAGCAGATTATGAGGTCCCTGAGTGCATATCTATGCAAAGGGCCCCACAATCACTCCAACACTGGTGCAAGACACACAGACTGTGTGGTGTTTTTGCATTTCTTTGTAGGTGTTCTTCTTTTGGCACTTATGTGCATCTTTGTGGTCATTTTATGTCATTATTTATTTTCATTTTGTCACACTGAGGTAATTTTTTGTCTCTTTGAGATAATTACGTGTCTCCTTGTGGTGTTTTGTGTCTTACGGAAGAAGTATTGTCTCACTGAGATAATTTTTGTCCCTTTGAGTTAATTATATGTCTAACTGAGGTAATTTTGTTTTTTTATGGCTGTTTTGTGTCTCTTTGTAGACGTTTTGTCTCTCTAAAGGTCTTTTTTTGTCTTTTTAAGATAATTATATGTGTTACTGAGGCAATTTTGTGGGTTCTTTAGTTCATTTTGTAACCCTCTGTAGTCTTTTTTTGTGGCTGTTTTGATCAGTTTTGTAGTTATTTTGTCTCTTTGCACTTCCTTGTCATCTCTTTATGGTCCTTTTGTGTCTCTTTGTGGTCATTTGAGTCTATTCCTGGTTGATACATTTTAATTTGAGTGATATTTTGCTGGTGAAGGCCCAGGGGCCCCTAACACTTTGGGCCCACAGTCCTGTGCCAGATTGGCCCATTTAGTAATCATCTGTGTGTACAAAACATTACTTTTTTGCAAACCCTTTATTCAAAATAACATCTTTGTAAAGAAGACTTTCTATAACGTAATAACATGAACGGCAAGTCAAAAGTATACAGTAGTCAACTCGGGTATCTGACTTTACTGAAACAAGTTTATGTGGTAAGCAATTCCAAACTTTTGAATGGCAGTGTACATATTTGTGTTTTTTTTTTCTTGAATTTTAAGTCAGTTGCCACACAATCTCTACACTATAATTTAACCCACAATTCAATTATGTCACGTTTCAAAGCAGTTATTTTCTGTCACTGTCCCTTTACCATGTCATACCTGCAGGGGGAGCTGAAGAGCAAGGTAAGCATTGCTAGGCCCACTAATGCTGCAAGAATTGAGCGCATCCAGTAGCTGAGTTGGCAGAAGTTACAGTACTGAATGATAGCTATGATGACAGCACAGCAGATGAACATGGTGAACTGGGGAAAATATGGGGCACAGAGTCATTAGTCAAAAGAGGCAATAAGATTATCACATAAATTTCACTGACTACAAGCAATATTCACAAGTTGTGCAACTAAAAGACATATGCTAAAAACAATTCCACAAGATATGAAAATTTTACAAACATGGTAGCCCTAGAGCAAAAGTGCTTCATTAACTTCATTCCTAAGTATACAATTGGAATCAGAGAGAATAAATCTGCTATGAAGACAGCAATTAAGTCAAAGCTTTTAACACCCTTGTGATTCATTTATAAATCTAAAAATAAACCAAAGAAAAATTCAAATCCACCTGGATGGAGAGATGCATGTCACAGGAAACATGGGAGAAGACAGCCACAGAGGGCAGGGACACCAGGACTGCTCCTATAAAGTGACGCGCTACCCAGCCTGACACCGCTCTCATCAGCACCCGCGTGCAGTTCAGCACACTGTCCAGGTAGAAAGCCATACTGCAGAAGAAAAACAGGAAGCTGTGACTGATATAGAGATTATTATGATGCAGAAATAATTTTAATGACATGTTTATCTGATACTTGAGTGTCCCATTTTACCCAAACCTGATTCCAATCGGACATTAATCTCTACAACTTGGCCTGTAAGCTTCTTAGTACATGAGCACAAAGCAGAAGGTCAGTAAACAAGACCTGTTCATTTTGGGGATGAAGTGGGACTTTGGGAGACAAATATTTGTCACTTACTTTGTGCATTCAAATGTGTATCTTTCATAGATGTGCTGAGAATAAAGAGGGCTCTAAGCAGTTCCCAGAACAGAGATGCTCGCCACCCAATCACAGAAAAAATGCCCCCATGTCCCCCCCTAAAATAAGACAAAACTGTTTTATGGTAAGACGGGGTGGATTACAGGCGGTTACATTAAAATACTAACTAATTAAAATAGAAAAATGAAAACATTATTATCAGGGCCACGTACATCCTGATACATCCTAAATATATCGGGGGAAGGTTTTTTGACATTGTCTCGCACACTGCCTCTAGCCCATGGGCCTTCAGTTCAAGATCCATGCTCTATATTTGGTATCTCACCGTATAGCAAACAGCAGAGCCAGTGCCTCCAACAGGGCGGCTACAGCTGTCAGAATGAGCGCTGGTGTGGACAAACTCTGCTGGGTGACGAGCGGTCGAAGGAAACAGGCCAGTGAGAGAGCCAGAAATACAGAACAGCACAGCAGCATGTCCAGGAAGGAACTGAACGTTGGACTGGCAAAAGTTTGCACCACTGCTTGGGTTTCCACCTGGGAGGGAAAGAGAGAGGGGAGAAAAAATAGACAAATCCACGGCAGAAATAAAACACTTAACACAAACACAAGAATATTAATACACATGAGTAAGTAATACTGTAATGAGAGTAATGAAAAGCAGTCAGTGAAATCTAACCAAGGAGCAGCTGCACAAATGCATGATCACAACAGCCTCACCACTGAGCATGACTTAGAAAAATTAATCATCCAGCAATCAACAATAATTAAATTACTTAAGTAAGTCTCTGCTGAAATCTACCCCAATTCCCACGTCAGTGACTCTGACTCTAAACTACACACTGTAGCAACAGTTGCAGCCACAAGAGTGGAGCTGCACTTCTGAGGTTACACCAGCAGAGGACATCACAAACTAATACAAAACTACTTTTAAGGTCCTGCAGTGATTTCTCTTTGCCGCAGTCTTGACCGGTCTGGTCATAATAACGCAGCAGCTAACAGGCTGTCAAGACAAGACCCAGACTCGCAGAGAAACACAAACAGGAAGAAACACACACACAAACACAGGAAGAAGCTCACAGGTGGAGACAGCAGACGTGGGATGACTGGGATTGCAAAAACACACGGGTTTTCTCTGACAGCTGCGAACCTCACAGGCTAAAGACAACTATGGTAACCTGATAACACTTATGGATAATGTAAAAAAAATAAACATACACACACATATGTACTCTTTAAATAAGCAGGCACAAAACAACTCACACACACACACACACACACACACACACACACCTCCTCCTGGTAGCTTATCCGGTAAGCAGACTCGAGGCTCCTCTCCAGGAAGGTGAGGCTCAGCTTATTTATGGGAGGTCTGTAGAAATAGTCCTTCATAAGGCTGCCACAGGCACAGAGGAAAGTCGTTATGAATATGTTCAGTTGAAATTGTAAATGTCACAATCAACTCTGCTAAAATTGTCTGAAATATTTGAAATGAACTAGATATTGACATTGACAACTTTACATTATGTTTAAATATTACTGATATGTTTATCCTTAAATTGTCCCAACCTGTCCTCTTTAATGACATCCACAAAGTGAGCGTCACTCCTCTCCCTGAAGTTCTTGGAGCGCAGGGGGATGAGTGCCGAGTGGTCCATGCCCATGACTCCTCCACTCCACGTCTTCTTCTCCTTCTCCTGCAGCATCTCACACAGTGATGTCTGGCTGTTTTTCAGAGCTTCCAGCTGAGGACTGAGCAAGCCATTCAGAGCCTTAGGGCTGCGCCCTGAAGAAACCGCTGGGGAACACTTTAGATTTGAAGAGTCCTAAGATGGAAAGAAGACACGATGTATGTTAGATCTGAAAACAGTTTGCAATGTTTTGCTATGTTTTCAATGTGACCGAGATGTACTAGGAGCTTTACTTATTACACATTCAATTTTTCTTTTAATTCCCCATTTGCTTTGGCAATGTAAACATGTTTCCCACTCCAATAAAGCCCTTTTGAATGTAAATTAACTGAATGATAGCCCGCTGTATTTAAAGGCACTGTGCTTGCATTACACAACAGGGTGTTCAACGCACCGCAGTTTCCATTTAAATAAACGTTTTGCTGCGTTTTTTTTGGGCTGATCGCAGCTCTGAATTATGATAAAAGAAGCTGCAATAATGAATCTATGCTGTGGAAACAGGTCAATAATGATTCATATTGAGTCCCAATATGAAATATAAAGCTAAAGAGTGTGTTACAGTCACACCAACTTAAGTGCATGAGTCTGTGGCACACTTTTTCTGGGACTCATGGAGTTCTAATTCTTTGAACTATTTTTAAGTCATTCTTTTTGCTTCTAGGCCTGAATATATGTATATGAGTTGGATTACAATGTCCCAGTATTTTAATGAACTAGATTTACCTCCTGATGGTTGTATGCCACTGCTTACCAGCCATATTGGATTTAGTGTTTATATCCATGTCTGTGAAAACATGGATGCTTCTCACACACACATACAGACACAGACACAAACACAGACACAGACACACACACACACACACACACACACACACACACACACACACACACACACACATCTCCCTGCAGCACAGAAGCTCTATTAGTGTGATCAATTCAGTGTCTGACCAAATGTCTTCCCTTCTGTTACTGAGTTATGACATTGAGTAATGACCAAATAAGTGTTTTTGCAGAATATTATGTCACACTGAAGTTGACCTTTGACATTTTGGATGTAAAATGTCATCATTACATCTTATTCAATTTTTGTGTGAAATGTTTTCATGATTATTGTATGAATTCTTTAGTTATGGCCAAATAATATTTTGTGAGGTCACAGTGAACATGACCTTTGACCTTCCACCACCAAATTCTAATCAGTTCAAAACTGAATTCGTGTAACGGTTGTGCCGACATGACAATGAGACGGATGCCAGGTCACAGTGACCCTTGACCTTTGAAATTCTAATCAGCTTATCATTGAGTTCAAGTGGATGTTCGTGGCAAATCTGAGGAAATTGTCTCAAGGTGTTCCCCTGAGATGTCATGTTCATGAGAATGGGATGGATGGACGGACGGGTGTACAAATGGAAGTAAAACAGAATGCCTCCGGCCACAGCTTTCGAGGCACAATAAAAACTGGACATACAAAGTAATAGTTCCAAGCTGTTCCAACTGAGAAAGAGATTTATCAGACTGTTTTAAGTCTTATCTGTTTGCTTCTGGTAACAACAACAGGCTAACCTTGCTGCTGTTGGTCTTGCGGTCGTCATGACAGCCATTGTGCACCGCTCCTTCCTCCTGAACCTGATCCTCCCCTGGTATCAGGCCCACACTGCAGGATATGCAAGGAGACTGCAGGGAGGTAGAGGTTGGACGGGGGGGGTGGCATATGGAGAGAGATGCAGCATATTGGGGCAGGAAAGAGGAAAGAGAATGAATACATTGAGAGATACAGATCAAGGATGTGAGCAGAGAAAAACATGAAAGGATGGCAGAGATCGAGATCAAAACTCTTTGGGGATGACAAAATGACAAGAGAGATGACATCAAAAACATGCAGCGGTGATGCGGCAGCAAAAAGACTTACTATCACTTTTTTGTTGGCTTAATATGATGTATTTCAGTGTGCAAAAAACTAACAAGAGTGGCAGCAGTCACTGAGAAACAGAGAAGGAGATGGAGAGTAAACAAGAGGCGTATGGTCTACACAGGCTCAAGGTCTTTACTTCCATCCCACTCATCCTCTTCAAACAGAATAGAAAGTATGAGTGTGTGTGTGTATGAGAAAGAGATCTGTGTGACAGTTATGCTGTGTGCTGTGCAATGAATGACCATGAAAGGGACATGTGCAAAACACCGTGAAGCGTTAAGGGGCCAAAACACACATCGTATAAAATGTAAACAAACAGCGATAGCACACACACATTAAACATGCAAACCACAGTCGCTCTTTAAATCCTTTCACTTTAAGCCTTTTTGCAGATTTCTCAGAGTGTGATCCTTCAGCGTGAGCCATATCTGTATTTGTGTGAGAGCCACGCAAGGAGATGAAAGCTGAAAATGGTGGAGCGCTCAGTGGAAGGCAGAAAGAATTGAGGAGGGCCTCCCATCTCCCTGCTTGAGCTCATTACCATACCAAGAACCCCCACTGATTCTCCTGCCTCCCATCATCCTCCTCCTATACTCTCTGCATGCACGGTGCAAGGTTAGAGTTTCGTTTCTTTCCCGATTTCCTTCACTCAAGACAAAATGAGCTCCTTGCACGATAAAAATAAAAATATTTATTAAAGCTTCTGATACACCCACATAAACAAAAGTACACAGAGAGCGAAAAATACGAGCATCGAAGCGGCTGTAGCAGAACATTCAGCTCAGTGTTCCACCTCAGGCAATATTGATGTGCAATGAAATATGATCCCAGATCCTCAACAACATTGCTGATATTGTTTTCTCAGGAGTAGCGTGTGCTCACCTTTGCACTCTCTGGAGGCAGGGTGCAGGCTGACGGAGCTCCATCAGGTGTGTGCACCCGGGAAGTTGGGCACCGAGGATCCGTTTGCTCAGGCCCCGCCAGCACTAACTGAGAGCAGCTACAGAGGGAGTGAGCCTCTGCCTTTCTGCCAGAGATCAGGTAGGTCTTCAGGCCTGGAGAAACAGAAATGGAGAGAGAGCGATAGAGGAGGATGTCACTGGCAGATCAGCTCAGACTCTCAGATGAAACTGGAACAAGCCTGAGTTGGCTTTAGTCATCCCTGTGTGGTGGTTGTTTAAGGATTCAGCAGAGGCTCAGTACCCGGCAGGATGAATTCCCTCAGTGGATTACATTAGCAGGTTCTCACATGAAAGTAGAATCCAGAAAGACAGAAGAAGAGAATATCAATATCTCCCAGTTGAAAAAGCCAAGGTCACACATGAGTCATTCTGGTTTCCATAAACATGTGGATAAAAATGATGAGGGATGCATTTGCACATCACATGACACAAACAGCTAACACTTTTTTGCAAAGATCCTTTTTCCCCACTGTCATTTCTTTGCACCCTCCCACCACCCCTGTTTCTCAACTCCATAGCCTGAGGAAGAATTTCTGTACAGAAGTGCTAAAATCCTGCCATATATAATTTTAAACTATGTTTTCTGTAATGAAATAAGCACTCTTTCTTGTATGTACCCCACAGGTGCACATGTGAGGTCCTCATGACTGTGAGACAGTAACAGTTTTAGACATAACAGGCCAGGGACAAATATTTAAACACCTGCTGCCTCCCACTTCTATCAACATGTTATCATTTCCATCAGTCCTACAAGGTATGAGCGTGTGCAAGTGTGTGTGTTTTAATGGGACTTTTAGCCGAAGATTAAGCCTACAAAACTGACCACTTTGTCCAAAATGATGAAAAAACATGGCAATGTGAATAAATGTCATTTTAACTGTTTAACCTTTGTCTTTTTCTAACTCAAATACACATCAGAAAAAAATAATGAAATAATAAGGGATTACTTTTGAAGCAGTGGCAAACTAAATCCAGTTTGTGCAGACTGGAAGGGTATGGCTGAAGTCTCACTGTACAGCAGTTACTTTTTTAGACTTTTAGTTTGTTAAGTGTTACTTTTGGATTTCTAAAATTAAAGAATCTTTAAAAGCAGAGTATTAGCTACCATAACACATTTTCCTCAGAAACGCATACTTCTACCTTGCAAAAAAATGTCTAAATGTTTACCTTAAGAGAAAAAAACTCTAGTAAACTAGTTTAGTAGTTAAGTAGTTTCTGTTATTTTTTTTGCTTGAAAAACTTCAAAAGGTGTCCAAATCATGGATTATGATGATTATTATACACTCTTCCGAAATTAAAGATGATAAAAAGAAATAAAAAGATGTACAAAATGAAAGAAACAAGCACAGTAAATGTATATCATATAAAGTCAAACAAAAACTCATATACACTAGTTTCCATAAGTCAGTTTTAGATATGTTAATCATCTTATTTTTGATTTTCCTCTTCAGTGTATGACACATTTTCATTTCCTTTTCAAAAGTATTCTCAAAAATTGCCCCCATTCAATAATACACCCATGAATACAAATTGTTTTACCTACTTAAAAACATACTGTATGATGCAGTGAAATGAACAGTCCTGCTGTATTTTGCACTCTCTGAAAGATTTCTTCTTTCTTTTTGACAGACCACTGAGTTGACAGGATGCTCCTACAGAGCAAACTTTAATCACCTTTGCAGACATATGGCCCTCTGGTTTTTTGTTGCCAACTTTTTCCTTCAGATAGCCAGCGAGATCAACAAACATTCGACACACCTTTAGTGCTTGGCACCCTAAAACATGTCTGTTTAGTCCAACCTAGTGTTAGTGACTCAACTCCCCATCTGTCTGCAGCACCGTATGGTGGCAAGCCATAACCACAGTAACAGGTATCTATGAGTGTTTGTACTGTGTGTGTGTGTGTGTGTGTGTGTGTGTGTGTGTGTGTATGTCAGCAGCATAGGTAAGTACCTGTGACCGTGTGCTTAGCCACATAATTCAACTGTCAGTGAAGCCACAGCTTGTGGCTCTGAGCATTGTCTGCCCTAAGTACTTCAGACAGGCCTGCCACTGCCTCGCCTCTGCTGAGCCACCCTGGGGCTGCACTCTCTGACACACTCACACAAAGACCACACATATGACACAACAGTCTCACTCGCAGTGCTACATATGCACACACACACATACAGAATAGTTAAATACGCAGCTCAAGAAGCAGACAAAAAGAAATAAGAAAACATGCACACAAAGAGACGGATGTAAACACAAGCGCAATTACGAGACACTTGCACAAAAAAACACCCCCTCCAACCACCTACACACCCAGTCTAACACATATACACAGAGTGAGCGGAGGTGTGGATGGACAGCTTTGCTGTAGCTGGGTCGATAGCCAGGTGGATGAGGATTCAGGGATGGGAAATGAAGGCGGTAAACAGCAGTAACAAAGAACTAATTCCCCGCACCAGTGATGCAGAATGACACAGCAGCAAGAAGCGGCAGCAGGAGACCGTGGGGAGCTTTTGACTGCCTCTGAAGACGAGAATGTGCGAGTGCGACTGTGTGTCAAAGACAGATCCTCAGACACAGACACACACAATGCACACACACTGCGTTGACTGATTTCATTAGTTTGCTAATCAAATCCCTCCCTGCCTCCCACCAGGACATACAGTGACTTCTGCTTCTGCTCATGGGTCAACAGGGTTGCTTTTATCCCTCCCTCTTGCTTTCTATTTTCTTCCTCTGTCTTTCCCTCAAAATGGCGTTTTCTCAAAGTTCCACATTTAATGGTCCAGTGTGTAGGATTTGGGAGGGAATATATTGGCAGAAATGGAATATAAAATCTGAAGTTTTCTTAAGCTTATAATCACCTGAAAAAAGAATCATCATGTTTTTGTTACAATGAACCTTTTGAGTCTACATGGGGAGCGGGACCTCATCCACGAAGTCTTCCATCTTGCACCATCACATTTCTACAGCCCAAAACGGACAAACCAAACACTGGCTCTTTATAGGTACATTTGCATTTTCGGATCAGCCACTTAAGTTTGCAGTCCCTCCATGATGGGCAGTGAAGGAAAAACCTACTGCAATAAGTTCTCATCCCATCTCGTCAGATACCGCTGCATTGTCAGTGGACCCACAAATCAAATTAAGACAAGCTAGGTACCCTCCTGCGTCAGCTGTGGATATTTAAGGATGGTGTGACAATTTATGCTCGCAACATGCATATACTATTCATAAAAAAAAAACCATACAGGGCTGGGAAAGCACTTCTGTGTTTAGATTTACTTTTCAGGCAAAAAAATGTGTGATTGGTTTAGAAAAAAAACATCACTGTTTGGCTTAAAATAAATAACAATGAACACGTGACACACGGTAGAAGTTTCAGTTGGTTGAAATCTGCAATCCTTACAGCCTACTAGATGCCACTAAATCCCACACACTGCTCCTTTAACAAAATCTTAAAATGATGTATGCAAGGCAGCAAAGACAGTGTCAAACCATGGCTTGTATTCCTAATGAATCTGGGTAGAGATTTGTAACAATTCTGCTGTACAAGCCATATTTGAGTCAAGAAGACAGTCACGTCCTTTTCGTGCTAAAACACACAAAACTACTCAAGTATGTGAGTCATACTGTGTTTATTAATATATTTAGAGTCACGATTAATGCAAATCCTATATCTGCTGCAAAAGCAATGGTGCCTGCTGAGTAATATTAAAAGTGCATAAGACGGGGACAGAGCCAAATCCACCTAAACAGAAATCACTGGACCATTCAGCCTCTATTCCCCAACACTGTAACAGCTTATTAAAGATAATGAAGTGTTTCAAGCCTGATAATATGCACAGCAACACATTACTAGAGAGAAAAGGGTGAAAGGCATAGAGAGTGGAGAGCATTTGATCATTGATGAAAGAGTAATGACCCGATGTTGAAAAAAAAAACACGTCTAGAAAAGACAATTACAAACAAGATGCCGCACACGAACACAAAACTGGGTAAGAGATGGCAAAACAGGATATAAAGTGGGTCAAAACTAAAAAATAAAACTCTCAAAAGTGAAGGAAACGATGGCCAGCTGATAGCTACGGGAGGTGACAGGAGATCAGCTGCAGCCTGCCCTCTCCATCACTTCATGTTAGGCTTTGACTTCCATCAAAATAAATGTGTTGCTGGCTTGATTTCAGATATGACTCCCCTTTAGGCCAGACTAAAGCAGAGGAATGTGGCTCATACTTACAGACAGGAATCCATAGCCATCTCTTTCAGAGGTTAATGCTGCTGTGTGTTAGATTGATCGCATCTTGCGGTCAGACAGCTTGTTTCAGGGAATCACTTCACATGGCAGATTCCTGACAGTCAGAGAAGAGCAAGATAAATCGACCGTGGGGGCTTGCAAAGGTGCACAGCATGTTATCTCTGTTTGTTTGCAGCAGGGGGGGTTACATGAGTTCAAGTGTGTGCACATGTTTGCACGCCTCTTCCTGGACAATCTCTCATCTTTACAGTGCAACTTTGTGGCAGATGAAATTGCAGTGCTGTCAGGGAGTAAATTGTGGCTCTGATAAACCAGCAGCTGGCTCCACTGTGCACTTCCACCTTATTTGATTTGATATTATTATTTTCATTCTTTTTTATTTTAACCTTTTATTTATTGTTTAGTGTTTTTGACCAGATGTTGATGTTGATCATCATTTGTGATACAGACTGATATTGAGGTGGATTGGTAACTGAGCTACTTGCTGTGATTTACACATCCAGGAAATGTCTATCCATCAATTGAGCATTGTTTATTATTTTCTGTATTTGGTGGACCCCTGATTTCCTCAGTGTGTTATTCCTCGCCTCTATGTAAATTGGTAGTTATTGTTAAAATCCTTAGAAGACTTGATTAGGGATATCCTATTGTCTTTTATATTTAATATAAAGGTGACTGTAATAGATTTAGCCATATGAAACGTATGATGGCCACTGGCCTGATGTTATTTCTTATGTACTGAGAGGTGTTTCCTGTAAAGATTTTTTTAACACACATGTACATCTCTACATACATGAGTAAAACTATTTGGTGTGTATTATTTTGGTACATGTGTTTTCTGCTCAACATGTACTGTTTAAAACCATTAAAACACATTTGTGGATATCGTGTATACGTATTTAAGGGGACTTCATTATTCATTTTTTTATTTACCTGTAACACAACTTGACTGTCACTTGTGGATATGTCATGTGAACTAGGTTTTGCATTTAAAGACGTCGCCTTTTCAATTGAATTGCACATAAAGGAGGTATAGTATGTAGACTTTTTTATGTTGTTGACTGCTATTTCTTCTTGTCCAGCACCTGTTTTACACAATTTTTGGATTTGCGCAATTACTATGTTTTTCATGTTGTTTCACTGTCCACTTCGGCAGGGTCCGACAACATCAGAATACAGCTGTGCTCTAAAGGCCTCGCAGCAGGAGAAAAGGTCAGGAGACTTCATGCTTGATGTCGCTTGTTTCTTTCCAGCTGAGTGAGTGTGTGTGGCGATCCATCTGAAAGTTTGTGCTAATTTGCCCGATGATCTGTAATACAGGTACATGTACATGTGCTGGCCTCTATGCATCCCCAATGACCCTGGGCTAATTGAAGAGCATCATTAGAGGAAGCCTATGGGACTTGAAGTGTCCTGTCCTGTGCTATCAGCTGACAGGGAACAGTAGATAACCTTTCCCCACGAGAGCCCAGTCACATTATCTCCCTCTCCAAGCCCTTTTGTTCAGGACGGAGGAGAGCGACGTGAGAAAAGCACTTTGCGACCAAATAACACCATCACCTCCACTCCTCCCTTTCTACTCGCAGCACGTCCAGGCTCTTCTGGGACAATGGCCGTCCCTGAGCTGCTCTGTGCATGATGCTAAGAGGGGCTCAGTGCAGAGGTTGGGTGTGCCAAATAAACACAACGCATAAGTTTTGACTGCAGTGGTCATTTCATACACTGCGGATATAAACCTTTATCAGCCCTGAACAAAGACAGATAATTAGCTGGAATAAAACCAGGGGTGTGTAGTAACACATTACAAGTAATGTACATAAGAAAAAAAGTTAAAAAAATGTTTTTCTTAAGGTAAAAAGTACTCTGCATTAGGGATGGGGATTAGTTGCAGATGGGCCTCTAACCATGATGGCCGACGAGAAAACGCAGATGGCCTTATCTAGAGCCAGTGTTAGGTCTGTCTGTTCTGGGCAGTGAACATGGCAATCTCCATAACGAGCACCCGCTCCCTATCTAGATATAAATGGCTCATTTTAAGGTAACAAAACTTCAGTTCTTATTTTCAAGTGATTATACTCTAAAGAAAACTTATTTTATTATATTCCATATATCCCCCTAAATCCTGCACACTGGACCTTTAAAAAATGGTCATTTTCACTTTTGCTTGAGTCTTTTTTTAATGATAGTGACTGTACTTTACCCACCGCTCAAAAGATCAGTTACAAAAAGCTTGGCTGCTACACACACTTACACTATTCTACAAAAATACACACAAAAAGAGGAAATAATGGACGGAAGGTTAAATTGTTATTTAACGGAAAGAAAAAAGAAATATTTTACCCTTGGGAAACACAACAGCAGAAGAGAAGAATGGATAAATTCTGTAATAAAAAAGCACATAAATGCTACAGGTGATTACAGTAGCTACAAATATTAAACCTCTGGGTCGTCGGGGCGCCCTCTAGCTTAGTGAGTTGAGCATGCGCTCCATGTATTCTGAGTCCTTCGCAGCAGCCTGGGTTCGATTCCGGCTTGCGCCCCTTTGCTGTGAGTCATCCCCACTCTCTCTCCACCTTTCCTGTCACTCTCTGACTTCACTATAATAAAGGCAAGAAAAGCCCAACAAATAATCTTTAAAAAAATACTGCTTCTGGGTTGTTTATCTCAAAGCAACACCTTTGCTTTCAGATTCCTTTCTCAACACAAGTGGGACTGAACAGCTAATATTGTTGCTGTCCCGGGGAGGTTTACTAAAAGTAGCAGAACACAGAGGGCAACGGAGAGAGGGGAGGAGAACTGGCTTGGATCAGCACGCACACACATGCACACAAACAAACACAAACATATCACATGCCTTATCTAATGACAGGTTTGCCTTCCAGGGCCAGGTATCGGAGCAGGAGGGCAGTGGAGCAGGTGGTGCAGAGAAACTAGCACTGCTAGGCTGGGCAGCTCTCCATGCCAGGTGGCACTGCCAGCCAGCAGCCCCCCTTCTCTCTCCACTGCGTCCCCATCCTGGAATATACTGTTCATCCTGCCCCCGTCGGGAGGAAGAGGGCAGGAAGAACAGAAGGAAACCTGTCCGGTATGACAGGCTGCTTAGGCCTTCATTACTGCGGCATGGTTTGCAGAGAGCAAGGGATTGCAAAGATTTTCGGAAAGGCTCAAGTAGGACTGGGCTGAGAGAAATGGAGGCTAGAGTGACTCTGTGGCCACTTTTACACTGCTTATTGCACTGTTATTCCGCCTTGCTGTTCTGTATATATGGTAGAATTGCAGAATGGGAGGACTGAGCACTCTCCCCTTTAAGCTTTCACAACAGGGAGTAACAGTGCCAAAACAGAGTCCGGATAAACAGGACAGCTGGCAACACATTTTCGTCTGAAGTCGTCACATGTCGCTGCTTTGTCAGTGGATATATTATATTACATTTTACGCACCAGGTAACCTGCGTCTGTTGTTGACCTTACAGGATGCCGCAACCAACGCCGCTATGTCAACAAAAGCACATGTTTAGAATAAGGCTACAAAAGCGCTTGGCAACCAATGCCAGGACATCAACAAAAGCACATGGATAGGATTAGGCTACAAAGGCAGGGATGCTAAGGTTTAGGCAACAGAAGCATGTGGTTAGGTTTAGGAAATAAACATAATGGTTTCTCTGTACATTCATATGGGAATTCATATTCATATTGGATCCATCCACTGCTGCTCATGCTCCTTATATTACATTGTTACTGGCAGCATTTCAACTTGACGCCATGCAGTGGCACATCATACGGTTCCGACAGATTTCGTCCAGCCACGTTATCAACTGACACTGCCCGTTAGCACATCATACTGCCATGAAAGGTTGATCATGGGCTCTAAGGGTGCATGTGCTATGCATGAAACCCACCAGCGGAGATTTAAAAAGGAGCTGTTAGCAGCTAACTCAAAGAAGAAGAATAGTGGCCACAAAGACTGCAAATTAGAAAAACAATGTGGTGCGGTAACTCCTTACCCTCCAAGCAGAGAGACAGATCAACAGCAATTTAACAGGGACATTAAATGATTGTTATTGCCATGTCAAGCAATTGTTGCTATTTATAAAGTGCATGTTGTGATGTTTGTTATGCTACATGTCACGTCCATTACGCCTCTTTTGATTCCATAATGCTGCACAAAGTCATGCAGTGATGACGCTGTGATTTGGTTCTGTGTAAAAATGCAAAGAAGGCAAAAAAAGGGACTTCATAGCAGTCCTATAGCGTGATCTCTGTGTAAAAAGGGCTTGTGAGTTGTTTGGTTGTGGTGGAGGAATAAAAAAATCTTATGCGTACTGTCTATGAGTGAACCCATTCAGTCAGAAAACATGACAGACACGTATGCATTTTTCATAGGGAATCACCAAGGGACTCACACTGTCAATTCTGACAGTAAAGGAAGAGCAGAGTGTGTGCATATCTCCCGAGCTTAGGACGGGTGGGAGTGGGGGAGGGCGAGCGTTGACCTTACTATTCTTCTTACAGCTGAACACTTCTGCTGAGCCCATGTTCCTTCTGAGACATTGGAGGGCACGTGAGAAAATGAGCAGAATTATTCACAATATTAAATAAGGGCTCAGACAATGTCAAGCGGAGACATCTGAGTGTCTTCTGAATCAGACAGAGGAGAGGATGTTTCACACTTTGCTCATTTTACCACATAAACAAGCACAATAGGCTGAATGCTCATTTTTTTACGAGGCAACTACAATGCACGAATCCTAACCAGGAGAAACTTGACCGTAATGACAGCGTTGCTTCATCTTTTGTTCTCGTTCAGATAAAGAAAGTTGGTAGAAAGTTAAATATTGAACGTTTAAACGTGGAACCCTATGATTTCAATTCTTTAAGAATTATTAAAAAATTATTATACAAGAAGAACAAAGTTTTCTTAATGAATTTAAGGTAACATGGGGCGAGCAATGTTCATGATCATTTTGAAGGTACAGTGTCTTTCATTTTGTAAGGTATCATTTTCAAGTAGCACCAAATGCTGGTATTTAAGGTGTTATAGAGAAGATACAACTAAGGCTTTACCCATTATGTACACGTCAGGCTCACTGAAGCGCAGCCAAACCAATACAGTTTTTCAAAAACATTCAGAGACCCCAGATAACCCGCAGTGAGCTCTTGGTACAAGTTACATAAGCCATAAAAAGAAACAGCAAGTCGTGCACACCACCTGAGCTTTCTCAGCACATTAGTTTTCCAGGTTCCGGATAAAAACTCTTAAATATGAATTACGTCAGAGCACTCCTCCACTTACACACAAACACACTGTCCCAGCACAACAAGCCATACAGAGGTCTCTCTTCCTGTTGCAATCAACAAAATCTGCCAATATCCTTCCCCTCTTCCTGTCCCTCGATGTTGTAAACAGGGGTGGCACTGTGACAAAAGTTAAATATTTGGCCGGTGTTTCTTTTCCTGGCTTCAAAAACAATAGAAACACTTGACATGGCTCCAAAGCCTTTAACTCTCGCTTGGCTGCATCTGTCTCATAGATGCTATGCACTTGCTGTGTATTCTGTGTCTTCGATCTTTCCATCCTTGACTGTCCCAGGCTGCCACGGTCTGCTGGCAATAGATACAGTTGACATCCCTCCAAAATCTTTACCCCCCTCCCCCTCTCCACCCTTTGCTCAGTGGCCTGTATTTTCCCCGTTTTGTCAATCTCACTGTAACTCACTGTCTGTCTGTCTCTCTCTCTCTCTCTCTCTCTCCATCCCAAATCCAACAATCCTTCATGTTCTTTTGTGTCCAAGCCGATATTTGTTTGCCTCATCACCACACAGGCTTTAAGGGCTCTTCTCTGCGTAGAATTGCCACGGCTGACATCATCCAAAAAGCGCAAGCTCACTTTCCATCTCATCTTTTTCACACCATCGTCCTCTCCTCTGTCAAACCCTTCACTCACGCATGCTCCTCTGAATGCTAATGCCCCCACCCTCTTTTCATCTCTGTTATTGGAGACCACATGGCTCTTTCTGCTGTTCAGCACATCTGTCAGTTTCAAAGCTTTTCTTGAATCAGTAGTAATTTTCCTCATAGTAGTGATCTGCCTTGCACTGTGTTGTTTTAGAATAGAGATGATATCACCCTCGTTCAATGTTTCAGTTGATTTTAATAAAAGATTTAAGAAAAAGACTGTGGACCCCTTTGGAGTTGAGTTACTGCTGCAGGACTCACCAAACTCAAAACATCTACTTTTTATGAGCTGTGCAAAACAGCCAGGTTTTTAGCTTTGTGACAATGTTTTTGGGGTTTTTTCAGATAATACAATGAGTTTTTAAATGGTTTATTTAGCATACCAAAACAAATAGCATATTTCGACTCTCCTCTTCCCATAAAGGAACACTTTCAGTCCAGGAAACTAAAATCTTCTTCTCCTATCTTCTTTATTCTTTATATATCATATAAATTTAGGCAATCTTGTCTCTCTTTAAGGTAATTTTGTGTCTCTTTATGGTCGTTTGTAGAAATTTTGTGTCTCTTTTCAATTCCTTTGCCTCTCTTTCTGGTTGGGTTGTGTTTTAATGGTCATTTGAGCGTGACATTTTGCAGGTGAAAGCCACAGAGGCCCCTGACACTTTGGGCCTATGCCCAGTTGACCTGTTAGGTAATCTATCCATGGCTATATGAAGAAATTTATGATTACTAAATCCTAATGGCGTTCCTCTTCTCTATGATGTTATAAATCTTACGTTGGTTCAGCCCATAACCTTTTTCAAACTACTGTCTTCATCTAAAACGAGCTAATTATCACAACAAGGGACCAATTTCTAATTGATTTCAGACCAGGAGTTATAACAAAACAAAAAAATATCTTTGCGTGACAGCCTTGTTCTAATTGAAATTCGATTTAATCACACGTTGAATTATCTCAACCTGCGATGCTATTGACCCACAGCTATGCTACCGCTCTCCCATCGATTTAAACAGTGACCGAGTTTATGGCTCTGGATAAATGATCAAAGCAAAACATGCAGCGTGGACAAACATCCCTCCCTCTTATGCTCTATTACTCGTCATCCTCTGCTCTAATGCCACAGACTCTGCTTACTCAACATTTTGAATAATGGCATCTTCACTGGGGGTTGATGAGGAAAATGTACTTCATCTTCTGCTGAGCACTGCGCCGCTCCCTGAGGACTCTTTATATAAAGCAGCCCAATGATACAGCAGGATTAAATGAGGTTGCTAAATACAAGCTCAGCTTCCACCACAGAAACCCCTGAATCATATTCTGCCTGAGACGGAGACGCAACTTGTATGTATGCTGATGGTTGCTTGCACATTGACCAGCATCCTCTTCTAAAGCGGAATTGACAGGTTCATTAAATCTCAGGGTCAAGTGTAGAATAGAGGGCCGGAAACAATTTGATATGCAGACCGTTAAGATAAGCAGTGCTGTAATGTTTGTTGATGAAGGTGTCGTTTACAAAACTGTGGAGGCAGCACTCTGACTCAACAGTTATAGAATGAGACAGCAGAAAGATGGACGGTGGAAAACATAAAAAAATAAATAAATAACAGGGGACAAGGAGGCAGAAAGGAGAAGTGACATGAAGCGAGACAGATTGAAAGTGATAAAAGGATGGAGGACAATCTCTGAATATATCACTTAGCAAACACACACACACACACACACACACACACATTCATGCAATAAGTCAGCAATTGGCCTTTAGGAGTGACAGCATGGGGTATTCCTGGGGCTATAAAGTACGTGGATGGAGGAGCAGCTGACAGCTGGAGGGGCCACAGGAGGGATGTCCCCCAATGAAGCCACCAGAGAGAGCTGAGATGGAGACAGGGAGAGAGAAACCATCCACACCTACTATACACTAAAGCTCGGCTGATACAACCTTGATGTATATACGTTGGTCTAGAAGTAACAAGAAATTCCACAGAAATGCTACATATTGAAAGATCTATTGAGGCTCATTGCATAACTAGTGTAAAAACCGTTTTTGTAAACAAAATAATAATAATAAAAAAGGAAAGAATATTATCAGATTTTTTGATGTGATGAAAAATAATCCAGGGAAACACTTAATTTGAAAAGTCTACCTACATACAGTTTAAAGAGCATTCATAATGTTTCAACAGCTTATTAGTTGAGATTAAAAAATTCAAATGTTTCAACTATATGGCGCCATGCTGTGCAGCTGCCTCCTTAGTAGGTCCTCTGATTTTCATTTTAGGTTATTTTTAGGCTTTGATGTTTTTCTAGGCTTGTGTTTTATTCTTTTTTTAATCTGCTTGTTGTCTTAATCTTTTGTTTTTAACTTGTTTTTATTGTCTTGTTGTGCTATTCATTTTACTGTGATCTACTTGGCCCTTCAGTTTCCTTCAGGATAACTAAAGTTAACATAATATAATATGTGACAATTCACTACATATTCTCAGAAAAAGTTAGCTAAACTCTAACCACCGGTATTCACTCAACCTATGATGCACACTTTGTGTGAGTCCATTATTGCATCTCAATTCGCTATGCAGATTGTTAACAGGGTCAAGTGCACAGAATAGGAAGTCTTGGCCCAGGTATCTGTTATCCAGATATCTGGCAGTTACAGTGGATACCTGGACATTACCCCCAGAAGCTAAATCGTAACTGTAACACCAACAACTGATGGGTTTCTTTATTGTACAATACAATATTGGTTTCAATTAATAGAAATTATCTTTTGGACTAGTTTATTATCTGGTGAAAAACATGCTAAACTTAGTGCCTCTTACCAGTAACCCAAAACACACAAAAGACAGTCCAAAAGCATGATGATGGTATCACAAACCTCAAATTTAAGCAAAATGTTGGTATGTTTTGGTTTGGCTATGAATCATTTCACAATTTTTTAACCATTAAGTGTCAGTTAATTGACTTACTGATTAACTGGTTAACAGTTTGACCTCTATGGCACACACAAACACCATCAATTACTCAAAATTTCAAAAAAATCTGTTATTTCAGATAACAATATGCAACAACAGTAACATGCCAGAGCAACCAGATGGAATCTTCATAGTAGCTGCTGATTTTAATCAACTCATCCTTCAGCTCCAAAGATGTAGCAGAATCAAGGACAAATGTAATTTCATTTTTTAAATTTTGTTTAAAAATATGATGAATAAATCTACCTTCTGCTAAAGGACAAAAGAGACTGCGGGAGATAAAAGATTAACAGCCATAAGTGAGTATATGTGGGTACTGAAAAGATAATAGGAGAGAGAATAGGAGAGGAGAGACAACAGGGTGCAGGGGAAGAAAAGAGGGGTCAGAAGTGAGGCAAAGAAAATGACTTAATATTAAGGGCTCTTTCTATAAAAACCAGGTAGAGTGTGTGAGAGACGAGCATTTTAAAATAGAGGCTTCCTTGTTCTTAAAGCTGGTCTTGGACACTATAAAATTCACTTCATCGCCTGCAAATAATAACACACTTAGGCATGTTATAACTGTTATGTTATGACAGACAAAAATATACTGAAGGAATTCACTGATGAAAACACACATTTACTGTTGAATACACACACACACACAAACACGCAGAGTCAATCCATGCAAGCTGAGTGCAGTGGCAGGCTTCAGGGTGGACTGGCTCCCCCGTCATCTTTCCTCATTCATAATTCACACAGCCATTTATCACTCTCTCTCACACACACACACACACACACACACACACACACACACACAATCCCGCTGTGCACACTAACGAGTCACTACAGCCCACAAACACGGACAGGGTGCGGTTGCATGTGTGGGTGTTTGCACGTCGCGCACTCTAAAGTGCATAAAAGTGAGTCTGTGTAAGTGAGTATGTGTTTGTGTGAAGGAGGGTGGGTGGGGGTTATTGTGTGTGTGTCACCTTAAGACTGAGCTCCATCTGTCAGTGTCGGCGGTGTGTGTCTGTTAGGAGGAGTGCTGGTATTTTCTGTACCCTTGATCACAAAGGAGAAAAGCTTAGGATGCATCAATGACTCATGATAGCAATTTATCACCCGAGCATCTGCCGACCGCGAGGAGAGCTTAGCCCTGCGCACAGCTCAACTCGCACCGTACAATCTGAGTATCAAAAATACAGCAAGATATGCATTGGGAGAGAGAGGCAGACTTGCCTTCGTTTGCTTTTTCAAGGTTTAAAAATGAAAGTGTGTATGTCTGTGTAGGTGTCCGTCAGAGATGCGGCGGCGAAGAGTGGCTGCACAAAAATAGGCCTCCGCTTGGCTTTTACCTCAATATGGAGGCCAGCACTTCAGCTGAAAAAAGTCAAATTGGCCCCTTTCTCCCAGTCCGAGCACCAGTCCTTCCATCTAAAATGAGCCTCCAGTTACCAGCTGACCCACGCCCCTTTCAATAGCTTGTTGCCATGGCAATTAGCCTTGGTAGGCCCAGGATGTAGAGCTAGGCTAAGTGTATGTGTTGCTGCATATGGGAGACTTGCATTCCCATGTGTTGTGCTGCAGATGGTGTCATGACTTCAGGTGGAACCAGACAAAACAGGAGGAACCTTAGTTCAGTTTTTTAAAAGTGGGGCTGTATGAGGTACTTATCTGTAGTGAGTCTGTCTGACATTAAAGTAAACAGTGAAATACTCTCAATATAGGGTACATTTAAACTAATTTGGGATTTTTTTCAGGTGGGACTTTTTTTAGGTGGCTAAATTACGTTTTATTGCTGACCGTAGCCACCACAGTACATTGCTTAGATTCTGTGGCAAACTGCAAGCCTGCTTCTCTAAATTAGTGGCGTGCTGACTGACATCTCCTGTATGTAATTGATTCACTACAGTTAAGTACCCCATACAACCCTACTTCAAAGATCCAAACTATCCCTTTGAGGGGCAATGTTATCCCTTTATTGTCTGTCTTTCTACCCCATTTCTTGCCTTTCTCTTGTCTGCTTTCTATTTGTTTTCTACGGGAGTGAAGTTCTATTTGCATGAAGATATACAAGCAGATGATCTTACACATTTGCATATGTGAAAACTCCTACGGCATATGATAACATTGAAGTGCTGTTTGCAATGAAGGAGAGAGCAACAGGGAGATTCCTTTACAAACTCTAGCTGCGCTAAAGCCATGTTAAAGCATGTCAAGATGCCATGATATCTCTGACACTGCAAAGATATATTTATCCCCAAAGGTGATGAAAAGAGTTGAGTTGTACTGGTAATGCATGCCTCATTTATTCAGGAGTCTGACTGTAAATGCGAGGAAACCCATGGAGTAACTATGCACTTTGTGGTTTAAAAATAAGACAAAACGCATAACTAAGACATTAAGTATACTATCCTGTAGATAAACACTCTTTTTATCCTCCACTACTCCTAACCTCTGTGAGTTATAGGCTAATTATATGAGAGAGTAAATATCTGCCACATGACCACCTCCACACAGCAGACCAATGCATGGCTGCACTGCATTACCCCACCAGTTTAATGGTTAATGGAGCAGCTGAAATGTGGAGTCAAAGCACATTACTCTCCCATTTCACCAGATGCCCAGAGGGGAATAAATTGAGGTTATTTGTGATAAAAATGTGTAAAGGCTGTGACAGGTCTTGGTCAGGCAATTTATCTTTATGTTGATTTATGATTTATAAATTTATCGTTTAAGCTCCAACTCAGAAATGTGATAATACAGCATTTTGGAACATGTATTTATTATTTATTTATTCATATTTTTTTGACTGGTTTTATTTTAGGGTTTGGTTATGTAGTTTTTAACATATTTAACATTTTGGTTAGCACTGGGCCACCTTTATCATTTATCTTTTATATTCTTGTCATGTTTTATCCAGTATGTTATCTATGGTGTCTGAAACTATGTCAATAGATGCCCTGTACTTTTAACTGCAAATTTGATATGCCTAGGTACAAAAAAAGTAACTTGAACCTGAACCTCTACTTTTGCCTTCAAAACATATTTACATTCAGGAGAATGTTACCGTTCACTCAGCTAAAAACTTATTTGAAGTTCAGTAAAATGTTGCACTTTACATAATTTCTTTGTCACATTTCTTCATCACATTGAAAAAAATCGGGTAACTATAAAGAAACTCAGAAAGTTCAGTCTTTCACAAGGCTAAATGCCCATCTCACAATGTCAACGAAAGTGAAAAATAATTATTGCATCCACCTTATGATTTAGATCAGCTCCCAGATGTAATGAGCTCTTCCTTCTTCCAGGCTACACCTTTCCAAAAATTTTGCGAAAACTGTGCCAAACTATTTTCTGTCATCCTGTTAACAGGCAAACAAACCAACAAACAAACCGGAGTGAAAACAGCACCTCCTTGGCGGAGGTAATTAAGAAGAAGTCTTAATTAAAAGTCTGCTAAGAGGTCACCTAAACATTCTTCATCAGCACTGCCAACTGATATTGTTTTGAGTTCTTCCTTTACTAAATTAGAAAGGCAGGAAGCTTCTGAGCAAAGTGAAACAGCATGTGTTTGACAGCACGTGGTGTAGCGTGTTGTACTCCACATGCTACATGTGTTTGTGTGTATTTGACATGCTCAGCAGTGTCAGCTGCTCGCATGTGTGGCTCCTTATCAAACAGACTGTGGTGGCACTGATATCAAGCTCTCTCAGCCACCTCTCTCAACCACCTCACGCTGGGTCATCTTTGTCAGAGTAGATAGAGGCAGGACACTTTACCATTGAGTCAATGGAGCTGTCCCCTATAGGGAGTCTGAGAGGTCTGCAGGATCCGCTGATACACGAGTACAATAGGATAGGTAGATGTTCAGAGGAATATCTCCAACATCAGTTCAATAGAAAGCTCCCGGGGCCATGCAGGTAAGATTATTTACAGCCTTTTGACAAAAATATGCTTTCTGCTTTTTTTGCTCTTGATCCAGAAACTCATTACATGCCGAGTGCAAATCTATTATTGCTTGCCGGGTCGAAGCAGCAAGTGATACCCTTACTGCACAGTCCTCCTGAAGGAGTACAGGTAGTCCAACCCTGCTGAGTAACAGTGTGACACAGCAGATAACCTGAATGACTGCAGCTATAAAATCTAGCTAATCACCACATCGAAGACCTTCAATAACCTTGCCACAATGGCCTCGTGTTTGCAGAGCACGATAAGCGATCCTGAAGCTCTGCAAACTTGCTCAGTATGATGGGGCCGAAAATGATAAATGATGAGATTGCATTGCTGCAGGCTACTATGCCATGCTGTGCTAAACCATAATACAGAGTACAGGGTGCTACTGTACAATGCAGTGTGATGTATTACGCCATTATGCTCTGAGCAGAGCTGTAATCTACCATGCAGAGCCAAGGTGTTCTAGGCAGGGCTCTGTCGCTGCAATACAATATAGCAGCTTAGAGTACCCCTGGCAGTCTATTCCCCTGGCAGCCTCTGAAGAGCCACGTTCCCCTTTCAGACGTCAGATGAAAGGGCAGCTACACAGCACAGCTTGCTGTGTATTAGTAATCCCAGGATCCTTTTACCACTGTTTTTTATAAACCATCCCAACAGCTTCCACCCCAGCCTAACTATACTCAACCTCTATGTCTGCTCCTCCTTACCCTCTCCTTGTAGTAAGCCACTCCACTCCACTATCGACCCCCTCCTGTCTTTCTACTGTAGGGCTGAATGCTGTGTCTGCATACTGATTTGGACTCAGGAGTCTAGACGAAATTATGCCAGGTATTTGATTTGTTGGCAGGGGGGAAAACAGCTGTGTATATATTAAGAGTGAAAAAGCCAAACCATTTAACTTTTTGTCAAGTACAGCAGAGTGTAGACTGACAGCACACACAGCACTTTAAGGCCCAGACACACCAAACCGATATCACAGAACTCGTGGCAATGAAGGCCAACTGTTGCATCGCCTCACGTTGCCTGTGTCTCAGACGAAAACTCGCACTTGAACACAACACAAAGACTACAGCCAATGACCAGCTAGCACCTTTTTTCAGTGCCAGCGTGAGAGGAAATAACTCTCCATACCAGCAGGCAGTGGTAGTCTGTATTCATCACTCAAAGAAGGACACTGGAAATAACCGGAAAACTGACAGGACAGATTTCGTGCACTAGTAAGAAAGGCTGGGTATCACTTAAAAAATTAAAATACCACTACCAATACCAGTACCTTTAAAGTGATACTGACACCAATAGAGTACTTTATTCAATATCGTTTTTTTCCCACTGCAACACTGTGTGTTGTAGGCTAAAGCTATACTTTTTGGTGGCACAATTAACTGCCATGCTGACGTTTGAGATACACCTCTAAAACTAAGGTGACAGACCCTCACTGACAGCCCAACACTGACAGATGGCTGACTGTTGGGCTTGATGTATCAGGGCCCTTAGATGTGAAATCCAGAGGCTTAAGTGTGTACAACCTCTCCTTCTCTGCTTGTGGTTCACACAAGCAGAGAAGGAGGTCCAGTTACATGGAAGCTTAATGTAATAGTGGTAAGGCAATGCTCCTGCGGTTCTGCTCTTTAGTGCAAACACCTATCAGAACAAAGCTGAGTCTCAGTGGGCAGAAATGGACCACAGTTTAGAGCAGTTGGCCTACCTTCACTGTCTACATCTTTCTTGCCTTCATTTCCCCTTCCCTGCGTCTTTAAGTGTAACCTCAAAACCAGCCTCATTAATCGTTTTCAAGGTCGCAGGTAGCTGCCATAATTCTCCACAGAGCCTCAGGCAAATACTATACTTTGCTGATTGACACTACAACCCTATGGAATAGCTTTCACAGAGTAAGGGTTGTGTGACTGCGAATGTGTGTGTGTGTTCATGCGAGCCTCCCAAAAGCACAAATGGCTCTCACGATAACCAATACCTGCTGCAGGCTCGAAGTAATAGGGCCGGAGTGAAGGGACACAGAACATTTATCACAAGGACCATTTGCTGCTCTGTACTCAAATCAATCCTAATGTAGCTAATCAATTATTGTTCTGAAGATTTAAAGGTGGACAAGGAATCGGGACAAATTAATATTGTGGACCAGAATACAAATGATCTTCTGTTTTAAAGCCAGCACAACTGCTGGCCTTGGTTGATTCTCTTTGATATCCACATGACATTAAAAAGCTCTCTTGTTGCCTCATCATAAATAAACACAGCCATGACAGCCTCATTATAGGCAATCAATATAATTTGCTGTGATATAGACGGCTGGCTGGCGGGCGGCTGATGTGTTTGGGATCGGGATAACACCAGGCTAGTGTAGGAAGATATGATGATGGAGAATTACTAACATTAATCACTTTAGCCAAGCAGATTACCCAGTCTTGCTTCATTAGAAATCTCCTGCAGGGCGAGCAGAGAAGAGAGCAGGTTGCGAGGGGATATACTGTACGCAGCAGCCGGCACAGCTTTGGTCGGCGGTTAAGTTGGAAAAGGTCATGCTCATAATGCTCATAATTTCAAATGGATACTGAGAATGTTCCTTACCTAGAACTGATGGTTACCCAGTATTTAACAAGTATTGGTTGAAAGGGGCTGTGCAATTATACGCAAAAGCTGTCAGAAGCTGTCATTTATTTAAATGTTCTTTCGATCAAAGGTGGTCAAAGTGGAGCAACTAGTGATCATATGGTTCATTTCTCATATTTTTTATTCACTCATTCATAATGAGGTATAGCACTAGCCTGGAAGATTCACAGCAGGAGAGAGGAAGGACAGATACAAAACAGGAAATTCTAAAAAGTAGAAGATGAATCTGCATTAACTAATTCTTTTGTCCACGTGTGAGCACTGAAAACGAGCTGTGAACACAGCAATGACATGCCGTCATTTTTAGGTTAATATGGCAAGCTTGTTAGCAAACAATTGCTAATTTACACATCAAAGGAGCAACCATATGATTTATTTAGAGTCATGTGTCTTCTATTGAAAGTGAAGGCCCAGACACACAAACTGAAATCAAAGAACAAATGGTGAAGAAGGCCGACTGTTGTAAAGCCTCACGTTGCCAGAGTCTCAGTCAAACAGTTGCACTTGAACACACCGCAAAGACTACAGCCAACAGCCAACTTGCACATAACCTGTTTGAGAGTAAAAAACACATCAGACGGTGGAATCGTCTGTTTTCGTCATTCAAAATACACAAACCAGATTTAAATCGACATCAAAGAACTAGTGGCAATAAAAGCCAACTTTGCTTTGCCTCACATCATATGTGCCTCGGCTAAAAAGTTGCACTTGAACACACTGCAAAGACTACAGCCAACTAGCATGTAGGTTCCACACATGCGTGAGAGGAAAACACAATAATAACTAGATCTCAGATCTTACTGCAACAATCCTTAGGCAACACCAGGGCGTAAACAATTTCATTTCCCCTGGAAACAAAGGCTACTTGAAGGAGAGAAGAAGCATCTCTGGCTCTCTGTGGTGGTTCTGTCACCAGCAGAAAGATAATAAGGCCACAGTGACAGTCTCCTCTGAAGGGATAATCTTCTGCAGGTGCCATCATTCTGCATTAAGCACAAAAGGAAGGACAGGTACTTTCCAGGGAAGCGGTGCCAAATATAGCTTCCATTTCCAGAAAGGAAAATGCACAATGTGCAGCCCCTTATAGGGACAAATACACCAACTCTCTTGTACAGAGAGCCTCGTGGGCTGCACTGTTCAGATCATCTCAGTATCATCAAATGAGATAAGGCTGCAACTAATTGATTATTCTGCCAATCATATCCTGTATTAATTGATTTATCATCAAATCCTGTAAATGTCAGGAACTAGAGCTGAATGTAATTTATTACTCAACTGACAGAAACTCAATCAGCAACTATTTTGATAATTGATATGTTTTTAATTATTTTAAAAGCAAATATATCTAAATATGCCTGGTTCCTGAATCTCAGTGAGTTTGTTTCCCTCTCTGTTTAAAGTTGTTGTAAATTGAGTATCTTTGCATTTCGTAATGTTATTTGGACGAACACTATATCTGAAGACTGTGCTTGATCAAACTGTAATGAGCTTTTTTTGTTGTTTTTTTGACATTTTATAGATTAATCAGTTATTTGACAGAATAATCAGCATATTCATTAATAAGGACAAACGAGCTGTAGATATTTTTTGTTATTATTTAACTCGTGCTGAAATGGTAAATTACTTAATCATCAGGCTATGAATCACCAAATTTAATATTGATTAAATCTTTTTAATCATCTATCCGGCCAAAATACCAAACATTCACTAGTTCTAGCTTTTCAAACGGGAGGTTTTCCAGTTTTTCTCAGTGCTCATATCCTTGTAAATAAAATATTTTTGGGTTCTGGACAGTTGGTCGGACAAAACAATTAATCTGAAGACACGTACCTGGCACTATTTCTACAGCGTAAACAATTTTTGAATTAATCAGAAATTCAGATTAAGCTGTAATGAAAATGATCATAAGTCAGAGCTCAAAGCTATCTGCAATGTATTTAAACCTTCCTTAGCTGTTACTCAACCTCAAACACCAGATATCATCCCGGTGGGATGTAAACCGAGCCACAACATCTCCATTAGCTGCTAAAACCACAGGCCTCGTGTCAGTGCTGAGGAGCCAACAGGACGCAGCTGCAACAATCAGCCTACCACACATGGCTGCACCCCATGTGAACCTCTGCCACAATGAACCAGAAATAGCTTATAATTACAGTGGTAAGTTTTAAATAAGACAGCATAAACTTTTAAAAATGTCTTCCTACAGGATGAGATAAAAACCTGACTCTGTGGCCTCAGCCCTAAGTTATAGTGTAACTGTAAAACCACTTGTATGCCAAAAACTATTTGTGAGAAAGCACAATATCAAACTGACTTAAAAAGGACATCAAATATATATATATAAGACAGCTGCACAGCCATCAGTGCCATGGTCAGAGCAATTTACTTCTGCGTCAGGCAACAGGGACCAGACCCGGCCAGGATCTATGCCTGGCTGCAATGGTACCCAAGTGATTTACACAGACTGAACCAGACAGTGGAGGGAATTTTACAGCACAGGAGCAAAACTCTTTCCTGACAGCCAGCTCTCTCACTGGCACAACGTATCTAGAGGGAGAGGATAAATCTTAAGAGGGGAACTCAATACGCGATGGAGGCAAGAAAAGGAGTCAAGGAGAAAGAGGAGGAGCTGAGGTTGGGTGACTATGGGAAACACATTTATCCTCACAATTAAAAAGGACAAAGGGATGAGTGGTAGTCACCCATTAATCTAAGAGATGAGGGGAAAATGCAGGCCCATAAATCAGGTCTGCAGGCTGGTAAACAAGAGCCGCTTTCGCTCCATCTTGTTCCTTGACAGAGCACAGCACTGATTTCCCAGCCAAAATAATGGAAATCTGTTCAGCATCCTGCAAGGTAGAACATTTTTTGATAGTTTGTGCACACAACGTATTAATGTGTGCACTTGAATTGCAAATGTGTATGAACTACCAGTCCATGCCTTAAATGCTCTGCACAAAACCTGACGTGCAGCCTCCAAGGAAGCACATTCAGCATCTATTGAAACAAAAATAAACCTGAAATGCAATTCAAAAGGGCAGATGAACACCATCTGCACTACCTTAGTCAGACACTGTCACTTCACTTCCACAGGCTGATAATGGATCAGCGGGCCTTGAATGATGAAAAGAGCCATTAAGCCAACATTTGGTTACACTGGGGCGATTTGCATAAATGTATCAAATAAAAAGCTGCAGTCAAGCAGTTTAGAGGCAAGGAAGAGAGAGGACAAGATAGAGGGGTGAAGATGAAGCTGCAGGCAAATCTCTATTAGAGAAGGTGACGGTTGCATTAAGTTGTAAAGCAATCCCTGGGGTTCAACGCGAGGTTAAGAGAACAGGACACATTGAGGACGTCTGGAAGGCAATGTAATTGAACAAGAGAACAAAGAATAGGCAGAGACATGGTGGAAGAGAGGATGGGAAAGAACAGAATATGGCATCTGTCTGTGATACAGTCATATAAAACAAACAACACAGAGGACACTTGTACAGTAACAGAACCAAACTCTTGCCAGCCCATCTGTGCCGGGCACATGATGCTAAAACCCAGAGTCGACCTTGACCAATGCAATGCAAATGCTCCCCTGCCACTGTTCTGATTCACCTGGGGGGGTGAACTACAGATATTCTGGAATAAGGCAATACAGGACATTGACTTAAGCACCTAAAAAGCACCTGGGTACTTTGGGGAATAATTGCAGCGATACGTTTCACTGTTGCAGCCAATCTGTAGCAACAACTGCTGATCTACTTGTATTATTCTTTTTAGGAATTCAACAAAAAACCTTTTTTTCATACCGCAAACTAAATATAAAACAAGCAATAATTTCACCCCAGAGAAATTTAAGGAAGATATTAAATATTGCATACTACTCAAGCCTAACAGCAATTCAACTCATTACATCACCTACCTTTAAGCTGATCAGCCACCACACTCTGTCCTATTCTCTCAATGACTTGTCCGTCTTCATGTTGGTAGCGGTCATCCAGAAAGTTTGCAGTCGCCTCTGATAGATGGACCTTCCCAGCCACCCCCAGCTGCTCCATTAGATTGGCCAGGTTGACATCATTTGACCAAACATCAAACTTGAAGCGTTTCATGCCCAGGATGCCACACAGTACAGTGCCAGTGTGGACACCCACCCTCATGTTGACCATCTCCCTCTTCTCCTGGCAGAACTGTTCAATAGCCTGGATCATGCCCAGGCCCATCTCCACGCAGCAATAGGCGTGGTCTGGTCTGGGTTCAGGGCAACCAGCCACACAATAGTAACAGTCTCCCAGAGTACTGATCTTTTCACAGCCAGTGAGCTCACAAAGCCGATCAAAACGTCCAAATAAGTCATTAAGAAGCCCAACAAGGGCATGAGCAGATTTGTTAGCAGACATTTTTGTGAAACCCACAATGTCTGCAAAGAGAATACTAACAGGCTCCATGCGTTTCATGTTGAAGGGTCTAAAGATAATCTGGCCTCGAGGGATGGAGGTTTTCTTGCGTTTATTGTTTTTCGGGCTAGAGATGGCAGCTGCCGCACCGCTGGTGGAGTATCTTTTAACAGAACCATCCCCTATCTCCTCGTCACCCTGCTTCATCAGTTCATCTGCAACGATTCTGGGCATGACGGAGTGGATCATTCGCTCCTTCAAGGCTTTCTCCACCTCCAGATCTTTGCCATGCATGATAGCTTGTCCCACTTTAAGGAAGGTGCTGCGTGACCGCACCTCTGACATGATGAAGAGGTGGATGCCAATGGCGTGGGCACAGAGGTGGAGCAGAGCTTTAGCTGGGCCAAGCCAACACAATGTATCCCAGTCTGATTGAGAGGCTATGCTCCAGTTATCCCCTGCCTGAGTCAGGTGCAGCCAGCCCAAACTCTCAAAAAAGACAGAGTAGAGAAACCCGAGCAGGACAGAAGCATAGAGACGAATATGGAGAACGCTGTAAAGCAACAGAAGAACTTCAATGCAGAGGGAGAATGTGCCTACAGGAGACAGACAAAGGGACCAGGTGCTACCTCCCACAAGCTTGTCATAGGACAGGTTGTATGTGGGTCCCATGCCACTGAACTCCTCCACATCAAGTGCAGGTGTGGGACTCTCCGGATCTCTAAAACTTGATGTCTGGATCTGAGGGGCCAGGGTCAGGGTGAAGGTTACAATGATGAGCAGCAGAGATGCTTGGTTGTAGCAGCGAGAGTAGAGCTTAGTAAAAGTTAAGAGGAAGAGAAGGAGGCAGAAGAGGAGGAAGGACGCAGTGGGAAGGAGAAAGGCAGTCCTGTCACAGCGGGTAGGGTTGGCAGCAAAATACAATCCCCAGAGGAGGGCAGCGGCAATCAGGTAAAAGAGCACATAACGGAAGCGGCGCTGCGTCTGAGGGAAGCATCGTTCTCTACAGGCTTCCTCCAGGATCGAAGAGTCAAATTTTGGGTCCCAGAAATGACCCGCAGATCTCTCAAAAAGCTGAGGCATCTTCTTCTGTGAACGAAAGCTCTTGACCACCGGCCTCCTGGCTCCAGACTCCCCAGAGCTGCAGCTGGAGGAAATGCTGTACTTGCAGTGCTTGGATCCCCCCATGAAGCCTCCCCCGATTGAACCCAGCGGTCCGCCTACATGCTTGTGTTTGACACTACTGCCAATCCGCACTGAGACGCCTCCATCTCCACTTGAGTCACAGTTTACTTCTGTGTTGTGAGGCAGCAGTTGTTGATGTTGCGGGGATGCCATGTTGCTTTTTCAATCTATCAAAAAGTCAAAACCTATGTGGACAGGATGGTTATGTTGAAGACAGATTTTTAAGGCAAAGTATGGGGCTGCAGTATAACAATTAGAGCAATGACTGTTAACTCTAAAACATGGGAAAAGGAGAGTACATAAAAAAGCCTTTCAGAGAAAATTCCACTTAGTTAGCAGTGTGGCGGCTGTAGAAAACACCAGCAGACCTTCCAAAGATTTTGAATAGTTCATTACTGCAGCTCTTGACGTCAATCCCTGCATTCCTCTACGTTCCTGTCTGTTTTGACACACTTGAGACTGCAAGGTTTACTCACTGCTTGCTCTGATCCTGTCCAAGTCCACTCAGCTGCCTAACACACAGTTTCACTCATTGGAGAGGTGTTTGGGAAAACTCAGAAAATTACAAAATAATGTTGGTAAAGGAGAGGTTGAAAAACAAAAACACAAAAGTGCAGAAATAGGGGTTATTGATAAGTTGAGAATAGGTGTGGAATATCAGATCCAGTTAAAAGTGTTATTGAGTGTTTTCATGAAGTGCCCGCTGCAGTCAATATACTATCATTATTGGTGCATGTCCATTATCCACTCTGTTCCAGTGGGGATATCCAGTAGCATAATATGCCGAACTCCTCAGCTTCACCACGTTTTTGTTTGCAGGTCTAAGCAAAACTTCACCCAGAGCACATCGTTGTCAGTGTTTGCTTTCACTCTGCAGATTGCAATCTTGATCGAAAAGGCCAGCATTTAATTTTAAGACGCAGATCAACTTTAGGTAACGGGAGCGAGGGCGCAAAAACCTGCCATCAGGGCTTTTATTTATACCCATACGCTCCTTGCTGCAGGGCCTAATCGCGACTATCTCCGTGGACTGAGCCCCGTCCTTTCCTGACTTTCTGCTCGGGAGTCTCCGCCACCGCTGCGTCTCCAAAACCCACAGGGGATCGTGTGCACGGAGGTCTGCAGGACACAAATGCATGAGACGTGGTGCGCAGAAAATACTCGAGTTTTATTGCAAGAGCTTAGCTGTCAGTGACTGGTGTGCAAACACGCTCCTCCAATGCACCAACCAGTCGGATCAGTGTTGATCAGTATTGCTTTGGTATCCAGTCACAACAAATGTCGCCAATTCATCGTCTGAGTGCACCCCGAGAAAACTGTCTAAATATTGTGACCATGCCGGTTCCTGGCTGTATAAACACCCGGACAGCTGAGGGAAAAATGCAGCCTTGAGCAGACTACATGAAGTATCGTCCAGTCTCTCCTTTTCTCTGAAGTAAACTTTGCCCACGGCAGCTCGGTCTCCCCCCTCTAAATGGCAGACGACGAAAGCCCGGAGAGAGTCGGGCTAATTAAAAGGTCTCCACCTCCGCTCCACGTCCCCCACACCGAGAGTCCCACAGGTCAACGTTGAGTGCTGCGCTCACCCAGCCACTTTAATTGAATTGCACGGGATACACAAGAGAATATCTTCATACCTCCACACACTTCCCCTTAAATCCAAGACATACATAAGGAGCTGAGGACTGCTGCATCTTCCAGCCTCTCCAGTCCCTGCATCGTCCACAGAGAGATGATCTTATCCCCGTTATCTTGCCGCTATCTGCGCGCTGCAGCAGCGTCGACACCTGCATGAAAGGTTGTGCGCTATCCAGGCGCGGTGGGCAACGCAGTGGCCGCAGCCGCCACCATCTTCTGTGCGCTGACAGCCTTCCAGCCGCGAGTAGTATGTATGTGTGTGTGTGTATGCTGGTGATGTGTGAAAGCCCCAAAACAAAATAGAGGTGATTTCCGCCCTTTTCCTTTCAAAATAAAACCCTTATGTATTTCATGGCACATAAAAACTCATTTGAACTAGGGTTGCAAATTGTATGTACTTTCCTTAGTCGATTGTTGGTATAAAAAAAAAAAATTAACGATCTATTAATTGTTTAATCATTATTTGAAAAAAACATAAAAACTTGGTTTATTTAAAACAATAACAAATGTGTTTTCCTCAATCAAAGCTCACAGCAGCGTGTTGCATAAACTTTTAACATTCGATTGATTTCAATTCGATTGATTTAATTTCATGTATGAATCAATTATTAACCACTGATTAATCAATCTGCAATTAATTGGTATCATCCCTACTGGGCATTCACCTGCAGCTTCAAACTGGAGATAAAGATGGCATACAGCCTAATTATTTGTCTTCAAAATAAAGCATGTATCTTCAACAGAGGTCTCTGACCCAAACAGGGTTCTCAAAGTCACAGTATGAGCACAAGCAAATTATTGTTTGATATATATATATATTTTTAAGTAAATTTATATATATATATATTCTCCCATTTATATGACTCCAACATCATATTAACAAAGATAAATCAGCCTATTTGTAAAACAATCGACAACTACAACAAAAACATTTAATTTAGTAGACAACATTGATGTAGGCTAACTTTTAATCATTAATCTTTATCAAATGAATCATTTATACATTCATACATCATAGATCAAAAGATCCATGATGTATAAATATATGAACCTGTCAATAATTATTATTTTAATGGCTTAGTATTGTATGCACTATATTAAAGTATGTTTACTCATGACAATTTAGGCCACCTTACACATTACCATAGTCCCAGTTAAATATGCAACTTAATTTTATATATGTTGTAGGGCATGATACTCAACTTAAATTGTTTGGGGGGCACTTCTGTAAAATGACAGGAGGCCAAGGGCCAGTCACAGCAGCCCCTTTCCAAGATTTTAGGACATTTGAAGGTTTTAGAGCATTTTGGGGATTTTTATTGATTTGTTTTTTTTAGCTGGGGGAAATATCCCACCTGCTGCACAGTGGCACCTCTCAAATAGTTAAAATGAAGCTAAACATTTGCCTAAAAAGAAAAACAGCCATTATCTATTTCTGAGGCCATGCCCGAATAAGCTGACAATTAAACTGCCAAACTATGACAAATAGGTTTCAATTTTCCTTACTGTTTGACTCATATGGCTGTAAATGCTCTGACATGTGAGCCTCAACCCCAAAGTTGATTTAAAAAAAAAAAAAAAAAATCAATGTAATTTATTATTTTTTGAAAAAACGTGTCTTTGCTTCCGTTTTGGTGGCTACCGTTGACTTCACGCCTCTGTCTGTGTTTGGAGGAAGGGTTGATTATTGATGGCAGGGGGGGGTACAGTCTAGGTAGGCCTACGTGCACGCGCTTGGTGGAAAGAAAAAGACTGAAAGGTAACGAGCACGTATTTTACAGAAGGGTGGGGACGTTTCTTTTTTTTTTTTTTTTAACCGCAATGAGCGCAGTCCTCCACCTTTAATTCAACGACAAAGCCCCACCACCTTCTTGTTTTTTTCCACACCATTGTGCCCTCTATATCTAGAATAAATTGCTTTATTTTATATGGTTGTAAACATCTGCCTTGGGAGGACAGCTGAGAAAAAATTAAGAGGAATATAATTAGTGTTTTACTGAAGCCAAATAAGACAAAGTGGCCTTAAATACAAGGTCACTTAACTGCTCTATGCTAACTCTATATGTAAGATTGGATTTATATTAAATTATTATGAGGGATAAAGACATTGAATTAAATAAGTCAGCACATAAAGACACAGTAAATCCAGTTCCACACTGTAATATTTCTGCACGCTCATGATTATTAAAATAAAAAAAAAACCCAGACTTTTAAAGGATGACACAATATAATCCTACTATATGTGCAGCACAGTCTAGTAGAACCTGAAGAACAGGGACAGATTACCAGGGACAGTTTAGATTGCTTAGATGTGTCGTAAATATCATCTGCAGCGATGTCTGCCCTTTCTTAAATATAATGGAACTAGATTGCACTCGGCTTGTGGTGCTCAAAGCGCCAAAAAATCTGCTACATTTAAAAATATCAACAGCAATGCCTCTTTCCATAAACTATGACCCACTTACCTGAGATAGTCCACAGACCTTGTTTTAGCAGTTCAATGTAGGAACTATTTCCTTTCCGCTGAACTACACCAGTATACCCTCCATCAGTAGTTGCATGCTTCCTTCTGCATTGTGATTTGGTTGGCAGATGTAGTCTGGAAGACAGGAATTAGTTTCCTTCACGAAACTGCTCACAACATGGTTTGTGGATTTTCTTGAGTAACTAGGTCGTGAATTCAAGAAAGAGACATTGCTTTACATTTCATATATATATATATATATTTGAGTATCACAAGTCTAGTGCCTTATAGTTCTTTCATACTTGAGAGAAGGCACACATCTCTACAGCCAATATTTCCATACGTGGCAACTCACACCAAAACAATCTAACAAGAAGCACTACAGGTAAGAGGTAAAAAGTGTTTTTGATTTTGGGTTGAACAGCCCCTTCAATGCTTCATTCTCTATTCCACAGCTTGATGGAGATATTAAACATCAGCCCTTGGTAGTCAGAACTGTGGCTTCACAATCAAACAGTATATTGAGAGGATCCCCATGAGGGACTGCGGACGCCTCTTTGTAATCCACCTGCATGCATGAACAAAAAGCATGGCCTTTGTGAAAGGAATGAAAAGATTTCCTTCACATTTGGTTTAGAGTGTGATTTAGAGTGCTGAGTTTTGGGGTCAGACAGCACAGTAATAAAACTTGTTTCCGCAGAACTGCAGTTTCAAAGCACATAATTTACTCTGTAGGTACAAAAGTTTAAAAAGAGGGATGATTTTATACTGAAGACACAATACAGTATTCAATATGTGCATGGGCCTGTGTGCATGTGGTTGTGCACTGTATATGTCTAAGCTACATGTTTATTATCTATGATATGTGTATTTGTTGATGCAAACACATATGTCTGTTTTCTGTGTCTAAAAACTCAAAGATGGGTTTTTGGCAATAAAAATGAATTCATGAAGCATGGAAGCATGTCCATAATGCAATGACAATGCATGAAAAAATGTGAGTTTTTTACACAAACAAGTTTTGATTTATGCATGAAGACTGTTCTAGTGTTTGACTACTTCACAACTTTATTTCCCATTTGCAGTCTCGTCAGAATTTATGCAAGATAATGCTTGAGAGAGAGTGAAAATACTCTCACACATGCAGGTTTAAGTCAGTGTTTTAAGGGGAGTCTTGATGCACAACTACCAAAACTAGTCACACCCTAATATATACCACCACACACACGCACACACACACACACACACCCCTCCCCACTTCCAGTCACGACAAACTGTTGGTGCATTGCAGCTGCAGGGTAAAACTCAGAAAATCCTGTCAAATCCAAAAGTGAAAAATTGAACCTTCAGAGAAAAGAAACGGGAACATGAATGTAGGCAGAGTTGTAATACAGAGCTGTAAGCGAGAGGAGACAAAGGAAAAAAAGTCTTGGTACAAGTTTTGATCTGTCTGATTTCTTGTTCCAGTCTCCCTGATTAAGGATTGATTATTTGATCAGAATAACCACAAAGTTTCACTACCTAGTCAATCAGAAATCTTTATTCTTGATAACCAAGCTTCCAAAATTGTGCCAAGATTAATATAAATTTTATACCAAAACAAAAAAAGTTAATCAACAACTACTTTAATGGGACACACATCCATTCCAGATCTAATTCACAGGTAAATTAAGATAACTGATGCTGAAATATACCAAAAGCTCAACCACACGTCATTAGCTTTGTCAGCATACACTGTTGCCATAATGAGTGGTAGTTAGTGGTCTGTATAACTTTTTACACTTTTACACAGCACTCTCTAGTGGGCATTTTCTGGATCTGCAGTGTAAACATGCTAAACACATCCAGTGGAGCACTCACACTCAAAAAACAGAGGAAATTATGCAAATGTTAGTTTTCTTTTTCATTATTCTTCAGATTTTAGCTGGGAAAACACTCCTCACTGTGGGTTTAGTAAGAGAGGACACAGAGGGAACTGGAAGTGCATTTGCCCGGGATGAACTCATTGGAAGTAGCAGTGTCATGATACACCGGTATTGATGATAACTGTGATATTTTAGAAATGACATATTGATATCATGTTTATCATACACGTGTAAATAACCCAGGACCTCTTAAACAATATCTGTTTCTTTCTGTTCTGGCTTTGTTTACCTCACCGAAAGCCATCTGCATGCCTTTTTACTAAAGATTTAGGGATTTTGTTGGGGTTTTTTTGTACAATTTTGAACAGTTATGATTACAGTCTCTCACTCCGACTCCCTACACATGTATTTTGAGTGTAATTTATTTGCCGAGAAAGAGAAAAAACGCACAGTAAACAAAGTTTAAGATAAATTTGAGTGATAGCATTATTGTGATTAGGTGCTTATTTCCATTATATACAAATTCTCCATAGATATCGTGATTATGTTGTTATCATGAACCCTTTTGACAACGATAAACGTGCAGTGAAAATCTGATATCGCGCAAACCGAAACTAAAGTCCAGTTATAAGTAAGTCTTACTTGTCCTGTCATGTCTAAGGACTGTATTTAAAGCAATAGCTTGTTATTTTGATAGCACTTTAATGAATATGCGGCACTATGAAATATGTAACATTAGCCAGCTGAGCCAGCAGCCTGTTAGCTTAGCTTAGTTGAGCTAAGACTGGAAACTGGAGCAAAGAGTCTGTCTAAAGGTAACAATGTCCGCCTACCTGCACCTCCAGGTCCCCGTAATTAGCACACGATATGTCCTTTGCTCAATCCGTACAAAAACCGCAGTGAAAAAGCGACACGGCTGAAGTTCTAGGACACGTTATGTACCGGACTATTTCTTGGCTAGCCGCAGGAACTTCCTTGAGTCTCCGCCGGTTGCCTAGCAACCCATGATAACAACAGGTTTCCAGAAAGTTAGCCAAAAAACAGCCCAGTGTATTTATTTCCCAAGATGTCAACCTATTTTTAAAGGTCCAATGTGTAGGATTTAGGAGGATAGCCTATATTGGTGGAAATGGAACAAAATATAATAACTAACTATGTTTGCTTTTGTGTATAAATCACCTGTAAATAAGAATCATTGTGTTTTTGTTACCTTAGAATGAGCCATTTATATCAACATAGGGAGTGGGTCCTCATGCACAGTCTGCCATGTTACACCACAATGTTTCTGTGTTAGCCCAGAACAAACAAACCAAACAATAGCTCCAAACACTGGCTCTAAAATCAAACACTTGTGTAAAGCATTTTTTAAATTATTATTATTATTATTATTACCAGTTTAAATCATGGTGTTTGTTTGTTTTGGAGAGCAAGAGACCTTTGTGTCTAACTAGGCTTGTGGTAAAAACCTGGGTAAAAAGCTGGGCTAACGACCCATCTGCAGCAGCTAAACATCATTGGAAAAGCACTGATTTTAATACAAAACTGCTTTACTCAGTGTTTTTACCAGTTTAAATCACCAAGTCTGTTTGTTTTAGAGAGGAAGACCTCTGCGTATGATTCAGTCCCTGGTAAAAAAAACCTCCTTTTAGCTTGGAATATGCAATCCTCACTGCTGGATGCCACTACATTCCCCTAAATCTTACAGACTGCTCCTTTAAGCAACTTTACAATGCCATACTCCTGGAAAGTTCACTGAGGTAGGCGTACATAAGAACATGCAGCTACAACATGTATCACTGCAAAATCGTTGAATGTAAAGGTCAGTATTTGGGGCTTACTTCTTTCCACAGAGGTCAGGGGTCAACTCATGAGTCCTCCACTTTGCTTCTACTTCCATCCCACTTTTTGCAAGCAAGGAAATCCACAATTACAGTGATCCACTTGCACAATTTTACAGTGGATGTTTGCAGAATATTATAGCAAGGGGTATTCAGTACACATACACAGCCTACTTCAATGCCCATTCGGAGAGTTTACACTGAAAAATCAATAAATAGCTTTCTATCCTGCAGAAGAAATGGCTATAGACAGCTATAATCCAAACACATCCTTCATGTGCTATTTTTTTATGGTCATTCAGCTAAAAAAGAAGCTGGGAAGCTTATCGATCGCAGGAAAAAAAATCATAACACAGTATTGAATTCCTGCCAAAGGCTGGCAAATTTATAGACGCAAACAGAAACAGTAAGAACAGTTAAGAGGTGAAGCAGAATGAACATACCCACCCCGCTCTGAAGACTCTGACCCTTGAACCCTGACCTCTGCTTCCATCACAGTGCTCATTTCACAAGTTGTCAACAACAAGGACTGAGCATATAAAACTAAGAAAAAAATTGTTGCATGTCAGGGTCTCTTCAGGTTTCAGTTACATATGGAAATATTACTTAACTTCATGTTAGCAGGAAATGCATGCATCTGTTAAATAAGATCTAACATGCAATGTAAATTGTTAATCTAGGTCAAAAGCAAAGGCTTGGATGACAAACACGAAGGCTTTGTATAGCACCCACAAAAAGGCTACTTCAAAGTCAGCTTCTGAAGCTTATGGAATCGACTTTCTGCAATGCAAGATTTTACAACACAAATTTGCAACTCCTGTTTCCACTTTTTCCTGTTTTATTCACATACAAGGGAGCTGGTATTTGACTGTTTTCAGTCTCAGGATTTTCAATTTTTATTTGATTTTGCTTTTTTTTCATTGCTGTATTTCTTCACATCAACTCCAAATTCCCAGACAGTCCACTGTGATCGTGCGAGTGAGAGAGGAGGGCATGTATTTTAATAAAACTCAGTGATCAGCGGTGTGTTCTCATTTCTTCAGCACTTGTGTCCTTAAGCTGCCTTTTCAAAACAATGACCCTTCCCTCCCTCTATCAGCCTCACTCCCACAGTCCCTAAATGAACCTCCCTATATTCTCCTGAGAAAAAAACAAACAAACACTAATCTCCTCTCCTCTGACTCCTCAACAATACAGGCGTTCTGTCAAAAGCAGGGTTGGCTTCCACCAGACCCCTTCTCTTCTTACTTCCCCCACTCAAGTTATTTTGTTTTCCTCAGTTCTTCCGGTAGCGATTCTTTGGCTTCTCGCCACAGCCAGTAGCCTCGCAGGAGGACAGGCCAGGCTGCTTACCAGAGTTAATGCTGCTCAAAAGTGCGGGCAGCTCATTGGTGATTGCCTTCTCAATCTTATCCAGCAGACAGCCTCCAATGTAGGAGCACTGAGCCGTCAGGGGCTTGAAGTTGGTGACCGGGTTGATGCCAAAGAAGTCACGGTAAGCATCGCGGTTGGGCAGGTCAAACTTGCTGACGTTGGTCTTGGCAAGGATGGATTTGAAAATGTAGAACTTGTCTGGGTCATCAACAATCTCCTTGAAGACGAGTTCAGGGTCACTGAAGAAGCTCATCTTCTCTTTAAAGGTCTGGACGTAGCGATCTACCAGCAGGCCATGGATGCGCACGCGGATGCCATGCTGGCGGATGAAGGCGATTTTGTTCTCCATGCGGTTTTCAATCACCTGGTTCAGATCTTCCAGGAGGGAGATCTCCTCTCGCTTGAAGAGATCACGGCTGGTGTCAGGTGCATAATCATATGGCCAGAAGGAGCTTACATAGACGCGAGGGGGTTCAGTAACATTGATGAGGGGAGCTAAGCTCCAAAAGAGCGCTCCGTAGACTCTCATTAAGTCCTGGGTGGCCAGGCTGTCAGCCTTGTTTAGGATGATGCGGATCTGGGATTCACGACCCTTCAACTGCCGGAAGAGCATCTCCAGCTCCAGGCCAACGTCCAGCTTGGTGGGGTCAAACACCACAAAGATCAGGTCAGCACGGTCAATGAACCACTGGCAAACATCATTGAAGGGATAGCCTGGACAGAAGAAGACATAAGTAAACCTCCACATACTGAAGTGCAGCCACCTGCTCTCTATTTGAGGTGTGGTAAACTCTGTGTTTTACCTCTTTCCTGCTGCTTCCGATTCTCAATGATTCCTGGCGTGTCCACAAAAGTCACACGTTCCAGCAGCTTGTGGGGCATCTCAATACCGATCAGTTTTTCCAGGAAGTTTTGGCCAAACTTCTCCAAGGGTGAGAAGGACCGAGAGCTGTCTGCTGCCATAACGATACCCTCAACAGAGCGGATCTTCTCCCCGTGCATAATTACAGTGAACTCAGAGGTAGTAGGCTCAGCGCCTACAGACAAATTCATGGAAACAAAAGGGAGCGATGAGCAAAAGTAGTTTAAAACGTGTTTTAGAAAGAAAATCTGCCAGTAGATCTAGACAGAGATAGATGTGTTTACACAAGGGAAATGTCTGCTGTTGGGTGCTGACTGGACAGCTAAGCAATGACCCAAAACTCACTTTAAAGCTCCATAAAGCAGAGGGGAGCTGCAGATTTATGTCCTTAGTCACAGTTGGTTCATCACGATGAGGAACTTTGTCATAGTTCCCCATAGACCCCCTTTTTATTTGCCGTTTTCAGGGACTCACTTAGAGGAACTGCCCACTGGGGAGCTAGCCTGAGAACTATATACCTTTGAAGGCTTTTTGCACCACCAGTAGGAAAACTGAAGTGACTCTAAGCAAGTCCTCATAACTGCTTTGTCCGAAAACACCTTTTCGTATTTCCATTTAATACATTGTTATTTTAAAATTATTGATTGTAGCCACTTTAGATAAATTGAACAGTGTCAGATCACTGTCGAGTCTTCTTTAGATATTAACTTAATTCAGCAAAACCTCTATGATGCTATCTGCCCACTTAAAAACCACAATGACATTCCTGCACTTCCACATTCAATCCTGCAACATTCAGAAAAGGCAGCTGTCTCTGTCTAGATTGATGATGGCATTTTAGGCTTGGTTCATTTGTATTTGACTATTGTGGAATCACACATTACAACATTAAACATTATTTTTAGGCTAACTCAAAAGGAAAATCTGTGTGACATACCTGTGTAGAGCTGATAGGGGCTGTCGTGCATGCCCAGGAGGTAATTGATCATGGAGGACTTTCCTACACTCCAGGGTCCCAGGAACAGCACCATGGGCTTGGAAGTAATCTCTCCATCTGTTGAGCAAAGAGAGACAACAGTGGATCAAATCTCAACAGGATGGCTAAATGATAACCAAGAACCTTTCAAGTTCATCCCAAAGTTTATTAAAAGAAATTAAAGATAAACCAGCTGTGCTGGGTTTATATTTGAGGCACAAGAACTTGAGCTCCTCAGAGTTTGCTTTTGTGTCTCAAAAAAAAGGAAAGTCTGACCCTTTGAATCCTGGATTTACAGTTTTTTGTGGTGGGTTCAGGTGCCTTTCAGAAGCATTTAAACCTTTGAAACTTGGGCAAATTGGTTTAATTTCTCTCAAAAACAAGGGGAAAAGGCAGTCAGCCATTTGCCACAAAATGCCCTGCAAGCTGCAAAAAAAAAAAAAAAAAAAAGAGAGAATAATTGGAAAATGATCAAACAATTAGGGGAAATTATCAAGACCACTGCATATGTAATTATGTATTTAAAATTAGATCACAGAAAAAACATAATAATTATTATAATTATTCTTATTATTATATTTTAGCACTATTTACAGGTCATATTGCATTTTTGTTCTTTCTACTTTCTTTGATAATTTTAGGCAGTTTTCTTCTAACTTTTTACTTATTTCTTGCTAATTTTTTCTCTTTGCCTTCGTTCAGTGTTTTTGAAAAAAAAAATTAAGCCAATTGGCTCAGGTTTTTAAAGGTTATCAAAAAAACAGTCTGTCCAAACTGTACATTGGGGGTTGTTTTTGGGATGAACTGTACGTCAAGTCTGAAGACACAAAGAAGCACATTAGGATAGTACTGTAACTCTCAGTGAAGTGCACAGAGATATTTATGTCAAATTGACAAAGACAATACAAAGAAAGACAGGGAAAGAAAGATGTGTGAAAGCTGTAATGCTTGTTTAATAGCATGAGAAAGATCTGAAGAAAATTCTGCAGCCATATCTTAGTGACACGTGCCAAAGCTGCGCCATCACTCTGACTTAAGACTCAGCAGGGCAAGGCTTTCAGAGCAAGCTGTGTGGCTCATAACAAGCTGCCATGTGTGTTTGTTGTGAGTAGACATGGTGTCAGGGTGGTAGTGTGCAGGGAAGTTCTGCTACACTGGTTCAACACCAAATTAATTCAAAGAAGCTGATGATAAAAATATCCCAAAAAAAGGCAAGAAAGAGAAAAGGAGAACATTTCACCAGAACAGAATTCTAAATACCCACCCCCGATGCTAGAGGTTTTTTAAAAAAAGAAAAATTAAAAATGAGACTAAAGTCAGTAGATTCACTCTTAGCTGAACACTCACCACCCTCTCCCACCAGTGTCCCTTCCTTAAACCTGTGTGTCCTTCACAAAAGCCAGAGCTGCACATGCAACCCACTCCATATTTTACGTTTTGTACCCTAACTACACAACTAAATACATGGTCTCTCTATTAATACTGTGGATAATGTGCTGCCTAAATGCTTAAAATATTAAAATTTCTTAATTCAATTATTCCCCCTGTGTTGCATTGAATTTGTGAAGAAAACTTTGTTTTTCTCGCATGCCTCAAGTAAACAAAGAATCAAAAATGGAGAATATTCATGTGGAATTTGATCTGACCCTTTAAAACACAATTACACAAACTAACTGACTGATTGGTGCAGCATTAAACCAGCAGCCCCTTTGTTCAGTGAAGTAAAACCATTATTTTTGTCAATCGAGTCTGGCTTTGAAGAGAGCACAGATAATTTCACCTGTGGTTCAGTTTCTTGTTGAAAAGAGCTGTCTTTTTCAGAGGTACTAAGCATACAATTTGATAAATGAGACTTGGATTACTCTCACAAGTTTTGTAACAGGCGTTTTGATATAGTTTTGCTGTTGTTAAACATGGACCCCTATGACTTTAATTTATTAAGAATTTTCTCCATTTTTGGCTTCTTCATTCACTAAAGGCATGCAAGAAAAAAAGTTCTTTTGTGTGAATTCAGTGTAACACAAGGTGAGTAACCGATATACAACTGATCATTTGGAGGTAGTTTAAAGTGTTCCTTTAGTTTAGCCTTTTTATTTACATTTCTTCCCTTTTAATTCTTTAATACAGAAATTTTATTGAATTTTTGAGTGAGTAAATCAAGAACGAGTACATTTTTTTTTTTTTTTTTTGATTCTCATTGCATATAAAACTGCTCTGTATGGGTAGAACCTTTGCCAAAAGGGAAACATGCTTGAAATTCTTTGACCCATAGACAGCAGTGCAGCATTTCCATTAGCCTAAGTGACTCACAAATGTATGAGGACAAATGAAGGGGGGGGGGGGGGAGGGGGTGGGCACTTGAGGGGGTGCCATGCACAGGTAAGCCCCACCCACACCCACCTGTGGCTGAGTCCCCCAGGGTTCGTCCGGGGTAGGCTGTTAGATGAGGGGATGGGGAGAGGGTGAGGTACAGAGAAGTGAAGGGAACAGGAGGTGGAGGAGAGTGAGGAGTGAGGGTGTGAGGTCTCTAGAAGCAACAGGGAGGGGCAGAGTAACAATATGCATGAATGGGTGGGAATCTAGTCCCATATTTGACCTAATGTGTCAAACATGTCCGTCTACAAATGAGAGTCTACCTCTGAGACTGTGTGAATCTTTAGGTTTTTACTCTCTTCTACAAGAAAATATCAGAGGCATGATACAAGTGGTATTTGACAAGTTTGCCTGCATGCCCAGCCTAAAAAGCCACCAGAGGGCGAGCTTTATTTCATTGTGGAAAAGTACAGTTTCTTTCTGGCAGTTCAGTGTCCAACATGAGAGTGTTGAGCTTACTGTGAAGAAACAGTGCATAGTCATTTCAAAATCAAACAAGGACAATTCAAAAAGTATTGGAGGAAAATGAACAGAAGAAAAGGGGAAGAAATATATCATGAATGGAGAGATTTAGACAAAATTATAGTGGATCTTTTTTCTGGACCTGAACTAAATATGAATGTATATATTGTTACTGTTTTTATGCCTTTACGCTTATGAGTGACCTTTAAAGTTATTAACATAATTATAAATAGTGCACAATTCATGCCCTAATAAAACAATGGAGTCCAAAAAAGATACTAGCAATAAAATCCCAAAGAATTGAAAAAAAAAAGATTTTTTGCTACTGTGTATTGGTTGATGGGATGACGATGACGTATGTGTACGAACAAGTCAACAAATCAGTCAACAAAGCAACCCAAACAGAGAAACACACACATCAGAACAAAGTGCAGACGTAGCAGAAGCCTCCATGATTGATACCTGAGATCTCGTGCTGCCTCAGCTCGTTGTACTTGTAGGCCTGCTCCATCGGCTTGATGGATGTGTGGTAGATGTTTCGCAGCTTCTGTAGAGCCGCTGAAAGACAAGAAGAGTAAGAAGAAATTATGAGAAAGATGTTTCAATTAAATCATTTTTTACAGCCCTGAAAAGGTACAATCATACAGATTCACAAGGAAAAGCAACTATTTAAGATAAGTCAGAAAAAAAAATCTATTGTGCCGCAAACTGTTTTTTTTATTGTTCCTACAGTATTTTATTAGCCATCTAATGATCCATTAGATTTAATTTGTCTCAGAACCACTGGTACATTCTCCTGCTTGGTTCACACTCTAATAACCAACGATCGTCCTTGGTTGTGTTTCATAAATAATCAAAGACTAAGACATTTGTGAGTTAAAAGGGAAAGGGACTCAAAGGATATTACAGTATTTAACAGCTTGACATGCTTCAAGGAGCTCATTTTAATTTGACAGATACAGTACAAGCATGCACAAAGCTTTACAAAACACACACTTATTGAATCATCTTTGATCCTCACCTGCATAGTCTCCTGCTTTTTCCTCAGCTGCAAGTCGCAGCGTCTCGTCGATGTGAGATCTGTCCCTGAGGACGGAGATGAAATCATCTCCTCCTTCTTCTTCTTCTGTAAAAACAACATAAACATAATTTTACTTGGTTCAAGTACTCAGTGTATGTCTTTAATAATGTGATAACATGAATGTGGTTAGGTTTGGCTCAAACCAATCCAGTGACGGTGACATCATTGTGAAGCTCACACTGAGGCTGATGACAGCCATGTTCAATCGAGCTATGCAACAGAGGCCAACAGTGCTGCTATTTCTAGAAGCACATCAATAAATACATCCTGCGTCTCAATATGTATCACCACTGCTGGGAGTTTAACTGTGACACACAGATAATTGATAATAAGCTCTGGGTGACAGTTTTGCATCGGATGCCAATAGCAACTTCAGACACTGCAGATATTTGAGCTGTCTCATTATCTAATGTTTCCAACCTGAGCCTTGATTTAATCTGCAGCCACATGCACACCCAATGCCTCTTCTATAACGCCTTTTCTGCTGTTTCACGTCTATCTACCTCTCTGTCTCACCGTTTATCTTTGTAAATACAAAACCTTACTGCGTTATAGCCCACACAACATGTTTGTTAAGTGTCAGGCAAGAATGCTAACTTGCTGTGCAGGGGGGGATACATATGAAACAGGGGATGTCCTCTGCCTAAAAAATGTTGAGCATGAAACACTTAATTTCCTTCATTCTGGTGATTTATTTGCACCAACTTTAGATTCCTGTGCTACTTTAATATTTTTATTGCTGGGGACAAATGCATGTTCCAAATATTGAAGGGGACGTGTACCCTCCGTCCACCCTGAAATCTACGACTACGAGGCTTGTTGGTGATTACAATGTGGCAGACGACCTTTAACATTTCCTGCTGTGTGATACATGTGCAGAGTCCACAGGGAAAATTTAACTTGGCAACAAGACCTAACGTCACCCTGTGTGTGCACTTCAAATCTATCAGTTTTAATATCATACTGTGCAAAAAAAAAAGCATGAAATAATCTTGTGGTTTTCATCAATATGTATTTACATGAATTTTTGTAGCTTTGAAGTCTTTTAGTGTTTCAAAGTTTATTGAATGCAATTGTAAAAAATTGGTGAACTTTCCTACAATCAGTGCATTTTTCCAAAGTGGCGTACATTTTGCACCCCATTACAAATGTGGTATTTTGATTACTCTTTCCACCCCCCACAGTGTGTGTGTGACAGAGAGAGAATGTGAGAGAACATATCCACACACCAGTGTGTCATGTCCAGATTTGAACATATCAGACTGCTCAGATCTCAGCTGTTGGTACAGTCAGCTCTTAATTTAGAAAGCAAACGCTGGAAATAAACAAAGACCTTTGTTTTGCATTACCATGGGCTTTATAGCAACAGCACGGATAAGAGGGAGAGAGGGAGAGAGAGAGAGAGGGAGAGGGAGAGAGGGACTTCCCCAATTTCATTACAGACTGGGAGGAGGACTCAAAGCTGGACTGAGTGTTCCCATCTGTAATATACATGATGAGACAATGATGTGCAATCCTGTGTCTTTTCTCTTCTATATTTAACCACCTATCACAGACTTATTGTGCTGTGAGGCCTGTCCATGTGTGTCCAGGCCTCAGATCAGGCCTCCCAGTAACGCCACTCAGTCCTGTTCCAGACAAACCTGCTACGGCTATGGGCTATATATAGGAGGAGTGGGGAAGTCTTCTGGTTCACACCTCCATGCCCCTGAGAGTTATGGGTGTTTTTATCCAAGCTACCAGACACTCCCTTAATAGAGTTGTTATGGGATTTTAAAGGCATTTGCAGCATGTTATTGGAATATTAAAGGTCTAGTGTGTAGGATTTAGTGGCATCTTGTGGTTGGGTTGCATATTGCAACCAACTGAAATGTGTGCCAAGTGTGTAGGACACTAGGACCAAGGCAAAAATAGACATAAAATAAAAAAAATAGACATGACTGCAGAAACAGCATGGTAATCTTTGTGGAAGAAGAACCATTCCCTATGTAGAGATAAATGGCTCATTCTAAGGTAAGGTATGACGCACTTTGTGTTACAGTTTTGTTTGTATGAAAAGTGCAAATCAAATAAAGTCTGACTGATTGATTGATTGATTGATTGATTGAATATTATAGACATTTGAGAAATTAAGCCAGTAAAGAAGTGTCTAAAACTGTAGTTCATCAAACAGCCTTATGAGGTTGGCTCCAAAACAGAGTGAATCCCAAACGACCCCCATGTTAAAATGCCCAACTTTACAGCAGAAATAAACAGGTTTACAACCTGGTATTGAAAACAGTTTGTCTCGATAGCTGTTTTCAATATTCTGCTGTATGGGTTGTGAATTTTTTACTATCACTAACCTGCTTACCTTTTTCGTTTAAGGCTCAAAGTTATGCATACTTAAGGGCAAGGCTGCAGTGACAGGTTGTTTGCAAGTTGTCACCTATGAGTGGGATCTACCCTTTGCCCCTCCACAGTTCCAATTTCTCGTAAAAAATTATATCCTCAATTATCCCACTCTCAGCAATTTCATCAAATTCACAAGTCCTTTAAATACATTATTTGAATCATGTGTACAAACCATGTCTCGATGAGAATACAAGGGATTTTTGGAGTAAGAACCAAACATTGTACTTCGAACATTTATTATCATATTAAAGCGATGATGTACACTGGCAAGGCCTTCTCCACTTTGACTGAATCTTGCTTAATGTTAATATATAGGAGCTTTGCATGTTCACAGTTTTACAAATGGCATTATCAAAGTGACCCTTTTGCCAAACATTTACTTAATATATGCCAGCAATTTATGTGTCTGTCAGTATTTTAGTTTTAAAAGGGTTATACAATAATAGCATATGTTCATCACTGACATTCTGCACTATGACATGTCTTCAGTCGTAGTGCTGGATGAATGGATGCTGAATCTAGCTTTGTGGCTTTTTGTCTATGAAAAATTATATATTGTAAATCAATCAACGCCATCAATCAGCTAACTCAGAATCCAACAACTGTTGGGCTGATGACCTCTGAGGACAGTACGTGAATGTATAGAGAAAACTGGATACAGTGTTGGAGGTTGGGCCCTGTTCATACTTATGAAAGTTGATTTAGTGGTGCATGAAACCAAGAAAAAGTGGATACAATCTTCTAGATCCATGGGCCCATAAAGCAAGCACAATAGCTTTTCCTGTAACCCTGACTACCACCAACTTGGTCCCTCAGCTTGTTTCACATGAACAATAGTAGAAAAAAAACTATTTGGCTATAGTGAGTATAACAACATTTAGGACATAATGACTATTCAAGCAGTCATTCTGGAAAGTTGATATATCTACAAAAAAAAAAAAAAATGTACATGTAAGTCTATGGAAAGAGTCATTTCGGACCCCAGCGGTATCACATGATGGACCCGGAAGTTGTACTGCCACAGCTTGGCCACTATGTCAAATTGGCTTGAAAGTGCAGTGTGGTACCTGAACGCTATAGGTAACAGCCAATATTTTGGGGGTTTGGTTCAAGCCAGCAAATAAAATAATGGATATCTGGGCCAAGACTTCCTCTTCCATGCACTGGTCACTATTTACAGTTGGATCTGGAGTTGGAGTTGGAGTTGAGAGAAGACGTCTACGACCAGACTGATATCTACATAAGAATGCAGACTTTTTAGAAAGTAGACAAAAAAAGGCCAGACATGGACTGTTTACATGCATAGAACCAAAGCTGGCTTATATCCGACTGTTCAATAGACTACAAACAAAGTATTACTCAAAACCAGAATGCCTCCAACACCAAATTTTGTCCTGTTGCCCACAGGTCCTGCATTCATATGCAGATATTTGTTTATAGAGATTACCCCACACCCTCACCTGGAGTACAGCCACTGGCCATGTGGCCTTCACGTCTAGTGTTTCTGGACAGGAGTCAGAATGACACGCTGCTTTGGCCAAAAACACTGGTGCATCAAATGACCAGTAAAATCATCTGAAGGCCTGTTTGTTTACACGCCTGAAGTAAACTTCTATATTATAGAAACAAGAGTATCTAAAATAGAAATATCCTCATGGTCAATAGATTCAATTCCGCTCAATATAAGTGTCAGGGATAGAAAGTGTCTGTTGTGTACAGTTTGTGCACAGGTAAAAAATCATGTAAGGACCACAAAAGAGTTGAAAAGGAGCCAGTTACTCTCCTGCAGTGTGGCAATAGTGACACACACTGCTGGTTAAGGAACAACACAGCTGATTCTCACAGAGTCAACCTGCTAAAAATAAGCTTGTGTAATGTTGCTCCCAGCACGGTGCAAGAACAAGAGAAACCAAAAGGTTAGCAGGCAGAATAAAAAGAGGGGTATGAGTAATACTGCGATCCCAAAAAAGATTCAGTGACTCTATATCTGTCGCAAATTATTTAAATGGGTAAAAGGCTGCGTGTTACGTCTGTGCTCTCAATTAGTATTTTTTAGGAGGTACAGCAGAATGTGGTGATGAGAAAAATAGATGTATGACAGTTATTACAAAAACAATGCAAGAAAAAAATGGATTCATCCATTTATGCATGCAAGCTCATTTTGGTGAGAGTGCTATTCCACTCGAATGAAGCAGAAATAAAACTTAAAACAACAACTTAAAACTTCATTCAAAATCAGCCATTATGTCAGATGATTGTTACATGCCAAATTGCTTTTGTCTGCATGACCTTTAGAAACAACAGAAAGTGACATCATCTTGCAGCACCATCTGTGACACATGGCAGCCACTTTGCAACCACCAACATTGTCATGGCACATTTTGGCTGCACGTCAAAATGAGTCAAAGAGAAACACTGCAAGAGCAGGAATCTAAATTATCTGAACAAACACTGGGCGAAGATTTAGTGCAAGATGGGATGAGTTACACAACGAGGAAGTGAGCTTTCAAAGCACACTGAGGATGATTCAACTCCGAGGCTGAAGGGGCTTTTGAGGAACATCTCACCAGTTGTGTCCCAGCAGCACACGAAGCTTACTCAAGTCTCTGTAACTTGACTCATCATTCAGAAGAGTCATGTCTTTTAACACTAGCCTCTTGAGTGGGTTTTAACTGCTGTGACTGTGTTAACACCTTCCAATCCAGTCAATCCCTGATGGAAGCCCTGGAACAGAGGTCCGCAAAGATCAGAGAGGTAGTGTTGCCCACGAAAGGCGGGCCTTGCATCAGTGGTCAAAATTAACCCTGCAGGCGCCAGGGGAGTTGAACCCCGGACATCTGCGCCCATGAACATGTGTCCTCAGTGAGCCCGTTGCCACACAACCTTCACTTAGTTTGGAGAAACATTCTGGCGGCATCAGCACATCCAGTAGGAATGCTGGTGATTTAAGCCTACCACGGCCTCAGTGGCTGGGTAAGTCATGCCTCAACTATAGATCCTGGTGTGGAGGTTATTCAGTCATCAGAAGGAATTTTAATCAACTGCTGCAACTGTGAAACTTTTTTTCAAATCAATCGATCAGACTTTATTTGTAAAGCACTTTTCATAAAAACAGACTGTAACACAAAGTGCTTTATACAGTAAAAACAGACTCTCACTTATATGAGCTGTTTATGTGCAAGTTTTTGACATCACAAACTCTGAAGCAAATTACTATCTAATATGCAAATACATAACTAGTTCAAATGAAATAAAAAACAAAATCAAAAATAATGCAATTTATGAGCTTTCAACTAATTCAGCCAATCACAAACCTAAACCAGTGTTGTAGTTTAAAGCAACATTATCAACTCTTAGATGATTGGTGAGTCTCACTCCAAAGTTGAAAAATACCAACATTTTGGGTTGGTGCTTTGGTCCAACTATTAACCAAATGCATCAGTATGACAATCTGGTAAAGAGACTTAACAATCAACTAAAAGTTGCACAACATTGCTTTAAAATGATAAAAAACAACAAATTGCATTTACCATATTAAAGCTGTGGCTTTATAAAATCAGCTTTTGTAGTTATTTGCTGAAACTGTAACTGTATTCACACAGTGGGACATGAGACACGTTTCTGGGTGTGTTTTGCCTATTTTATATTTCCTGTCTATTTGCAGTAATTTTGAGTGTGTTTATAGTCAGTATGTGTTAATTTGAGAGACATTTTGCAGGTAAAGGCCAGTGGGGCCCCTGAGCCTGTGCCCAGTCAGCCTGTTCAGTCATCCATCGATGGGTTGGCGGCAGTACTTCGTCTTCACTAGACTGTTTTCAACATGGAGGCTGGGTCAAAACTTTCTCATTTTACAGCTAAACAGTACACTAAAATATGTTTCTGAAAAGTTTTGAGTTGAGAAATAGGTAATGCAGTGACAGAATCTTGATTTTTACTTGAACAGTGCTTCTTAAATTGACACTTTGACTGCAGGTCACGAGCCATAATTGACATGATTGACAGCTACGTAAGAGACCTCTTGGTTTAGATTGGCTGCTTTCATTCATTGTGGAGGATTCTAGAAAATGCAATGAGAAGCACTATGAAGAGGCACACAGGCATGACTCTTTTCATAGACTGTCTCATGTACTACTCTTAGAATATAGTAACATTTTCATTAGATATGACAAAAAGTTATTTTAATAAAATTTACCAAACACAGTGTTAATGTAGTCCAGATCTACAACCAGGGATTACCCTAATGTGCATTATGTACTCATGTGGACATGGATATGTGGGCTGGTCTGTATGGGCAGCCATGTGCATTTACACTGTATATATTAGGTATCTGTATATGTGTAAAACCCCAGGATCATGTTCTGCTTGCCGCACAGTGGAGGTAAATTGAATTACGAACCTGATGAGGGCGACAGGCCTAAAACCCCCAGTCAGAGGATTTATCCTGAGCAGGGGGGGGATTCAGGCAACCTTAACTGAAGGCCATGGGGTTCCACTGGAAAGATGCACGGAGAGGCATCAGTTTCATTCAGGTTGCCAATTTACACTTAAGCACTGGTTTGTATTAAATTGCATTAATGTGACAAACACGAAACAATTTTCTTGCACACGTTAGACAGACTTGCACATACATCTCACTAAAAACGCCTAATGAATGCTAAATAAACCTATAAATGCACATGATTTTTCGTCTTGTGGGGTTAAGAGGTGTGAGAGCAGTCAGCAGAGCTTGTGCAGGGTGTGGTGAGAAGAGGCCACAGATGGCAACAGGTGGCACAGCTTGTGGAACTAGTACTCCCCCATAGTCAAAAATAGACCCACAATGGGTCAGAAGATGGACAGAGGAGGGGGCAGAATGGCTGGCTCCTATTTTAGTCAGCGTGGAGACTCAGAGACATCCACATCCCTTAGAGCTGATTGTGTAAGGGCTACTGTACTGAGAGTGCTCATGTAAGTTTGGAATACAGTACTGATACTTGGCAAAAAACATAAGTTATGGTTTTCCTTGTATATCAGGTGTTTGATGCAAGACATGCAGTTCAATCACAAATATAAAACACTGAAAAACCTGACAAGTTAATTTTACTTTTTTTTTTAATCTTGGACACCTTGAAAGATTTAGGTAGTCTTAATTTCCATGTACTATATATCTCATTGTTAAGTTTACTTTAATTAATTAATCAAGGCTTCAAAGGTTTCAAAAATATTTTTGGGGCTTTATGGATAGGAAAGAGAGTAAGTGTGAAAAAAAGGAGAGAGAGGGGATGACACACAGCGAAGGGCTAAGGCAGCGACAGGAACTCAGCCTCTGTACGTGGGGCGCCTGCTCTATCCACTGAGCCACCAACGCCCCTCAAAGATTATTCTAAGATCGACTTGTCAGATTTTACAGAGTAGTGACATCATTCATGTCCTGTAAATGCCTGTGTTTCAGATGGAAAGTTCATACACAAAAAGTCGGACTACTTTCTAGATCTAAATGTTGGTATAGTTTGTTCAACAGGGGAAAAAACTCAAAACAAGAAGCATCATTAACTTTAGGGTTTTCACAGGCTCTAACAGACCATCTTAAGTGAGCCACTTCCAGATTGTAAGTCCTCTAAGGGGTCACTGACAACTAGACATGCAGCTGAGTGACAGGCTCAGAGGTAGGTGCGGTGGCAAAGGCACTTTACCCGGGGGTGTTGATCTGACGCCTCTATCCCTGCTCTCCTGTTCGAAAGCCAGGAGAGGACGTCAGGTGCCCTTGGGACTAGGGGGCTTGTCTTAAGGAGGGGTGTGCTGTAAGGCTGGTGTGTGCCTGCTATTACTACCAGCTCATGGGGTGTCCCAGACATGCCACATGCCATCAGAGGGGATCACGTGGATACAGTGCGCATTTAAATGTCCATGTCTCCTGTCTGCAAAGTGAGGAGGCCAAAGATGATTCTACTGTATCAAGGATGGATAGTGTTACCACTCAAGTATAAACACGCCATTGTCAAGAACTGATCAAGGTCCCAAAGAGGCTACAATATATTTGTATATATAAAAAGACCGTCAGCTCTCAGGCTCTGAGTGCTGCATTTTAGCAATATGCTGTAACTGCATTTGCACTAACTGAAGTTTTTATAGTGCATTATCAGCTTTCTTACAACAGTCTCACACTCAAACAACGCTTATGACATTGGACACTGTACTCAATCCTCGACACACACAAGACTGGGTTAGTGTAAGGTTTCTGGCAACCTCATAATAACCCGATCGTTACGATAGCAACGATGTTACGATGTTTACTCCCACATAACATGTCAGATGCGTCATGGAGGCAGGTCAGTCATGTAATGCATGTTGACCCACTCAAGTTTCCTCTGCTCCTTGTAGATTGAAGCTAACACCTGCAGGTAAATGACTGTAAAGGAAATATTACGGCAGTCACTAGCTCCAGGCCTGCCTGAAGCAACCAGCCTTACTACACCTAAAGGTGTGTTCACAGCAGCCCCTTGAGAAAAGCCGCTCAGCCTTGTAACCAATTTTCCCAGTGGTCATATGTGGTATTGTAGTGAAAAAACTGCAGCCCAAAAGGCATTTTCCCCATAGGCCTTCATTGTAAAAGAGACGTCTGTAAAACTGTTGACAGGACACCTTGAACTACATGCAAAGCCGATTCCGACCGAGAGTGCGTTATTTAATGATGTAAAACCCATTGACTTTGAGACGAGGGAACCAGAGGGGCTGATATGTGAACTGATTTTGGGGTTTTAGGGCTCATTTCTGGGGTTCTCTACTAAGTGGGCTTCATATGACAGAGGTAAACCTGGAGGCTAAAAACTATTTTTGACGGAAGCACCAGACAAACAGCTCCATTGGAATGAATAGGCACCATCTTGGCATCTGATATCTAATCATAATCATAAATCTATGGTTCATACTGCTAGAGCCTGATCATGCCTGACCATACACAGAGAAATGAATCAATTATAATACCAAAATGATTTCCTCTATCTTGTCTGCAATTTCCACTCACAGTGTCCTTGCTTTACAACAATGCAGATGATTGCAATCAAATAATCCAGTGCATGCTGTTCATTTAATCAACTGACTTTACTCTTTAAATTTATTTCTAACAGACACGTGACAGAAATGAGTGTAAGATTTCACAACATCAAAGTCACCATGTCAGCGTGCAGACCTGCATTTCTTTCAAAATCTACAGAAAATCTACTAAATATTATAGTGTTAGGAAATGACAGTAATCTGCACAGCCCATGGCTGTTATACATCCCATGATGGGATGATAGCAAATCGATTTTACATTCCTTTGGAAGGAGATTAACCTTTCTGCTCCACTCTGCAATGCTAGCCACTTCAATTGAGTTCTTGTCAGCAATCAAACCAATCAATAACACAAATAATTACACACAGAGCAGCATGGAGTTCACGATTCTCATAATTGACCATAACATGCAGGTACTGGAATGAAGACTCCTGTGTGCTCTGCAGCAAAAAAATCAATTCATAGTATGCACATAAGAGACAGAGGCCACCAAAAGACACCTGCACGGGCCTGAAAAAGTGGTCTAATGAAGGCCTGAGTTGCAGCCAAAGCCCGGCCCCTCCTGCCTGGAGAATGCATGTCCCTATAAGGCCAACTGCTGGGAATAAATTGCGATTGTGACAGTGCAGAGTGACAGCAGCTGTGCCGTGTATCTAAAGGGAAGCATGAGGCTGGGAGGGGTGAGGAGTCAGGAGGGAAAGGAGGGAGGAACCGTAGTGAACAGTGTTGGGTTTCAGGAGGCCTTCCAATCTTAGACACCTGACAGCAGCCTAGAATATGAAGGCCTGGGCCCGGGCTGTGGAGCTGAACGCCACCCCAAGGACGGACAAGGGTGACAGACAAGGGTAACACCAACCACTCCTGTCCCGACCCAGAGACTGGTCCGCATTTTTAGAACTGGTAATCTGGGAGAAGTTAATGTCACTATCACATTGAACTCAATGGGTATTATGGAGTCCTATTCATTGTGAGATCATAAGGATCTCTGGAGTTTATGATGCTGTGGATTATGGTTACAGGAGATGTTGTCCCCTATAGGGATATCAAGTGAGGACTAACTCTTCTAAACAAAAATAAAGCAAAGGATGAAGCAAAAAGATCACAACTATGATAGTAAAGAAATAAGTGACAAAAACTCAATGTCCATTCAAGCTCCTGCGTGGCTGTTCTCTCCTTGGTTCGACTAAGACTTTCCATCAGCTGGTGCCATGCGTTAGGACAGCTGACACGCTGTCAGTCCACAAGAGAGGCTGAGATTAAACAATCCTCAAAAGCTCTCCTTTGTAAAATCACCAAATTGATTTTTTAAGACATTTGTTCATGCATTAAAAGTAGTAGGCATTTGAGTGGTGTGTTGGTTTTGGATTTTAATAATTAAAGACAAAATGCACCCATGTACAAAATGAAACTTTTGTACAGGGTGCCAACAGTTTAATTATAAACTGAGACAGATTTCAAATAGTCCTGCTCGATTGCAAAGAAAGACCAGGCTAATATTTCTGTCTCTGTCACTGTCTATCCTCGGCTGGTGTTCCCATGACTGTCTCTGTCCTCACGCACTCTGCCTCTGGAAGCCAGCGGCATTTCTGACCAAATTGCACCCACAATAGATAACAAGATCTGCACCAGCTACTTTTGGCTGTCCACTTTTAACAGTCTGAATCACTGCCTCTGAATCTCTTAAGGGTCACAGTTTAATCACAAAGCAATTAAGCATTCATTAAACCAGCCTCTAAACTTACATCACATCACTGTTTCATTCATTGGCAGCACTTGTACTCAAACATTGCTCGTGCTCACAGTGCACCACCAAATGTAAAATGCAAGTAATCCACCACATGTTTGACCAAATTGCGTACTAAAAGTCTTACCTGCTGTGGCCTGCAAAAGCAGCAGGGAGAGGAAACAGCAGATCAAGACTGTACCCTTCATGATGGCTGCCAGGAGAACTCTGATAGTCACACAGACTATATATACCGAAGCAGGAAGGTTAAAGGGCACACAGAGAGAAGAGGCGGGGCGCAGAGAGGGCCAGCTAGTGGAGGGGGCTGAGATCTGTGTGTTGGTGGTGTTGCAGGACTCATAGCATGCCACAGGGACTCTGCGTGTACGAGCAGCTGACTCTCCTTTTTAGAGAGGTTGCAGCCCGGGCCCCAGCATAAATGCACCGAAACCTGGCTCTGTGTGTCAGTGCTGAATCACACAGCTTTTCACTGATGATCAGCTTACAAAATCTGCGTTTTCGGAAAGTGAGAACAGGTGAATGTTCTAAAACTTCTAAGAATATGATATTTTACTGTTTAACTACACACACACACACAGGTTAGCACAGATAGATGAAAAGACTAACTCACATTGTAGAGCCGTCTGGGAAAAACTTCACACGGCCGAGAGGAACTGAGGAGTTTACGAGGAGGCAGGCGGAGCAGGTGTCTTGTATGCAATCAGGAACAGGTGAAGTGGGTTACCTTGATTAGGTGGGGGGGACTGATGCTGAAGAGTGGGAAACCAGGGTGAATAGAACATTACTGAGTGGGAGTTGCGTGACAGGACGGGCAGAAGTGAGCAGGTGACCAGTAATGCCGAACTATGACACGTTTACTAAATCAAACGAGTCGTGGAGTTTTATCTGAGTCTCCTTTATCCAGTCATATGCTCAGTACTTCCCAAACACATCTAAAAACCTGTAATATTGGAGTCTGACTTTGAAAAGGGTATACATAAGTTTGAATTTAGTTTGGTTTTAAATAATAAGGTTTAAGTGAAAATGTACTTGTTTGGGAAGTACTGAGTTCTTATTAAACTCTTGGCAAGAAAGCGAATAAGTGTATTTTCCAGAATTTTAACTTCTTTAATTCTAGTCTCCTCAGAGGTAGCCTCCTTCTAATACATAAAGCTATTTCCGGTCTCTGAAACACAATTTGTAAAATGTATTGTCGGTGATGACTTGCATGGTATACCATATGATTTAGCCATTTGTTGTTGCACTGATGCCAAGGCCTAAGCCTTTGTGCTCCTGTATTTGGTTTTCTGTCTTTGCAGCTTTTTTTTCTTCTAAATGCTGCACAAGTACTGTCAAATTAGTGAACATTTTCTCAGTTTTTTTGTTTCATCCATTTGCACGTGTTTTCTGAAGCTGCATTGCCTTGAGTTTTTAGGGTCAGTAACTTCACCTAATCAGACTGAAAAGGAACATTACTTTCCTGCAAACTGATGATGAAAAAAAAGGAATCCAATCTTTCACAATGAGGCTGCTTCATCAAACAAGGAACGATCAAATGGCTGTAACAACTTTACCACCTTCAGTCCCCAAAAACTAAATGTACATAAAGTAACTGAGCTGTCAACCCTCTCAACGTGGTAAGGAAGACACAATGCTCACTTGGCTGCCACATTGGGAAATAATCATCATAAGACTGTGTGTGTGACAGCAGAGGGATGAGAGCTGAAGAGAGGGCATGTCTGGAACATGCAGACCCCCGAGTCAACCTAGAATCCCTAACACAGCTAAACGCTAGGCGGATTACTGCTTTATCACACTCAAGCAGACACACTGTGCTGAACATAATCTCACAGTTCCTTGGGAATCAACATCTCAACTGTAAATTAATCCCCAAATATGGCAGGAGTTTCTTACTCGAGCATGTCCATCCCAAATGATTCAGGAAGCGTGTCCAAACAATACAGCATGTTCATTTTGGTGCGTAAAACTGCCTTAATCCTAAGGAACTTCACTGGTGGTGGGATGTGGCTGAGTAGATTTGTTTATGAGGAAATCTGTGCGTTTGATGAGCTTTTATGAATTCTAGGGAACATTAATTCTTTGTTAATTACAGATGACAGGCACTGGCATCAGCCGCTGTCTTTTTCAAAGTGTGCTGTTAGCTGCGGCTTTGATGTTGCTATCACTGGCAATGGAAAATAAAAGCATAACAGTAGCTACACTACTTAATGTCTAAAGGTTTATTTTGTGCTATTACAGACTTATTTAAGTTTGTCTGTAAACCACAAAAAGTGCACTGTAACACCTTTGCTTATTAACACAAACTACAGTGGAGCTTTGGATGTCTGTCTTAATGTCCAATAAGAACAACTCTTACTTGACATGAGGCCTCCTCAATACCTCACATCACTGTCCAGCTGGCAAAAAACATGGATATTTGATTGAATTTCGGTTGTGAGGTTGGGTGACCAAAATTCAAAATTCAATTGCAACAACGTCTAGTAACCAAAATCCAGCGTCTTCCAAGCATCTTTTGCCAGTGTCCTCTTGACCTTCTTTCCAAAAGTTGTCAGACACTTATAAAAATAACTTGATCCTGTCAGATGCAAAAAAACAAGCATTTTAATGGATATACATTGACTGTGCAAAAATGCCCTGAGTGGTTACATTAGTCTGTGGTGCTGCTGCCAGCTGCAGTGTTCACACTCCATACTGGACTAATTTTGAAAATATTGTTCCAGTTAGTTACTTTGACAAAAAAAATTGCGCTTTAATAATGCAATTAATTGTTGGGGTCTTGGCCACTTACTCTACGCTTATTAACAGTTACTGCACATTGCAATAGATTACTAAAAATCAGGAATGATTGAGCTGCTGTGGACACAAAAACCAGAGGTATTTCTGAATGAATGTGTGAGGGTGTGAACAAGAGGCCTGGGATGAATGAATGCATGTCAGGAGATGATGGCAAGAGATGCCACCTACTGTCCCTCGTGTACGTTTTAACTGTCATGGAGAAGGTGGTTGATCTTAATTTAGCAATGAGCTGTTGAGCAAGAGAGGGAGGGGATTCAAAATCCCAGCCACCAATCATGAACGGACACTTGTGCATCAGCGGTATGGCTTGACTAATGGCCAACCAGAGCTGTAGAGGAGACAGATTCATCTGTTGTGTCATTATTTTGTGCTATAATATGTGTTTGTACCTCAGAACAGTCAACATTTTGAGAGAAAATGGAAAAAAAAGACACACACACTAGCCCCAATGCGTAAAAAACAAAGTACAAACTTTATTATTCTGTCTTTACAAAGGCACAAGCCTCTTTATCCCCAAAACATTTCTCTTAAAAACAAAACAAAGACACAAAATAGCTTCTTGATGACCATATGAACCGACAGGTCTAACAAAAAAAAAAGGTTACAGAGAACAGACAAAAAGAGAGGGAGAGGAGGGAGCTGTGAAATGTGAAGGGAGACAAGAGATATTGACAATAGATAAACAAAAACAGCGTAAAGGATTTTGCAAAAAATAAAATTAAAAAAATGCAAAGGGCAAACAAGACAAGATGTAGGTGTGGACAAGGAGGGAAAGGGGGATACACAGCTGTGCGGCTTTTACTCATAACCTCAAGAGCTTCAGCTGAGGAGATGCCCCTTTATACATAACAAAGAGGCGGACTCCAGTATAGTACAGTAAGTGCTTTGTAATCTTGACCCCATTTACTGATCCCCAGGCCCACCCCACTCATCTGACAATCTGATATGTCCACATAACATTTCCTAACACACAGGACAGAGTGTAAAACAGATGGAAATAAAACAGTTCCGGTATTCAGCAGAAAACTATCAAATGCAGATACTCGGAGGAAAAAGCAAAAGCTTGCAAAAACACGTTTTCGATATCCAGGAATCCCCTTCCTATAGTGATAGGTGCTGGGAAATAGTCCCATGATTTAATCTGACAGACACGTCACTCGTTTCAGAGCAGCTGACATCAATATTTCTTTAAAGGGCATTTCCATGACATGAATCATGATAGATGAGGTGCGTTCAATCGAACACAATATCTGTCCAGCAGTTCAAAGCTCCATCTATGCATCGATGCAGGTGACTCTAATAAAGTGTTTGTCCCTAAATGCAATTATAAAATAGCAGTGATGTGTCAAAAGCACTAAATGTAACTCTAATCTCTAAATAAATCAGGTTCACTTTTGAAAAGTAACCTGACAGGGAAAGATGAGTAAAATGTTATGGAATGTCAACATTTCAATGTGGAATTTTTTTTCCCACCACACATCTGGCTTTAATAGTGCACACGAAGGGGCCAACAGCTGCAAATATACATGTAAATCCAACCAGGTGTCAGTATTCAAATACATTTTGAGATACTAAGGGAGAAAAAAAAATCAGGAGCGCTTGAACGTAATTAGTAAACCAGCAACCTGTTCATAATAACAACAAAAAAGTAAAAGACAAAATAACTGGGAATATATATTCTAACTAGGGCTGGGCAATATATCTCTATTATATCGATACAGTGATATGGTGCAGATCTCTTCGTAGATTTTGGATATTGCGTTACAGTAAAGTGCTGTAATTTTCCTATTCTAGCAGACTTTTCTAGCAGTTGTATTATTTACCCACTAAGTCAATAAAACACATCGCTCTCAATTCTTATCAAACATCTCATTGTGTAAATATTGCTGTGGTAATCAATGTCAAATCACTATTCAAAAGTTTTTTTGAATATATATGAATCCAACCCCAAATAGCCCTTAAATTGAGAAATAGTAATCCAACATTTATTATCTATAGTTATCCTAAGATAAGGACATTTAAACTCTGTTTTTGCATTTAAACTTCTGACTCTCTCTCATCTAATGTCACTGAAACTGGGGGCAGTTTGATCACCTGTGACGGGCTTACAGATGTGCTCGCAAGATGTCTAACACGTCCAACATCCTAACAGTTTTGAAAGATAACATGGCATTTAAAGTTTCATTTAGCCAATTGTTAGCAACGGCCTTTTTAATGAGTAAATAAACCCCACACTTTTGGCTTAAGTCTCCTCCCTGGAATGTGTAAAAAGTCTCTATATTGGGCAGGGCTGGGAGGGGGCTAAGACACACCAAGTTACCTAATCGTGCCACCTCTTGATCCACAGCACCTTCCTGTCCCCAGTTTTCAACCTTAAGAGGACAGCCACTATGCATATTTTTACACAATATGTATAATTGTAATACTTTACATTCAGATGTCAAGAGTTGGACCTGAATCAATCACTAACACTCCTAAATATCCATTTTTTCAACTGACCAAAAAGGGTGGTTTGGGGGTTTAGTTACTCTTTAAGGACATAAAAGCTGTCATTGAGTTGGGCATTTCTTTGAGATGAGGGAACAGGAAGTGATGAAATATTAACTAATTCCTGGGCTTTAAAACTCTTTCCTGGAGCACTCTATTCAGGAAAGCCCTAATTTTGAGAAAGCACCAATAGTCAATCCCACAGTATTGAGTATTTGGAAAAAAAAATATCATCATATTTGATTTTCTCCATATTGCCCAGCCCTAATTCTTACACACCCCAGGTGTTTACAAGCCTGTTTGGACAGGCAAGGGGGGGAAAGCAGAGGGATTCCAGTGGCCACCAAACGGCCCAGATCAAGTGTTCAGGTACATCACTCAGACCCTGGCGGCTGTGTTAAGGCTGGCTTCACAGTGCCTCACTGCACCCATGGGCTTTTAGTAAGGTAAGCTGCTGCCTCTCTCAGCTACATGTCTTAAAGTCCGTCTTGTCAACCAACCGTTCCAGCCAAAAACATTAAGAGCATGATCGAAGCAGAAACGGCTAAATAGTGAAGAAAGCTACACAAAAAGCGCACAAAGACAAATCTAAGGAAATGCATAGAGCATGTGTGGCACATTCAGACAACTTCACTGGGCATTTTCCTCATAATTGAAGTATACACTGCTTTGATAAATGTCCCAACATTTGGACAAGAGACTGTTAAGGGCTAAACAAAGCCAGCCCTTAGGATTAAGCAAATGAATGATTGTATGTCAGTTGTATTTGTATATGTGAGTGTTATGCGCACATACACATAATTTCAAGGCGAAAGGGGTGCTGCTGCAGACTGCCAGAGTCTGGGACACCACTACGCTCAGTGGGACAAACACACACACACCAGAACCAGTGGGAATTACTAAAGAGTGCCCACAGATTAGCTTATTTAACAAGCCAGGTGCTTTTATATTCAAAAGGGGAGGGTGTCAAGAAATGTCAAAGCATCAATATTTTTTGTCAAGCCATGAGTAAAAACAAGAACATGCCAAATACATGTATGGGATTACTGGGAACCCAGCCCAGTAAAAAAAAAAAAAAAAAAAGGCGACAAACAAACAAACAAAAAGAATAGAGCTGTGAACCAGTAAGCGCACTCTCTCCTCCTGAGCTGCACTTCATTTCCTACAAGCACCTGTCAGCCAAGAAAACTGCTTTTAAATCCCGTTATTGTGGTGCTTCTTTTTTTTTGTGTGTATGTGTGTGCATTTCCAGTAGAGTCACTTTAACTAGCTGGCTGAGGGAGCCTTACAGAAACAAAACATGAAAAACTAGACTTCACAAGAATAAAAACATTATTCTTCCAGCCAGAAGCCTAAAAACTTTTAGACAGCCTTGTTAGCTCACCATGTCTCTACAAACAGCTCAGAGAAGGAGGCTTAAAAGGATATTTGTCTAAACTGCTCTGGGCCATGATGACGCCACACACCGCTTTGTCTCCTGTTTCGTTGGTCAGTCATATGGCCGAATAAAGAGAACAGTCCTGGTGATGTTTAGCAGACATTCTGGTATCCAGTATGACGGAGCATTTATAGATCTGTCAGTGAAGTAACTGCTCTAATAATAGCCTCTCTATAGATTAATGGACAGACACGAGTTTGTGTGAGAGAGCAGGGGGACGAGAAGCAGAGAAATGTGTCTAAGTGTAAACCTATTCGGGCTGCCTATCACGGTACAACATGTAGAGTGTGCACTGAAAAGAAAACAAAAAAAACGAGTGCTTCAATCTGTCTACCAGCCCTATTAATGTCCAGAGTGCTGTGGGGTTGTAGCCTCCTGTCGCCCTGGTCTGCTTGGGCCCTTTTTTGTGTAAGTGTGTGCGTGTATGTAGGTGTACAAGACATCGGGGGTGAACTCAGGGCAGTGAGCAATCGTCGGGCCCGTCGCTGTTTGAGGCCGTGTCTGAGCCCGCCGCGTCAGAGAGGACACGGCCTGAAGTGACAATGACCGCCCTCCGCTGCTCCTCCTCGCCAACACAAGCCTTCCCCTGGGTGCCCTCGATGTGCTGGATTGCCTGAAGAAAGAAAGCAAGCGATGTCAGAGATGACAGCACCCTCTAGTGTTCAGATGTGAAAACTTCTAGCAAGATTGGATCATGTAAAGCAGTGATACTCAACTTACAACCCGTGGGCCAACTCTGGCCCCTGATAGGGTGTCAGGTGATCCATGAACCGTTTCCTTATTCTCAGTAAAAAAAGAGATTCACGCTGGGAGTCTTTTTTGTACTTTAAGTTTACATAAGGTGCCAGAGTGAATAAAACAGCATCAAAGTAGAGTTTGTTTATTAAAAGTGCCAGTGGAGGATCCACCACACCCCCAAGACAGAGGTCCTAGCTAAGCCCCTATTGTCCTTAAATCCTAGACATGCCGTAAAATCCCATAAACATCCTAAAATCCTAGATATGTCCCAAAATCCTAGACATGTCCCATAAAATCATAGTAATGTCCTGAAATCATAGAAATGCCCTAAAATCTGAGAGATGTCCTAAAATCCTAGAAATATTCTAAAATCCTAGAAACATCCTAAAATCTGAGAAATGTACTAAATCTTAGAAACATGCTAAAATCATAGAGAGATCCTGAAATCCCACAAACATAAAAATCTGAGAAATGTCCTAAAATCCTAGAAACATGTTTGGTACTGCGACTGGCCCCTGGCCTCCTGTCATTTTGTAAAAGTGCCCCCCAAGCAAAGTAAGTTGAGTATCCCTGATGTAAAGTCTGCCTCTTCCGTCTTACTTGAACGATGGTGTCCAGGTTCTGTCGAGATGTGGACACTGTGTTAATGACTGATGTCGGGCCCATGGTTACCACGGTGACGTGATGGGGCTGGGGAGGCTGGGCAGGTGCAGGGACGATGACTGTGGCATGGTGTGTAGGTGCAGGGGGGGTAGCCGGGGCCAACACCTGGTAGAAGGGAGCAATTATTATGCATTACTCTTATGTCACCACTACAACACAGTAACAAACTGTAGTGGTACAGTGCTGTCATATGGTACTCAGGTATCATGCCCTGCACAAACTACCATAAAAATATATTTTAAAATTCAAACATGCTAAAATAGTGCACATACACAGGCACCATAACACACATAACTGGGAATACAGATGGGCAGCACATTTAATATTAACCAGGCCAGATGTTAGGAAGCTTTCATCAAGTCCTTATGTTTGGGGAACGCGTTTTCTCACTGAGCTGCCTCTAAAAACCAAGCTTATTGGGAAGGTAGTTAGTTTTTTGCAGAAATTGTGCTAGTAGGGGGCGCTCAGATTTCTCTTGGGCATGCCACTTAAGCCGTGTTTCCATCAAACACTTTTGGTATAGTACCCTTATTAAAACTGTATGTAATCCATACGGACATGTACCTCAACTCTAAATGTGTTTCCACTGCAGATAGCACCTTATTATATAAGCGAGGTTGTTACCAGATGGCAAAAACTCACTGCTCCATTCAGCTTGCTGTTTTTTCTCTTCACCGATAATGCAAAGAGAACGTCCGCACCTTGCCGATTTTCCATCATTTAGCACAAAACAGGCTGTAGCACGCAGGAATGATGCTCTGACACTTTTATTTACCCAAGTGAGGAAATAGAACATTTGCAGTTCACATAATCTGGTTGAAATTCATAAACATCTTTTTAAACGCTTTAAGATCCAATAATCACTAAAGTGTAAGAGTGAATAAAAGCAGCTGTCATTTTCTTGCCAACGCTAAGAGTGTTCTATCTGCAGTGGAAAAGGAAATACTGAAAACGACTTGGTACCAAAAGTGTGTCGAGTTAAGCCGCACCACACATTGGAAATGAGGCAATAGTGATTCTCTAACTTATACCATCCGTTAACTTTGAGACAGAGTTGAAAGCTCTAGAAAAAAAGTTAATTAGTGAGCCTTTTGTTGAATTTTGTCAATTTTCTATGTGTTGTTTTTGATGGAAAATATTAGGGGTCAACTGACACTGGTCTGTCAGGGCCGATACAGATACAGATTATTAGTACTTCTTAATGAGACTGATAACCAATATTTAGAATTTATATGCATTTACAATAACAATGAAAAAATTTGTCAAAATTTTGAATTTGGAATATAACAAACCCCAATACAAAACTTTAAATGCCTTTAGCAAAAGTTTAATCAAAACTGAACCTTTAAACATCATATACAGCAAGTTCCCTGCAACTTTTTTAAAAATGTAGTTAAATGAAAATTGCATTAGATCATTTAAATAAAACCGTGATACAGATAATCGGCAAAATGCCAAATATCAGCTCCGATAATCAGCCAGGCAGATAATATGTCAGCACTATAATATATGATGGATATATAATTCCTTTATTTACAAGTAACTGTTTCAATAGAATAAGTTAAAATGTGATATAAGGGTGTATCAAGCTTTTAGTTATAGTAAAACAGAAGATATATATTAACAAGAGTTAATAATATTTTCATTACTTTTTTAGTGCTGGGGTAAATTTTGTCAATTCATAGTGATATTGATTTGAGGTCATATAGCTCAGATGTGCTTGGGGAGTCAAAAAGTGTCACATGACTAACCCAGAGCGTCTCATCAATCATCTCTCACTACCAGCGCCCAGCTGCCGCAAGTAGTGGAGGGCAGACAGCAGCCGCCAATTGATTTGGCATCATGTTCAGTTAGCGTTCGCCTGCAGAAACAGGATACTGCGGCTGTCAGGGCAGGAGACAGGCACAACACAAAGAAGTGCGAGCTGCTCATTCAACACGCTGTAAATCTGTCTTAGCTGCTGACAGCGCTAACTCAGGACATGGAAGAGGCTGTCAGTGTGACATCTACTGTACACTGTGAGATTAGTTCAGAGGTGTGTGTGTGTGTGTGTGTGTGTGTATGTGTGTGTGTGTGTGTGTGTGTGTGTAAGCATTTTAAAATGTAGTATGCTTCAACATGATTGACTCTTGAAGTGTGAAAAATGTTATGGTTACAAACAGGAAGGGGGAGGAGAACTTGGACAGCTGCCTGATGAATATAGGCCAACGGGCCCAAAATGAACTGGTTTTCAAAATATACTGGGCTGAAACATGGTTTGTCTGCTTGTTTGAAAACCTCTGGAAACACTGTAAAGCAGATTTGCAGAATGGCATCGGGAGTGTCAGACAGGTACACAATTAAGTCATAATGTGGATCAAACCAAAGCTTTTTTTTTTTGCTCCTTTCAATCAAGAAAATTGTGTGTTTTAGATTAAAAAAAATACTATTTAGCTCTAATAAAGTCTGTTATGACACAAGTCTTTTAACATTTTGTTATATGTTCTGCCATTCCATAGACAGATCCAATATTTACATCTATGTCTTGAGTTGAATTTATGAAAAAACAGTGTACAAAGAATCCAAAAACAGAGAAAAGTCTTGATGGGTTGCGGTCATAGGAGTCCACGTTTAACAACAGAAAAAGACTATATGAGAAAATCTGTTTAAAAACTCACACAGCCAGCACAGTATAATCCAAGTGTCATTTATCTAGTTTCATGTCTGGTACTTCCCAAACAAAAAGCCCATTCCCATGGACTACTACTGAATTGAAAGCGAAACGCATCTATGCTCTCTTCAAAGCCAGATTTCACTGATAAAAAAGGTCCCAACTAACTTTTACAACACCAAAATAACACAATAACACAAACTAACTAACTGATCGAGGCAGTGGTAGACCAGCAGCTCCAGAGACCAGCGAGGTAAATATACCGTTTTTGTCAGTGGGGCCTCAGCTGCTCTTCCTGAGGTTTCTTCCATTTTTCCCCCCGTTACAGGGATTTTTGGGGGGGAGTTTTTCCTTAGTCTAAGGTCTAAGTAAAGGTCTAAGTAAAGGATGTCATATGCTGAGGCAAACTGTGTTTTGTGATAATGGGCTTTATAAATAAAATCGATTGACTTGACTACTGAACGAGTTGTGTGACAGTTTGTAAACAGATATTTTAAAAATAATTTTGCATCATCAAATGTGGGGGAGGGGTGTAAAGTATTCCTTTAGTCCTGAAATGTGAACACCAGATTTTGCACACCAGACTTGGGAGAGTTAACCCGTGACAAATAAAAAGTGAAATTTATCAGCACATGAGAGCAACTCTCCCAAGGATTTCACTGTTTATGTGTGAGTCAGACTCTTATGCAAATGTTTCCAACCTGTGGGCTGTGGGCTGGAGTTAGATCCCTCTCCAGCTGCTTGTGCTGCTGCAGATGGACAAGGCTCTGTGTTTGGGTCTGGTGCTCCTGGACCTGCTGGGCGATCGCCTTCAGTTTCTCTGGGTACAACTGAGCATCCAGTGAACGCATCTAACACACAGAGCGGGGGATAAAACGATGTTAGTCAGTGTGTTTGTCTGGACTCGTGAAATTGAAAGTGAAGCCTCCTGCAGACTGGAGATTTTAGCAATCTTATAAGTTCAGTTCAAGCTGCAGTGTGCGATATCGATCTATTAAACTTGCAAGAACAAAACTTGGTCAGCGTGTCATCCATCTACGCTGCTGTAGTGGTGAGAGAAAAAGGTAAACAAACATGAATCAAGCCCTCACTAAAGCAGCAGTTTATGTTTGTTGAAAAAACTCTGAAGAAGAGCAGAAGGAGAATGTGGATGCGACTTTGGCTGTGGAAAAGAGGCAAACTTGGCACGCCAATTTTTCAACATTTGCACAAAGTATTTATTAGCATCTACTAGCATTTAGCAGTGTCGTGCTGATCAGTGCGTGCTTCATGCTGCATTTCTATTGGTTGGTTCACAGATGTAGGATGTAACAGCGGTCACACAGTCAGATGGTCATCCCAAATTTCTGACACTGGCAGAACTTTACCCCAGGCTGTCTTTGATTGCAAGACCAGGACAACTGCCATCCCTGAACCTCTCTCACTGTGCGACACAGGACCGCCGTTTTACAGCCGTGACCGAAGATATCGCTACATATCTTTCACGTCAATCATATTTCGTCTAGGACAGCCCAAAATCAAACATCGTGGCTGTTCCTTTTACCTGATCTTCCAGCATCATCCTGACTGAGCGCTCTTTCTCCAGCTGCTGCCTCAACTCAATCATCTCCCTCCTCAGGTCTTCGGTCTTCTCCTCCTCCAGGATGTCTGGTGAGCCGATCCCTTCATCTTTCTCCTCTGCACGCCTCCTCTTAGGGGAGGAACCACTTAACTCCTAGAGAGAGCAACCAGAAATTGGACATCCGTTTTAGATGAACTGATGATACTGAAGGACAGAAAATCCAGGTGAAGCCTTTTTCAGGTTTGGCTCGGTGATGCTTTACTTGAATGATTCGTTTGAGCTGACTGTTCTGCTGCAATAGCCGTGTCTTCTCCTGCTCCAAAGTAAAAATGTACTCCGCTGTCTGTTGCAGGATGGCAGCCTGGGGAAAAAGAAAAGAAGAACAATGTTACAGCCCCCTTACAGCTACATCTAACTCATCACCTAACTCAAAACTCTCTCTGTGACCCACCTTACTGAGCTTCTCTCCATCGCTGTGTGGGATGAGTGTTTTAAGTGACTGGAATCCAGCATTGATGCTCTGCATACGCCGACGCTCGTTGCTGTTGGCAATCTCTCTGCGAATTCGCCTCTCTTGGTCCCGAGCTGTTTCTGGGGTGAGAGGAATGTTGGCCAGACTACGGGGAGGAGAGGGGGAGGACAGCAGTTAGTCGGACAAACTAAAACATACACTTTCATCACCCTGACAGCGGCGGACAAAGCACACAATGCTATTACTTAAGTCAAAGTATAGATACGCCTGTTCAAACATTACTCCAATACAAGCGAAAGTTGCTGAGTAAAATTATTACTTGCCTTAAAGTACTGTAGTACTTGCTTTAAAAAAACAACCTTAAGTATTCAAAAAACTTGAAAGGCTTACTGAATAAGCTGCAAGGCCTGTGGAAATTCCCATAGAAACACAAAATGACAAGCTCTCTCGGGTTGGACCTTACCTTACAGTTGGTAAAGTGTGTTTTGGTATAAATTAAACTGCACAGTTTAAACTACAACTTTACAGTTTTTACAAGACCAGCTGAAACTTTAAGTTGACTAATTACTTAGCTGATTGATGGGAAATTTATCCCAAACATTTTGATAAGCAATTCAGTCATTTACTAGTGTATTTAGAATAATTTTGAGTTTATTTTGTCTTAGATTTTTCTGCATCAGGTGCTTTTACTGTCAATACTTTAAGTACATGTTCCTAGTTCTACTTTATTTTATTTAATGACAATTTTCATTGCGGGGCTTCTGTACTGCTTCTAACAGAGTACTTTTACAGTGTGGTATCAGTACTTTAACTTTAGTAAAGGAATTTAATACATCGTCCACCACTGTATCTAACTCAGATTAATGGTTAAAGCCAAACAACATCAAGCTACCTTAGTTTTTGTTTCAATATCCTTTTCTGGGAACCCAAATAATCTCAATCTGCCTTTTTTCTACTCCCACATCTGATAGTGGATGGGCGTAAAATTGTTGTTTTCCACAAAAGCTTTGGACATAAATACAGTTTTCCTGTGATCACAACCCCGCTGTGCGGGGAAGATTTTAGCATTTCTGCCAACTTCTTTGCTCTTTGATTCTGAGTGACTAAATGTCTTATTGAAATCATTTGTTATCTGAAGGAATAAAAAAAAAAAAAACACTGAGGTCTACGGATTGCCCTTAAAAGACACATTGCTGTCGGGTTTTATTTTTACCGAACCATTAAAGTTATATTATGCAGGGTTTTCGGTAACTGTTTGTAAACACGCTCACCAGCAAAAGTAAAAGCTAACCCTAAATTTACTCGTTTGGCATTTCGCCTCACTATACTTGTGTTGTTTTCAGTCTTGTGTCTCGACTGCTGTTTACAGTTTGGCACTTGGTCTTTTTATAAAGACCTCATCTGAGCGCTGTGGAGGTTCACGCCATAACATCCAGAAAATTAAAAAAAAAAAATAGAAAACCTAAGCAGAGGGCAAAGTCTCTGCAGACAAACACACTGCCAAACACCTATAGTGGGTCATAAGTGATGATTGTGAGAGATTATTTCTGTATGAGTCTATACATTATTTTTTTAAAAGACAAACCAATGTTAATTATGTAGGGTCAGGGATATTTTTGCCCAAATGTTTATTATGATTTAAAAAATATTGTCTTGTGGCTGAGATGAGGGTAGAACAGAGCTGAGAGAGGCATTCAGTAAACTGTATATATATTATTTAAAAAAGTATTTATTTATGATATTACTGTTGAATTTACACTGCACTGCTCACTTCATCTATTTATTTATTTATTAATTACTTATTCGCCGGCTTAGGGTTTTATTTATTCTGTTTATTATTTAATGATCACCGAGACGTTCATTTTGTTCGCGTGGCTGGAATGACAATAAAGAATCCTCGATTTTGAGCATTTTACAATGCAATGTGAGAAAAAGATTCATGAAATCCTCTGTCTTAGCTTTATTTAAGACTTTTAAAAGACTGATTTAGGGCACTTAATACCATTAAAACCTTATTTTTAGATTCATGAATTCAATGCCTTTTAACACTTTTTAAGGACTCGTGGAAACCCTGGATGAGCGATGTCAGCTAACTAACGCCAAATCACTGTGAGGCACTTATCCACAACACCAAGATGAACCGTTATTTAATATTGTAAAGCATACTGGCCAATTGGCTCATATATAATTCCAAGTGTACGGACACTTACGAGCCAAATTGAAATGTTCTGTAACTTTTTAAGCAAGAAAATGACATACTGTCCACCTCATAAACCCCAGGCGAAAGTGCAGAGCGGACGGCTGTCACACCTTGCCATGCTGCAACTGCTGCTGACTTTGCAGCAACGGTGAAGCACAAATGAGAAAAATATTCACAGATTCATCTCAAGTGCAAATCAGTTTTACACAGCACATGTAATAAGGGGTCCCTGCTGCGTCTCTCTTTCAGCTAAAGGGTCCTTGGCCTGAAAAACAATGAAGACCCCTGCCATAAAACAAGACTGCGATCCCATAGTTCCCCGTATGCTTAAGTCAGGGTTAATGGACAAAATTTACAAGACTTTTCCATGACTTTTCAAAGACCCATTATAAGGATTTCTTTTTCTTGCCCTACTTGCCTGGCAGATTCCAACTCTATTCAAAAGAGACGGACCCCGGGAGAAAATAACAAAACATATGCAGTGGTAAGCAAAATATCACACGCTGACATATATTAGGGCTACGTTACATCTTCAGCTACGGAAAATCAATTCGCTGTTAATTTTACACATTACGTGGAAGGTTATCCGCGAGGATTATTCTGTCAATTTCATAATACAAAAGGAATTCCATGACTTTTCCAAAAACTGTGAAAGACTTTGACCAATCCTGCAACTTTTCCAGGTCTGGAAAATTCGATTGTGACATTCCATGACTTTTCCAGGTTTTCCATGACTGTGGGAAGCCTGTAAAGTGTCCTGGTGCATACACAAAATGGGACTGCTCTTCTAGCCCTGTGACATTTCTTAACAGGTGTTAAAGTGACACATTAATATGTACTGTTATGCAATCTCAAGTTATGATTTTGAAAGGTCTCAAGGAGCGAGAATGTTTCCTGCCATTGAAGCAGAACTGACATTTCACAAGACACCTTACGAGCACCGCACGTGGTGAAAAGGCCTCTTTACAGTGGCACCAGTGCTGATAACTCCAGTTGAGATGTAATTAGAGCAGCACTGAACCTGTTAATATTTCCTTTCATATAAATCTGTGGTGAACTGACACAATATGCCATATGTAGTAATTCAGTTGAGGGGAAATTCTAAGCGAACTTCCTCTAACATCCTCTCTGTATCGAGCTCAGTATCTCTGGGACCCTCTCTGGCCAAGCTCTTATCTGTACTGACTCAGCTGCCTCAGTGCAAACACTGGGAACAATTGTGCAGACACAGATGAGAAAAGGCGTGTGTGTGTGAACACACACACACACACACACACACACACACACACGCACACACACACACACGCGTAGCAACACTGCAGCCGCACATCCAGCAAACACATCCACTGCCAAAACATGACCAACTGGGCCTGGACTTCACCATATCACACAAACCAGTACAGACTGGGTCCCAATAAGAGTTGAATTAATGCCTAAAACAGAAACAACTAAACAGAGCTGAAGGATTGGTCGATAAATTGTTAATAAACTGATAACATTTAAGTTATTTAAAAAAAAAAAAAAAGCCAAAGATTTGATGGTTCCAGTGTTTTGAATTTTACAATTAGCTGCTTTCCTTGTCATAAATTTATGGTCAATTACATATCTTTGGGCTTTGGGCTGTTGGTCAAGCAGCACAAAATATTTGCAGACATCACATTGGACTCTAGGAAATAGTGATGGGCATTTTTCCACTTTTTCCTGATGTTTTAGGACTAAATCACATATTAAACTAAAATGAAAATAATCATAAGTTCTGAGGCTGCAACTAAATGCAAAAAGATTAGATTATTATTCTTTATTATGTGTTAGAATATCAACCGAAAATACAGTCATTTTATGCTTTTGATTGGAAGACATGCAAGTATACTTAGATTTGAGTTATACAGCAATGATACTCAGCTGACAGCTGCGTGCCACATGTGGCCCTTGATAGGGTGCACAGATATTTAGCTAAGTCACAATGAAAATAAAAAGATTCACACCAGGACTTATTTGTACTTTGAGTATAAATAAGGCTATAAATCACATTAAAAAAGCAAATAAATAAATAATAATAATAATAATAGAGTTTATATATTAAAAATAAGTGGCAAGGGAGAATTAGGATCCTGCCAAAGCCCTGAATGAACTGAAATCCTAGGAACGCCCCTGCATACACCTGATCTGTGCGTAGCTTCTGCAACTGGATTTGCCTCATTATGCATTTTATCTGATAAATATTATTAATGTCCGTCTGTGTACTGGCCACTGATCTATTGTCATTTTGCAAATCTATTTATAATTTATAATTAATAATTTAATTATAATAATAAAATCTTTTTTAGACAAAAGAATAGAAGAAGCACCGCACAAATATTAGACACATAAAAACAAACTCACAAATATGATGCGAAGCAGCACAAGGGATTATTACAATAAACTACTGGAGGACAACAGAAATAATACTGAAAATGCATGGAAGTTACTATATGACATCATTAAACATAAAAAAAGGAAAAATAGGATACCAAAATCATTTTCAGATCGAGAATAAAGTAACTAATAATGATATGGATTTAATTGTAAATTAATTGAATGATTTGATTAAGATGTGTACGCTGAATATTGGGGCAGAAATAGGGAATATTCATGTTAAAAAATTAAGTTTTTTTTTTTTAAAAAAATTGAAAAATTGAAAAAAGAGGTAGGATTTGATAAGTATTCACTTCCTCCTACTCCTTTTTGGACATGAAATACTTAGTTGTTTACTGAGTATGGGCATTCTCGTGTTGCTTTTCTTAGCTCTGTTTATTTTATGTCCCAGTTCATTTGGCCTGTGTGAAATTTAGATCCAAATTAAACTAACAACAAAATGTGTCTTATTTTTTTGCTTGCCATTCTATTTTTTTTACCTTTATTTTATTTTATTTTATTTTTAATCACAGGTTCAGGATGAGATTACTTTATTTGCACCCATAGGTAGATTTGGTTTGCAGGATAAAGGGCAAAGTGCAAGGCATCAATTTAACACAGTTGTCAGAAACCACAGACAACATACAGGATATACATGACAAGAAGATAAAAGACAGAACAATTCAAGTGCTCCTGTGCAAAAATACATACAAAAAAAATACAAAAATTAACCTACAAAACCAAACCTTAAATAATAACAACGTAAAAACTACTAATAAATAAATCATAAATACAGGCTCCAAAATGACCTTTTTGAAAGTGCAATCTTCCTACAGCTTGTTTATCAGTGTGATGGCAGCTGGAACAGAATTGTTTTTTTTAAAGCACTTAGTTTTATTTATTTAATCATTTTATTATTTTTTCAATGCCCAAAGTGTCTTCGTGTTCATTTGGTCGTTTACTTTGTTTTGTGTGTTCATATAAACCAATATAAAGAGAAATACAAAAAAAAAAAAAAAAAAAAAAAGAGAGAGACTACATTTCCCACACTGCCCGCGTCACCACCAACAGCCAGCAGCAGCAGCAGATCCCTCCGCCTCCCTCTTCAAACAGGGCTGCGGACGTATCGTAGGGCCTTCCGCGACATACACACCCCTTATTAATAACACCACTTTTAATTTTTCCTGCCTTTCCGCGGACGTGAAATGTATCATTACTGGACACATTGAAGACAATATGTCCCCCCCCCAAAGCCCAAATAACCCCTCTTTATGGCCACAGTGCCCGACACCACCTCCGTGCTCCGAGCAGACTTTTCGTGTCCTCCGCCATTATAACAATGCGGCAGGCAGCATGGCAGAGGTGCGGGATGAAAAGACGCAGTGGAGGCGACTCGTTAGCGCGAAAAAGACGCACAGAAACACCAGCAAAACTATCGCCACGTCGACTGTGGGGCGATTTAGACAGCAGCTGTGCACATTCACGTTAGCAGTGGACCAAAACAGGGCGCCATAAACAGGAAACAAACGCCAGACCCCCTCTCATCACTTTTAGCACAAGCCACAAGCATGGCCGCACTACCCACAATAACTTCGGATCGCTGAGCGAAATCAGCAGCCCGCACCGATGTGTGCGGCAAAACCAGATCCTTTCACACCGAGTGACACTCAAACACATAACATTTCCCCCTTCTCACATAAATCACAACACCCATGGGTGACACTGGGGGTAATTTAAGGATAAATAGTGCATGGATGCGCTCTGGAGCGGAGTAGCAGCGTGGTGTGCACGGAACCACGTGGTTTATGTTTGTTAGCCACAAAATACATCGATTTCGCAACAAAATATAGGAAATAACATCACTAGGAGGATGCAGCAAGCTGACATAGACCCCTTAATGGCTCGGACGCATTTTAATTTAAGTGTTTGATGCTTATTAATGCCCGCAGCTCACCATGAGTGGGTCGTGTACACAATAACAGATCAAGCATGTTGCCTCATCGCTAAGTGCGTCTACTCCAAACAGATGGCTTATAATAATAATAAACGCAGCGTGCCGGACGGAGCACATGTATACACACCTGCAGAGACCTCCGATCACTTCTTTCTCCGTTTTCCTGAAATGTTGCAAGGAGGGCACCTTCTGAGCTGGTACCATGAAATACTCCATGCTCGCCTCTCGCCAGTTTGCCCCCCTCCTCCTCCTCAAAAATAATTAAAACAGCAAACAGTCTCCGTGGAATAAAAGAAAAATGATGACGCTAGAGAGCAGAAATCCCGTTAAATCCTCAGAGGAGATATGAACCTCCTCGTCTGTGTAATGTAGTAGTTTGAGGCTGCTGAGAGTTGTAATGTTACTCGACTTCCAGCTGATGGGGTTCCCTCGTTGTGTGTGGCGCTCTACCTCTCTCTCTCTCTCCCTCCCCTCTCTGCTGCTCTCTTCTCCCTCTGCATGACCGTGTGTGTGTGTGTGTGTGTGTGCGTGTGTGTGTGTGTATGCAGCTGATCGGATGGCTTTCAAGGCGGGAAACAGCTGGTAGGAGTCACACTGCACTACCAAAAGCCTCCTTCCGCAGAGACGGGGGACTGCATGTAAACAAAGGACTATTTAGTGCCGAAATACACGCGCAAGAAAACGCGCTTGTTGAAGAAAAAGGGGATTATATGTCTTTAATGGGAATTATGGTGAGGCATTGACTGCTAATTCGTGATTAAATGCGCGGTTGTGTTGAGTTAAAGCAATCCAAGAATCCTCCAGTCGGCGATTATCAGTGGTGGAGGAAGTACTGAGATCCATTAGTAAAAGTACTAGTACTACCCTGTGAAAATACTCTGTTACAAGCCCTGCATTAAAAATGCTACTTAAGTAAAAGCAAGTGAGTAAGATCAGGAAAATGTACTTAAAGTTGCAAAAGTAAAAGTACCATTGCAGAAAAATCGTAAAAAAAAGACACCCAACCAGAAATCTATAAATAATCTAAAACAAACAAAAAAAATAAAATAAAATATTATAATAAATAAAATAAAACAAAAAAACACCCCAAACTTTAAAACTGAAAAAAGGGGGGAAAACACCCCCAAAATAAAATAATTTAAATAAAGAAAAAATAAATCAGTTAATAAAGAAGTAATAGAATAAATAAAGAAATACACTGAAAATAATAATAATAATAATAATAATAATAATAATAATAATAATAATAATAATGATAGATAAATCACCCAAAACATCAAAATAAGAAAATCAAAATGATAAAAAAGAGAAATAAGTTGCCAGTTTTCTGTGAATCAACTGATTGATTCATCAACTAATTGTCGCAGCTGTACTTGTATAAAGTGTTTGGTTTATGCCAAAATCTTATTTTGTAAAGTAACTTAAACTGATGTAGTGAAGACAGAAAAGTACAATATTTCCCCTTGAAATGTAGTGGAGTTAAAGTTTAAAGTAGCATGAAAATAAAAACAGGCTTACTCAAGTAAAGTACAAGCACCTCAAATACATACTTAAATACAGTGCTTGAGTAAATGTATTAGTTACATTCCAGCACTGGTGATTAAATAATTTCAAAGATTTCCCTTCCTTATATATTAAATTATTAGGCTACTGCTTTTTCTTTACAAATCGCGACTAAAATGTAAACATTTACAGCATTCTTTAAATGAAGCAGACATTATAGGTTACAGACAGGATCAATAAGGATCAAGAAGCAATAACCTACATGCAGACTGACTGGCACCTTGACACTTACATAGTAAATAAAGAGCGGGTCTACTACAGGGGCGGATACTCCAACAGCTGCGATAAGAGAACAAGAGAGATCAGCTGACGAGTTGGCAGAGCTGCACAGCAACAGCGCACCGGGGAGGGCTTTTAGGGACACACTGCTGCTGGCTGACACACAACACGGATCAACGTGTAGCCTATGTATGCATGCTGTTCACCATTTTGCTTGTAACAGTTAAGGATAAGCTTATAGTAACCTAGAAATAACAGAAGCTGCGACGCGCACGCAATGAAACCAACCACAAAATGGGAGCAGCGAGGTTGTTTTTGCACCCGGAAACATGAAACGCTGCAGCTGTGTCCTCGCGGAGGCACATGGTGGCGTTTTATTAATTAGCTTACCTTACTGGTGCAGCTGTGGAAGTTGTCAAGCATTTACATAATGATGTCTTTAATAAGGCTGGCTGTCACACAGCTGTTCACACATGAATGAAGTCATGTAGGCCACTTACAAGAAACAGTGGGAGTGATTTTTAAGGGAAAGTAGAGGAGGCGTTTTGAAAATGTTAATGTTGATGCTTACATGTGTAGTTCTTAATTCTAGGCAAATAAACACAAACGTTGACCATATAATAAAATGGAAAAATAAAAGCTGATATAATATCCTGTGGTTGTTCCAGAGGCTTCATGATATGTTATTGTCATGTTTCAGTCACGATACAATATTATTATTGCAATTTTAAACAACTGGCAATAAATTGCAATCTAATATTTTGTTCAATAGTAAATAATGTCCCCAAAGAAAAAAAATGGTCAGCGTCTGTTTTATCTAATAAGATTAAGTTTTAGTTTCTGACTACAATCATTTTTATTGCAGCAAAATGTATCAAGTGACTGAAAAAGCAATTCATTTTATTATTCTACGATGCTACCAAAAGCTTAATTTGTATTAGCAATATTATTAATTGATAAAGAAAATAAAACTGATACTTGGCCTCAGTATAAAGATCAAATATTGCCATACAGCCTGTATTTATATTTGTACATAGAAGTCAATGATGTGATTACTATTCTAAGGTGCCCACTCACTGCACATCATTTTCCATGCAATTCATCTTTTACTGACCTTCCAAAAGTCAAATCTGAGCCATGAAATTCTGTATAAAACTGAGGTCTGAAATATTACTTTTGAGTACATTCAGAAATCTGAATCTTTATAGCATGACAATACATTTCTGAACTTTATCATCATTTCACACATAATAAATGGTTAGAGAATTATGACTTTCCTAACAATGAAAATATAATGCTTGGCAAATCATTTGTTACTAATGAATAAAATCTCTGAGGGCTACCAGGTTTAGTAAATCTTGTCTGGGACTGCTTTAGGCCCTCTAGTGGTGGCATGATGGAAAGGCAAAGGGTGTTCTGGTGAACAGATTTGTACCCCAGCATCACTGACTGCTACAGGGTGGACAAAACAGAAACATCTGAATGCAACACATCAGTCAACATTGTAGCTGCCTTGAAAAGCCATAAATAAAAGAGGTGGTGATGGTTGCTTTTAAGGTTGTCAGACCTGTGTTAATGCTGGCACCTTTTGCTAATTGGTAGAAGGGAACACACACAACATATCCTCATACAACAAGTCATATAACACCCTACACATTAGTGCCCCACAGATGACACACCACACATGATGTGTTAGTGTTTTGTTTTGGGGGTTTTCGTTCCATGAAAACGTTGAAAAACGTTGAAGAAGGTACGGGAACCAAATTAAAGTTTAAACATTGAACAGAGGAAGGTCTGCACAGTTCAGCTCCCTTTACATTATTGAGATACTCACAAACCAAATGACATTTTGAACTGCAAGCTACAGTCTTTGGGGGAGAGCTTGCCTTGGACACTGAATGTGCTAAGTCCGCCACTGTACTCAAGTGCAAAGTAGGCCAACATTTTTTTATTATTCTTTTGTTTTAAGATAGTTTGGGGGGTGGGGGCTTCTTTCTTAATTCGACAGGACAGCTACAGTGTGAAATGGGGAGAGAGAGGGGATGACATGCAGCAAAGAGCCAAAGTTGGAATAAAACATAGAGCTGCCGTGGCGAGGACACAGCCTCTGCACATGGGGGCGCCCGCTCCAGGTGAACCACTGGGTGCCCTGTAGGCCAACATTTTTGTATGACACTGTTACACTAAAAAACTGTGCAAAGCCGCAAATTATGATGAAAAACTAAATGCTGTAGGTCAGGGGTGTCCATACTTATTTCAATGGGGTGGGGGGGGCAGATTAACTAATGTGACAAAAACCTGGAGGCCAGCTGCTTCTTGCATCAAAGGTTATCTAAGAAAAAAATCAAATAACATTGCAACAAATGCAACTGTTTCATCATTAAGTGGAAAAAGTATTCAAGTTTTCACCACCTTTAAAGCGGTGGTCCTCAATGTCGACTTTATGCCCCTTTGCTGTGGCCATGACTGCTACCTAGCAGGAAACATCTGCTGTTAGGTAAGCACTCTGTTTGCTTGTTTACCATGCAGAAAACATCAATTGTGCTTGCATAGCTCCTACTTGCTGCAGGTCTACAAATTGTATAATAGTCCTTAAAGGGAGAAAATGCAAAGTGACTTTGCTTGATTGACAAGTATTGTGGGGTGGGTAACAAAGAATATTTTGAAAGTCAAAATTTGGTCAGTTTGTGGTTGTTTTTGGCTACATTTTTTTTTATTTTGATTTTTAAAATTTTAATTTTTCAGTAGTTAAAATCAGTCAGTTACCAGTTGTTTTGGCTTAATTTTCTGATTTTGATTTGTTTGTTTTTTTCTTTCTATTTTTGATTTTTTTTTCTGTACATGTTTCCTGTAGCACATAGATGCAAGTGTTGTATTGATTTATGAGGATGCAAATATACATTATCCGTACAGTAAAAGAACTGGCTGTCCTGAAGTCACAACTTTTTAATTATGTAACACACTTGTCACTGTTGGTGAGGCAGAGCTGGTGGCCAGCATGAAATCAGGGATGTCTAACTCCAAAACTGTGCAGATGAAAACAGCAGACAGTGAAATAGAGGGGTGTTACCCTTCATGAAGGCCTGCTGATGGAGGGGAGCTGAGGCGGAGAGATGGCCATGAGGACAGAGAGAGAGAGAGGGAGATGGGGAGTTTGGAGAGGAGCCGGGGACTGCCCATGGTGGATGGGCGGAGCAGTAAGCATGCGCTGAGCTGGCAGACTCTGGGGCTGGTCCTGACGGGCTGGCTGGGCTCCGGGCGGCTGTCTGTGCGCTTCAGACGGTATTGGGGGAGACTACCACCAACACTCATCGTCTCCTCGAGTGCTCAGAGATTAAAAACAAGAAAAGAAAAGCAGAAGAGGACAACTGCGAGAAAAGAGAGCCCCACCTCGGCATCTGGAAAAGCACCGAAGAAGAAGGAGACGATCCTCCCCCTCTACCCCACACCCCGTCGCCAACCCGCCCTATCCACCCTACCCACCACTCCGTGCCATCCCTCTGGTCTCAACTGCCCTCCCACCCCGTCAGGAGAACCACGACCACCCATAGGAAACCCCCACTTGACCAGCGTTGCCATTAAGCGATGCGCTTTGAATTTAGGAAGAAATCACCTTTGCGTTTTTGATGCACAACACAACCTTCTTTATTTTTTCTCCTCAGCGGGAACAGTTAGGGTTACGGATTTGGGTGTTTACACTTTTTGACGGGTTTCTAGTGGCACGATAACATGCACCAAATATCATCCCGCGGCAACAGACAAGGCTGTCATTCCATAGATTAGTCTTTATTTAAACAAGCAGCTATCACACACGCTGCGTTTGAGCTCATGTTTGCTTTTTCCCATGCTTAGAAAGAATCCCGACAATGGTCTGGGAACGGACCGCCTCTCCAGACACCTAGAAATATTTTTTCAAGGCGCATCAGCTCTATATTTCGTGCTTATCGAGGAAAAAGCGACACATTGACGAGGAGTCATTTGACACCGACGCCGCTTGAGCCATAGGACTTTGCGTGCGAAGTTTGCACCGGGAAGAGGGGGGCCAAGTCGGAGATATCTCGGCCATATCCACGGCATTTTCCCTGTAAGGTAAGCCAGGAGCGACCCTATCTTGCATGTCAGTCTTGTGATATTGTGTGTCTTGTCATGTGTGTCCACGTTGGTGTGAGTGCGCTGCCACAATGTGGAAAAATTGAGTTCAAACAGGGTAGTGACCTATTTTCAGAGGCTCTCTCCAGCGGTGCGCCCATATCCTGCAGCCTGGACTCCCCACACTGTCATTCAAGGCCGGTCGTGGCGGACGTGCCTTCACCGGTGCCATTTACGCACCGTGTCAGTACCAATTTGTGCACGAGAGCGACCTTTTTTCTACATCCTTTCTTAAACTATCACCCCCTCCTCAACCCTGAGACATTTTTAGAGCTGTATCACAAATCCTGCCCTATATAGGGGCGTACATCACAGCCCAGCCAGCTGTTGTGCAAGACGCAGGCTTGCACTGAGCTCTCTGATGTTCTGTCACAACATCTGATAAAGAGTTCAACGTCTGCAGACTGCTGACACCCACTTAAAACAGTGATGTACTGGTAAATAAAGCTGTGACCAGCATATGAGGCCAACAGCAAAGAAAAAAAGCTCACTTTTAGATTTACTTTATGTTTTCCACATGAAATACGTGGTTATATCGTGGAAAGTTTAATGTTAGACAGTGCATTTAGGTTTATGTCACTGGTCTAGTAAAATCTTTGCCTTGCTATTTCATCATTTAGACCAATTTGAAGTTAGCCGAGGGCAAGCATGTAGTGCAGGGGGCAAGGATGAGCACAGGCACCCAGGCCTAGATAAAGAGCTATTTTCCTCCAATTAAGCAATTCCACTGTCCCTAAGCCTAATTGTGTGCACACTGGGACTGGGTTTGGGATGGACCTTCTCCCCATTGGCTGCCTCCCATGGGCCCATTGTTTCAGAAGATGCCAGGGGAAAGAGCCGAGCCCTGCCAAGGCAGACCTAACAAGCCCTGTGCTGGAGTGGAATAAGGCCTGATCATTAAAAAGCATTAGGCCACAATGCAGATCGAGGCACACTCAGGGGGCTGTATTTTGAATCAGATGGCTGTATATTTCCAAGGTGAATGTATGAACAATATAACGTGTGGGTGCATGAGAGAAACTGTCACACAGATATCATATGAGGCTGGAGGAGGTCTGGCTATGAGCCCAGTGGACCTCTCTCAAAGTATGTAGGGAAGAGGAGCAGAGAAAGAGGCCGCACAGGCTTTGTGCAGAGGGAGGACTTTGACTCCCTCTCCTCCCTCCCTCCCTTCCTCTTCCAGGCCCCTGCTATTTAATCCATAACCCCTCTCTGAACTGTGAGCACAGGTGCTCCTCACATCCACGGCCTGCTCACCGCATTGTTTATCCAATCAGCTGATGATCAGTTCAGCCACAGGTCAACCATAACATCCATCTGACAGAAAGACCGGGGCCAGACGGAGAGGCCTCTATCACCACCGCCACACTGGTGGTGATAGATGTCTCTCTTCAGGGTTCCCATGGTCATGGAAAACCTGAAAAAGTCTTGCAATGTCACAATATCATTTTTCAGGCCTGGAAATGTCATGGAATTAATGAAAGAAATATCAAATGTTTTGGAGAGGTCATGGAATTTTGCTGTGTTTAATAAAAATGTTACAGTAATCTTAACCGATAGCCTTAACTGTTGACATAACATAGCTCGAATATATTGTTCAAGCATTGACACTGTGATGCGCACTAGTTGCATCGAAGGATGTGCAATGTCAAATAGGCAAACAAATTATTTGCTGCTTAACACAAATGTAAAACTCGCACGGTTCTCATTTTCCAAGTAACATCCTGGCCAGGCCAAGCGGGAATATCCTCTGTGTGCGTGTGTGTGTAAAAAAGTACTGTAACCAGGCCACCAAGTGCCACAGACACAATGAAGCACATGCTTTCCCAAAATGGAAATTTTATCATGGAAAAATCATGGAAAAGTTTTGAAATTTTGTCCATGAAAATGTGTGGGAACCCTGTCTCTTACACAGCATTTAGTCACTGCAGAGAAAAAGCTCTCAGCACCACCAGAAAGCCAGATGTCCGCTGGGGTCCAGCTGTGCATCCCTGTGGTGGCATTCCTCACTCTCAGGATGTGTGTTTGTGTGGGCAGCCTTTTTTGGCTGTACATTTTCTCACCCTGACTGCATGCTTGGCCAGATGTAAATACTTGGGACAGCTGCTGGGTACAAAAGCTCTCACAGAGTTTTGGTCGGAGTGTGACACCATCTTGCTTCGTCTGCTGCAATCAGTATGCAAGAAGATATACCTTAAAGACTTTCCACTCATGCCAGTTACTGAAATCAAATCGCAAGTGTGGTTGTCAGCTCCCTAATTTTCCCGTGCCTTAAGGTTTTGCCTCACACCACAGCTGTGTGACATCATACCCCTGAGGTCCCAAACCTTGTGAGGGTAAGGCAGCTGCTTTATGGTGGAAAAGGTGGACCCTAATGGCATATTCCTGCGTCAGAGAACAACCACGAGGCATGTGGTGGAGGGATGGTGGGAACCCACAGTGCACTTGTACTTAATGCCTTAAACCAGGCTAATAAAAGCATACCGCATCTGATTTAAAAAGAAGCAGTTAATTCTTACATTGTGAGTGTGGTACCACGGAGAAACTCTCATCTGAAGTCCAAGGTGACAACAGTAAGTTTTGTTTTTCACGCAGTGTTGTGGGGCCACTAAAATATGTTTTCCACTGGGGGAAATTAACTCAGAGGAGGACTGCTAGCAGTAATTGGTTGGAATGTAAGTGGTACAAACTACAGTGGGAGAGCGAGAGGGAGTGTTTGAATTGATATCACAGTGGGGTTTCATAGCTGCTGGGGATTACGGTCAAGCTGAAAGGCAACTGAGCAGCAGGGGTGGGAGGATTATAATGGTCAGTGAATGAGGCAGCATGCAGTGAAAACAAGGCACCTGATACACACTTGCATTTATCTTCATGGGGAAAAAAGCCGCTTTATTGCAGACCCACATGACAGATATGTCTTTTTTGTGGTTAAACTTGTAGACAAGAACCCTGTAGCAGTCATATTTCTGATCAGACAGCTTCATATCAGACAGTGGTGCTCCCAGGGTGGGGACAGAGGGAGACCGAGATCTGATACAATTGCCAGCCCCCCGCAGTGCCCCCCCCCCCCCCACGGTAAAAATCACTCATAATTTACGCTACCTGTTCAAGGTGAAAATATGCTGTTGTGCTGCTTCTACTCCAACACAAAGCTTAAATGCCTTTAGAAAATGTTTAATAAAAACTGAAACTTTCAACAAGTTCACAGCAACATTTTTTCATAAAGTCAAGTGAAGATTTATTTATTTATTTTAAAAAAGAGTAAATAATAATAGCTCCCTGAGGGTTTACAAAATAAAAGTTTCTGCCATGCTGACACTTTTGCACTTTTGAATTAATAAATTCATTTTATCATAGGTCATTAAAATAAAACGCTGTTACAGTTAATCAGCAAAATGCCAAATATCGGCTCCAATATTTGGCCAGGCTGATAATCTGTCGACCCCTTTTTTGGTCCCCAGATTTTGCTGCGGTGTGGGGGTTCTTGACTTTTACGCTACTCTTTGCAGTTGCAGACAAGCAGACAGCGGCACAGAGGGACAGAGAGACCGCACGTTAAGTCGAATAAGTGGAGAATTTCGGCTCAAAGCAAGTTAATAGAATACAGTCTCTGGCTTTTATTGATATCAAGTGTCTGCAAAAATGTTGTTGCGCATTTGTGATGTCATTAGCACCATCAGCTTTTTTACTAGTTTACATCAAGCTTTAAAATTTTATATAGAAAACAAAATGAATTCTGTGTCCCGTACAGCCCTGGATCACAGACGGGAGGATAGAGTTGTCTTGCCTTTGAGCCAGGAACTAAGGTAGTTACAGAGCCCAATTGCAGTTGAGGTAAAAGGGACAGCTTTTGCAATGCCAGCATGCTGTCTAAAATCATACACCAGAGAGGCATGATGTCACTGTTGTTTTGTGTAAAAATGAAAAGGTTGCATAAAGAAGGGACCCTTGAACATGATCTCTATGTAAAAAGGGCTTTTAAGAGTCTTTGGCGCATTAATTGTTTAGCTAGTATGATGGTACAGGTATCTTGTGAAACTAGACAACCTAAGACACCCAATTCTACAAACCACACTGGTATAACTTTAAGTGTTAATATTGACATGTTGCACTGTTAGGAGCAGCTTGCTAAATGTTTAATGCTAAGAGCCAATTTATATGTTGTGATTTTGCTTTTAAATGAAATTACTACTTAAAAACCTTTTCCACTTTGCGGGGACGCCGCTGTTCACAGCTGACATCATGCCATTTTAGAGGCTGTAGCGGGCTGAGTTTCAAAGCTAATGACAATAGTATCTGGTATCATATGAAACAAGTGAACTAAAGGAAATGTACCAAACATGTCATGCTACCTTGTCTGGAAATGAGCTAAATTATGTTCCAAAGTTAGGCTAAATTTTGGCGATGGAACAACTGGCATGGACATCTTCAAAGAGGTTTCTTGAACTCTCACCTCAATAAAGAAAATGTGCTGTATTGGTACCAACAAGTCTCCCCTATTGGGAATCAATGTACCCCCAAGCTGTATGTTTGTCTTTTTTAAGGAAAAAGACAACCAGCCTATTTGACAAACAATGAATCACCTAACATGTATACTGTAGATATATAACGCATTAAAAAAGGATTGTTGTGGGACGCAAAATGTAAAATCTACCTGTTTTACTCTATGCACATCAGAAAATTATTAACATTTACAGGAAAATGAGAAACCGAAGTATGTCAGTATGCGATTCCTTAACTTTCACACTGACAAAGTTTTCCACTAGCCTACATACTTAAACAGCAAAAATCCCAAAATTCAGGTACCGTTTTTGGTTTTGGTGTGCCATCTCAAGATTTTCAGTTGTCCTGTCTGGCGAGCCCTATGAAAAATTTCCAGGGGCGCCACTGTCAACAGATGAAATATGACTAACATTAGGTTAATGTCATGTTGAATGGAGTTGCACATCCCAGCTCTTGACCTTTGATTTGGCTGAAAATGTCAGAGGCTATTCACAATGTAGCCCAATGAAGAAATGTGTTCCTTCAGTAAAATGAGCTGGAGAGCGGATGTGGTATGATATGGCATCCATTGTCAGATTTGGACAAGGTCTTTTAAAATCCAGTGCAATAATGTTCATGTTAACATAATCTGTCTTTTATCATCAATTCTGCCACAATAATAACATAACTATCATTCACAATCCACCTAATCACTGATTTGACTTCCATGCTTTATAATTAATTTGGAGTTTTTGGCAACTTTTTGGTTATTTTGCGGCTGATATTGGCTGAATAGTAAGCCATTGGATTTCATACAAGCCACAAGACAGAGGTCATCAACATGACTCTCAGTTGAGCTGATTCAAAAGCTGAACTTGAAAATAACAGCAAATGTTGCTCATGTCATTACTGTCCAGCTCTGCGCATTTTTTCCACAAAATATCACTAATCATTGCCATGTGTGCAGCAGTGGAGGTGACACACTCATACTCCGTAGTGCTGCAGTGTGATGTGTCTATGTGGGGTGACGGCCAGACTCCAGGACCCATACATTAAGAATAGACAGAGCGGATACAGAGCTTGACTCACACTAACTTGCAAACTGAAGGAGACCAGTGCATACCGCTTTGCTCCCTGGCTGGCTGGGCTCAGGGAGCGTGCATTTTTCTTCAGTTAAACTGTAACCGCTAATCACCTCACGGCCTCACTGTTTCCTCCTGGAGCAGACCATTCCTGGGTCCCCAGGGTGGGTTTAAAAAAAAAAAAGCCTCCCTATGGGAATATATGGTCTACCCTTTTTTTAAAATCACCTGTAAGGGACATCCCAAATGAGCAACGGGCTCTTGATCTTTCTGCAAGGATCTGCCAGGGTGAAGTTTAGGGGTCAGTTCCTCTGTTGCAAGTCTGCAGGCCTGCATTTCCAAAATAAACACAGACAACTCAGTGCCTCACTCCAGCTACCCCACCCTACCTCTTCTCATTCTCTTTAATGCTCCTTCTGCGCTCCCTGCTCAGTGTTTCTATCGTGAGAGAATTTCAGCTCGTGGAGCCCTTCAGACAATACGCAGACCATGTCTGGGGCAGGGCGCACTTGATGAGGAAAAGTAAAAGAAAGAATACAGGAGTAATGCCAAGACTTAAAAGAATAACAGCAATGTAAAGGAGCTGTCGGAGAAGGGGTGGAGGGAAAGTTTTACAAAGTCCATTTTGGGTTTCCACCCAACATACTTTAACCCTCTGAAATCTGGACATCAGTTTTCTTGGGCTACGTTCAGATGGCTTTCACAAGCTTTGACCCTTTGAATCCTGAGCAAATTGTGGTTTTTAGCCTTTAAAAAAAAAAAAAAAAATAGTAAAAAAGGCAACAACCAACTCTTGCACTCTAAGTTGATTTTACTGTAAGAAAATATAACCAATTGCCCTGAAAAATGTAAGTAAATATAAGTATTAATCTTACTTTATGTTTACTTCATATGTATTTGTCAAGTTCACTCAAAATGTAGTTCTACTTACTTAATTTTGTGAAGCTTGTTGCAACTTAAAAATGACAAGTTTAATTTAATCAATATTTCTAAGTTTTACCAACTTCAGTAAACCATGTTAACTACCTTTATTCTGCCGGTTGCATACTAGTCAATCATATTTTATATATTCTTAAACATGTTAACAAAACAGAACTCACAGATCTCCTAACTTCATCACTGGTAAAATGGTAAAAACTGATGATCAGGTTAAGTCACACTATCTTGGTTTACTGAAGCTGCTAACACTTAGAAAGAACAAGATAATTTCACTTCTTATGTTTAAGTTGCAACAACTTTATAAAAAGTAGACATAAATTATGATTTATAGTTATATTTACTTTCCCTTTTCAAGGCAACTGGTTTCCAAGTTTATCTGAAGTAAGATCATCTTGTCACATTTTACACTGCTGTTAGTAAAAAAATAAGAAAAAAAAAAGAGGGGAAGATTATCAGGAAAGTAAATAAAGGGGAAATGTCCAGAAAATAATATTTATAATTATAATTTTTTCATATTTCACATTATATGACATAATAATAACAACAATAATAATAGTTATTAAATTAAACAATAATAGCAAATTATGTAATTTTCTTGAATTCTTTTACTAATTTCTTTTTTTTAAATTGTTGGGCCATGGCTTGTCAAAAAAATCAAATTAATTTACTCAGGTTTTAAAGGGTTAAACATGACGGTAAACCTGGACCTTACTGGAGCTTTTAGATTTCTGGGAGCTCAGTTCAAGGAGCTGTGAGTTGTTTGGTAATATGCTCACAGCAACACAGTTTTAAGTGGAGACACAGCTGGTTTGTATTATTATTTACTTGCTTGGCCAACACCCTGGATTCTCCAGTCTCCCCTCAATAGCACTACAGCAGTTCAGTGTGACTGAGGTATGTATGTGTGTGTTTGCTCGTTTGAATAGAAAAGAAAGGGAGGAGTCGCTTAAGAGGGGCTCTGCCTGTAAGAGCGGGTGAGGAATCGCATGCCGAGACGGGGGAGAGGGATTGATGGTTTTTTTTACAGAAGGGGATGAGGGAGAGACGGGTGAGGCATTTCAGAGACTCAAATAAGGCTCTCAAGTCTGGGCCTGGGCCCGGCTCCCTGTCTGGGCATATCCAGTCCTGTCAGCTAGCTTCCAGACTTTGCCCCCTTCACCCCCCTCCCCCCTTCCCTCCATCCCTGACTCTCTGGGACTCCATCTCCTCCTCGCTTTTAACTCTGCTCCCTCCCTCCCTCCCTCCCTTGCATTTTCGTCTCCCACTTTCCATGAGCCCCCAGCTTCATAAGTGACGCTTACATTATATAAGACATTCTCCATCTTATACATGCAGTAAAAGAGAGAGGGAGAAAAGTTTGGCCTGTAAGTGTTTACCTTCTCTGTGGTGTTGTGGAGATGTTGCCAGCACTAATTTAATTCATATGTACCATGGCTGTTTTTTTCTCCTATGAGGGGAGCCTTGTGTAATTTGGAAATGTTTTAAGTTTGAGGTTATATTTTGTGAAATAAAGACTTATTCTGACCTCAGATGCTTCAATGAGGTAGCCTCACTGTTTTTATTTGGTTGCTAAAAGTTTTAATAATTGACTTTGAGGGGCCATCTTGAATAACGACCAGCCCGTCTCTCTCTTCTACTGTGTCCGATTGCTTCTGAACGCCCTCGCTCCTTGGTCTCAATAAATGGTGCTGTCAGTCATGGTGAGCTCGGCTATTTTCTTAATTGATTCTAAATGTCAGTATTGATTCGGGACAGAGGAGTGTGTAAGAGCTCGAGCATCGCCCTGACCTTCAACACTAATTGAGATCCTCTCTTGGGCTCATTCTTTCCAACGTCGGCCGATACACTGTATGATTGTCCTCGGCACATTTATCAGCCCTCGCCGTTCGGAGCATTTTTCGCCAAATCAAAAGAGGAATCAGCTTCCAAATCTTTGCGGATCTTGTTTCCAACAGATCGCACACATGCCAACAAATTTAAATCAAGAGTTTCTCCATTTTGCAGCATTATGCTCAACTCTGTCTGTCGCCATCTCGCTCGCCCTCCATCTGTCCCTTTGCATCTGTCTCTCTGCTCTCTTTTTCTGTGTCTCTCTCTTGGATGGAGCCGCAAAAGATAAAAGCTGTAGGGTGGAGCCTGTCACTTAGTTGAGCTGGGAGACAGAAATACAGAGAGAAAAGGGAGAGGGAGGGAGATAAAGGGAGAAAAGACCGTCATATTGACCTTGTCTTAATGCCAGCCATGGTGGGAGGGGACGCGGGGTGGAGGGTTACTCAGAGAAAACAGGCGCTCCATGTGAGGAGGGAGAACACAGGGCTGCCGTTAAGTTGGCAAAGCCTCACAAGGAACAGACAACACCGGCTTTGTGTGTGTACATATATATGTGAGATCACTGGCGAGGGAGGCAGAAATGGAGGTATAGCGGACAGTATGGGGGGCACGCCCAAATTTAAAGAAGCAGGAGCTCCTTGTGTTTGTGTGTGTGTCTGTGTGTGTTTGCCCTTCAACACACACAAACACACATCCCGTCACTTTGTCTGCTAATTGCTCTCTGCTGTTTAGTATTTCTCCCTCTTCCTGTTTTCTTCCCCTTTCAATATGTTTTGGTTTTGGAAGCTGAGCCCCGGCCCTGTCCCTTCCCTCTGTACATAAACACACTCGTGCACACATGTAGACTCACATGCTAAGAAACATTAACCAATTGAGACACTCCCTGTCCACAACACATCTGGCTCCGTGTGCCCCCCTCCCCTCCTGGCTCTGTCCCGTGCAGCATGGCTGGTGCACAGGTGTCACCCAGCCCTCTCCGGGGACAGGGAGCGGCCGTGCAGGAATTCCTGGGCAAAGATCGAGAAAAGTTACAACACTTGGGATGTTGTGCTGGGCAATCAATCGCACTTTATTTTCTACCATAATTTTGGCTTCCCTCGATTTTCAAGACAAAATAATTGAGATATAAAACACTTGTGTGCCACATGAAGAGTCTACCAGTTTTGCCCCCGTTTTGCCTTTAATTTTGTAATCAAGCGCACCCCTTCCCAGCGGATATGTTCGGACCCTCCCCCCAAAGTCTAAACAGAACTTTCAGTGTGAGTTGAAAACCTTGCTGCCAACTTGGTGACTTTGTTGCTATATTTAGCGACTGCCAGGATAAGCAAAAATTGCATTCAGGTATATTATATTGTCATAGTCATGTAGTATAGTCGTGTACATATAATCATATACACAGTGTACAGTCATATATTGTATTTCATTCCTATGCATGCTGCGCAGGACTGCACATGCACCGGGCGAGCACCAGGGAGGACGCCACTAAAAGTCCTTCTTGACTGAGTCTTCATTAAGAATTGTGTGTTTTTGACTAAAAACTAAACAGCAGCTGAAGACCAGCGACTTATTGTGATCTGTCGAGTAAAATAATTTTTTGTCAATGCAAGGAAACGCAGTGAAAGAAGTCTAAATTCAGTGTACAGATGTTTAGGTAGCTAAAATGCATTTTGCTGTCGCCCCTGTCCACAGTCGTCAGAAACTAATATATACATGTATACAGATAGATAGATAGATAGATAGATAGATAGATAGATAGATAGAATTGTTAAATTATTGTTATTTTAATATAAATCAAATTAAAATAATTGTGATTATTTTTTTCCATGATCGAGCAGCCCTGTGTGGACGCCAAAAGGCCTCAGCAACACCACACAGCGATAAAGAAAGCAACCGCCACCACACCCAGTGCGTTGCCCCCAGCCTCCCGGAGGCTGTGTTGCATAAAGCTGTTGTTGGGATCATATTACTGTGGCTATTGAATAAGAAGACTCGCTTCCCAGGGAGTTCACTGTGTGCCGCTGGCTTATTGAGTTGCAAGCGAATGAAAATGGCTGGGGTCAGCGTGTAAAGGCGAAAGGGGTTTGTTTCTCATGCGTGTGGTGCCATAATATTCCCGTCCAGGAAATGACTGTGAGACAGGCGCACCCCTCCCAATGCTGGAGCGGTACCACAGCGCTCTGAACTGGTCTGAACTCCACAACACACAGCCAGCATGCTGTGTACCAGTGTGCACACGTATGCATAGTCTGTATGGCTACAGAGTCAGTGTGTTTACGTTTGCATACTGAATGCCTCCATAGCTCTTTTCCTGATTCTTTAAGTTGTCACTGGGAGGATAGACCACATCGGCAACTGGTGCTGAAGTACACACAGGCGTTTGCTGCTTATCGTACCACAGTTTCCATACTGTGTCACCCTTATTAATCTGCCCTCAGCTTGCTGTTACCTGTGTGGGAGAGAAAGAAAAAGAGATTTTTGGACTTCCTCCCATCCCCTCCTACCCAGTGGCTTAAAACTGGTGCTGGGTTTTCACCAGTGAGGGAATATAACAGACATCTACTGTTGAGTTCAACCGCAGCTGCTTTGTTCACTTGAAAGAAGCTCGAGCTGTTGTGGTTATTCAGTGATATTTACATACAAGTTTTGGGGCGCACACCTGTGTGCTTCGTTTGAAGCCATTCCTCTTGAGGCTTAAACCCAGCTCTGGGTTTTTAAGGAGTGGCCTTTTGTTTGTGTGTGTGTGTGCAGAAAGAACCTGGTATTTTAAAGATTTAGGCAGGTGCCAGTTCTTTGCATTCCTAACCTGACCTTGCGCTGCCTTTAGGGGAGGTCTGTCTCTACAAAGCAAGCAAACCTGGGGTGAATGTGTGCATGCATACCTGCATGCGCATCTGCACATTCGCATCACAAGGTTTAAGCTTTAAAGGGATATTTCACAGATTTTCAATCAGCTTTGAAAACAATTTGGGTAGTATATGTAGATAAACTGTGGTAAACTGCTTTCATCTAACCGTACCTCCACATTTTGTGCCACCGTGCCACCAACCGTGCAGACAAAGAGTATACAGCTGATCAAGAGTTAGCCACCCTCTCGCTTTCTCTCAAACTCTGAACTCGAAATCCGCTCAATCGCTAAAACTAGGCAGTGCTCATCAAATATAAATTAGGATTCTGTTAATGCACTGCTTATTTATCTCCTAAAATGTTTGTAGAAACCCATTTAAACACAAATTTAAATATGTACAACTGTAATAGCGAGAGATTGTGAACAGGAAGTGGCCGCCACAGCGTCACACTGCTTCCTGCACAGTAAAAACAAAAGCCAAAAAAAGTGAGATTCTGATACCCACTTGCATATTTCTCCTCTCAAATGATTTCAGAAACATGTTTCAGCTTACTATTTAATTGTAATATGAGATCGTCAGCCACCATAGTTTCACTGTCCTTTTTAAGTCTGTTAAGGCGCGATGCATTCTGGTAGTTGTAGTTTTTCTACCTCTTGAGCAAAAGCACCTTTTTTCTCTTGTCAAGTAGCAACAATTTCAATATATTTCAGAGTATTTGCATCTCTCATCTCTCTTTGCAAAAACAGCCTAGTTTTATGTGAGACTCTCTTTATATTGGTGAAATACTTCTTTAAGCCTGGCCCTTTAAAATGCTGCACCCTCCCTTTCCATCCACATAAGTGCACTGCGTTTGATAAGATCACTCCTTGCATGCATGCATCTTTACAGGGCTTTGCATGCCACTGCATATCCATTATATACTCTCCGCAGTGACACATGACATCTGCACTGCCCCAGCGAGGAAATGTGGAAAAAAGGACGTTTTTGTTTAGGAAAGTATAGACCTCCAGAGATTATGCTAAAATGCCAGATCTGACGTTACACCTCCACAGATATTACTTGAATTTCATACTGCCAGTCTAGCTGTTAGAATAATGCTAATGTCGGTGTGAGTCAGCTGGAATGACAGCATTTAGTGTGGGAGTAGCAGAGAACCATCACTTCCGAAACACAGACCCTATCCAGCAGCCCCAGCAGAGCGGACACAGCTGGTTGGTGGGCTGATGAGAGGGCAGCGAGCTGGGATGTTGTGCTGTTTGATCCATAAAATCAACTCAAAAGTTCTTTCAGTACCTCGAAGAGAACAAATGAGTCAAAATAGCCCCCCACACGCCTCCCCACATGCACAAAAAACACAATAATGTTTACCCTTAGTTTGAATATGCACAAACTGTAAAACAGAGCTGTTAACTTTTACTGCTGTGCTTTTTTCCTCTATCACCCACCACCAGCTCTGACAGCCTGTTTTTTCTCCTTCTTCACATTGGCTTCATTTCGTCTTTTCTTTTCCCTCCCCACCTCTCTTCTTCCCTCTCCTGTTGCTTTCCTACTGAGCGTGGTGCGGTGACGCCCCTGCTTTGGCTGGCGAGCCGACTTCAGACCCTGTGATTGCGCGCAGGAGTCGGAGGATTGCATCACTGCCTGTGGGGAGAGGCCACAGGAATGGACTGAAAATGGGGGGTGAAAAGAAGAGAGGGAGAGACGTAAGAGGGGTTGATGAGGGAGAGGAAGAGGAGAGAGCTATGACGGGCGATGGGGATACGGCCTGAGGAAGTGAGGAGGAAGTCGAGAGGGAATAGAGCTCAGGGAGCAAGTTTTTGTTCATATGGAAGGGCAAAAACCAGAGAGGAGGAGAGGAGGGAATGCATGCAGTTGACTGCAGGAGGTGGAGAGGCCCAGCAGAGTTAGTGGGAGGTCAAAGTAAGCCAGGGTGGGGATGTCGATCAAATCTCCTGAGTGCAAAGACAAACACATACTTCCCTCTTCTTCTTTTCTCCTCTCACGGACGGTGGGAGGCCTCCTGCTGCGTTCATTGGTTCCCCGCCGCCCTTTGCGGCGCTATGAAACTGCTATGTTGTGAAATGCCCCACGTTTTTGTAAGATTACTCACCACTCTTCAAAGCCTACAATACCGTCGTGCGAAGTGCCTTAAGCGTTAGTGTTGTGTAGGTTTACTGCCTAAACACTCAGAGTCATCGTCCCTTGGAGGATTATCTGTTTACAGCTGATTGGTGTCTCGATGCTGCGGTATAGATTAAAATGGTTTTAGCTGATGAAAAACGTATGTTGAATGGGAGGAGGTGGAAGAAAAACTAACCAGTGACTCAAAACACATGTTGCTGCACGTGGCCCCTCAATCACATACTGTTCATGTCATATAGCAGCTACTAGGGAGTCTAATAAATTGACTGTGGCTTGGGGGAAGTTTCCTAGCCTCGTTCCAATGTGCAGCAGCTACTCTTTTCTCCCTTACCTGCCTCTTCTCTTTTCATTTGTTCTGTCAAACTAGTTTAGTTGATTGCTTTTGTTGCAGAGCAGTCTTTTCAATGATATTTACATCCCCCCCCCCCCTTTGTAAATGATGAAAAACAAATCCTCAAGAGCTTTTCAAGTGTTAAATGTTGATTCCAGTTTAAAGATGAGGTCAAATTTTCCTTCAAAAGGCAAAGCATCACTATATCCCTACCTTATAATTAAATATCAGAAAAGAGTTCATTGGATAATACATAAAGCTGGCTATCATGACTCTACTCATATTTTTATTAGAATCCTATACATTAAAATTTGTAGACATTATGTATTTAAAAACATGGAAAATACTTTTTCAAGTTGTAAACAAAAGCCATCCTGTCTCAAAGGCTGTCCTTGTCATTTTTTTTCTATTTAGAGAAGGATATAATAATTTAAGAGGGTTGTATCTTTTCAAAACATGTAAATTGAGAGTGAATCTAAAATAATGATGTATTTCAGTTTTTGGAGTCACATTATGGAATGTACTCAGTGCTGAGTGAAATTGTGTCGATCTCTGTCGAGTTTTTTAAAAAAGCCTTCAAACGTAAAATTATTACAGATTATAATATAAAATTATCGTAGTGTAAAATAATTCAGGATCGGTTATAGTGTAAAATATTTGAGGAGTATACATATTTTTTTAAAATAATTAAATCATTTATTTTCTTTCTTTGGTATTGCTATTATTCTGGGTTATTCTTTGGTTGATATTGGATAGGCAAAAATAAGCCTTGGGTTTCAGCCTATTCCTTTTTCAGTCACTGACTGAGACAATTTTTTCCATCCCCGCCAACCCTCCATCAAGAGTCGAGTCAGGTCACTGTGTCGTGCGATAATCCCGGGTTGAGCAGGTCATGCGGCTTACTGACACAATGTGAAATCTCAGTCAGATGGCTGTTTATAGATCATTCATGGCCTAATCTCACTACACGGTGGACTAAGTGGGATTGCTGTTCCGTTGTCAGGTCTGTCTGGATGCTATTAAGATGCAGAGTCTGGTGGAGTGTTTCCTCTCAAATTAAAATTATGTACTGCTCACAATCTCTGTCTGCTGCTTAATTCAGCCTGCACTGCCATGAATATCAAATCTCAGACCAAAATCCACGGTGCTGTAACTAGTGTATTCTTTACAATGTTTTCTACAGAAATGTCTATATCCTGAAGGTTCAAATTGTGAGTTTTTAATAGTCAGCATACATGTCGGTCTATAGTGTAACACCTCAAATGTCAGAATTGTAAAAAGTTCTCACTAAATTTTCACAGAGCCCAAGGTGACAACTTCATGTCTTGTTTTGTCCAAAAAACCAGCCCAACTGCCAGAAAAAATGTTGGGATTGTACATTTAGCATTTTAGCAGATAGGCTCAAACTACATTTCTGAACAACACTGTGGTGAACATTTTGTTAAATGTTAGGCACAAAAACACTTTGTTATGGTTAAGAAAAAAAAATGTTTAGACTTGAAACGCTTAAGTTTGGTGGCACAAAAGCCGCCATCAAAGCAGGGATGGGTCGATGAAAAATACCCAGGTTCAGTGGCTCAAATGCTGCTAGAAAAAGCTGCAATGTGTAGGTAGAAAACATCCAGGTTTGATGCTTCAAATGCTGCTGGGAAACGCAGCGATGTGTTGCTAAAAAACACACAGGTTTTGAAACTAAAACGCCACAATGTGTTGGTAAAAAACACAGTTTGGGCGGCCTAAACACCACTGGGAAATGCCCTGATGTGTCGGTAAAAAAACATGCAGTGATGCGTCATTAAAAAACAGCCAGAAACACTGGCTCAAACTCCAATCGGAAAAACACTGCCATGTGTCGGTAAAATACACAATGCTGCTGGGAAATGCTGCGATGTATTGGTGAGAAACACTCAGGTGTGGTTGCTCAAAAGCTGTTGGGAAACACTAACATGTTTTGGTAAAAAACACAAAGGTTTGGTGCCACGAACACCAGTGGAAACATTGCAAACAGTCGCCAGAAGCAACCAGTGTTACTGGTCTCAAACAGTGGCCTGCAGAAGTCTGCAGTTTGGCAGGTGTAAGGCCTGGGTGACATGCCATCCGCCGTCCACCTCCTGACGACAAAAGTCAGCTTGTATATTAAGTCACCTGAGACATGCTGATATGATCCGTATGATACATATTCTTTGGTGAAATGCACAAATGTTTTCCATGTTTCAGGGTCCAAAGGCCAAAGAGAAACTAGAACCATCAAATGTTTTTGACTAAAACACAACTCAAAAAAATCAATATTAACAACATTAACAATAAATCAATACACAATACAACAATAAATATCAATATTGTTGTTGATTAATTTTGTGTTGATTGAATAATCAATAAACCCACATTGTTTAAGCTCTACAGCGTCACATTTCTTTACTTTGATATTGAACGGGGCTCTTATTTGCAGCAACTTGTAGTATGGATGCACAGAACACACAGAGTCCCATTTATTAAAGTGTGTACTTGATACTTATGTTAGATAATACATAACTAACGTGACTGCTAATATCAGACTGTTCATACCTAAGTTTGCATCCTAACAGAAACGTCAATGTTCAACCAAAGAGAGACATCGCTTTAAGTGCGCGTGCTCTTTCTTTCGTGTGTAGCAGTCCCCTTTGACAACAAACCGCAAGTGCGGCCCGCCCTCCTCGCTCCCTGCCTCCCTCCCTCCTGGCACCTTCCCTCCCTGCCTGCCCTCTGCCTGGAATTCCTCAGTGTCTGAACGCTCTGGCTGGAGGCCATCGGTAGCTCGCTGAGAAGCTTCCTGTTGCACTCTCTCCCTCCTTTAGTCCGTCTATCCCTCCCATCTTTCTTTCCTTCCTTCCCTCACTCACTACTTTTTCCCAGTCTCATGTGCTGTCTCAGATTACTCTGCTCTTCTTTATTACTTGATTTTGCTCTCAGTAAATGTTATATATATATTCCTATTGTCTATTTAAAATCCTGTGCTTATTGCTCTCTGGGTTGAAGCATGTCAACACACAGCCGTTGTGACTCCAGTGCTCAAACTTGTCTTTCTCCTAAATAGCTCTTCCCCAGTGGCTCCATGCATGCTGCTATTACATAATTCTGTGTACGATCCTGTGTGCTTTTTTGGGCAAGTGGAAGGGCGAGAAGTTTAGCTTGACAGTAAGAAAAACTCAGTGGGTAAAACTTGAATATATCAGTTTTGCATTAAGTAGGAATGGTGTAAATAGAGGAAATAACCTGGAAATTAATGCACCATTAAAGCCAGGTGTTAGAGTAGAATGAGATGACAAAAACAAACTGAAAGAGGAAGCAGAGCGATGAACGTGAGAGAAAAACAAAAGCAGAGGATAGAGGGATATAAAGAGAGAAGGAGAAGAAGGGAGAGAGAGGCCCAGAGGAGGAGGAGGAGTGGAAACTGAGGTTTCCTGTCTGAGGAAGACAGATGTAAGAAAAAAATCTCTCAGCTGTGTGTGTTTGTGTATTGAGTGATCCATCAGGGGTAGGGGGATGGAGGGTGTATGCGGGGGCTGTGGCTCGGGTGTGTATGTGTCAGCGGAGGTGGGGTCACTTGTGGCGATTACCTCAGCGAAACGTCAGCAGTGACAGAAGTTGGAGTGAAGAGTGACCGCTTTCTGGCCAGTTTTCTTGAGTCTCCAAACATTAACAATATTAAACTGTCTCACCAATTGTCTTCCTCATTGTTTGTGGCAATGTGTGAAACCTCTGACTTATCTCATGTGGCTTTTTTATATAGAAGTCCATGGATAAATGAAGAAAAATTGCAAAAGGGAATCGCTTTACTTTGAAATGTGCGAAATGCTTTGATCACTTAAATCCTATTATTCACACCATATTGTGTGTGTAAACCTACTTGAAATGTGCCAAGTTGTTTATTCCTCCTTTCCCCTATTTAAAAATGTGAAACCCAAATGTCAGGGGGTCAGAGTTCACACCATACCCTTACCTCCATCAGTCACCTTTGACCCTTTCCTCCCCACCTGGGGGATGGAAAAACCAGCAGGTCTAGACATGACCCATCCTGCGACTGCTAAAACCCAGAATTACAAGCACAATGGAAACATAAACTACACAGCGGGCTATTAATTAAATGTGGTCGCTTCAATGGTGCACTGGAGATTTTACGTGACAGAAGGTGTTGCTTAAGGGTTTTTAAAAATGTATTTGGTCATGTTTTCGAAAATTGATGCAACAACCTGAAATCAAGTTCCTTGCCCTGAAATTGAGAAGAACTAACGATTTAACGGAATACAAGTGCAAGTTTACTAATCCTAAATTATCAACCCAGACCAGTTGCCACAAGAAAATCAAGAATATGTTACATTCATATGTTTCTAAAGTAGAGGTGGGTGGGGTGTTTTTTAGGGATCTGTTGCTGTTTTTTCCACTGGCGATAGTCCCACAAAGTGGTTGGTATTTAGAGAGACATTGCTGCTTATCCAGTGGGGCCTGTGCCCCCCAAAAATCCAGGTAATTTACGCCAAAGCATGACCTTTTCCTTACCAAGTCGATTTGTGTCTAAACCTAACCACAAGTAAACCACAGCGTCACTGAATTTTTAAAAACTTACAGATGTACTGTATCCACAATATGCAGGAATGCACAATGCCAACATTTTTTTCAGGTGATTTGGTTGGGGAAAACCTTTTGATACTAAAGCTTGACTGAGAATGTTATTTGCTATGCTCATTGATATTTAAGCAAATTTTATGGAATTATTATTATGTGTGATATTGATTTTTGTTGACATAATATATAAAGCTAATATGGCCTATGACAGCAATTATCTTTTATAAGATCCTGCACATGAAAGTCGCCTCTGACGTCAAATTCAAACAGGGGGATGGCTGAGCCAAAATGCCTCATAATACTAACAGAGCTAACAGTGCTAACAACAACAGAGTTAACAGTTAAACATGGGAGTGATCACTAATGTAATGCCATATGAGGACAGTGCACAGCAACTACAATTAGCTAACCAGTGGGATATACACAAGGATTCACATGAACCAACATGCACGCGCGTCCAACCTGGCTACCAAAACAAAGAACAGAGAAGCTCTGATTACAACACACACAGAGGCAGTGTGACTTCACCTCTGCTCATACTGGAATATATATACCATTGTTATTTAAAGCACCAGAGTGCACTCTGGACAGAGATAGCGCAGTAGAGCAACAGCCACAGTGAAAGTGAAACTCACAAACACCTGCTCCTCTCTCCAATCAATCTGATCAACTATAAACGGATCAGTAAATCAATTATCCTCCTGGCAAGTGACAAACTGTTGAGGAAAACTGATGGAGCGCTCTACCTGTGTCAAGTTCACAGACCCGCAAAAACCTCAGAATTTAGAGAGGGGACACAGAATGATACAAAGGGACACACAGGCATTTGCTTTTACCCTGGGGGTCGGGGCTCTATTACTCGCTTGCGTCCCACCCTAAATGAAAACCACAAGGTCACGCCAGGTAACACGTGATGGTCTGTTGAGACTTCAAACAAAGGTTCATCAGTTGTACACTATGTTGTTCTGAGCCTTTAGTTACACATGTGGATGAATACTTACTCTCTATATGTGAGCACTTAGTGTATTTCTAACTTTCTCTCCTGGTGCTCTAGTGAAGGCTTGTTTTCTGAGATGTGTTGGCATAAGTAAATAAAATGGTGACCCTTGTAAAAGTATTGGGATTATTTTGTATTTAAGGAGTGCTGTTGGTCTTACTACTCTAATAGTTTGCTGATGACTGGGTATCAGTGCTCACTTTTTGAAGATATCCACAACATATCGAGTTGTATCTCAACAAGATTTGCAGGAATTCCTATTTTCTGCAATTACATTTTATTGCAGCATGAGTCAGTGCTTTAAGACAACATGCTGAAGCCCTTCACACCAACCATCACATCACACCAGTGATATTGAGAGACGCTCCCACCACACTCTTTCTCTCTCTGCGTTCTGTGTGTGCTTGTGTGTGAAAATGAAAAAGAGAGAGCAGGGAGCCCCAGGGAGAGATGGCTTACCTCCTGCAGACCACCTCCCAGGGTCACAGCAGGAGGCAGATTAAGTTACAGCCAACCTCAGAGGGGGCCACACAAAGTGCGCACGCACACACACTCTCTCGCCCTCTGAAACCCTCACAGAAAAGAAAGCATTACACAATATGATTTAATATGCTGTAACACAGGGATGCTCATCTTGCTTTGCTTAGGAGCCATTTTTGCAAAATGATAGGAGGTCAGGGGCCAGTTGCATCAGCTACAGGTTTCAAGGATTTTAGGACGATTCCAGTGTTTTAGGACATTTATTAAAATTGAGGATGTTTCTAAGATTTTAGGATGTTTCTAGCATTTAAGGGCATTTCTAGGATTTTAGAGGGTTTTTAGGAATAAGGACATTTCTCGGATTGTGGGACAATTTTAGGATTTTAGGCCATTTTTAGGATTTAAGGACATTTCTAAGATTTTTTGAGATTTCTACCATTTTATGATATTTTTAGGATTTTAGAATGTTTTTAGGATTTTTGGACATTTCTAGGATTTTAGGAAATTAGAGGCCTAGCCAGGACTTCTGTTGTGGAGTGTGCGGGATCCTCCACTGGCCCTTTTTTTTTTTTTTTTTTTTGATAAACGGGCTCTGTTTTGGTGCTATTTTATGCACTCTGGTACCTTATGTAAACTAAAAGTACATAAACAATTCCAAGTGTGAATCACTTTATGTTTATTGTGAATCAGAACATAGTTGGGGGGGCCACCTGGCATCCTATCGGGGGCCAGATTTAAGTTAAGTATTATTGCTGTAACATAATCATCTTACGCTGCACAGCTTTGATATTCCCTGATGCTTTACGTTGGCCCGGCACCATCAGATTGAACCGATACACGATCCTCCTCAGATCAGATCAGGCTAAAGATCAATCGGTCTGAGCAGGGCGAAAGGTCGGCTCTGATCCGTGTGAGCCTCAGAGCATGGAGGTGTTGAAACACATAGTCCTCCTGTGACCTGATGCTCCCCCCCGTGCTACCTCACCCCTTGGCCGACTCCCACACCCCCATGTTCACCCCTGAATACACACGGACCTCACCAAAGTTCAGTTTTCTAATGCAGCAGGGTGGATGTGGGACTCGGGTGGGAAGGGGAATAGGTGACAGGGGGCTGCTAAAGAGGACACACACAAACCTCTCTTTCAGGACTCCTCCACTTCCTCCTCACCCTCATGTATCCTCGCTGTGGCCCCTTCGGTCATCCCTCCTCTCCTCTCTCTCCCTGCTGTAGCCTGTGTTTACTCTGCTAGAGAGAGAGAGCCCAGAGAAGGGACAATGCCGCCTTTCAGGGAGACTGTCGACCCCACGGCGGAGCAAGGAAGTCTGCATGGGGGCCAGCCAACACCCCTTCCACAAACTTCACAGCCATCCGCCACCAAGCTTTATGCACACACACACGCATATCACGCCAACACCATACTCCTTCCCTCACTGCATCATTATTTCACTTGGTCACCCTTTTTCTCTTTGTCTCACATTTCCCACAAACCCCTGTCTCAGTGACTGTGGCTGTTTGGAGGATGTATCCGAGATCCCGTAACCTCAGTCCAAGATCCACATGCTGTGAGTCAATTCCCAGCCAGTCTCTACTATTTCTCTACTAAGAAATAATCATGAGGGTGGGCTGTGGTGAAATCCAGCAGTGTGGACTGATTCCCCAGAAGCTGCACTGGCCCTACTCCATTGGGAGCACGTTAGTGCGGTATGGACTCCCTAGGGCTGAGGCGGGTATTGTAGATATCTTATGACCTGCTGAGTTTCTCGGAAGTACAAAAGAGTTTGTTTGTCATGTCTAGTTCTTCGCAAATGTTCTTTGAGAGCATGCACACACACACAGAGGTGCAAACCCATGAAGGTCCATAAATATTAAAACACTTCTGCAGTTCACCAAACTGTCATCACCAGACGTTTTCAGCTACCTTGCTTTCGTCCTTGTGGTGTCTGAGTTTCTGTTGTGACTAATACATCACCATAGATACCAATGCCTTTAAAACAAGGTCATCAACACGCCTGTCTCAGAAAATCGTATTTACAAAATAGGACTTTTATAGGGCTGCTACTTGAAAGTTGAAGACTCAAATCATCAGATTCAACTGACCCTCATTCAACTGAGATTGCTTCAAGTCGAGCAGCATACTTACAGGGACGTTTTGGTCCCCATATTTATTATCATATAAATTGAAGAATGTGGGGAAAATCCTCACATTGCAGTAGCAGGAACCAGTGATTTTTGGTCAATTTTACTTGAAAGAGTTCCCTGATTAAATTAATTACAAAACTTTTGCTGAAAAAATTTCTCTCAGTGGACTAGTGGATTAATCGACTAATCTTCTCAGTTTTAATATGTTGATGTGAGCAGGTCATTGGAATGATAACATAAACTTGTTAAGTAAAATACTAGAACTAAATATTTCCACACATAAGACACGCATACTTGGAATTAATAGGAAAAAATGTAATGTTAAAATAGATAACTTGCGAAAATGGATACGCTGTTACAGCTTACTGCTAATTTAATGTGCATTTCCCCCTTCTATAACAAGCTGATACCATCAGTGCTCTTCATTATGGAAGAAAGGACACTTTTTTAAAATAAATTGCCTATATAGTCCATTATGGACATTTAGTAATGGTTTGCACGTGGAGCGACTGCCTGAGAGAGGCTTTTGTGTGTCGAGACCCCTGTAGTGTCTCTCTGCCGGTCTCACAGTGAGCGCTCTAGTATCACATGATTTGCAGTGCCAAAGTGATTTATATTCCACAGTTGTATGGATCCATATCTTTCAGTTCCATATCTGTTTCTCATCGTGTTTTATAGCGTGGATTATGGTGCTGATGGGAGGCCAGTTTTCTGTTTGTCCCTGCAGCTGATAGGAGTAGGATTTATAAAAAGGTTAAGCTGATTCTCAGTCTGCGCCTCAGGGTGAGGGCTTTTACTCGATTAAAGTGGATGACAGGCGATTTTATGCTACTTTAGCCAAACAATAAAGCCAAAAGTCTTGGCAGGCTGTGTGGTTGGAGTTACAGTAAGTTACTCATACCCGCCCAATCCAGAGAGAGAGAAGCAGAGATGTGGTATTAACCGCAGCTCGTTGTAGATGAGGATCATATCCGCTCTGACAGATCTAAAGATGTTTATTTTCACAGCTAATGGCAATGTTTGCCACATAACAAACACTCTGTGGTCGAAATGATCATTAGAGCAACTAACAGTAATACTTCTTTATTATTACACAATTGTCCTGGGTTTAACTGATATAAATGGAAATAATCCATTTAGCATGAGTCAGGGTATTACGGATACATTTACCAAAGTCAAGAATGACGTAGACACTGGCCCTCATTTACCCAAAAATAGAAATTTCTTCCTAAAACCCCATTTACGAAGTTTTCACAAAGATTCTCACATTCACCAGAAGTTTGTAATGTGGGATCGGTTCTTAGGTGAGAACACAAATCTACACAAACTCATAAGCACACCTTTTTACACCAAGTGTTTATTTTTCGCCCAAAATTGAGGCAAGTTGAGAGGGTGGGTTCAATTTTCTGTTGCAGAGAGAAAATGTGGCGTAACCTGCAGGACTCATACATCTGTAACAAGCGAGAGGAGCAGGGCAAACATGGACAAGTGGCCAGTAAGAAAAAGAAGTGAAAATACATGGAAGCAATGTCTTTCTTGAAAGCATCAGCCTATCCAGAGATGCACAACAGTGCATTGGAGAGAAGCAAATGAGCAAATATGTCTATCCATTTGATCTTCTATTGCAAAATTTCACAACAAAAAGAACAATAAAGCACATTGGACTTAGTGTGCAAGGTTTTTTTACACATAACAGTCAGATGATGGATTTTTAAAAAACCCATACGAATAATATAGACTTGGTGTGCAAAGTCCTTTATGCACATTTGAGCTCTGGCATGTCTATGCAACATAAATATTTATGATATTGATAATTTCTGTTATAGTCTTTTATAATAAATATTCACTACACTAACACTTCACACCAATTATGTGAACTGGGAACCATGCAATCCAATAATTAGTGTTGGACCATGTTATTTATAGGCCCAAAGGAGGCCTGTTTCTGTACCCTAGGTCTACTTGCACAATGGCATATTTACTGCTGCTGCAAGAGATTGCGGAACGCATCTACCAGGATCATGCCAATCTATCTGCAGAGGGTGACGAGGGCAAGCCATTCCCCATCCACTGCTGGTCAGCGTCTCTATTTTGTGTTTGGCAGTATTTTTTGGCCTTAGGTTAGAGATTTTTTTTTTCACTTAATTAGTTGTGCACCTGTCTTACACCAGAATTACACCAATGAATAATGTAGAAAATGCATAACATTGCATAAACATTTACCAGAATGCAGGAAATGAAGTTTTGATTCTCAAAATTTAATGCGGAGCACCCCCAAACCTCATGTTTCATATGTGCAGCCCCCCTGTTGAAACAAAACCTACCCTATTGAGAATATACATAAGAAAAAATGGAGGAAGATAGTGGTAAATGAGGCCCATTGCTAGAGGAAAGAAAGGACACATACTTCCCAGAATGCTAAATGTCAAAATTATTTAAAGGATGGGCTAACATTTGGACCCATGTGTACGATAAAAGAGTTACTGCTTCAACCTGTCCTCCTCTCCCTGCTTATAGCAGAGAAACTCAAATGTTATTTGGAACCTGAAGTCAAGATCAAGATGGGCTGATGGGTCATGTGATTGCAAGTGTGGTCCATAATCAGATAAAAACCCAAGGGATTTCTTTCCTTACATATTTCTCAATGTGCATGTGAGGAGCATAAGTGTGTGTGCATCAACACAGAAAGATCTCACTGATAACACCATAATGCTGCTCTGTGTACATGTTCATACAGTATGTTCTTCTGTTTGCATCAGTACGTGTGTGTATCATCGTCCTCTTATCTATGGCTGATTGAGTCTTTACACCCCCCTCCGGCTGTGTGTACGAGTGTGTGTGTGTGAGTGAGATGGTGGCCATCCCTCGTTGGGCTGGTGAACCTGATGACCTCACTGCTGCTCCGTGCCTCCCAGACACAAGGGCTTCTCATGTGGCCCCTGGCCAGTCGCTCTCAAAGCCCACCATTCACTACTAACCATGGCTTCTCTGACTGTGTGTCGGCATGTGTGTGTATGAGGGAGGGGGAGGAAGAAGGGGGTGAATTTGTTGAAATTACAGTTTGATTAATTACTTGTGCGTGTGTGTGTTTCTGTACTCTAAGTATGACTCTGTGTGTGTGTGTGTGTGTGTGTGTGTGTGTTTGTTTGTGTGTGTTTCTACTCTCAACATGCACACTGGGAGCTGTTTTACATGAACTCGAGCAGAAATATAGGACACCCTGCAAGTGTGTGTGCGTGTGTAGACGGAAAACGCTTTGAGGAGATGTGTGCGTGTGTGTGTGTGTGAGCCCGGTGAGAGGGAGCAGTGAACCCTAACACATTGTGTTGAATGGAGAGCTTGGCTTTAAACCAAGCAGTATTGTACTAGCACCGCCTATATGTGTGAGTCAGTACATGCTGGGTGAAGATGACTAGAGTCAGCATTTGTTTACACTTCAGATGCAAGGATCTGACTTGTTGACATGTTAACCTTAGCATTAACCTTTTATGATTGTTTTGGAGGCTTTAAATATGATTTTAAGGCACCGATACAGGGGAATGGACTAGAGTCACATGACTTCAACTTGGAAATGACTTGGAGTTGCCACTTAATTCCCCAGATCCACTTTATTTGGACCAATCCTACAGCATCCAATTAAATTTCAGCAGAGAACTATTAAGAACTAATGTTATGCTCCTGAGTGCCAGTTGGATTTTTTTTAAAGAGTTTTATTCATGTACAAAAACTATGTGATGGTCAACAAAAACAAAATTGCAGTGTGCAAAACGTGTGGTTCGAAAAGCAGGCCCACAGATGCAGACACAACAACTTTCAAAAAATAATCACAAATTTGAGAAAGTTTTCATGATTTTTGTAAATGTAATATATCATTACTCTGCTGTTTAAATTGTCTTACATTTGGCAGAGAGGGCATTATAACTTGTGGAAGACTCAAAACTCAAAGCTTTGGACTTGATTGGGGAGTTTTCCGTCTCAACTTGGGACTTGACTCAGGACTTAAGTGCAGACTTGCGACTTACTTGTGACTTACAAAACAATAACTTGGTCCCACCTTTGATGGTATGTAACTTTTTCACATGTATTAATCGTTTTCTGTTGCCAATGGGTGAACAGACTGTATTGTGACTTAAAAGATGAGACCTTCCCCCACTTTCTCTGTCTATAGCAGCCTGTAGACTGACCGCTATGTAAGGGACTGGGGCCAATTTTCCTGGAAAATCCAAAGAATGTGATCAACCTTAACCAAGAAATCCCCTTCTGGCAAAAGGCCCCCAAGGAAACCTTTCCCTAATAGTGTTCACACTGCCTGCGTGTGCAGCGTGGAACCTCTTGGGGTTGTTTTGGCGCCCATGTTAACAGGTTAGAGCAGCCACACTCTCTGCGTGCTCAGGCACAGAAAATCTAGAGAATTGAATTTTTTTACTGTTTGACGGATGTGTTTTTCAGCAGAGGTAGATGAAAATGGTCTTGTGGTATCATATCTACATCATAAAACCTTTCACTTCACAGTTTAGATGTCTTCATCTGTCACAGACATGAAAAAAAAAATTTAATTCAAACTTTCCTTTTTCTGTTTTAAGCTAAAAGCACCCTGACAACAACGGCAGATCCAAGCAGCGCAGCTAAATTTCAGCTCGCTGAGCAGCCAACACGCAAATAGTTACCTAAGTTAAGGTCGAACCTGCTGTCGATTTTTAATGTAACATCAGCTGATAAAGTAATGTGCAAAATGCAAGCTAGTTAGTATCATGGAGCTAATGGTAACGAGGAAATATAGGAACATTTTGGATTGTAAACTCCTAAATATAATCAAAATGTATGTTCCAGCCTCTAAAAACATGATGGTAGTCAGTTTTGAGTTTGTCAGTGTTTTGGCTGACACTCAGGTGCTCACTCACGGCTGCAAGACTGATGCTGGGTTAATCTGGTGCCAGAGGGAGACTGCAACAAGAACAACTAGAACTCAAAATGACAGCTAGATGAAGTGGCCTGCCCACAACCCTGAGGCAGGGTCCAGAGGTCAGTGTGTTTAGAGGAGGGAGGAGGTGGACAGAGTAGGTGCAGCTGGACTTGAAGGCCCGGAGGGCTGCTGGTGGGTCGCAAAGGTCCATGGGGTCTGAGGGTGCGCACTGTGGGGCTAAGTTGGGGGTGATGTGACAGGGTGCAAGGGCCAGGGACAGGCCGAGGGGCGGGGTTAAGCAGGGCTGGCAGTGAGGGTGACCATCTGGATTGGATTGTAGAAATTCCTCAGGAAGAGTGTGTGAGTAAAGGTCAGCGTGGAAGAAGAGGAGGGGGTCACTCAGGTCTCCACATGTGTGTGTGTGTGTGTTTATTTTTCTTCGGCTTACTCAGTGTTTCAGTTTACGATTGTGGTTGGTTTACCATTGTTGGAGAATATTTCTTACCCAGTGGGATTGTGGAATGTAAGATACTTTCAACAACATTCACATGGGAAATGTTGCAGGTGTCCTGCAGGCTGTCACTGTTTCACATAGGCATGCAGCATTTCATGGTATTTTTGGTTGTATGAAAACCAAACTATCCTTCGTTGGCCCCATTCGTCCTAACTCGGCCTAACTCTGCCCTTCTGTGACTGTTTGTGCAGGTGGGAGGTCGGCGGGTTGCGGTCATGCTGTCCCTGGACGAGCCCCTGGACCTGAAGCTCCCTCGGCGGACCAATGGGCGGGACAGAGGGGCGCGCTCTCCTCCCCTCTCTCCTCTGCACCCCAAGCGAGCTCGCCAGCTCCGCATGGCGGATGATGGCACCGCAGTCATAGAGCCTGCCTCGCCAGCATCTCCACACACAGGTAGGTCAAAAGGAAACAGCCACCGCGTGCACCTTTGTGAGGCTGCATGTAGGTACAGTGGTGGTTTGAGCTAAATGCTTACACCAGCATGCTAACATGCTGATGTTTAGAAGCACATTCTGTATCACCATAGAAGTGTAGCATGTTATCATGCTAACAGTTGCAAACTAAACACAAAGTATAGCTGAGGCTGATGGGAATGACATTAGTTTTGCAAGTATTTGCAAGTCCCCAGGATCTGCGCCAGACTTTGAAACTAATTTTATATAGTCGCCATATGTGGAATTAAGACCTTGGAGTCTGTCACATGATGCCATTGGGCCCAAAAATACATAAATATCCTCCAGGTGAGAGGTCATCTTAAGAGGTGTGTGTGTTTGTGTGTGTTTGCTCAGGTGTGCAGGTGGTGCCTCATGATCGAACAGACACCCCCACCCCCCCTGCGGTGGACTTGAGCATGTCTCCCTCCTCCCGCCACACTCCCAGCTCTCCAGAAATGACCAACGGCAACTACATCCCCTCAGGGGTGAGTATGACTTAAACACGCACAAACCTACAGCAAGTACATCTCCTCCACTTTACGAGCCCTCTCAACCTCTATTGTCTCTCTCTCGTCGGTCACCTCTGAGTTGTTGAAAGAATAAACACTGTCTTTCAGTGCTTTGGTGAGTGGCCAACATTTTTCCTGTCCGTAGCGCAGAGTGACTCAGCCTGCTGGGGTCAGCAAGTCAGGAACAACATCGGGTTGTGTCACACTCTCCATAAGGGAATAAGGCTATGCAAGGGGTGGGAGGCTTGTGAGAGAGAGGGGGGTAGCTCTTATCAAACACCTCTTATGTCCCCAACAAGTGCCTCTGTCTGTGCAACTTGCACTCAGTGGCCCCATTGGCATGACGTGTGTGTGCGCCTGTATGTGTGTGTGTGTACATATAATCAAATTTAAGACAAGGTACAGCCATGCAGACCTCACGCCGCTTAATTCAATTCTCTCCCAATTGAATTGAGACGCGCTGGCTGGGACCATTCAGCTGTCCTTCATACTCTCGTCCCAGATAGCCCCCCCGACCCCACCATTACACCCATGATATACTCGACTTATCCCCGCTGGATGCAGATAAGATGCTTTCTGTCCCCCCTTGCTCTCTCTAACACACTTCTTACAGAGGAACAGCTGCACATGCTCATACTCACATGTTCTCTCCCCGACAGCATCTCATAAAGCGGCTCACATAGTTTTGCATGCAGAGGCAGAGCTCAGCGCAGGGAATTGGTCTCATTTTATGAAATTTGTCACATACACATTTTTTACATAGCTGAAGATGAGTTGCGACGAGACAGCCACAAGATTGTGATCCATTTGCACCCTTATTCTCTCTGTGCTTCCCTATGCTCGGACTCGTGCCACTTATTCCAAACACCACTTTTCATTAGGACTCTGTTTTCAGCTTGAGCTAAGTTACTGTGTGTGTGTGTGTGTGTGTGTGTGTGTGTGTGTGTGTTTGAGAGAGAGAGAAAGAGCCGGTGCATTAGCACTCTGAGCCCCAGTTGAGGTTCAGTGAATCTTGCAGCTCTCATGCCGAGCTCAGGGATGTAGGGAGGTTTTGTAGCACACAGCGGGTGACTACAAGAGAAAAAGTGGAGTGGATTTTTGAAGGAGATGAAGAGCAGCAGCGCTGTACTCCATTGACAGAAAGAGAGACTTTTGTCTCTATCAAGTATTTTCTCAGTAAGGGCCATCAGAACCTGTTTATGTCATCCAGCTGATGGTCTGTTCTCAAGTATGCTACAGTAGATTGACAGTGCTGTCAGAGAGAGCAGGATCAGAGCTCGTACTGCCGGCTGCACAGTCAGGATTGTATTGCATAAATGAATGCAGTGAATGAATGCAATGAAATGCCCTCAAACAACCATTAGGATATCATACCATATTGTTTAGTTTAGTTTAGTTTAGTTATCAAGGGGAAAGTGTGCAATGACTTGACTGATCAAGTTACCTGAATGACCAATATGCACTGTGCAAATCAAAAGCAGGCATGAAACACACATCAACCAAAATTAAAGTGCCTGATGCAAATATCTTGCAGTATAAAAGATAACTACAAATTGCACAAAAATAAATACAGTATTTACAGTTACCAGTGCGAATTCCTTATACTATAAGAACAGCGGGTGCACATTGCACAATACAAATTACAACATGAAATAACAATAAATGCATTTTAAATTTATGAAGTGCAGATGCCTGCCTACACAATTAAAACTGTTAGTACACACTGCACAATACGAAGTGCAATACAAGATACACAATCAACCACCCACCACTCATAAGATCTGTTATTGAGAAATACAGAAAGTAAGATCAATTTCACCAGCTGTGCCACATCGGTGAGGTTTTCCAATGGTGACATAGCAGCTGTCATTACACACAGCTGTATTTGTAGCATCCGTACCACTTATTCATCACATTTCTGCAAACAGCCATTGCATAAGTTCTCACTCATCATTATTATTAAACGTCAGAAGGATGATCAAAGATTCATAGTGGGATAGTGCTTGGGTGGAAACTGACTTTACAAAATGCTTCACCGGATAAACTTATGATGATCGTTTACAGGGAGTTGAATGTAAATTAAAATAGTAAAACATTTAAAATAAACTTTATAAATGCACCTTTGATTTACATTTTACAGAATGATGTGTAGGCTGGAAAAATAGCCTAATAGCACAATCTACGAAAGTGGCAAGCAACCCGTAAACAATGTTATCTGTCCTTCAACTTATATTTAATCTTGTCCTTACTATATGACTCGCATCTATCTCAAACCGTGTGCACACCTGCTCTGAAGAATGCGTGAGGCGCTCTTTTTCTCAGGGCACATACTTCATTTCTAAAACTCAGTTTATGTGTGAAAAAAGAAGTACACGTGGTTTTTGTACATATTGTTTATGCATCTCGCCCCTGGTCCGTTTATTTTGGAGAGGCAGAGACTTCTGCAGATGATTCTGCTCCTGGTAAAAACCTTCTAGACAATGACCACTGAAGGAATCCTAACCGGGAGTTCACGCTTGTCACACGGCAGAAGTTTCAGCTGGTTGCAATCTGCAAGCCTCACCACTAGATGCCACAAGATCCATCACACTGTTCCTTTAAACATCAACTAAAACTAAGTTGCTCAGTGATTTATTGATTTTTAACCCTGCTGCCCCCCCCTTTTCTGTTTGTTTACCAGAATTCTCACATTTCACAGGCCTTTCAGTTTTTTGTGCCAATCGGAGCTGGGACGGGACTTCACCTGCCATCCTCCATGTTTATTGGCCAGACGAGTGACAAGAGAGCCTCTCCTGACCTCTCAGCAGATGAACAACTTGCCTGCCGCTGGAAGAAGGTAAGACCCAGAAAGCAATAGAAAAACCCTTTTTTGTGAGCCTGTTGTAGCCAAACTAGACTCAGCTCACAGTATCTTTATCATCACTATTCATTTGAATTGCTGAATTTTTTTTTTGTTCCTTTTAGTGTCATCTTCTTTTTGACTCCCTGCAAGACCTGGTGGACCATGTCAACGACTTCCATGTCAAACCAGAGAAGGATTCTGGGTACTGCTGCCACTGGGAGGGCTGTGCTCGCAAAGGGAGGGGTTTCAATGCTCGGTGAGAAAATCACACACTTGGCTGATTTAGTAAAGGTCTAGTGTGTAGGATTTAGGTGCATGTTTTTACCGAAATTGTATATCATATGCATAGCTATGTTTTCATTAGTTCATAATCACCTGAAAATAAGAAGCTGTGAGCTGTTTATATCTACATACGGAGCGTGTCCTTGTCCACAGAGTCCAATATTTTGTTCTACAGTAGCCCAGAACAGACAAACTAAACACCGTCTTAGCACACTGGAGAAGTTTCAGTTATGCAACCTCACCACTAGATGCCGCTAAATCCTACACACTGGACATTTAAGTATACAGTATAAATCAGGGAGGAACTCAAAAGGAAGTTATTTTTCTGTATGGCTGCAGGTACAAGATGCTTATCCACATCCGCACTCACACTAACGAGAAGCCCCATCGCTGTCCCACCTGCAACAAGAGCTTCTCACGCCTGGAGAACCTCAAGATACACAACAGGTCCCACACAGGTCAGTGGTAGAGCTGCACACAGAATGGAGAACCCCAGGAATGAGTCCTAAAAGCCAGAAATCAAATAGCACCTCCGGTTCCCTTGTCTTGAAGTCAATGGGGTTTTTTAAATGGGTTTTGGCTAGAAGCCTGAAATAAGGTCTGTGGTTAACACAAGCTGAAGAGACTTTTATGTTTTGTCCTACAACATAATATGCCTAGTGAATACCCTACTGTGAACTTTGTAGCTTTTATATGTTAAAGAAGGCGGATGCTGACAAGTGGCTAAATGACACTACAGCCTCATTGTGGTGGGGATGCAACCGTGGTGTAGTTCGTTTATCGCATAACATTAACTTCTCACTTCTGCTGATTGCATTTAGGCTTTTAAAATCCTGAAAGTGGTGTTCATTTGTGAATTTTATCTTGCTGAACAAAATGTGTAAGTATCATAAACATTTGTTTATGGCAGAGCTTATTTTCTGCAGTAATCCAGAATCAAACTGAAAAATACCATAAGCTCTTCGACAACGTTACCTTTCGGGTTGGCCTACAGAAAAACATCATACCTGGGGCACTCTATGTCAAAGCTAAAATCAATACATTTTTCTTTATTTTTGTGAAGTAAAATTGTAATTGTAATTTGGTGAATGAATATTCAGCACTTGGACCGTTTGTCCTCACTGCAGGTGAAAAGCCCTACATTTGTCCCTACGAGGGTTGCAACAAGCGCTACTCCAACTCCAGTGATCGCTTCAAGCACACACGCACACACTATGTGGACAAGCCCTACTACTGCAAGATGGTGGGCTGCCTGAAGCGCTACACAGACCCCAGTTCTCTCCGCAAGCACATCAAGGCCCATGGGCACTTTGTGGCTCAGGAGCAGGGCTCCCCAGGTGGGGTGGGCTCCCTGCTGAGGGGGAGTCAAAGTGGAGTGCTTGCTGGCGAAGGGGGGAAGGATTCAGAGCTGTCCTATGTGAGTGCAGCCCACATTATCATCCCAGGGGCAGCGGCTGCTCTCCTGGGAGGCCATGCTCTGCAAGGTCTGGGCGGTGCCCTACCCCTGTCCCCCCTCAGTCCTCGGCCCCTGGACCTCAGCACGCTGGGTTGCCCCGGCTCACCTCCAGGCAGCCTGGGAGGAACAAGCATCCTGTCCTTCAACGGCTCCCCGCTGGGCCTGGCCAAACCCCCTCTGCTCTCCTCACCGTTCCCCTCCTCAGCCCTGGGCCTGCCGATGATGCCCGTGCTGGGGGCCTCGTCTGAGCACAGGGGGCCAAGAAGGGCCGGGGGGAGGAGGCTGAGAACGAGGTGACTGGGGGGGTCCTGAACCTCTCCACGGGTTCCCATGATCCCTTGTCCTGGGTGGTCATCCCCCCAGGCACCGTGGTGCTCAAGCCAGCTGTGGTCAACTGATACACACACACACACACACACACACACACACACACACACACACACACATTCCAGAAGAGCTCAGGGGGTTCGGGATGGGAGGGTGAACGCCATAGTGAGGGTACGGGCGGTCAAAGGTGATAGGGATTGGCTTGCACAATCAAATCAAGGCAATGCATTTCAGAGAGAGGTTGGGAGAGAAGAAAACTATAGAGAAACTTAATCAAACCCTCAATCAGCAAAACAATAGATAACACTACACCTCACAATAAATGACAACGCAAGCCTCTAGTATTGATGGGAAACTTGGGGCCCAAGAACTCCGTTCAGGATCATGTATTTCTATCACAAGGCCCAACAACGGGCTCCTCTTTGCTCTCTTATTTTGTATTTTATACTTTATTCATTCCTGTTTCCTGAACGTGACAGTCTTAGTGCTCTGTGTCCCTACAAAAAGTCCTGATTCATTAATAAGTATTTATATGATTCAATCGACAGGGTGCCTCCAGCTTAGCAGTGAGATAGACGCACCATGAAACTGAATGACGCACTCACAGTTAAGCTAACGTGCACGTAATAGGACGATTCTCCACAGTTGATTTTAAAGTTATGACCTATTTTTCACAGGCTGCTGTGATTAATATGACTCAGACAGGCTTGCCAAACCAAAGCAAGTGAACTCAAACTGTCTTGGATTTGCAGTTGTTTTTTTTTTTTTTTAGCTCTGAGACAGTTAAATGAAACACAGCACTTAATAGTGTCAACTGGTGATAGTATTGAAAACCTCAAAACTGCTGCTAACCTCTCAGCTCCCACCAGTGTAACGTAAACTGGGAGAGAGCACTTTTGACAATCTGTCCCCAGTTTGGGGAGGGTGACCAACATGGACCAGCCTAGTCCACCAGAATGTGCGCCAGGCGTGCAGACTTAGGGGCTTTTAGGGCACAGAGCGAACTAAGTACAGACAAATGGTGTTGCATCACCTGATAATGACCAATCATCACTTCCTCTTTTACAAATTTAAGGCAGCGGTGTGTCTGGCTCCCCCTTCTGGTAGACACACTACACAACATCCTGCTTTCCACGTACAGAACTCGCACTGTTTTAACTTCTGGATTGTCCAGCTGCTTTCCCGTAATTGAATCAACATGGCCAGTTTTGTATATAAAAGGGCCACTGTGGTGATAAACACTAGTGTCTTGTTTTTAAAAAAATGACCCGACCCAAAACCAGCTGTGAAAAACAGGTGGTCAAAGTCGAAACCCAACTTGCCGGTTGAAGTTTTGTCCCAACAAGTCCCATGCTGTGCCAAAAATACGTGGAAAAGAGGGATGTAGGTATTGTGCCACAGAAAGGGGGTATGATGCACTCAATGCCACATACAGCTGGACTGACTAGGAAGCCACACTATTGCAAACTGCCTCATTTTACTCTGTCCAAAGGGGCAAAGAAAAAAAAAGACTCATATGACGTCTGGGAAAACTTTTCTCATGGTTCCATTAAGCAGTCACTTACCACACACTATATTCCTTACATGTTTTATGAAATGTTACAGCCAAGTGATGGTTCTTTAAAAGCTAGTATTCCCTTTTTTCTCTGTAATTTTGCTGTGGGGTCCTCCCAGGCTTGTGTTGCTCAGTGCTAATGCATGTATGATGTTGACTGCCATCTCCACAGCGGCGAGGTAGAGAAGCAGGAGAGGATCATCACAACACAAGGAACATTTCCTCAAGAGACTGTCACACACCGACCCTCCTCCCTCCTCTCACTCCTCCATCTCTGCTTATGTTGGTGGTCTTACTTTTCCATCGCCCAGTCTTAGAAATAATCAGTTATTGCTGTTTTTTAAAAAAATTGTTATTATTTTTGTTTTGCTGTTGTTCAGACGAGACATTTTTTTTCTGATGTTGAAGTTGCTTCTTTTGTTCTGTGACGGCTGCTCTGCGCTCAGCTTTCTGCTGTCGAGGAAGAGTCTTTCGAGGGGTTGAGGAGATGTCGAGAGAGAGGTTTTTTCTCAGGCGGTGGTACCCAACCTTTTTTTTGGGTCAAGGACCCCTAAATTGATCACAATTTGTACACATTAGGTCATGGACCCAAACTTGGATTTTCTGACTTTGATAAAATACTATTAAGAAAGATGGATATTCAATACTATTTTCTATTTTATCATAGAGGAAATTGACACTGACAATTTTTGTGGAAAGATAAATATAAAAAGACTAAAACATGACAACAACTTTCTTTTCTGGTGGTCATATCGGCAGAAATCAGCATGTTGGCTGATGATGTGCCAATATCATCATGCATACCTCTTTAAATTAATCATTTAGTTGAATCATATCTTCAGCACTGGTCAGTGTTTCATTTTGAAACTGTAATTGGTCATCATTAGCTGCTTTACTTACTAGTTACTTTAGCAGACTGATTGTTCACCTCGTAAACAACGACACATTGATCTCCCCTACATTCAAGTACATAAGCTGCTTTTAATAATAAAAGGGTTGGTATTTATATTGACGATTCAGGCCTTATATCACTTGGTATCGGATTGCAAACTAAATTTTATGGTATTGCACACCCCTAGCTACAACAGCGGTAGATTCTAAGTAACTCCTAGTCTTGTTTCTTGTGAAATGCTGATCATAGTTACCTCTTAAGGGTCAATTAAACAACAGGAGAAGGAGAAATTTAACTGCTCACAACAGTAAATCCAAACTCAGGCTATAAACTGTAATCAGGGGTGCTAAATTCAGATGATGTTTTTTAAGCCAAAAAGGTTGGAAACCACTGCTCCACGGGGAAAATATGTAAGACTCTTACTCTAATGGAACAAATCACATCACATTCCTCCATGACAATCATATCGGTGTACTGGGGATCAATTAGAAGATGTAGACATATAACACATATCTGTTTTAAGTGTCTCTTCAGGGTTATATTAGATTTGCCAACAACTTCCTTTGTTCTGACTTTTTATCCCCACCGTCAGATAAAGGGAAACCACAGAGAAATAACATCCGACTGTGAAATGGCGGGCAGCTCTGGGAAAGCGTGAGAGCAAAGAGAGACAGGATTGGCTGAATGAATGGACAAGGGAAAGGGAGAGATGAGGGGAGAGGCTGCGCGCCAGCAGAGGAGAAGAGGCAGGGGATGGCTGTGCTGTGCAGCCGCCGTCCATCTGGCCACCAACCCAAGCAAACGGCCCTCTCAGCTCTGAAGTCACTGGCTGTGCTGTGCCCAACGTGGCAGCCACTCACAGGCATACCAGCCTGCAGAAAACTAGGCCACTGAACTCTGTCTGCCCTCTGGGTTTTGTTTTTTTCTTCTTTAATAGATTAAACCCAAAAGGCTCAACTCCCCCACCTCCCGGCCACAAAGCATTTTACCAGAGATGGAGAAAACAGGCGAACAAGCAGCGAACACAGTAAACAAAAACAACCCTGTCTGTGTTTCAGACCTCCCACAGACCTGCAAGGATTCACAGCAGAGATGAACTGCATACCTGTGTTTCTGCCTCAGTAATTCTTAGTCATCGTTATCTCAGACACACACACACACACACACACACACACACACTCACCAGTGGCCTGTCTCTGGGTTCAGGCTGGGCATTGAAGTGAATCTCTGCCTGTGAGTGGACGATCCTGGCGTGTGATGTCATCAGAAACAGGTGTTAAGTAGGCTAGACATGGTTTCCCTGGCAACAGTGAAACCCACAGATGCAGCGGCTCTCCTCCTCCCGTCTGTCTGTCTCTCCTCTGCAGGTCGAAGCAAGGGACAGAGACTCAGCACGGCAGCAGAAAGTTGAATAATACGACACGGATCCTCACAGGGTCCACATCTTTTTTCTTCTTTTTTTTTTTCCAATATCAAATAAGCTGTATGATCCATTAACCCTTTGAGCTCAGTCTGTAATAAACTGCACTTTTGTTCCCCTCATAGCGTGTGTAGATATGGGGATGCTGCCACATCCGTTCTCAGTGTACAGCGTTTTTTGTTTTGGGAACCAAGAATAATTGTAAAAATCATCCTCAGTCGCTAAAATGTCTGAAATTATTGTTTTATTTTTTTGACAGTATAAAAGCGGTACTTGCCTCTGGAGAATTTAAAATAACCCTTACTTACTGCTTTGAAAAGTGGAACTGAAATCCAGGGCACAAAATTTGTGTTAGCTAGCTAGGTCAGTGTCATTGTAAAAGGGGTGCCATTGACTGAAGTGCCACAGTGTTGCACAAAGGGTTAATGATAAGACTAAGGCCATGCAAGGCCTGTTCCAAGTTATGTTTTTTGCACATTTGTGAGATTATGTCAGTATTTTAATTTTTCCAAGTGCCTTTTTATTATAGGTGAAATATAGAAAGTTATACACTATATGAAACAAAATGATTATATGAAAATATATTTTTTCCTGGCATCATGTTCTGTGGTTGAACATGCAGAATTTTAGAGTTGTAAAAGTCTCCAATTGGTACAACATAGCGGTGTTCTCCTGTTTTAGAGGAATTTTATTACGATATTGATAATAATGTCAATGAAAAGAAAAATGTTTAATAAAGTTGTATTTGATACAACTTGTGTGTTCATTTTTGTTCCAAGTACACAATAACATCGACTATTGTGGGTATTTACAAATATAGAAGCATAAAATCATCCAGTTATATGTGATTCTGTCCCTTTGAAGGGATAGTTCAGATTTTTTTTTTTAAGAGTACGTATCCATAGACAGTATACTAACTACAGTAGGCGCAAATCAGCACGCCCCAAGTTTGCAGAAGCAGGCCAGAGACCGACATGGAAGTTGTTGTCGTCAACAAAACGTATTTTAGCCACAAAAATAAAGAGAATTTAAAAAATAATCAATGTCAGTTTAATGTACACTATAGTGATAGTATTTTTACTACTTACCTAAACAGTGATTTTCAACTGGAAAATGAAGCTGTTACATTGCATTCTTCAAAGCCAGATTCACTGAGGAAAAACAGTCATTTTACATGACTGAGCACAGGAGCTGCCACAATCTCTTATTTTTGTTTCAGTAATTGTCTGACTTTAGCATTTAAAAATCTACATTTGGATTCAACAAAGTCACACAACAACACAAACACAAACTACCACACTGATCGAGGCAGTTGGTAGACCAGCAGCTCCTGCGTTCAGTGATGTGAAATGACTGTTTTTCCTCTGTGGAGTCTGGTGGTTTTGTCGAGAGTATCGAGGGGAAACTGAAGATGTTAACAGATTCTTTGATGGAAAGAGATGTCTGATGGTAAGATAAGGCAGTGAAAATACTCTGAATAGATCACGCACTTAAACTGATATTAATTTTTTTGAGGTGGCTAAAATATTTTTTGTTGCTTACTGTACCTGCATCCACAGCAGCAGATCGCTCAGCTTCAATGTTGGACTCCAGCCGGTTTCTCCAAACTGTGGGTGTGCTGACTGACATCTATCGTATAAGCACCTCTTTCAAACCCAGTTCAAAACTGTCCTTTTTAAAACCGACACACTTGATGCTGCCATCACACCTTAACACAAACATGTTATCCTGATTAATAGTCAACAAGCAAACTGTGTTCAGCATCTCTGCTTTTCAAATACACAGCAGCTGAAAACTGACTAATAACAAGGCTTTTCTTTGTGGATTTAGATCATTGCAAACCATTAAAATTTTCCATATGGATCACTTATAAACTTATATATTATATATACATATATATACACACACACACACACACACACACACACATATATAATATATATATATATATATATATACATATATAATATAATACAATATTCTTGAGTTTTGTGTTTATGCTTCCCTGTCTTAAAATCACACCCATTGCCAAAAAATGCCACAAAGTCAAGACTAGAGAAAAGAAGAAGGCTTTTTTGGGCTATAATTTACAGAGGACGGGGAGAGGAAAGACAGGACGAGCATGTATTCATCATTCATGTTTCTGTATTCTGCTGTGATTGCTGCTTTTGTTGTTGCGTCTGAATACTCAGTTCCTCCTCTAGACGCTCTTTCGCCCGCACCACCTGGACACAAACAATAAAAATGACTTAGAAAAAAAGGGAAGACACTTTAAATAACCAAAACAACATCTCACTCAGAGAGGAATGGCTTAGTGATAAAAAATGAGTAACATTTTTAACAAGATGCAGTTCAAAGAATGGATTCCTCCCACACATACACACAGATTCACATCAGCCACAATTTGAAATTTAACGGACACAAAGACAGAAATAATACTGAATGTTATTTTTAAAGCACTCTTTCTCAAAATTGTGACCTGACTTGAAACTGCAATAAGGGGGGAAAAAAGCCACTGGAAATTTAGCTTTAAACAGTAAAACTGCATAAATCAAAGCTGAGTGTGTCATTAAGCCTCCACAAAAGTCTGAATGAAATAATCGTTAACTATTAGAAAATCTAGTTTAAAAAAAAAAAGCTTATTTTGTTGTTTTGCCCATTTCTGAAGACTGTGTGGACGTAGCAGAACGTTTAATGGCATCTCCCTCATGAGTCAGTTACATATATATCTTAAATTAATCTATCATGAGCAACTTACATGATCAGTCTCCATGTGGGGGACATCAGGGACATGTGATGTCTGGAGAGAGGGTACAGCTCCAGCTGTCGTAGCCATTTTGCAAGCCAAAATTACTGGACGTGTCTTGGGGTAAATGAGCGCTGCATATGCGGAAAGTTTTGTAGACAACTCGAGCACGGCTCACCAAAAAAGAAGCTTTCTCCGAGTCAACCGCAATAAAAATGACAAATTTTCACCCTCTCCGGTAGATGCGCACGCAGGGGCCGCACAAACAAGAACAACTGCACCCACTTGTGCGTCTCGGAAATGAATTGCAAATTTTTCGTAATAAATGTCCACACAAGTAAAACCCAATATCAAGAAAATCAAGAACACTTAAAGTAGAAAATGTTTTAATTTGAATAGAAACCAATTTTAAAATACTGTCTAAATGTTTATTTTTCATGTACAAAAGACCCTAAGTGACATGGTTAGAAGGATATTGTGGATTTTGGTTTCCAGTGGCTTTAGTCATTTTGGGACAGCCCTGTACTGCCACCTGTCAAGCGGTATTTTTAAGAAATGCGCACACTGGCTTCATATTATTTGGAAACTCGGGAAGCAGCATCAGTGTGAGTCAGTCAATATCACAAACAGTTCAGAAAATCTTTCAGAGAGAGTGTGCAAACATTCGACTTCATGTCACGGTTTGGTCACCGTGTCTTGAGCTGGATTTTTAAGTATTTGGTTTGATCATTTCATGTTGTTATGTTTCTTTTCTATGTTCTTGTGCAGTTTTTACATTTTTATGAACTATAAACACATTGAAATTATAAGACATGTTGCTTTAACTGTCCACTCTACAGCACATGTGAACAGAGGAACTGAATACTGTTTGATAACAAAGTGAAATGTGTAGCGTCAAAAGATACGGAGCACTTACTTTTGATTGGAGGTAAAATGAACCGCCCACTGCCTTGTCGTTGACTTTAAAAAGGTGCTCGTAGTTCTGAAAGATAGAAATATTTTAATGTCAGTACTCAAGTCACAGCATTTTATGTACATTTAAAGGGACAGTGTGTAAGATTTAGGGGAATTCAGTTGCATCTACTGGTGAAAATTGCAGACTGCAGCCAGCTCTACGATAAAGGTCTCACCCTCAAAACAAACAGACCTGTTGATTTAAACTGGTAAAAACACTGACTAACACAGTTTAACATTTTTAAAAAAAGCATTTTTTTCCAATGCTCTCCATCATGCCTATCTATAGCGAGTGTTTGGTTTGTGTGCGGGTAACTGTAGAAACACAGCAGTGCAAAATGGCGAGGAACTGCTCCCTTATACAGATAAAAACGGCTCATGCTAAAGTGACAAAACACTACAGTTTTTAGTTTCAGATGATTTACACTATAAACATATTTTTCCCACTTCTGCCAATATATTAGCTAAATCCTGCTGCTCTTAATGGTTTGGGACCGGCCTACACTGCAGACTCTATCATTTTATAAACCCTCACGAGCTCTTTGATGGGTTTTTAAATACACAAGACAACAGGCAGAGCTTCTGTTCACTGCGCTCCGAAACAAAGGAGCATCCTTCCAAAAGCCATAAGAGAAGCGGGCTCTGTGAACATTTTAAACGACAACTGAAAACCTATTTATTTAGTCTCACTTTTAATTAACTGAACTTTTGTATTTATTATTTTACATCAGTTCTGCTACTGCACAGTTTTAACTCTTTGTACTTTTGACTTTGACTTTTATACGATGTTCTCATCACAAGTCTTATGACTGTTTATTCTTGTTTTTTCTGTTGCATTCCTTGTATGAAAAGTGCTCTATAAAGTTTATTATTATTATTATTATTTTCAAGCAATATTTAAGACACACGGGTGCTCGTATTTGAATCCAGTTCCACAGTTTGTGCAGACAGAGCAACATGTTCACTGTAGCATATGTTTGCTACAGTGAATGAAAAATCCTGAAACAGAGTGTGAAATGGACAGAGAAAAGTGTACTGAGCCGACTGCATTATAAAAAGGCTTAAAGGCTCTGTAGCTCGGTACCAACATTTTGTCAGCTGAAATCTCCTCGAGACAGAAAGTGTGTTTGTACCTTTTGAATCTCTTCAGGTGTGAGTGTGGTGACGTTGAGGATTTGCTGCGCCTCTTGCAGGCTCATTCCAGTGATGCTTGAGGCTGCAGCAGACTGCTGACCTGCGCGGCTCCTGGCCTTCGCCGCTGCTTGACTGGCTGCAGGAGAAACACAACAGAAATACGACACCTGAAACATAATTTCATTTGACAACCTAAAAGAATGTAAAAGCAAAAATCTTAATGTAAAGCTGCAATTAGGGCTCATTTATCCAATTTTAGCAAAATCATATCTGGAACATAAGATTTTATAATGTTACTCAACAGATTTATGTTGTAGATAGATGTAGATTTTACATTACGGCATTTTAAACTATTATGTGAGTACTTAATAATTTAAGTATATATTATAGTATATGGATCATACCTGCAAATTCTTGCTGTAAAGCACGAGCAAATGCACGTCCAACCACCTGTGCGCCCATCACAATGATCTGTGCAAGATATTTGGCCTGCAGAGGAAATTAAGAACAACTTCATAAAACTCAAACATTAATCACAAAAAGCAGTTAGCTGAATCCGCATTGAATCATGGGAGTTAAAAGAGAGACTATAATAATCATAGATATTTCTCAGTAGTCTCTTTACCAAAATTCATCCAGAACACACAAACAAATATTTCACAATTAAAAAAACTTTAGCAGGCATGTCTTGAACTCTCTTGGCTAGATATATTTTATATATATTTTAAAAAATCATGCAAAACAACAAACAATAATAGCAATGTAAACAGCTAAAAACAAAAAAACAGGATAACAGACATGTTATGGTGTAGAAGTATATTTAGAAATATTTACACTCAATTAAAACAAGACCTGAAATAAGGCATTTAAACATCCGTATTGGTGGAAAAGTGACCAAGCTTAAGTTTTTTAAGCAGATTATTCCATGTATAACGTGCACTGTAAGAGAATTGAACTTTTCCTAGTTCTAATTCTGATTTGGGGAATGTGGAGCAACAAGCTATTCTGCAACTATGAATATGTGATGTGTGAGTTTTAAGTAAAAAGGAATGAAATAAAGGGAGGAAGCATCCGTTTTAAAGCTTCATAAATAAAAAAAACAAAGCTGATCTCGCCTCACAGCCAAATGTGGCCAGCTGACCTTTTGATAAGGTGGCAGCGCTGTAGGGATCACCGGTTATGAACCTTAGGTCTGAGTGATATACAGATCTACTGATCTTAATGTAGAGGCAACTTTTCCATAAATGACATTTGCATGATGAAATACCTGTGACCAATCACACCTGAAGCACTTTTTGCACTTACTAAGGGTTTTTTCCTTAAGTCTAAATTCTTGCTTGTGCTGTACGTCGCTTTGGATAAAAGCGTCTGCTAAATGAAATTGTAGAATTGTAGAAATACACTATGTACTGTGTAAAAAAAGGGAAACAGTTCTTATTTCTGCATAAAAAGCCAATTCTGAATTTATTAGTAGGGATCAAGGTTGGAAATGAGCACCAGCCACCAACCAAATGCTGGTAAAATATGCAAGTGGCTGCAGGATTTGCTTTACTCACCAGCCCAAAGACAACGACCGTCCACAAGCCATAAAAAATAATTTCCAACCCCGGTAAGGATTCAAAGATTCAAAGATTCAAAGTGTTTATTGTCATATGCACAGTATGGAAACATGTTTCCCTGTACAATGAAATTCTTACTTTGCTGTCCACAGAATGCCTAACGTTTAGCAAATATAAAAGAAATATGAAATAGAAATTTAAACATTTGCAATAGAAGAAATGTAGAAATTTACAATAGAAGTAGAAAGAACAGTGCAAATAAGGATAAGGTAAGGATGTCAATATGGTGAGAAAAAAATCATATATATATATATATGTTGGCCTGAGACTTTTGCACAGTTACTGCAGACACAGAAACACTGATCTGGTGTCATGGTGAGGTAACTGTCTGCAGGTGCGGGTGTGAGAGGAAACCTTTAGCTGTGAACTCTGAGCGTCTTTATCTGCGTCATGGCTGCTTAGACGTGAATTCACTCACATGTTGGCACATTAGTTTCTGCCTAAAACAAATGAACATTGTCGCGTAAAGAGGAGACAGCTGTCTTTTGAGGAGACAAACTGCGACAGAGACACACAGCAGCGTCACACCGTCTCGTGCTAATGCTAACGAGCGTAAGCTGACTCACTATCGTTATCGTTATAAACACTGCAGAATGTCTTCTTACCATTTTGAGGTATTATACAGGTCCTTCAGACAGTGTGAGACTCCTGTTTTCACACATGTACAGCATGTACACTGATGAAGGTTATTTTTAAGGGTCAAAGTTCAAGGAAGCACCGACGTCACAGATTCAAGATAAATCACGTGGACAGACTTTTTTTTAATACTGACACCTGCTGACAGGGAGGTCAAACTGCAGCGTCTTTTCCTCCCAACAGTCTTCTAAATTGTTGACAAAATGCGACCAAAAACAATATATTTATTTAACTTAAAGGCAGAGAGATCAGCAAATATATGAGGGCAGCTACTCCATAATAAAACAACATATTTTATAAATTCATCATAAAAATATTTTGCACAGTATAGTAAAGAATGTGTTCAATTTGTTTGGGACTTGCTTTTTTACTCTCTGCTGCATTTCTCAGGATTAATTTGTAGTAGAATATTCAAACTGGAAGCAAATCAAAGGATGAGATCTCAGCATTTGGTGATTTGTGAATAAAATCAATAGTGAATTTGTGCCAACCAGTCCCATCGGGGATCTTATAAAGTTATGATGAGTAATAATTAAAGCTATCTAGATAAATAAAGCCATATAAATAAACAAATAAATGGCATTCAAAATAATGATAAAAAATTAATAATGTAGCATTGTTTTAAATCTTTCAAAATACAGTAACAAAAGTTCACACATGCCAACCAACTCCGCGCACTTTAACTAAACTTTGTGATGAAGTTATATTAGCTATCTTCCCCCCTTTCATCACAGACTTCAGATCTTTTATCAAAATATGGCTGATTCCTTTGTCTATTTCAAGGGAAGTAACACTTTACCAATATCTCTAACAGGGTTTTATAAAAAGTTTAGTCCACAAACCACTTTTTTACTTCAGATTCTATAAAACTGAAATGTCACCTTCACCAAACAACGTTAGTGACTTTCAGATGTGTTAACTAAGTAGATGAGTGAAGTTAAAGAAAACATTTTAATGTTACATTTTTGTTTCTGTGACTTTCAGAGGAAAATAGCTGTGCGCCAGCAACAAGTTTAATTGACAAATATTATTGTATTAAGTTTATTTTATACACTTTCAAAATTTTCTTTGCCTGTTTATGCCAACCGGCTCCACCAACAAGATCTTGATGTTTATGAGCTCAGAAATCACATAAACCATTCCCACAAATCTATTAACAATGATTTTTCATGGCGACTTCACCACAAAAGCACAAGCTGGGTTCAAAAATGTGTTTATTGCGAGACAATATTGAAAAAAATCCACAAACCATTCCTCAAGTACAACAGACAAAAAAACACCAATGCTTTACTCACTGTATAAAAAAGAGAGTTTTCTTTTTTTAACACAATGGAAGGCAAGTAATCCAATCCCAATATTACAAAGTATGGTGTCTGAGAACCACAAGCACATACAATGTACATCACAAACACCTACAACACCTGCAGTTCACCTGTACAACGCGATGTGCACGACCATGCATGGCTGAATCGATCCATCAGCGGTTGTTATCAAACGGTGGGTTCAAGCCTGGATTAGTGGAGATATTGCTGTTATGGCTGCATTTTAATTCATTAATACTGTAGTTATTTTCTAACTGCCAACATGATTACTTACTACTAGTAAACATTAGATACGAAAATTAGCTCATTTAAGCGAAGAATATCCCCAAACATTCGGAAAAACAAAAAGATCATGATTAAAAGTTCCCCAGCAATAAAAGGAAATCTAAGAGTACACAAAGGCCGCTCTAAAAACTCCAAAAAGGAGGTGGTTTGGCTTTGAATGCATAACAACAGTCCCGTTTCCTTGACCTTTAAGCCCTACTTATAAGACTATTATAAGACTACCAGATGGCAAAAACATTCAATCAGATCTAACTTGTACAAATACAGTAACACATTATGGTGAAAAATGGCATTTTACTCTATCATTGGCTAACAAAGAAAAAGTGAACTTAATGTTTATATCATAAGAAACTCCAGTTCATGGCCAAACATGAACACTGGTGACCCTGTTGTATCCTCAGTGTGGTTTTTGCAGCTGAAGGCTTAAGCATGTTACAGTAATCGTGTGTGTGTTTTACCTGATCAAACAGGAAGACGTGTTTTTTTTTTTTTTTTTGTATTAGATGCATGATGTTCACTTATTTAATGAGATCATCAACAACATTACATCTTTCAAAAGACACATTGTGACTGTGTGTGCTCACAGGACTGGCCAGTAGAAAAAAGCAAGCAGTGGTCCAAAGTGGAGGTAATTGTGCACACACAGGTTAACAACTTTGTATGCATTGGTACACAACCTGGCATCTTAATATAAGGAAATAATACTGAGTACAAGAGGAGGACATATATATATATATATATATATATATATATATATATATATATATAGTATCAGGACACCTCTGTGTTTAACATGGTGTTAAAGGAGCAGTGTGTAAAATTTAGGGAGCTTGAGTGGCGTCTAGTGGTGAGCATTGCAGATTGCAACCAGCTGAAAGTTCTTCCAGTTCGCATTGTTCAAGAGGATTTTACTGGAAGCCGAATTAAGTGCAGAGGTCTCTTTCACATCAAAGCAAACAGATCAGGTGAATAAAACCAGTAAAACCTCTGAATGAAGCAGTTTAATGTTACAAATCAGTGTTTCTCCTATGCAGTTTGGCATGTTGCAGACATGTGCTCTCCTTGTTTCTGATCCAGTTGTTCGGGGTGTTTTTTACCATGAGCCGAATAATCCGCTGAGGTCTCCTCCTCTCCAAAACAAACTGACCCAGCATTTTAAATCAGTAAAACCACTGAATAAAGCAGTTTTATGTTAAAAATCAGTGTTTTAGTCCCCTGCGCTCTCATCACAGAGGGGCTGCTAACTACAGCGGTTGATGGAAAAAACACAAATGGCCCTATGTAGAGCCAGCCTTTGGTTTGTCCATTCTGGGCTACTGTAGAAACATGTGGTTCAACATGGTGAGCTCAGTGGATGGGAACCATTCAAAAAACGCTGAGACACCCTTTTTGACCCCATGATACAAAGCATTTGATTGTGGGCTTTTATCGCGAATCATTTTAATAGTTGCAGAATCCTAATTTTCACCAATTTCTTTATATTTCAACCCAAGGACGACTGCAGATGTCTCAGGTAAACAAATGACTCACCACCATGTTTTATGATAGCAAACCACTTATTGAGCCTTTTGGAAAGTGCATTTTTACACCATGATTTCTTGTTTTAACCTCCTTTAAGGACCTGCTCCCTATGTAGATATTAGCGGCTCATTCTAAGATAACGAAAACCTGTAAATTCTTATTTTCAAGTGATCACACACTAAAGAAAACATACTTACTATATTATATTCCATTTCTGCCGGTGTATCCCCCTAAATCCTACACACTGGACCTTTAAACCACGGCCACATATCACTACCAAAAACAGAAACTGTGCTTTTCTGTTACAACTGGTAATACAGCATAGGGCAGAGGTATTATTGCTATGATTGCCTGCTTTTTAATACTCCTTGAACTGACTTAGAACGGTGGTTAACCTGAAATATGTTTGAGGTGTCCTGATACATGATTTCAATAGACAACTTTTAAAATGTAATTGTTGTTTTATCTTGTACGATGGGATTTCTTAACAACATAATGAAAAGTTTGACATAATTTTGTAGTCTACGTTAACATAACAAAGCAGTTATTAAGACAGATTGATCCCAGATTGATTTCTGAAATATTTAAGGATTACAGCTGAAAATGATTTTCATATCAAATTTCATGCAGTCGTATATGAACACCAAACTACTGTTGACAACATGACATCTGATTTTCCAAACCTTAACAGTTATTGTGATACATACTAATCTCAGACCGTGTTAGTTATTGTGATTTTTTTTTCTTTCCAATATCATTTATACTTTCACATTGTACAGTTTTCTTTGTGCGCTGAGATGATTAAGCTCAGAGGACGTGTGGGTGGCACCATCGCACACACACATGGCAACGTGACTTGACAGTTGATCTCTCCTCTCTGCTGTTGGCACCATGACTGAACCAAAGGCAAGATGGCGTCGCCTCTAGTCATCCTGGACAAGACAACAGCCACAGTTGGCAAAGATGGATGAGAGAAATGGAATGAATTTGCATTTCCTTAAACCTCATCAGTCCCTGCTGTTGTGATGAAATGATGGTTTTGTGTTAATATTTAGCAAAACTGTGTTGTTGGAATTACTTATTATAATATTATACTATGCAAAAATAAAGAGATTTTTAACATCAAACAATTTCCTGCATTCTGGTAATTTTTTTCTGCACAATTTTTTGCCTTTTCTGCAGTTACCTTTATTCAAGTTTTTTTCAAAAGGGAGACTTTTTACACAAACTCTCATTTAAAAATTTCTTTCCAGTTTCCATTAAAGTAATACAACATTTCGTCAACCAAAAAAAAAAAAACTCCTTCTGTTTTCATTCATTTTGGGTCATTGTAACTAATATCAATAATAATTCTGTAATACCATGATATGGTAAAACTGCAATACTTTCTGAATCACTTATCATACCGTGATAATTTGCTATTGCTGCAACACTTACTGGTTGCAGAGTGTGTAGCTGAAATCATGAAGACAATGTCATTAGAGTTGAGATCTCACAGCAGTGTCCATCACATTCACTTACCCACTCGTCCTCGTCGACCCCCTCGAAGGACTCCTGCGGCAGCGGGTCGTCCATGTTCCCCAGCTTAGCCACCATGGCACTGAGCAGCTGCACCGCACATACACACACATTCAGTGTTAAATCATCAGAAAACACAGCTACTTTTTCTCAGCCAATATTACATGTATGTGATGATTTTGAAGTAGATAACATGTATAATAATGACCGACACACTTGATGCAGCTCATCCTCACCTCCTCTTTCTTCTGCTCATCAGTCTTCTCCTCCAGGTAAACAGATGAGGGCAGGTATTTCCTAACTGGAGCCTCTTTGGGGGCCTCGCTCACTGAAGGAAACACACACATAGTGTCATAAACAGAAACATAATAGGACATATCCAATACTGACAGACTATAAAAGTAAGCATCTTCATCTAAAGCTACAGCCATGTTAGACAAGGTCACATGGTATGCATTCATTTGGTCCGTGTCTACACCTGGCGTCATGTCTTTGGGCTTTAGGCTGATCTTTTTGTGTTGGCCGTTGGAGCCAGACAGCCAGGCAGAGGCAGTCAGCGCTGGCTCCCAACTGACAGCGGTGTCCGAGTACACATCATCCTGGAAAAACTCTTTCTGCAGACACAGAATCACACATGGAGTTATTTACACTTTATATAGTTAAAGCAACAGCCTACCAACTATAAAGCAAGAAATCTCTGTCTGTGTGTTGTCAGACTATTTCAAGAACCATTCATCTGATCTACATCACACTTTGTAGGTGTACTGCTGGGGACCCAAGAATGTGCATTGTCAAATTTGGTGCAATTTGGACATGCAACACTTTCAATATGAATAAGCTTTCAAAATAGAAGAGAACAGTGCTCTGTGGCTCTGTGCAGCAGCAGGGGTAAAGCTGTGGAGCTCTGCAGAGAGTCAGCCATCTCTTACTGTGTATTTCACTGCTGTTTCTGACCATGAGTAGCTGTGATCTTTAACTTTTTTGTCCTTTGTCATACTTTAACACTAACTACATTATCACTAGCAAAATTACTAAATCTAAATCTACTTTATCATGGTGGTTATGACAGAATAAGTTACCAATGTGCCTATTTGGAAATTAGTACATCTGCTTAGTGTATTTCATCTTTGTTTCTGACCGCACGTGGCTGCAATTTGAGTGTGTTTTTCCGGGGTGGGTTTAGTGATTTGGGGGCCTATGTCAAACAAAATCTGACTTTACTTTTCATCCTTTCTCTAACTGGTATGGTTGGTAGTGGATGTGGTAGAAAGAGTATTTTAAAAACCACTGAATATTTGGCTGTTGGTTCATTCAGACACTTTGGTGCTGTAAGGAGAAGCCCCACTCTTTTTGTCTGTCTCTCTCTAACTGCGCTGTCAGCTGTCTGCGGCGATCAGCTGTTTGATCCATGATAATGAAATGCCGCTCGGTTGTCAAATAATCGACTTTATTTTACAGTCAAAGTTGTTCACTGCATTATATGTTTGTTCAACACTTCTACTGTAGCAGTGTTTTGGTGTGAGATTTGCTTTTGTGTCATCATTAGAGCATGAGACTGATGGTAAAAGGACAATGTGGGCCAGCCAAAAATAACTACCAGGATAGTGTACAGTATTTTATCCACTAGGTGGTGCAGTTAGCTCACCTTGACCCGTGGCACTCTGAAGGCCACTGGCTCTATGGATGTCTTGGTAAGCATTAGTCCAACGGCTACCTCCACATCACGCACGTTACACTCCGTCTTGGGCAGAAAGGCCAAACCCTGCAACAGGAAACAATTAGAAGTGTAATAGGGTCAATGACATGTAAGGATTCTTAACAAGCCGGCACTAAACCAAACAAAAAAAAATAGAATATTGTCACAGTTTTTATACATTTAAAATGCTGTGGACACATAAATTAATATTAGAATTTTTAATTAACATTTTAGTGTCTTTTAATCTAGATGAACTGGCTGTTGCCTTAAAAATGTCATGTGGTGCGATTTGTCTCATAATTAATTAATTTCCTGAACATGCTCAACTTTTTTCTTTTTTTTTAAAACACATTTTTATCTATATTTAGTGTTTAGAAACAAAGTTTGCATTTCTTTTTAGTTAATATGAAAAATGATGAAAAATGATCTCTTATGTTTGTTCTACAATGTCACAGTCACAATAACAGCACATACAGCATTGAAAATATGACATGGGCTCTAACATGGTAGCTACTCTGGCTGTCTATTTACAGTATGCAGATGTGACAGACAGATCATTTAAAATACAATAAAAAATGAATGAAAGTAAGAGGGAGTCCAGCTCAGTACCTTATGTGGCTCAGAAGCATTGAAACTGCTGCACTCAATGAAGTACGGATCCTCAGGGACCAGCTCATAAATGTGCGCTCTGGTATCACCCTGGAAAACAAATTAAACAGAGTTCCATCAAATTCTTATGCTGTTCATGTTTTGAATTTAAAATGTACCTTAAATGCTACTATATATCGTTCTTTATTTTCTTACTTTTGCAGTGAGGATGGCCACACTGGTGTCGGGGTCGTAGAAAGGGATGAGTGTGGAGGGGGAGATGTCTATAGTGACGCTGGCCACGACTCCAGAGGATAGGGAGTCCGCAGAGTACATGTAGAGTCCTCTCTCACTGCGACTACAGCAAGACAACAACAAAGAATCAGCGATGAACTTTTCTTTTCACTGACCTACTGGACATATATGATGGTGGTCTCACGCTTTCTCTTTTCCTCAAAGACTTGTAAGTTTCCACAGTTAACAGTTACCACAGTCCAAAATTTCCCCTATGTGGGATAGTAACTGCAAAGAACTTAAATTGATACTTTTTGGTAACTGGGGTTAGCTACAGAAAGCTACAGGAGGAAAAAAAATGAGGGGCTGTTTATGGGCTCTGTTGTAAATTGAGCTTTCATTTTTTTGGGAGACCTGACTCAGATCTAGTAGCAGACAGGATTAGGAAGGCTGATAAGAAAAAAAAATCTAAACACCAGTGGTGTCATTATTCTGAAGACATTAAATAGTGCATTTGATATTCACTTCATAATGATAAGCTGAAGCAAAACTATTGTCTATTTCCACTTTAAATATACATTACATATAATAGCGTCTTTGCCATGCATAGTACCTGTCAAATCCTGACACCAGCAGATACTTTCCCTCACACACCCACACCACACGAGCTCCCCTGTGGCCCTCAGGACCTGGGCCCTCCTAAGAGAACAAGAAAACAAGTGTTGTGTATGAGTGTAAGATATTAACATTGAACAAAAATATAAATGCAGCATTTTTGTTTTTGCTCCCATTTTCCATGAGTTGAAATTTCTATACACATCAAAGGCTTACTTCTCTAAAATGTGTCATTGCTTGTTTGTTTGTTTAAATCTAGATTACCAAGCATTTACATAAATCATAATTTATGCACCTGACAGGTATGGCATATAAACATGCTGATTAAACAGCATGATCACTACACAGGTGTGCACTAGGTTGGTCACAATAAGGGGATATTAATATTTTCATCTTTATCACACAACACAATGCTACAGATGTTGCAGGTTTTGAGGGAGTGTGTCATTGGGATGCTGACTGCAGGAATGTCCACCAGAGCTGTTGCCTGTGAATTAAATGTTTATTTTACTACCAGAAGACATCTCTGATGTTGCTTCTGAAAATTTGGCTGTAGAAACAACTAGTCTAGTGAACCAGCCCAGTACCACATGTTTGTTTTTTAAAAACAAACACATTTTTTATCAAATAACATGGCTCTGAATAGTGGTTTAAAAAAGTTAAATTAAGACGACCCTTTAGCTTTGCAGTGGCTCAGGTTTGATTCTGGCCTGTAGCCCTTTGCTGCATTGCCATTCCCCTTTTCTTTCCCACCTTTTAAGTCTATTTACTGTTGTCCTATTCATAATGGCGAAAAACAATAAAGAAGAAACAAATAAAAAAATGTAAAAAATAAAAGAGGTGTAATTAAATGAAATTTATGTATGAATGCAAGAGCTGTTAAATGTATGTACAGCAGATGGAGTGAAGCTACATACGTGTTTACCTTTGTCACAGTACACTTAAAGACAAATGTACTTTTCTTAATTGCATCCTCCCACATTTTTGAAAGTGCTGTATATACCTGCATAGGTGCAGTAGACTTGCGGGGGTCGTAGATGCGAACCTTCCCATCTTTGCACACTGTGGCCAAGAGCTTACCATCTGGGCTCCACGCCATGCCGAAGATCTGAATATCATTCACACGAGGAAACGAGAAAGAAGAAGAAGGTCAGAGAGTCATAAAATGAAATGTTTGACCTCTTTACTCCAGTGAGTTTAAGTGAACGGATGCAAATGTCTGAAGTTTCTATATCGATCATGTTTTATTTATTTTGTCTTGTTTTCCATGATTTGTGGATCTTGGTCACCTACCTGGTCCTGGTGTCCAGTGAGTATTTTGACCTCTTCCTCGCTCTCCAGGTTCCACAGTCTGACTGTGAGATCGTAGGATGAAGACACCAGGAGTCCGCTGGCTAAAGGATGGTACTTAATGGAGTAAATCTTCTCCGTGTGGCCTGCGAGGGGTCACAACAGCTGTTAATCAACTGAACTCTTACTGTATTTCAGGCTTGTCAATCAATCTATTATAGAGAAAACTAAATTAAGGTGATTTCAGTAGGTGGGTGGAATCCTACCTTGCAAGATGAGCTCAGGTTCAGTCAGGGTCTCTGTCAGCCCTCCCTCTGGTACCTGCCACACCCGGATCTTTGCATCATCACCAGCTAGCACAAACAGAGAGAGAGAGACAGGCATGTCAAATTACATTAATGCACTTATTAGGACAGGCAGTAAATAGACCATACCGCTGCAGACACTCACACCTACACAGTTCATGTAATCTCTTACCAACAGCAAGCCGGTGTGTGTCAAAGGGGTCCCAGGAGAAGTCGACCACATTGACAGAGTTTTGGATGGTGGGCAGAGCTGTGTCTGGTAGCCTGCCAGGCTGAGAGCGCTGAGGAGAGGAATAAAAACAGGCACTCACACACAGTACCCAGGAGTCTAATTTAAAAGTCCAAGTAATTGAAATAAAAAGGAAAAAAAGACCAAAAAGAAAAAAATGATCAATTTAATAAGGACTCTGCTCTGGATGGTGAAATTATATAACTGCCACCTGGCTAAAGACATAGCCCCCAGCATAAATTGGTGAAGAGACAGCGAGGAAAAAGTCTTAAAAATGGGGAAAAAAATCACAGCAAGATTACAGTTAAAAGGACGGATTTAACAACAATGGTCCCTGTTTATACAGGCAATGCTGGAACTCTAGTCACCTCTTCTTTTTTAAAAAAAATTATTATAATTAATATTATTATTATTTATTTTTTATCCCCTTTTCATGGTTTTGTTATACATATATCTATAGTTCTTGTGTTCTTTTCATTAGACTGTAAATTGTAAAGCATGGGCTTTGTGCTGATCCAATAAGTATATCTTGGAAAGCAATAAAATGATTGAAGATGTATTTATTACAGTTAAATATGGACAGAAAAAGATTTCAAATATGACTAGTATATGAATAATATTGTAAGAAAAAAAGACACACAACCAGTTTTTAATCTAATTTCAAGCTGCTACCGTACCTCAAAGACGGCGATCTGGCCCCCGGAGATGGCGAGGGGCACTGCCATGCGTTGACGGTTGACACAGAAGCCGTCACACTCTCCTGGCGTGGTCAGGTTTAGGCCACGCAGGTTGGTGAGGTGTGTGTCCCGGTGCATCACTGCACCCTGGATGTGACGGAACTTGGAGGTCGGCCCTGCATCAGAGATATTTCTAAATTAACAAGCAGCTTTGCAGCTAAAGAAACAAAATGTTAAAACGACAGACACTATAATGAGTAATGAGAGGTTTCAGGTGCTTATCCTGCTTTAACTAATTTACTGATTTCATACTTGTGTCTATAATGTGTTTGCTAGTCTATGAAGTGTCTGTACAGATTATGTCCCACTGTTGACACCTAATTATACAGCTGTGCAATGACAATAAAGTTATTGATTGAATGAGAGATTTCAGATGTGTGTGTATTTATACCCAGCATGCTCTGGATGGCCTTGGCACTCTGGCTGGGACTGGGGCTGGGGAGGAAGCCTGAGGAGAGGCCGGAGGTGGAGGAGGGAGAGCGGGATGGGGCAGCGCTGCTACTGGGAGTGCTCAGAGGACTGCTGGAGGTGGAGCAGCCTCGAGCTGGATCCTGTAGAACAGTACACTGGCTGATAAGAGTTTTTACTACCCCCCGTTTTAGGACTGAATTCCCGATAAATAATCATCAACTGCCAACACTAATGATGGATTATTAGTACAACCAAATGCAAGACCAAGTGATACAAAAGCATTTTCTACCTCCTTGCTCCCTCCGCTGGTCAGCTCCTTCTTTGCAGCTGGAGCCTTTGGTTTGGGCTGTTTGTCTGGATTAAGGCTGACTTTCTCCACCTGAGGACAAACACAGCTGAAGGCTTGAGGCATTCCAACAGTGTGAAGACTGGATAATCTTGTTGAGAGCGGAGAACCTTTACCTGCTTGTTCCCTCCGTTCCACCACTCCTCAGCAGACATGGCTGGAGTTGTGCCCACCGTGTCGGGGTAAAGATCTCCCTGAAACTCATGACCTGAATGCTGAAAGACATTGTGACATTGATACTACTGAATATTGAAAAATGGCGTCATTCAGTATCAAAGTACGATTTAATAATGTTGGTGATCGGCTGTCTAACATTGTAGAGGAATGCAGGAAAGACTCTGTGCTCATGTGAGAGTGTGTTGTACTTTGAAGAGGCCTGGCTACAGTGAGCGTCACACTGATGTAAATAATGTCTAAGAAGAGATAGAAAATGTGGCTCCATTTGATTCGGCTCGGTGCCAGTAGCGCAGGATGCAATATATATACAAAAAGGACATTGTTGTGAAGATTGGCAACACGTCGAATTTGAAACACTTGAATGTGCAGGGTGGCACAGTGGTGCAGTGGTTAGCACTGTTGCCCGTCACAGCAAGAGGGTTCTGGGTTTGAACTTGCCAGCCGGGCTGAGGCTCTTCTGTGCAGAGTTTGCATCTTCACCGTGTGTCAGCGTGGGTTTTCTCCAGGTGCTCCAGCTTCCTCCCAAAGTCCAAAGTTATGCAGGTTAATTGGTGACTCTAAGATGCCAGTAGGTGTGAATGTGAGAGTGAATGGTCTGTCTCTGAGTGTCTGCCTTGTGATAGTCGACCTGTCCAGGGTAATGACTAAATAAACAGTGTAAATTTAAGAAAGTTTCTCTGGGATCGACTGCAAGAGAAAGAATAGAACGAGCTATCTTTCTCTCCGCATTAAAGTTCCCTGAACTTTAACGAATCAGTTCTGGGGGAGTTTCCCTCAAAGTCTCCTCCTCGGCGGTCACATTAATCTACAGTAAAATGCCCAATCTCTCAGAGCTCTAAAGCTTCTGCGTAAGGAAGAGGATGCTCGGTGGATTGATATCATTATAGAAAAATGAGTCCAAAAGAGATTTTAACAGCAAAATATCTTCAAAACTGCTTTCAGTGGAAAATTGAGAAGTGCTAAAACAGTACACTAAAGAGCTGAAACAGAATACTTAAATGTTTTAAATGGTTAATATGTTTTTAATTTGTGAAACTGATGTGAAACTAATGTGTGATGTAATTTTGTTTTTGTTGAAAAAAGATTTTATAAAATTTGTATCAAAAAAGTATTGTTCAGGAAGCAGTATCAAAATGAAGGTATCTGTATCAACACTTAGATGAATCTGCTCTAAGTGCTTGCATGCCAGTAATTTCTGTACGTAAACACACCTTGCGAGGGACTTGATAGCTGATTGGCACAATGCAGCTGTCTGTCAGCTGAAGCACGCGCATTACTTCGCAGGACATGACATCCAATGCCATCTTCGGTACCATGGCAACTCCTCGTGTTGAGGTGTCCGTCAGACAGTGGCTCACTGCAGAGATGAAAAAAAAACAAACAAACCCAGAAATAGAAGGATCAGATAGCAGAAGGAAGTGCTGTAATAATGTGACCAGACAGATAAATAGTGAACTTACCTTGCGTGAGGAACGGCTCATACGTGGACACTTCAAAGCAATCAACCACAGTCTCTCCCTGTGTAAGAGCGCACATCATTAAATCATACATTGTGGTGAATCGGAGAAATAAATAAGTTTGTCTCACCACGATTATCATCAGCTCATACATAAAATATGTATTGCAGTAAAGACAGTTGACCTTCAAAGCACAGAGGCTGCTGCATTCCTGATTTGTGATACAACTACACGAAACTTTTCAGCCATAAATCCTTACTTTTTAAACCATTTCTCAAATATGATTTCAGAGAAAATAATAACAATAAAGGGGTTGAGTTAATTTGCTTCTCACCATGCCAGCTAGTATGAGCAGACTAGTGTCATCATCAAACAGAGGGATCACCATCCTGAAAACAAAGAGACAAGAGAGGGAAAGAGACATTCAGATCACGCTCAGAAACAGCACACCGGGGAAGTGCACCTACTATTACATATAAATCTGTTACATGGGCAGATAATGAAACATTGAGCCCCTGGGCACAGATATGCACAGGGCCAGACTACCTCTACTACTTCAGAGAAAGATACAAAGACATTGTGGTTTTGCCTCTTTTTTGTTGTTATGCATCTCTTTGTGAGGTGCTTTGCCCCTTTTTTTAGTTATTTTGTGTCTCTTTGCAGGTCCTCTGAGTGAAATTTTGCAGGTCATGCCAGCGGGCCCCCCAATACTGTAACTGACAGGCCTGCTCATTAATTCATTCATGATTGCAGGATCTGTAGGTTGATGTTTTAAGAAGGCACCACTAGATGGAGCAATATGCTCAATTTGAGGGGAAAAATGGTACTGTACTATCAGGTCAGACCTTTCGGGCTATGTTTTGATTTTTATCACTGATTTGCATCGGCACAGTAGGAAACAGTCTGAAAACTTTATTAGACATGATAGTTTAAACAAATGCAGAGTCAGAGTCAGACACAATGACTAACAAATTGTAGACTAATTTCTTTTTCTTAGTGTTTTTAACTAACACAATAAAGGCAAAAAAAAAAAGGTTATTATCAAAGACAAACATAGGATAAAACCCAGAAGAAAGATGCAGGAACGTTAAACGAGCTGAGGACTGGTTCCAAATTGTCCAATCCACCAAACTTGTATGCCTCCTAGCTTATAAATTCCTTTTATCAGCGCCAGCATGTTTTTCTAACAGTTGAGCATTGCAAAACAATGATGTCAAACTCATGAGTCACTGCAGAGAACGTAAAACAAGAAGTCATGGTGAAGAGGAAGAAATGGTCCAAAATATGGCCTCATTTTCACAAAGAAAGAGATCAGCAGTGCTGCTTGTTATTTCTGTAAAATAATAATTTCAAGTAAGGCTGGAAACAACAGCAATGTGCTATTATTATTATTATCATTATTATTATAATACTCTTTGACACTCTACGCAGGAGTGCCACTGCTTCCCAACCGAGCAGCACTTCTGTTACTCAGGGTAAATATTCTGTTATAATAATATCAAAGCCACACAAGCAGACTTAGCAGACATTTCAAAAACGAATTAAACCTGTGTAGGCCTAATTCCAACACAGAAAAGTGATCAGATATCAATATGGGAATCTATAAAGAATAAGACCAATGAGCAGAATAAAAAATGGCTTCGGTGTCAATAAAATTTCATCAACTGCTATCCCTGGGAATATGTTTCAAGATGGATAAATTGTCAAATGGACAAAGAAAAACACACTCAAGGCTTCCTACAACAAGAGCTGCAAGTAGTTATTATTTTCAGTATTGCTTAATTTGCTCAGAATGTTAAGAAAATTGGTGCATTTAAGTCAGCAAAAGGACAGATCATAGTTTCCTAAATTGTCCAAAACCATTGCACTGACTGAAAAACAACAAGTTTTTAAAAAAATTTTCATTTAAACTTCAAAATCTCTGCATTTAAGTCTTCAAATTTGGTAAGGTGAAACTACAGAATGTTTTTGTTTGAGAAACAACTTTAATGATTAAATAATTGGCAAAATAGCTGCCAATTAATTTCTTGTTGATCCACCTCTACCACAAATAGGGTTGCAACTAACTGTTATTGCTTCTTAAAAATTAATATTTCAGTTATTTTATTTATCTATTTTATTTTTGATTAAAAAATTATTGTATGGTGTATAACATATCAGAAAATATGGAAAAAATGTCAATCAGTATTTCCCAAAGCCCCAGATAACATACTCAAATGTCTTGTTTTTTCCACAACCCAAAGATATTTAGTTTGAAGTCATAGAGGAGTAAAGAAACAAGAAAATATTTGCATTCAAGATGCTGGAATGACAGAATTTTGACAGTTTTTTCTAACCTGTGAATCAATTTTCAAAATAGTCGGAAATTAGTTTTAATATCTGAAAACTGGAATTAATTAATCGTGGCAGCTAAAACCTGAGACCTCAGCCCACACAGATCTAAAAAAGGCCACAGTCACCTGCTGACTCTCATGATTTGAGGTAAGAAGATTGAGGGATGAAGAAACTGAATGAGCTTTAAACTCAGTAAGAAAAGTACTGTAGTAAACAATCCAAACAGGAAATCACAGCTTAGACAGAGGCATACGTGCACAAACAGGCAAGGCTGACAAATCTCCCTCATTCTTTCCTTCTTACTATAGTCTCTCATTTTATCAATGAGAGCACATTGTGCTGTTTTCCAGACAGGACAGAGAGTGGCGACCGATCGGACCACTTCACATCACAGATAGGCTGATTGAAGTGGAGAGGCAGTTCCAGTGATTGGCTTATGATGACGACCTTGTGTAATGGTGCTATTCTAGAAGAACGCCGCTTTGCCGTCTCCACAAATTGACTGAAAGTGACAGACTGGTGATGTAATGCTCCATGTATGACAGTATAATGACAGACTTAGTCTGGGTATCTTGAGCAACTGCACATAGTGACACGCAATGGTTTGCACAAGAGTGACAGAGACAGAGTGTGACTGTGTGTCAGCAGTGTATCTGTATGAAAACAGAGGAAGATTTTCAGGATCACTCCGTCACCAAAAACTGGCTGCCACGAGTCTGTGGTCATAATAGCTCACATCCTTTTGTTGCATTAAAGAATATTTTCCAAACTACAGTGACAAGAATCTTGGTATCGTTTTCATTTGAGTCTCGAGTTACATTTCTGGAGGTAATTTTGCTCTTGGCAGTTTTGCAGTAATAGCAGACAAAGAAACAACTGAATGCTGGTCATGACTGGGAACGCGTAAAGGTTTTCGGAAAACTAGCCTGCCAACTGGAAATGGTCTTAAAAAATGAAATATTGCTTTGTAAACTGCATCTGTGTAAAAGGTTGTTTTATTGTTTTTGGAAAGGTTCAAAAGAGGCTATAGTGTATTGGGACAGATATACAGTAGTCACAAATAAGTGAGGAAACTGGGAGTGGGTAACAAAAATTTGAGATGTGTCAGGCAAGATGGGTGGGCAAAAGCTCACAGTTAGCTATGTGATTGACTTTAAGTCCATTAATTGTTTTACTCTGCTGAGAACACTGGATACCGCGTAGTCTAAAAGCGTAGCCTGGCAGTTAATGCAGTAATCGAGTTATTATGCAATGCTGCCCACAGATGTGAGCACTCTGTCTTATTATAGTAAGTGCCGAGGGACACAACTTTCTAAAAAACTACTTCAATTGAGTTTTTGTGTCAGGAAATACTGTGACTGTGGATGTTATGCTTATGTTTTGCTCCAACAAAGGCAAGAAAGCTGATTTGTTATCAAAAGGCTCTTTCCTTGTTCCCTCTTCTCAACCTTGAGTCATCATCTTTATTTTTCATCCCTAACATTTGTCTTTTATGTATAAACAAAATGGATCAGTCTCAGACCTGTTCCTCCTCCTCTCTCTAACATCCCTACCTCTCTTTCAGACCTACGAAGTCAGCGAGGGGCGGCCACGCTTCGTTAGGGCGAGTGTGTGTTCCCATGTCGGAGTCAGTCCACAGGGAGTCCCTAAACACCTCCATTCCCACACCCCTCTCCGCTGCCTGCCCCCCTCACTCTTTCCTTTCCTACTGAAAAACACTACCACCTCGCACCCCGTGGTCTCTTTGTGCCTCCAATCCCAAATTGGTGGCCTTTAAATTGCCTTTACTTTCTCTGCATCCTTATCGCTGGTTTTCTCACAGTAAACGTATGACAAGTCAAACAGCCACATAATAAGAGTGGAGCTTTATCACTGATAATGGCCTCTGTTTACTATCGCTTTCATGCTCCACCTCACCACCAGCCCATTTTCCCACACAGAAAACCACATACATGCATGCATGTGCATATTCAAACTCGCACAAACACAAACACACATGTGCTAGCTTAATCATATGTGCACATGCATTAATAAGAGCATGCAGGGTGAAGTGCGGGAGCGTGTGGGTGTGTTGTGCACATCTTGATCACATGGGCTTATTATGAATGAAAGAAAAACTATTACAGGCCTCATTCATGCTCTGAGAGGAGAAGCTGTAAACAGAAGTGTGTGTACAGTACCAAATCCAGCCTGACACACTAATCCAGACATAAGCTCTTTCCATTGTTGGGTGTGTGACTAGGACGGGTTTAAACAGACACACACACACACACACACACGCACACAAACACACACACGCTAATTAGTCATCATATAGTATTATATAATGTTGAGGTAAAGAAATTCACAATATCAGCTACTTTACATCACAGAACAACAGACCAACAGACCAGAGCAGCCCACTCTCACACTCTCTGCACCCACTAATGTCTCAACACCTCTCAAGCTCTTCCAGCACTATGCGATGAGCTGCCAGATGCTCCAAAAAATCCCCCTGGTTTCAGTCTGTCACTGGCACTCTGCTCCTATCAGAGTTTACACAAAACAGAGAGCGAAGAGAACCCGTCTCCCGCCTCGTCTGCCATCGCCTCACGCCGCTCTTCTCACGCAGACCCAAACGCACATCATAAAATGACATTCTGCTCATGACAGCAGCCTTCAGCACCAGCAGATATGACGGGTATATTACTTTACTCTAATATGCATCTGTGTGTGTATGAATGGGTCTGAGTTAGCCCAGGTATATTATGATTATGAGAACTTGCGGTTGTTTGATAATGTAGGAGATAGTGTAAATCAGTGGAATAACTGGCTAATGGAGGGCGAGAGGAATGGAGATGTGGATGACAGACAAATGCAGAAATGTTATGTGTGTGTGTGTGTGTGTGTGTGTGTTTGAAGTGGGGAGTGCATGTGATTTAGAATCTGCAGCTGGGGTTGTGGTGGACAAAAAACCTCAGAGTTTAAAGAGTTCAAGCAAAAATGTCCAGTCATCGGACAATAAGAGAAGAAGGCACTGCAATCAAATTACCCCCACCCCCATCCCTCACCACCCCCCCCCCCCCCACACACACTCCTTCTAGGACCAGTCAGGTGCAGATATAAATATTGCATAATGACAAAATGCTGTGCGTGTCTGTTCTTACAAGCGTGACAAATATGTAAAAGTCTGAATAATACACACTCACATACACACACCGCGCGCCTGTGTGAGCATATACTGACTCCTCCAGATGCACTGATAGCATCAGACATACACAGTAGTGCATTATATACAGTATATAGGTTGAGCTAATGAAAGCAGCCTGCAAGGGTATAAGGTTATGGGGCTGAGCTATGACCAGATCAGTATCAGTCAAAGGGACCTTTCTCTGTCCTATGAGATCATGGCCTTTAGCTACGCCAGTCCTGCTGCTAAAAACGCACATTAGAAAGCACAATAAGCTCCAGTCGACAGGTAGGAGCTGGCCAGAGAATAGAGAAGTAAGAGAGAGGAGGCCTTTGGGGAATATGAAACCAATACAAAGCAGCTGGTTGTCTACATCTCAAATTTAGAGGGGTTTTTTTTTGCTTACACAGGGTCACTCTATTCTAAGATGGGCAAACAGTCAACATCCTAACCATCTGCAATTATGTGTTGTTTGTTTTCATTTTGTTTCTCCACATTGAGTAATATCTTTCTGTCTCTAAATATACAAAAAAATATTTCATGTTAGTTCTTTTTCAGCTGTTCCTGATGTTTTTTCCCCTTTTGTTCTGCATTTAAAGGAGCAGTGTGTAGGATTTTGTGGCATCTAGTAATTGCTAAGTGCAGCCAGCTGTGCCAAGCGTGAACTCCCAGTGTGGATTTCTTTAGTGTTCATTGCTCAGGAGGTTTTTACTGGGAGCCAAATTATCCTCAGGGGTCTCCTCCTCTCCCAGGTAAAAGAACCAGGTGATTAAACCAGTGAATAAAGGAGTTTCATGTTCTAAATCAGTGCTTTTTCCGATGCTGTTTGGTGTGTCACAGGCAGGTGTTATTCCACTACCTGCTAATGTGTGCTCATATTTCAGGAAAATTTAGCTGGGAGCAAATTATGCCCAGAGGTCTCTTCCTCTTCCACACAAATGGACCAGGTGATTTAAACTGGTAAAAACACAGAATAAAGCACTTTCACATTAAAAATCTGTTTGGCTCGTCATGCAGGGGCTTCTAACTACAGTTGCCAACGCAAAAATGTTAATGGCTCTATCTAGAGTCTGTGTTTGGTTTGTCCATTCTGGGCTACTGTAGAAACATGGTTGTGAGACATGAAGGAATCTTAATAATAGAGGATTTTGTATGTTGTACAGATTGTAAAGCCTTCTCAACAATATTCAGATTTGAGCAGTTTCCAGCAGAAATGTTTGTTCAAATTAGAACTATTCTGTCTTTCCTTAACATCAATCTGAAGGTGACAGAAAGATTTGAGTAATAAATCTCAGCAGTGGAAACTTTGCAAAGTGTTGGAAACCAGTCTTCATGGTCAAAATGGGGCCATAATAAGGCTTTAAATTATGTGGTGTGACCTCAGCTTTATTTACTGTTCATTCTATTTTCATTTCATCCTTTTCCTCTCTGTCATCCACCCCTCCCTCCCTCTTAATCGGTCCCCTGGTTATGTCATCCCAGCCAGTGGGAGTGAGTGAGTGGTGGAGCAGTATCACTGAGGGTGAAGGGTCTGCTAACCTGTGAACTCCAACAGTCCACTTTATCAGCCCTCCTGCCTCCAAAGACTGCGGTCCTGCAGCTTGTCCAGCTGTCCCGACTGGCCTCCGCCATCCCACTGGCCAGTGCTGACTTAGTGTTTTAGACTGTAACTAAAGTTGTCTTAGCCATAATAATGTTTGGATTATCACACAGGGTCACAGGGACGCTCGGGCTGGGTCACAGCAAGAACAGACGTGTTGTTGGGAACCTAATTTTTTTTTTTTTTTTGAGAGTGCACTTTGGTTACCCAGATAAACATTAGGTCAAACACTTTTCCCACACTCACTAGAACATAAAATTTAATGAAAGCCAAGGTCTTTTTTTTTTTTTTTCTTTTGGTGCAAAATCATCAAGTAAGAATATTTTGGGTCATGAAATTATATAACTCAAAATTTGACACCTAAGGCTATAGTCCAGAATCCTAGGGAAATAATTTACTAAAAACTGTGGTTGACATAATAGTCATCACAGGGATTTTTTTGGAACCTACATTTTTGACGGAGAGACACCCAGGAATGTGATGAAGCTATATTTATTCCCTGATTTTCTGCATCCATCTATCTCCTCTTGGCTGTGTTTCAATGAAACAAGACTAACAGTCCACAGTCATGCTAGCAGCTCAAGGACTGTACTTACAATAGGCCCAAACCCATTTTAAACTTTTAACCCAACCCGTCAATTTCGGGTGCCCCTCTGGACAGCATAGCAAAGGGTAGTGGTTGAATCTTAGCCTATGAAATAGGACAACACTTTAAGACACTAACACATCACCAGTTGTTGTCAATGGCATAAACGTAAACAGACATAACTATGACAACAGTAGCATTATAAAAATGCCATCAGATAAAAGGCAAATGTCACTGATAATTTATAAATCACATTTGCCATTAATCTGACGGAGACAGAAAACCGGGAATGCCTGTGATATGTTCACAATTTAAGCTTCATGCAATCAATAACAAAATTTAAAAATTTAAACCTTTTTTGGGTGGAGGCTTCAAATAAGTCCACTTGTTGTTGTTTTTTTGCCTCTCCCTGCACTGTTTACTGCTTATTAACACAAAGTAAACCTGAGGCTGATGGGAATGTCATTAAATTTGATTGTATTTAGTGATAGACCAAAATATTCTGGTAAAATTCTGACCTGATGATGGCACTAAATGAAAAATCAGATGACCAGCAATGCCATAAGGACCATGAATGTCTGCAAAATGTCATGACAATCCATTGCATCTATTGTATTGCTAAACCAAAATCAGTGCTGCTAAATGTGATGCAAGTCTGAGGATATTATTTGATGTTTCTCATGGTCTCAACTGTTTGATGTGACTTTATGGGTATGTATGGTTTTTGTAATTGTATGACTAATTTGTGTGTGAACCTCTTGAGCAGAGCTGTCTGAGGACGCAAAATGAATTTCAGTGTAAATTGATAACAAAGCCGTATCGTACTGTATCGTACCATATCGTACCGTAAAATTTGCCGTCCATGGAGCCACACCACCGCTGCCATGGCTAAAAAGGAAATGACAGACAGGCAGTAAACCGTAACTGTAAATAAACCTTTAAAACCATCCATTGTAGGCAGAATCTGCGGTAGATTAATAAAGTAGTACATCTGTTATAGTATGAAATTAATCAGTAAAACTATGCGGTATGATGAACAGCTGGCTGCAACTAAACAGCTGTATCCCCCCTTTAAAACCATAACCATATAAGCACATTTTTAAAAATTATTTTCATAATCATTATCTGATGATGACAGTTCATATGACCAGCGGATTATCTATTCATCCTTATGATGACCCTGCCGGCTTCCTGTCTTTATTGTTTGCTGTGACAGAACACACTCTTTCTGTTCCAGTGTTATTACTCTTGTGTAAGGGAGTTAGACACAGCTAATGGTTTTATGCACACTTACCCCTGCAGGCCCATGGGTGTTCACATTACCCTGACAATGGAAGGACTGGTGCGGAATAATCCACTGGTGATTAAATGGGATTCATAACGGAACAACACTAGACCTGTAAAACCATCTCCAGGATGGTAAATCCTGGGTCGGTTTCTAGTGTTGTGCAAATATGTGAAATAAAAAAAAATCCTTTCCAGAGGAGATATGAGAGTGAAGAAGATTACTGAAAAGGTCCTCTGAATAGCAAACAAATGGTTTGGCAATGAGTAGTCCATTCAAACTCTGAAGCATAAAAATCCACTAAGAACAACCCAAGTGAGCCAAGACAAAATAAACAATATATCACAGCTGATGAACTTTGTCACCTTTGTAAACTCACAAACTCACAGATCAATCAAACCTCTGCACTTGTGCTGTCTGAATGTGTATAAATGTTTCCATTAGCAGCATCAGAGCTCCAAAGCCTGAACCACAAAAGCTGAACCACAGGGTCACAGCGAGGGCAACTTCAAGCTAAGACTTCAACTCTCAGTGGTTGAACGCTGCAGAGACTTAAATTCAAATTCATTTGACTGTCCTAATTTAACGCTGTCTCACTGAATTGTATTCAGAAATATGAAAGTGTTTCTCTCTTTCTTCTGTCCATACAAGAGAAAGTAAAAAGAATCACCTCTTATCGACCCCAGTTTTAACCTCTCATGTATTTTCATGATATTTTAGTAACAGAGCTAATAATCACATTTAAGAGGATCTTTTAAAAACGCAGATGGACGTTTAACAAGTCTTGCCACTGTTTTGAAGATATTCCCAGAATCCTCAAAGACTCTTTAACTCGTCAACTAGATATATATATATATATATATATATATGAGCGTCGTGTAGATATATATAATAGCAGAACAATGATGGAGCCATTTTACTGCACAATGAGTGCTTTTATTTTCCAACTTTAATAAAATTTTACTGAAAATACTGTTTCAGTTCTTTTCCCTTCATTTCTTTTACTTCTTAATTTTTATATCCTCTTAATATGTTTATTGCATGTTTAATGTCTGCACCATGGACCAAAGCAAATTCCTTGTAAGTGAAAAAAAACTATGTGGTTATAAATCTGACGGTTGCAGAAGTAAAACTTCTCCCATGTGCCAGGCACGTAAGAGAACCACAGAGGCCTGTGCAAAAACACAGATGGCCCTATGTAGCGCTTGTGTTTGGTTTCTACTATTTCTACCAATATATCCCGCTGAATCTTTCACACTGGACCTTTAAGTTGGTGTTGTATGAAGGACTTTTACTTCTCGTGGAGTATTTTAAAAGTGTGGTATTTGTACTTTTACTTAAGCAAAAGATCTGATTATCTTATCCAACACTGCCACTGCATGATAAAAAATAATTCAAGTGTCGGTGACTGATTCCAAATAACAGAAGTGATTTATGTTCTTGTTTGATTTGTACCACACAGAAACATATAAACACTTAATTTAGCCTTTTTAAGTATAAATACATATATAAATAGGATTATTTTCTTATACAGATGGTCTTGGAGGATTACCTACAAGACAGGCGTTATTAAACATCTTTCAGAAGAAATGACCCTCAGCTTTGCAGTTCAATTACAATGATAAGATAAGAAGCACACACTGGGGACACTGTAGGTTCTTATATGGTTTTAAAGGCTAAAGCAGCTCTGGTTGTTGTGATACTGAGTGCAGCTTCTAAGTTATGATGAGTTCAAGGATCCTTCACAGGTGTCAAGCTGCACAGTCACCCTGCTGAGCAGTGAAATGTCCCCAAGTGCAACATACTTTCTCCACTGAGTCTGTGTGTTTTGTTGCCAGTGTGTGTGTGTATTTAATAAATGTGCTGGGTCTGCCTGCCTAGCTACCTTCAGTAGCCAGTTCATTAGAAGGGAATTAGAGTTGACGCACTGCGTTCCTGAGAGGGAAAGAAAAGCCAGGATTGTTGGTGGAGGGGCCAGCTGTGGCCCCTCTGAGCAACAGTGACGAGGCTTTCAGATAGGCTGCCAAGCGGCTGCTTTCCCCTCTCTCCTCGCTTCACCGGGCCCCGTCCTCTGGCCCCTGACAATCCACACACACACAAGCTCGTGTAGTGGCACACATGCATGCATGCTCAGGATTTAATTAAACTCACTGAGTCCCGTGTCAACAGGTCTACAGTGACCCCTCGGACAACCCCCTCACACACACTCTCAATTCAACATACAACCACATGCAAAGTTGCCAAACAGCAGTCATTCCCCTTGTGTCCTCAAGAAACAGAACAACTGTTCATCACCATTCCAGCTTGTCATCAGTACAGCTCCATCTTCACACGGACGCAAGCATCTCCAGTCAGCAGTTAATCCCTCTCCGCAGGACGAAACAATGAGCCCGCAACAAGACAGTCCTTCTGTGTCACCCTCATACCATATCTCTGCAAAATATCCAGCGTGTGTACAAAAACAACCGCTTACAATATAATAGACACTTCGAGACATCTTGAGACAACTTAACACACAATGCTGTCCGACCACATGATGGACAACGCGTCTGTTTTGCATCATGCTGACATGAAAAATGAAATCCCTTATTTTTACAAGAGGAGACAGAGGGAGAAACCAGGGCTTCAACTGGTGAAACCGATGATTACACACAGCGATTAAAAACACACGGTTCTACTTATCCCAGATAGATGAGAGACATTAGGGGCTCATCTTCCAAATGACACACTCATGTCTGCTCACACACTCACAAACACTCACGACAGGCTATAAGTGCATGGTAAACTGGTCCAGCTATAAAGCAGCCAGGTCACTGGTTGTAAAGTCTGTAGACTGGGAGGGCTGACGGGGAGACATGGGTGGGGGTGGGGTTGTTGTAGGATGTGGGTGGGCATGAGCGTGTCGAAGTAAACAGAATGACAGAGAGGTGAGATGTTAAAGTGCAAATGGGAAATCTTTCAAACAAGACAGCAATAAATAGCATGTGAACTGTATATGGTCGTGTTTAAGTTTGCATCTGTGATGTATTGACGTGCGTCTCTGGAGTGCCGGAGACTGCTTGTTGACGGCTGCGGAGCCCCGGAAGAGGTGCGTTCCGCGTTAACCTTGTGGCTCAGCATCAAGGGCTCCAGCTAGATGACCATTAAATGACCTGTCGGCGGGGCCTGGGAACTGATCAGCAGCCACGGCCACCTCAGAGGAGAGAAGAGAGAGGAAGCGTTGGCACAGAGAGCAGAAAGAAGAGAGGTGAGGGTCACAACCGCGACGACCCTCCCTGCTCTCAGGTCACCGGAGGAAAGTCCGGTTCCCGTCACAGTTGCAATTTAAATACGAAGAGGTACACATGTTTCAGAGGAAGTGAGAAAAAAGTGACCTGTTTTGCACTCTCAACGAGCAGCTGATGGATCATCCCACAATGTTAGTGCTTCACAGATGTACTTTGATCGGCAAAATCTCTGCCAATGACGCACAAATAAATTCTGTTAAAATTACAGTGAAACAAGCCCTGAAAGTCTGGAGGTTTCTCTAGCTTGACAGCACACAAACTGTCTGGAGAAATATGTTTTCGGCAACACAGAGCTGCCAAAAGCTTCCCTCTCTTTGCGTGACTTCTGCCTCAAGTACAAACTTTCTGCTTAGTTTGTTAATAATAGAGAAGAAAATCCATCAAGTTTCCATTCAGTTATCTCCTTTCATTAAAGGGATAGTTCAGTTTTTTTGAATTAGTGTTGTATGGATAACTCATATACGGTAGCTGTCAGTAAACACGCCCCCAGTTTGGAGAGTTCGACATGTTCTCCCTCCGAAGTCATCACGTGGTGCCACTCTGTCAGGACCTATGACATTTTATCTATCCTTGTGAGTTAGCTGTTCACGCTCTGGGATGCCGTTACGGTAATGTCACCAAATGCATGTGGTGGGATTACGGCATGTTGGGATGTTGGGAGGCACCAAAGTCACCAATGGTTCGGTTTAGGCAAAAGAGGCACAAAGCCAGACTCCACTGAGAGAAACAGTGATGTAACAATGCTGAACACAGGAGTAACTGGTCTACCACTGCCTTCAGCAGTTACTTTGTTTGTGTGATTGTGTGCTTTTGAAAAGGGTCACTTCAGATTCACCAAAGTCTCACAGTAACACAAACTAACTAACTGTTGGTAGCAGCGGTAGACCAGCGGCTTCCATGGTCACTGAGATGAAACTACTGTTTTTCTCAATGGGGTCTAGTGGCTTTCAAGAGAGCATAACTGGGAACTGAAGCCATTAGCAGCTGCCCTGTTGAAATAGGCTGTCTGACAGAAAGGTAAAGTGATGGTAAATTGTTGACCCCCATCCACAGCAGTAAAATGTTTAGCTTCCTTATTGGACTCTCGCTTGCTTCAAACTGGGGGTGTGCCGACCGCCATCTACTGTATGTTATACACTGACTGTCAATAAGTACCTCATACAACCCCACTTCCAAAAATCTTAACTATCTCCAAATATCTGTCTCCTCAGATTAAGTGTTTCATTAGCAATCCCATTAAAGTGTTTTTTCTTTTCCTGCAAAATAACATGAAGCCAAGGTGGGAAATCCCGATAATAAATCTGAACAAAAATCAAACCAGTGATGAATGAATAAAACTGCTTAAAGACTAACAGAAAAGACTATTTATGATGTAATATATCAGCGGATATGGTTATTAATGGATATTTGAATTGCACATAATCTGTATCAATATCTGACCTTAAAAATACCTCTGATAAATCCACTTAAATTCAGTGAATAAACCACAAAATTGAAATTTTAGGCTCTAAATCAGCCGTGGATACAACACATTGCACAGTAATTATACTGCATACCACACGCATAACTTAAAAGTCACGATCATAAGTTTAGCTCTGACTCGGCTCCACTGAGTCAGTCGCTCCACACTGTGCATTGATTTGTTATGGGGAGCAATTTGGAGATGATGTCAGTCTTAGGTGCACTCTAGTCTATTTTTCCTACTGTGGAAAAGTGCAAACTGTTGCCACTCCGCTGTGCACACATTCAATAAAGTTGACTTTAAAAATACAATCCACCAATAACAGGCTCGATGATTGACTTACTGTCCTGTTAAAATCCTGTCCAGCTAGACAGACCGTGGTCACTCTCAGACAGAGCCTCGGCCAACAGTTTGGCCACAACTTAACTCAGATATCACATGATTTGGATGTTTAGTGATTAATATTTTTGGCAAATGTTGCTAAATTTTTTTGCCAAAGTTCTCTTGAACGATGGTAGAGCTTGACCTTGTACCAAAGCTCACATTGGATGATCCAAACCATTAAGACCATACTTCTCTAATGTGTATGACTGACTGACTGACTGAGTGTGTGTGTGTGTGTGTGTGTGTGTGTGTGTGTGTGTGTGTGTGCGCGAGAGAGGCTTTCCTTCGTGGACAGCCAAGACAGGATTATTGGAAATGCAAGAACCATAAAACCCAGTAATTTACGGACACAAAACATTACTGTTTAATATTTGTTTTTCCTTCAAGCATGAGTACGTGTGTGCAAATGAGTGAGAGGGTCGACTTGAGAGAGGGGACGAGAAAAATAAAGAGAGAAATATAAACCCTAAAACAACTTCTTCGGACTTTCTTTTTTTCCCCCATTCCTTCTCGACTGGAGCTACAAAAACACTGTTGAGGCGTTCAACAGAGCGCCCTTCATCGGTCGTCATTCGCGCATGTTTTGACTCTGTGGTGTCTTCCAGTTCTGCTTTATCAGAGTCAGTTAACAGAGTTTATCAGTCTACCAGTCTGTAGGTCTGTGGAGCCGGGTGATCTGACTCATCTCTCTGTGACACACACACACACACACACACACACACACACACATACATGCGAACATGAACAACACACACACACACACACACACACATACACACCTTGCCAGCTGCAACCCTGTGTCCAAACTTGCTCTCTCTGGTCCATTTAAAATGCCACTTTATCACTCTTTTCCCCTCCGCTGATTTCTCTCATATCTCAAAAGCAGAAATTCCAACTGAATATCTTGTACCTTGAAAAAAGACAACATTTGGAAACACAAAAAGGATTGCAGCCTTTGGGTTTGTGTGATTTTTAGGGCTGATAAAGTCATTTGGTTCAAGTAAAGACATGAAAAGCCACTTTTGAATGATATCAATTGTACCCTATTATAAATAAAACCTCTATCCTGCATCACGGTGTCAGTTGTACAACCCTATTTCAGCATCATGCATGCAGCCTGCCTGCAGCCCCAGGCCTCAGCCTCACCTTTCCCCCTTTATCCCCAGTGGACCGCCTGTTTTACTGTCCAACACACCCCTACTAAATCATCTGCTTTAATGACCAAAGCAGGGATTTGTGCATGAAAACCAATAAAAACCTCACAGAACAAGGCAGATTTACTATAACAGAGATGGTAGGGAGGGAGGGAGGAAAAAAGAGCGAGAAAGAGAGAAGTAAGAGATAAGATCTCTATCACATTTTTTTCGTAAATCAGAAAAGCTGTCTGCATTCGTGTGTGTATGTGAAAGTGTCCTTAAAAAGAATGCTTTGAGCTCTATCGTGCTACATCTGGATGAGTTATTGGACAGAAAAGAGAAAGTAAGATTGTTACAGAGAACACCGTAGCCTTGGCTCGATAGCCTTGATGAGCTGCAACTGGTACGACAAGATCGACTCCCATTACTGCCCTTTCTTTCCACCATCTCCGTCTGTATCTTGGTCAGGAGAGAAACCGCGTTTTGTGACCACCCATACAGAGTAACCATCGCTAATGCACAGTTTAGTATTCCAGTCACACAATGCCAACAAACCTCAGACGTTCAAGTATGTAAACGTTACATTGTAAATAGAACAAGTCAAAGAGTAGAAAAGTATGCATTTGACAAAGGGAGACGCAGTGATAAACGCACACACTTCTAAAGTCGTCTCTTTGGCCACCATCTCCAAACAATAAGCAGTGCTGACCAAACGTTTACAAGCCCACATCCAGCCTCGGCCCGGGCCCTTGCAGCGCTGCATGACGAGCAATTTGTTAACACAGCAGATGCGTGTTCCTGTGGAGGATAAAGTTAAGTGGCGCTCATGCTGCATTAAATTACACTCAGATGGGTTGTAGAATCGCAAACACAGAGGACACTGGATGGTCACGAGATGAGAAACAACAGAAAATCCAAATAACAGTCATACACTTCTAAAACCGATTAAAAACAGTCCCTCTCTTCATTTAATCAACTTCTATTTGACCTGAACTCGATGTCAAGGCCTCCACATCCATCTTTTCAAGCTATCAGCACTGAGCGCTGCAGCTGAAGGAAGGCTTATTATCTGTTTGTTTTTATTTAACCTCCTTTATTTAACTAGGCAGGTCAGAGTCTAATTACTAAATGATTGTCGGGCAAAAGGGCTTGAAAAGGGGCATGGTATCGTCATCAAAGAGAGACAGAAAGAAAAGGAATAAATCCTAAATACTTGGGTGCAGGAATAGAGCCACAACAGTTTGGAAACAATGCATCAAGGCAGGACCACACAGTTTGCATGATGGGTGGCGGGATATGAAAATATAGCATACAATATTGAAAGACAGAAAACAAGATGGTCAGAGAGGAACAAATTACTGTTTGAGTGAATATCTCTAATACTGTGTGTACATGTGACTGGAAGGGCTAAAGGGGTGTTTGTGTTTATGAAATAAGGATTTGCATGCAGTATAACTGAGTTTTATACATTTTCTTAAAGGAGCAGTGTGTAGGATTTAGTGTGATTTAGCTGTGAGGATTTCAGATTGTAACCAGCTGAAACTTTGCCCATGTGCCAAGTATGAACTCCCAGTGATGATTCCTTCAGTGTTAATGGTTTAGGAGGTTTATACCGGGCGCTGTTATCTGAAGAGGTCACTTTCTCTCCAAAACAAACAGGCTAGGTGATTTAGACCAGTAAAAACACTTAATAAAGCAGTTTCATGTTGCAAATCAGCATTTCTCCAATGCTATTTGGCATGTTGCAGACCAGCTGTTAGCCAAATAACTGCTAATGTGTGCTCACCTTTTTTCTGTGATAACTTAAGATCCAGATCTTCAGGAGGTTTTCATTGGGAGCCTTAATATCTGCAGAGGTTTTTCCCCTCCAAAACAAACAGATCCCAAGATTCAAACTGGTAAAAACCCTTAATAAAGCAGTTTAAATTGAAAAAAATCACAGTTTTTCCAGTGCTGCTGCAGAGGGACTGCTAACTACAAACTACAGTGGCCTACGCAAAAATGCAAATCATCCTATCTAGAGCCAGTGTTCAGGGCTACTGGAGAAACATGGAGGTGCTATATGGCAGACTCTATGGACAAGAAACCATTTATATCTATATGTAGATACAAACAGCTCACTCTAAGGTAACAAAAACACAACAATTCTATTTTCAGATAATTATACACTAACGAAAATTATATTAATTATATATCTGTTGATATATTCACCTAAATCCTACAAACAGGACCTTTAAAACATTTACAAGCATTTTACCTTTCTTTGTGCATGATCTTAGCATTTTGCCATGGCGCCTCCACACAGGACAGCACGCTCCTGCCTCATCATATGACTGACCTCTCTGAAGCTCTCTGTCTGCCAGCGGGCTGAAAAGGATCTGACTGACTATGAGTCAGAGGGTTGTAAATCTTTATTTTGCTCTGTGGTCCTATTAAGCACTTAAAGACATGAATTCATATTTTCAGTAAACAATGAGATCTATGTTCATTATGAGTTCATTATGAGTCAAAAAGTTAACAAAATGTGCAAAAGATGCACGTACATTTAACATACTGCACACAGCCTTCACAGATATAACAACATGCTAATTACTCATCTGAAGCACCGGGCTGACCTGATGTGACCTGTGCTGCATAGTTGCTCTCATCCCTCTGATAGAGTTTCTGTCATAGCACCAGTACAGCAGTGCAGTCATAGTGAACATACTGTAGCTAAGCTGCAGTTACTTTACTTCCCACTCCGAACCACAGGCATGCTGCTGTTACTCAATACCTGACATACCAGTGTGCAGGGTGAGAATACTACTGAGAGGTAGGAAGGAGGGACCACAGTGGGGAATGTAGGAAAGAAATGTAAGAAAGGGTTGGTCTAAGTAAGAAAAGGTAAATAGTTACTATACTACATTTTTTTTATCACATTTTTTCTTTTTCTGTAAAAGTCATAAAATGATGGTTCACCACAAAGTCAAAAACACATTTTTCTTCTTACGCAGTGCTACATTTGTATGTAGTTGTGTACGTATGTAGTTCGGTAGAGAGAAAACAGTTCTTACATTAAACTGCTCACAGCAAAGTCTGTGGTTATCTTAAGTAACAGGGTCATGACATCTGCTAAGTTTTCAAATGTATATTTTTTTCCTTCCTCTCTCATAACTAAATGACAGAATGGTTGGATTTATACTGACTTCCAAAACGACTAATATGACCACCTATTCTAATGGATCCAGTTTTAAGAGACATGTACACTAGTCCCCTAGGTGAAAGTCCTGAGCTTGTTTGACTGATCCACTTATCCTCCCACCCACTCTAACAGTGATTCTTTGATATATGTGTGGATAACAATAGGGCGCCGGCATACCAAAAACAAAAAGTATGGGTTGTCAAAAGCTAATAACAGAGGATGTTGTTTTGGTGAGTACATGTTGATTTTTTGTTGTTGTTGTTGCTGCTTTGACTGTTACAAGCCAGTGCCATCTAGTTCCATTACATTCACAAAATATGTGTTTTTGATTTAGGGATTGTACCTTCCCTATAAAATCAGATTTAAGGTGAGCAGAGAGAAAGTTTCCTCCTTCAGCAGATGAATATGGAAACAACCTCACATACATCATTCTGCACAGAGAGGCTCAAACTTTCAAACTTCTGAGTGAAGTAAAAAAAAAAAATGCACAGACAAATTTAAGTGGAGCAGGACTTTAGCATTAGTGTTTGAAAAATAAATTTGAAAAAAATCTGAGAAATAAATGAAAAAACAAACAAACAAAATAAACAATTGCAGAAAAAAGGCTATCATGGGAAAATGCCACTGCTGGATGACCCTCCTCAGTAACTGGGGGATGGGTGGTCACCCATGCACTCTCTCAACCCAGCCTCCTCCCCCTGGATCTCACCCCTTCTCCTTTAGGCCTTTCTGCTCTTCTATCAATCCTATCAGAGCCCCTGCAACAAACACAAATACCTCTCTTTACCTCCAGGGAGAACTGATAATCAGCCATAAACGGCTCCATCCGCAAATAAATGACACCACAGCTGACGCAGCACCCACATGCGTCTAGTTTGAAAGACTTTGAAGGCTAAATGGCAGATCATACAGTTGACAATGGAAACATGTTCTCAATTAGCTCCATAATGTAAGTTGGTAAACTCGGGATTGTTTTCACGATGGATTCTTCATCCTTCAAATAACAACATGTGCAGTAATGGCTTGTCCAGCTCCGAGGCATGCACGGCCCAGCTGTGCTATCTGTCTCTGTCTCTCTCCTTAATGAGAAGTGCCAGCTTGCACAGAGTCAACAGACTAGTAAACCTCAGAGTGAACTACGGTCTGACCTCTCTGGGTCTCTGTGTGTTCGCCGTCTCGCCTTCCTCTGCGTGAAGCAAACAGCTCCTGCAATCATTAAAAGTTGAGATTCTTGAGGTCTTTGTATTGTTCGTTCTTTTTATGTTGTTCACTGACATAACTAGCTCCCATGAAGCTCTCAGCTTGAGGCCCGCATGCCATGAACATGAGGAAATTACACAAAAAAAAGCCTCAAATCATAATAATAATAATAATAATAAAAAGCACAAAAACAAAACAATAAACAAAGCGACATACAGGAGCCAGACTTTTTTTTCCCCCTTATTATGACATTCTGTCTGTGTTTCCAAAAGTTTGTTAAGAAAACCCTGTCTAACCCTTCCTCTGACTGACAAATGGTGAGAAAGGGCAAAATTATATTTTGGCCGAGCACCCCTTTGCCCTCTTCACCTTAAAGGTCCAGTGTGAGGGATTTGGGTGGATATACTGGCAGCAATGCAGTATAATAACTTTGTTTTCATTAGCTTATAATGACCTGAATATACGAATTGTTGGGTTTTCGTTACCTTAGAATGTGCCGTTTATATCCACGTAGGAAGTCAGCAGTTAGTCACCATGATGAACAAAAGTGGCAGTGACGTGCCACTCAGACTGCAGGCTTGAACATGTTAGGGTCGTGTACGAGCAGAGAGACAAGGGGGCTTTTGATTAGATATTTCCATGTGGTCCGCAGGAAATATCACAGGATTACAGTGTCAGTACAGATGACAGATCTTTTTCAGACCTTTTTCAGAGCTTTTAAGTCATTGATTACTGTCGGGGTGTGAAGACCATTTCAACCAATATAACAATTTGGTTGAAATTTTTTACTAATTTGGCTCCCGGGAAAAACCTAAAAAAAAAAAAAAAATCTACCTGGGAGCTCACACTTGAAACATGGGAGAAGTTTCAATCTGCTATCCTCACTGCTACATCCAACTAAATCGTACACACTACTGAAGTTTTTTTGGGATACTTAATTCCCCTATGAGCCTTTTTCAGTCCTATTGAACAAAGATGAGCTTCAGCACGTAAACAAGATAATAAAATAAACAAGATAATAAAATTGTTTTAACAGTGTCAAATGCGAAAGGTTCCTCTATAGAAGACAGCTTTATGAGGAACAGATTGACTTATGAAGCTATCATGAGGGGACAGGTGGGAAGAGTCAACATTTCATTTTTATCTGAAATATTATGTTTACTCTCACACAAACACTGACAACTTCTGCTTTGAGAACACTCATTATTCCTGTTTCTATTGGCCATATTTCTCCGTTATGTCTCGGTTCCCATAGCAGCCAGCGGCCCGGGACTCGTGAGGAGGGCCCTGGTCATGTCTCACGGCAGCCCACACATGCTGCCGTCAGAGCACGTTTATGTGTGACGGGAAGACATGTAGTTGCGGACAGAGGGGGAGAGCATGCATCTGCACACAACAAACATGGATGCAGATGCCAATACATATGCAGATACACTAAACAGCAACAAAGAGCGCACTCCCACCTCAGCCTCGAAAGCACGAAGACAGAGAGAATAATGAGCTCGGGCTCCATCACAAAACAACCCAGCACAATCATTCCCAGGCTGTCCTAATGGGAAAGCAAATGAGTCCCAAAACCGCCTCCTCTGTCTTTGTGCTCGCTAATTGTGCTGAATATTAAAACATGACTAATGCTGTACATTCCTGTACTACATAAGTACCGGCTAAGGAACAGCCCACTACAAAATGAAACGGTAATCATTATCTACGTGCAAAAAGTTTATGGGACCACAAAACACAAAGCTGTTCCGCCCACAAACTTCCAGCTCAGAATTGCTTTTTCAAATTTGGATGTTTGGAGCTTCCAGAGAAAGCAACAAAATGTGAATCATCTTTCTCAATTGAGCTCAAGCAATATTTTGCATCCCGCAGCAGCAACTTTTCTTCTTCCACGACAAGAGCCTTGTCACTGAGAAAAAAATTAGGACCAGTTTGGGTCAAAAGTACTCTTGTTTGGCTACAAAATGTGCCGCACAAGCTGTTTATCAGAAATTTGAGGGACACTTTATTCTGTCTTTGGAGCTGTAAAAAGATCATGCAGCCAAGCTCGATTTCTCAAAGGATGACATGTTTGTTGTTTTAACTGACAATGTGGGGAGTAAGTGAATGAGTGAAATGTCATTTTGTGGTGAACTAGTCTCCTAAACTTGCTCTCATTCTCTCTCTGACTCTCTTCCCATCTTCTCCTGCAGGGACACTTCCCTTGTTTGTTTCCTACTTTTCCAAAATTAAAAAACCCACAGGTATGTTGTGAACAACAAAACACGTACACCTCAAACCAAGACACATGCTCGTGTTTCTGAATGGATCTACAGACCTGATTGAGGAAGGTATGACTGTTTGAATACGTGTCTTCGTGGTGTGCTGTTTGCTCATGGCTGGGTGTGGATACTGCTGTTAGGACACAGAGTCAAGGACAGCCCTAAAGCACATGTTGTATTCACTGTGTATATATTGCACAATATAGGGAGCATAAGCTCCTTTTACTCTGACGTTCAAGCATAAAAAGGTAAGATCGAGGAATGGGTTGTCTCGCCTTCAATCCAGCAGGATGGGACCACAGATGGGATGTCTGTGATGGTTTTAACAATGTGTACTGTGTGCAACCCACTGTGGAGGACTTAAAACGCAGCAGCTAAAATGCAGACTGATACACCATAGACTACAATAACAAAATTAACTGATCTTTTTAGTCCACTTGAAAGACTTTGCTGCATTAAAAAAAACTGAAGTGAGGTGAACAGACTGAACACTTTAGAGAAAAGAGACGTTTGCAAAGTTTTACTTTGGGGAGATAATTTGAAGTTGACTTATGTATCAAGATAATATCGTGTCGTGGGGCCTCTGTTGATACCCAGCTGTACTTGGAGCATATGAATTAGCATATCAGACTGTGACAAACACCAAGGACAAAGACAGTTTAGTCTGTTTGAAGTCAGTTCATCCTCTTTGATGAGCTCTTTGTCCCTGTGTGTGGATTGGGAGATAAAACCATCAATGCTTTGTTGGTCACAAATACAAGTGTTTCTGTCACTTCATGGTGTTGAATTAAATTCTTTTAAGTGTACCTCACAAAAGCATAAACCCAAACAATAAATCATGTGCCAGGTGAGATTGACAGCATGAACCATAAATGTCAGGCAAAGCTGAACTTGAAATACAGTTGAGCCGCAGCAAAGGAGTCACAATAAATCATGGAGGCAAGAAATGACTCAAGATGTCAGAGGTGATGAAGCAAATATGAGACAAAGCGAAGCAGCCAAAAACAAAAGTGGATTAGAGCCTAACTAGTGCGGGGAAACAGAAGGTGATGAAAGTCACATACAAATTTTCACACGGGTGAATGCAATAAAATCTAAAAGAATAGGACAAAATGTAAAAGCATGGAAAATGTATTTCCAGGAAAAGTGACAGAGAAAGAAGATGAAGAAAAGTCTGTCACCTCCCAGAAACACCAGCATGGCGCTGTGTGGCTAAGTGCCCAAGGCTTTAAAACTGTTAGCAGGCAGCGGTTGGCCCAGCAGCAGACCAGTGTTTTACTGGTTCCCCTGGGCAGTATTATGGAGTGGGCTGTATGCCGCCTCGCCATCTTTTACTGAGCCAGGGTGATTAGGAGCCCCGCGTGCTGACGGCACATGAAGTAATTCTGTTACAGCCACTAGACTGGGATTTACACCACTGACCGAGCGCCTGCCACCGTCCTGTAAAGTGATGGACAAATATGCGGAGCAGATTACAACAAGGCTTTCCTGCTCTGGTCATTTATACAGAGCACAATGATCCAAACCAATGATGAGAAGGGGGGTAAAATGTTTTTTGTTTGATAGTTGAATAAAGTGCTGTCAGTTCCTCCACATGATGAGTGGAACAATTTTCTACGCATTTTTCTTTATCCGTTTAACAATAGGGTGCTGTGTTTGTTGAGCTGAGATGATTTCTATTGTTGTCTCCACATCTGGGATATTTAAAATAACCTTCTTTTTTTGTTCATTTATATACGCTGCTGAGAATATACTCAGTGGATCAGAAAAAAACTAATTATTTCATTTAAAAGTTAAATTTAAAAGTTCAATGTTGTAATACATTAAATGCTGATATGTAGAAAAATTCTCAGGCAGCTAAAGGGGTATGTATGTATGAGTTTTTAATATATATATATATATATATGGACATTTTGTTAGTCGAACCAGAAGCTGCTGTGATGCACTGAATCTTAATCATTGGCGTAGATTTCAATATTTAGAAAACTTACATTTGAAAAGTTAAGGCTTTTAGTGTTAGCTAGTCAACTACTTCTTCAATCTATGACTTTTTTTTGTAAAAGACATCATGTCTTCTGTAGGGACTGAACTACCGTATATATAAAATCTCCATTTAAAGTATTAAAATGTTTTTAATAAATATTGAACCACTTATTACTGAGTGAAAGTGCCTGTTTAACTTAATTGATTCTTAGAGTAGAAATGACAGTGCTGTTTGTGATCAAATGCCTTTCTTCTCGTCATATTATAGCTATTACTTTTTATTAGTTTACTCATAGGGTTTATGCATTGATGTCTTGTTTTTATTGATTTTGGTGCTTAAACTGCATTTTTGTTCACTGCAAATTAATACTGTCACTACTTCAGTATGTGTGTTGGCATTGTAACACTTGATTTACTTATCTATTTATTTATTCTAATGCAACAACCACTTGTGGCAACATTAAGATCACGCTGACTTTGAATCTGAGCAGTTCTTCCTCAGGTTTGGTTGTTAAATTCAAGCAAAAAACAAAAGGCGTAGATTACATGCGGGGTATGGGGGGGGTCATCTCTCAGGAATTTTTGAGTGTCAAAAACTATTTCCTGCATTCTGGTAAAGTTTTATGCACCAATTTATGGGGAAAAAAACATTTTATGTGGCAGCTTTTCATGTCAATGATAATTTAATTTGTTTTAATTAATGTAGAATCTCCTGGACTTTCATAGCTCATATGTGTTTCAGAAAGATTTCTAATTATATTCAAAACTTTTTGCACAATCAAAACATAACCCACATATCTGTGTTCTCTGAGAAGTTGAGAATAAAGTTTATTTTGAGAAATACTTATTAGTTATTACATATTTTAGGATATTTTAAGGAAAAAGTTGGAATTATTACTAAAAACAAATTATTATTATTAATATTATTAATAATAATATAACAATCTAATAATAATAATAAAAATACATTTGATATAATTAAGTCATTAATTTTTAAGAAAATAATCTGCCCTTTAGTCTGCTGAGCATTATATTTTTGTCACGCTGTCAAACTTCTGCAAAAAAAAATAACAGGCAGCTGCCACTGGGGGTGAGTTGTTGAGTATCTGAGCTCTGGACACAGAGGTCCTCCTTTACCATCCAACACACACCAGCTGAATGACTGAGATAAAGAACTCACCCTCAGTGTTACCTGGATAACTGCGGCTCTCGGAGGTTTATGTTTATGAGGTGACAGAGACAGACAGAGTGCGAGCTCTGACTTTGTGAGCCTGTGTGATTAGGTACAACAGGGTAAGATTTATTTCCTCCCTTATTTCTCCTGAGCACGTAAAACTCAGTTGTGGCTATCACTGTGGAGCCACATCTGGACCCTGCGGGACGTGTGTGAAATCATTTCTCGATTCCTGCAATTTAAAGTAATGCCTTGCAGATGGCAGAGTGCATGTGTGTGTGTAATAACTTGTACAGTAGGAGCCGCAGAAAGGCAGGAGACTTTGTGGAGACTGCTATCAAAAAGTAAACTGGACAAAATACATAAGCAGGGCTCAGCAAGTGGAACATAAGTGTCCCTTGAGCTGAGGACACTGAGGGTGGGGGTGGTTTTAGGAGACACGTGCGACAGCCTCGAGGCCGTTTTTTTGTTGGAGTCTGAGGCTGAGTGACATCACCACAAGGAGAAATTTGTCCTGGTTTCAGTTATTATTACTCTCCTTTTGCGATTTCTTGTCAGCATGTGGAGGGAACAGAAGCTCTGCAGGAGCACGTGGGTCACACTTACACAAACATTAAAGCACTGTACACAAGAGGCTTCAGGTTTCTGGTTAATTCTGTGACGTGTGGCTAAAAGTACACATAGGAGGTGACACGGTGCCTTGGAGCTATCACCTTACTGCACCTTGTTGGGACTGGCTGACATTGAAATAGGCTGCCAGCTGCCGACGGGTAGTTTATCACTAGCGTTGGGAAGTATTCATTGGCTTTCTCAGCTTGAGGATGGCTCTGTGAATGACGACAACATATGTGCTAATGTACACTGCACGTACACTGTGGAGACGGATAGCCCTTCATATGTCAGTGGAGGAATTAAGTGTGTGAATAGATAAAATATTTAATCAACTGATATATATATATTTGTAATTTATAATATTACTTAACCAAAAATAATTGTGTTGTAGTTTGACCCTTTGATATCTGGATAAACAGCAGTTTTTTTGTGATGTGTGCAGACAGCTTTCACAAACAATTAAAACCTTTAAAGCATGCGCAAATTGATTTCTTCCAAAAACTTGGAGAAAAAAAGATAATCAGTAACTTGGCAAGAGATGCAAGAAAAACTAAGGAAATTATGAAAAGGTGACAAGGAAATTAACTAAAAAATAAAAAAAATAAAATTAGTTCAGAGGAAGAGACAGAGAGAATTTGTATAAAATTATAAATAATAGGAAAACTGTTCACATGATGATCACAAGTATATATTTCCAATGATAAATTATTATTGTCATTATTCATTTGACCTTTTTTCTATTATTTTTAGGTCATTTTTTGTAACTTTTTAGTAACTTCTTGCTAATTTTGGTAATTTTCTGTTAAGCTGCTCATTCTCTCCATGTTTTTGAAAGAAATCAGGCCAATTTGCTCAGGTTTCAAGGGGATAAAGTGATGTTGTGTTTGATTTGGTGTGATCTGGCCCTGTTCATGTGTGTGTGTGCATGAAGTTTATCAGCGTACGTATTTGTCCTGCACACGAGCTCATTAAAATGCATACTTCAAAAAGCAAAACTACTCATTCAAATGATATGTAACCAGCCTCTCCGAACAGTAAATAATGAAACCAGTCACGTCTCTTGCTTAAAACAGGTCCTGCAGGTAGGCATTAAGATATAGCGTACTGAAAGGAGGCTGGAATTTCTCTCCTCAGCCAAGCTGCAAGGTGAGTCGCTCGCTGCTCTCCAAAGTCTGTGCGGGAGTGCGCTCTGCTGCGGTGCGCCTCGCCTCGCCCCTCCCATCTGAACTCCTGCTTAAACTCTCCTCTGTGCTCACCAATAAAGCGCTTTTTGTCCAGGGAGGCAGCGCTTGAGCGCATTCCTTGACGTGGAGGTCGGCGTGTCTCTCCAAGGATTTGATGAAGACCGTTCGTTATAAGTTTAATACGTTCATAGAAACTTTTTTAAAGGGCGCGCACACACGGAAAACTACAAGGTCTTTGGAGTTTTATCGGCGAACTACTCCGCTTGGATAAAGACACACAAGCGCAGCTGCGCGCACAACTTTACTTCTTTGAAGTTGAGGGTAAGAGTTTCCTACTTTGACTGATTAAAATAAAGAAAAACATTTTATAGTTGTGGAGCTCTAAGAATTGAAAGAGAATCGAGACGTGCGTAAAGACGCGTTATGTTGATAAATGCGTTTTGGGTGGAATATGATTAACTTAAAAAAATGAATTAATTAATAGATTAATTGCACTCGTTAACAAAATGTTGTTTGAGTGCAAAATCCAAACTCTTAAACAGGATGATGTCCCGTTAAATATAAGCCACGGCTGATCTGTGCTGATTGAAGTCAAACGACAACTCCCTTCACAAAAACTCACCGTGTTTCTGTTCTGCTCGACAGAAAGTTGATAAAACTATAAATAATAATAATAAAAAACTGTATCATGCTTTCAAACGTGCCGCTGTGATAATAACAGTTTTTCTGTAAATGCATACAGCCTCCGAGCAAAATGCCAAAACATCATCATGATCGCTCCAGTGACTTATTGAATGCAGCAGGTTTTATTGGCGATGTGGGCGCCACTAATGCTCCCGATTACCAAACACTGACAATAAAACAGTATTTGTGGGGAAATGCGTAAAACTCGAAAGTGTGCGCGGAGCAAAAAGGAGCAGCAGTCGGGGCGGTAATGAGGCGGGCTGGTGTGGGACCGCAGGACGCCGTGCAGCACGCAGGGGCCCGAGCCGAGTGTCTACACCGCACCCAGCAGCGGTCACCGCAGAGGGAGAGAGCTGTTTTTGGACCTACACAGGGGAACGTCCCACAGCAGAAAGTTCAATAGGACACTGGTGTTAAAAATGGTTAGTTTAAGGTTCTAGTATTTCGTAGGATGGAATCAAAGCCTGATTATGTTGATATTTGGACATAGATTATGTCCAAGTGGAGACAAGTGGAGATTGATGTTATCCAAGTGATGCAACCAAATAATGACTGTAGCATACTGCACATCACAGCAGTTGTTTTTGTAGTTTGCAGACAATTTGCAAAAAAATCTGGTAGTTAAGATGGATCACTGCTTTCCATTGTGAATGCAACAAATTAATCAGATTAATAAGTTAGTTGCAAATGCCAAGCTTCAGTTGGTGGCACTTTGACTTGATGTGGTTTATGCTGGCTTCAGAACAAACATGAGGAATTCATGAAGCTAATAAATAATCTGGAACAACCTTATTATTATGATAGATCGAAGATAACATTTAATGCAGTGTTGGTGGCCAAGTTTCAGTCATAAGCATCACTGGTGCCACCTGATATTAAATATGTTCCTACAGCTGCTACTGTTGACAGAATTACTCCATAACTTCATTACCAAAAATTGTCCACTTTGACTGAACAAGTTCCAGAGCCGGATTTGAACATCTCAGTTGTTTTTTTTTCATCTGGCAGTGCAGATGAATGAAACACTGGCTCTGATGCGAGGAAAAGGTACAAGCAGAAATTAGCGAGACATCACTTTCCTGCAGCATGTGTGTGCAGCAGAGCAACGAGCGATGAGGTCAAATTCCTCAAAGATTAAATCTGAGTGACCCACTCCGCCAATAAACTAACGTCCAATAAAGTGACACGACGCAACATGTTTAGTGCATCTCAATCTGTAATCTGTCCAAAAAGTAAAAGAACAGCAAGTCCATCTGTTTGATCCAGATAATTTAATCTGTATAAATATTATGCCAATATAAACTTTGATTTTCTCTTACCCCTTTTCCACTAAAATTAACTCTGGTTCCTGAACCAGTTTCATTTAAGGGTCTTGGAAACTTGGTGCTATCTAGAGAACCAGTCAGCATTACCACCAGTTTACCATTGTAATCAAGGATTTGTCATCACGGAGGGTCAATTTGTCCTAAAAAAGTTTTTTTAGACATAGTTTTAACATCAGAATTCTGTAAGTGTTTGTCCTCTTACGCTGCGGTGACAGAAAGATGATCAAACCAGTTGCTGTAAGAGGTAAAGTCACCACTGAAAAAAATACCAGCAAAATAAGGCTCCTTTATGATGTGAAGAACCAAACAGAAACCCCAAGACCCAACTGGGAACGAGAGATCCAAATAAAACCGCGTTAAAACATTCTACATATGCTTTCGCCTGAGATGCTTAATTCATGTAAGAACTTTCTTCTGACCACGATCCCTCCAGCTTTCTGTCAGATTACCATCTTTTACACAGCCCCCACAAACAGGCACGGAAAATCGTCCTAATCTGTCCTGGGGGTGAAACAGGCAGCGTAAACTACTCCAATAGCCCGCTATTAACCCCTGCACTGGCGTACCGCTTGTTTCCTCGCCATGTGTTTCCTCACAGGCTGTTATTATGCCATGGGAGAAGCTACTGTGTCATTGACAGTATATAATGGTGGTAATTGGTTTATATTAGGCTACCAGACACAGCAGAGCAGCCACAGGAGGCCAATTATCCCTCACTAATGTGGAGGACTTTCAGGCTGCTATGATGCACAGATTGCAGCACTTACAGTAGAAGAGAGCATTTGTGCCAGTGAAGTTATTTTCCGCCTTCTGCTGCAGTGTTTCACTCTCTGCACAGTTTTGTTTGTACAGTCGCTAGTTGACCCTGCACACTTCTAAAGGGGATAAATGAATGATGTGTATGAGGAGAGAGACAGAGAACAGGGAGAATGAGGCAAGGTAAAGTTGTTTTTACCTGTGATGTCTTAGCTTGTCAAAATATTGGTTGCGTAACATATAGGGACACTTATGCGGTAAAATGTGCAATTGTGCATGCTTGTGTGTGAGACACACATGCATGGTGGGTGGATTATCTCTCCCCCACAGGACGTTTCTTGCCCTTAAATGTTGTTAAATGGTTTGTGGACGGGGAGCATGAGTAAGGCAAAAGAGCCCTCTGTCATAAAACCAAATTTAAGCAATTAAGCACAGGCCTGCTGTCACCCCACGGTGGCAGTAATGTCGAAACAGTGCCAAGCATCTGGGATTTTGCCACCAACTCTGTATCTGTAATTTGTTTTTTACAAAATCAAGGCAGAAGTTTCATTATGCGTGCCAAAGAGCTCGGGTGAAAGGCGCACTGATGTCTAAATCTCCTGCTGGCGATGATTGGCAGTTCTTCCATTTGTTGTGTTGAGACATGACTTGAGGAACTGCCGGTAATTTTACTTATCAACACAGTTCTTTGCACTGAGAGCAGATTTTCACATCTCCCTCGTATTGCCAGAGCTCCGTTTTTTACGGCAATTAGGGGCAGTGCCTGAAGCATCTTACCCTCCGCATCAGAGGGATTAGAGGGTTAAAAGTCAGGTGCTGAGGCGAGGAGGCCTGGGGAAGGGAGGAGAGGAGGGGTAAAGGGAGGTGGAGGATGGCAGCGGGGCACTCACACAGCAGGCCGTTAGAGGGAAGTCGACAGGGCAGAAAGTTGGAATAAGTGTGTGAATATGTGTGTGTGTTTGTTTTTCTCAATGTGAGAGTGAGGGCTCGTCACAATTAACAAAGAGCGAGAGAAAGAATTCAAGATTCTTCCTCTATCAGAATTAAAAGGCTTCTGCGTGCCCCTCGTCAGGTGTTTGTGCAGTAGGGGGGCATTCACTGGTTGACAACCAAGAGCCGGAGCTGCACTCTCAAAGAAGGCGTCTTAAATAAAACCCCCGGCTTTAAGGGCCTCAGCCTCACACATCAATGCTGACCCAGCGGTATGTGGAGGCAAACCCCAGCCTGTACGCCTGCCAAGCTAAATTGAAGAAGAGCTTGCCGATGCAGCCAAATGATGCGTTCAGAAGAACCACTTCAAAACCTTGCATAAATATACACACACATGCGAAGGGATCTGAGGGCCACGGAGTGCCCCAGCTTGAGCGCAAATAACTGCCGTCCTTAGTGTCAACAGACACACACATGCTCACTGCTGTCAGATTTCACCAGCTTATCTAACATCTAAAGCAGATGAATCACTCTCAGGCTTTACATTAAATACCGCTATCTTTTTAACCTTCTCACTCTGGTTGGAAAATCTGCAACAAGCCGCAAAAAAATCCCCCAAATTCCCAAAACCAACTCCAGTGGAGTATTACGGGAGAAGAGCGGAGTGAGAGACAGATGGAGGATGAGAGGGAGGATGCTCATCCCAGAAAGCCACCACAAATTGCTGCATTTCAGTGGGACCCGTAAAAAAAAGAGAGAGAGAAACAGCTCTTAATCTAAGGTTGTAATTACCTCTGGCCAGCACTGTAATTAGGAAATGAGCCTTGAACCAGATCTTACTGGGCAAGAGCAAAGCAAGGGCGCACGCACACACACACACACGCACACACGCACGCATCTATACTCTTTGACCAAAACCAGAAGTGGGAAAAGCCGATCTCACTTTGAGATGAAGGCCAAATATTTAACCACTGACATGAAACATTAATGTTTTACTGAATATGGATCGAATGAAAATACAGAGTAAATTTGCGAGCTCATGTGGGTGTTTGTATTGTGAGTTTGTGCGATCGCAATCACGTCACAGAGTGACCGAGACCTTGTTTGTCACAAAGTGGTGACATACCCACTCATGTAGGCACGTGGTACATGCAAGCAGATATGTATGTGCAGAGCTGCTCTCTCACATTACATCATTCAGAGCTGGAGATCTTGGCTCCTCTTTTACTTAAATGGACAGTTCACCCCAAAATCAAAAATATATTTTTTTCCTCTTACCCGAAGTGCTATTTATCAGTATCATCATCAGTGTAAATTGTTTTTGTGTGAGTTGCAGAGTGTTGGTGATATCAACCGTCGAGATGTCCACCTTCTCTCCAATATAATGGAACTCGATAGCACTCAGCTTGTGGTGCTCGAAGCGCCAAAAATACATTGAAGAAAAACTCAACAGCAATGTCTTTTTCCAGAAATCATGACCCAGGAACTATTTTCTTTCTCCGAAACTTTCACCAACTGTATCCCTGCACCGAAGGAAGTGTGCATCTAATGGTAGCTAAACTAGCACCACTGAGCGAGCTTAGGTTACAGCTCAGCTGAGGAGGACGCCATTAATGTTTACATCTCGCTCTGTTACGAGCAAAACCCTCTTGTCCGTGAGTAGATGCACAATTCCTTCTGTGTGGTGATACGGTTGGTGGGTAGAAAGAGAATAGTTCCTATATGAAACTGCATAACTGTATAATTGTGTCATGACTTGTGGAAAGAGACATTGCTGTTGAGTTTTTCAAATACATTTTGGCGCTTTGAGCACTACAAGCTGAGTACAATCTTGTTCCATTATATTGGAGACAAGGCAGACATCTCTATGGCTGATACCTCCGACACTTGGTAACTCACACCGCAAAGATCTAGACTGATAAACAGCGCTACGGGTAAGAGGAAAATTATGTATTTTTGATTTGTAGTAAACTGTCCCTTTACTGTCTATTTCCGTCACTGCCATGGACACAAATAGTTTTGTTATCTGCTGCTGTCCACACCGTGAGAGAGCAGCCTGAGAGAGGAAATCAGTGCCATGCATACGTGCAAATGCCTGCATGTGTATATCTGAATGCCACCGTGTATCTGCCCAAATCTCAATCACTCAACGCTGCAATCAACAGCCAAGCGGTTGTGACAGTGCCACAAGTCATAGCTTGTCACTGGTGCACATATCCAACATACAAGATGCACATTTAACATCAAGCAAAGCAACATACCGACAGCGTAACACAAAGCTCTACTCTATTTATCCCACCCGTCCCCTGCAGGTTTATGGGTTGGACCGATGTTTTGAGCTATAATTTTGGACAAATTGCTGGCAGTTTTAGATGATGCCACTACAAAGAGGTTCCAACTAACTGCTCAGCTGTGTTCTGCTTTGGGAGAGATTAAACCAGATGGGGAAGAGAAAGGGAGTGACACAGAGAGAAAAGGAGAAACAGAGGAGGAGAAGGGTGAGGCGATATTTATGTTTAACAGATGAACACAGAGGAAGAAAATTATAGTGGACAGAGAAGCTGAAAAGTATCAGTCCTCTATAAAAGGGAATAACAAAAATAACTAAAGAATAAATATGAAAGTAAACCTTTGAGAGAGAAAATACGAGGTACTGACAGGTTAAAAGATACTAGCAGTGATTTGGCAGTGTGTAGTCTGCACAAATTAAAGACTGGAAAGACGTGGAGAAGGCGGCCTGAGCTATTACGGCATACCAAGACAGGAATACTGTTGTCAACAGTTTTGTCTTTTATAAAAGTGCGACAGTCATTCAATTTTGCACCAATTTTAAGTTCCACTTTGAAAGCTAAGTATTTACAGTGCAGTCAAGGGATTGTCTGAGAGGGAGACACGGTGACCTCGAGACACAAAACTGACCACGACAGGGTCAGCACATGAGTCCTTACACTCATTATGCACTCACTAGCAAGCATACATTGTTGCGTTTACCCCTACAAATTGGTGAAATGTCTGCAAAATAAACCCAAAAAGGGCAAAAACACATGCATATAAGTCTCTGTGCAGCGTAGCAAAACACTCCAACAGACAAATAAACACACGGATGCAGAGTGCAGCAAAGGCCTCGCAGCAAGTCAGAGTGCAAAACCGACACTGCAAACACTGCACTCTGTTATGTGTAAGTGTGCGTGAGCTGCAGGTGACTCAGAGATCATGTATGCAAAGTGAAGTGAGGCTTCAGGTGCACCATCAGGTAAAGCACGTGTTTTGGTCCTCAATCTGCTGTCTGCCTCCACAGACTGTTTGACTCAGAACTTAGGTATATGAAGTATGGCTCATAAACACTGCCTAGTGGGAACATACTAGAAGAGTGAGTGTACTTTTTATGAATAGGTGTATAAGAGTCTGTCTGTTCTGTAGAATCAAGGAAGAAACTGTGTGCATCTTGGGTAATTATTTCTGAAAAGGTTTTATGACGATGCCTTGAACTAATTAAAATGAAAAGTTGGCCAGTAGAAAGAAATGTGGGAGCTGCTCTTAGCCAAATGTCTCCTACTAATACAACACCTAGCAAGCGGTTGCTTTGGGTTTTCCAAAACGAACTCCTATTTCTGATCCCATAACCTCGCTCAAAAATAACACTTGTTAATACACCTTATTTATTCAAAGTAACACAAGCTGTTCTGCATTCATGGACAAGAAGACGCTAACTAACTGGGGGAAAAAAAGGTAGGTTTAGTCAATACTGAAAATAATCATCAATTGCAGCCGAAGAATTGTCCAAAACTGTCAAATTTTTGTCTTTGTTGGAAATGTACATTTGACATTTAACGCCCCCTCAAGGAACACTTTGTTCATAGATGACGGTGAAAATAAATTAATCTTGCAGATCGTAGCAGAAACTGTGCTATGGATGTATTACAATGTATACAGGTTCAAGAAAAGCAGTCTTATGTCATGCTTCAGTCAAAGCTCTACACGCATGTGCGCGCGCGCGCGCACACACACACACACTCTCGGGCCACAGTTGATGGGCTGATACCACAGGACGAGGAGCTGACAGAGTGGAGAGTGGTCGGCCTGCATTCTTCCTCTCCCGCTCTGTCATTCTCTTGTGCTGCCACACGGCCTGCCAGTGCTCAGCACGCTCCCGCACACAGCTGGAATCCAACCAATTAACAGGAAAAAGAAAAAACTTCCTGTTTTGCTTGTGGACCATTAACAATGCGTGACAGGGGGGCTGGATTCCAAATAAATGGAGAGAGGAGGAAAGAAAAACATACGCAAAATGTTTGTCTAAAAGGTACAACTGTTGTGTTGTTTCCAGGAGAAGAAGACCTGAAGAAAAGTGGAGCGAGAGTAGAGGAGGAAGCTTCTGCGCTGGGTGAGTGAAGCATTTAATCAAATCTGACAGTTTTATTAGTAATTTGCATCATTATGAAAAAGATGTGGCTAGTAACAAAAATACAAACCAACTGTTAGCATCAGGAATAGTTCTTCATCATAATGCAAAATACTGTTGTTTAGTGTAAGATTGATTACAGAAGCAAAGACATATGTTAGAATAATACACTTCTTTGAATATCTGCATCCAAATCACACGCGGTTGGCGGTCCTTATTGTGTTAACCGTAACACCCCTGCTTCCTCAATAGGGTCCTTTCACACAACTTTGAGCCTCTTAACAAGACTGGCAGGAGAACAAGAGCAGCTCTCTTAACACACACACACACACACACACACACACACACACACACACACACACACACACACACACACACACACACACACGGCATTTAACAGATACAGTGAGCCTGTGTACAGTTACAGACAGAGAGGAAAGGAAAATAGAGACTGGAGGAAGCTTGGAGTTTGACATGCCTGTCTGGTTGCGGCAGAAGTGGGTAGCATGGAGGCTTCTCAGTACATGTAACCTTGTGAAAATCTACAGTACATGTAGGGAATTTTTGCAGATAAGCAGATAAGAATATACATTTTTTTGGAGTAAAAGAAAAAAATTAAACTTATTTTCACGTCCAGATACTTTTAAAAACATAAGTCTGGAAAAATGTTCTTTTTTTCTTCTAATTGTCATTAAACCAAAGAAAACTAAGGTGCTAAGGTTACCTTGCGTCACTGCTGAAAACTGTCGCTCTGATTTTCTTTTCTACGCAACACACCCCTCCTGACCCCTCAACCTCTGCCCTGCCTCATTCCTGTGTTGTGCTAGTTGTCAATGAGCTGTGACAGGAACTGTGTGGGCTTGTAAAGGCACACACATACGCAGGACGAGACCATAGCCTCGGGCCTCTGGACGAACACCGCTACTCTCGCTAATTGCCTCACAGCTCCTGCATCTCGCTCTAGGCAGCCCAGACATCCTCGGGGAAAACAGACATGAAGGGAGCAGTGGTGTTGTGGAGTTGGTGTCAGCTTTAACGCATGCGCACACTCCTCAGGTTAAGGAATTTGCGCATGGAGTATCTGTAAATTATTTGCCGTGCAGGCAATGTTTCAATGTCAGTATGCACACAGGCTCTGTTTCTGCCTTAATCCTGAGGTTTGAACATCAAAGTTGGTACACACAACAATGAATTAACCTTTCTTTCTTCTGAGTGCTAAATACACATCACTGCCACACCTAATGTATGAATTTGAATACATAGTAAAATACAAGTGTGTGTGTAAATCGAGTCTCCAAATCCAAGCCAAATGTCTGGCTGTTAGCAGTCTGTGTTTCCCATTAATACGACCAGCAGCCGCGTGTGTGTGCTTGACTTAAAGTCATGAAACTTCCCCCACTCAGTCCACCGCTCACTATCGCTCTGACGCCATGGCAACTGTGTATAATTGTCCGTTAATAATGTTAATATTTCCACCAAAAAGCAAACATGGAAAAGCAAACAAGAATGCCCCGTGATGTGCACATACTCTTAACACACACAGATTCATTGACAACAGGACACACATACACACACAAAGGCAGATCACACTTGTGAGCAAACACACACAGGTAGACATTGTTCAGTGTGTTACAGGTCAGCTGAGGAATCTACTGTACACACTTAATGACGTGTATGAACAGATGTGAAAGCAAACAAACTTGCTCTTTATGCAAACAAATTGCTATTCGCCGCTACAATAACAAAGCAACATTTATTCGTGTTCTCTCTGTGGCGGTCTGTCATGTTATCTCAGGCTCTCTGTTTATGACAGTGTGATGAACCCACAGGGCACAGACAGAAACAAACATGTACTGGGGGCATTTCTTCCTCTTAACCACACCGAGGGACCCTCTTTAATTTTATATAACAGATAGGCTTGGGCAGACATCAGAATAACGGCCCCTTTAAAGGAGCATACAAGCATTTTTTCTGTTTGTTACGAACCACATATACTTTAAAGCAATGGTTTCCAACCTTTTTCTTCAAGGGACCCCATCTTCTGTCACTGAACAAAAACTGTCTGGATTGATGTTGTTAAACTGTAATGCGCTGCATTATTTCCAAATCACATTGAACTTGCATTATCACACAGTAAAATTATAACTAATGTTAATCCAAACCTGTTCAGTGTGATGTATTACAGAACTCAAACAAGTTTCATGAGTCTGCTTATAAACTGTCATAATGCGTAAAACTTACTGGAAACCAAACGCCTTCTGCAATGGGTAAAAAAAAGAAAGAAGATAAATCCAAAAGTCAGCAAAATGTTTTTTGAAACATAACCTGTAGCTTTAACCTGTGCTTTAAAGCTAGTTGATAACTTCTATAAAAAAAGAGAATAGATTTTTTTGTGACTGTGCTGCCACGTTGGAAATAGTTGACCTAAGTATTAACCACCGCTCACCGACCGGACCAACTTTCTTATTTTACAGCTAAACAGTACACTAACATATGTTTCTGAAAACATTTTAGGTGAGAAATAGGCAATGCAGTAACAGCACTGCCTAGTTTGACAGTTTAAGTGCAGGTCACGAGGAGTGATTGACAGCAGTGTTAGAGGCTCCTTGGCTCGGATTGGCTGTTTTTCTTTTCGTGTCCTGCCTTGTCATGACTTTAGAAGCAATTTGACGGGGAAGAGGAACATGATTTTTTTCTCACGGATCACCTGTCACATAAACTTCTTTGTGAATATCGTGACACTATTTTTCTAAAAGTTATCAGTTACAGCTTTAATGGAAACCAAACACTGTCTAGTACATAATCTGTTGTCTAAGAGCTAAAACTTGCAAAAGTAGTGATATGATCCTTTAAAGAGTGCGCCCCATGTGGAATAAATGGACAAAATAGGCCTGGGGTGAAATATGTCTCCACGCAAATCATACATCATAAGCAGACCATACTGCTGAGAAATTAGAGGGCTCATATTGTATTGATTTTGGATGGTTTTCTAAGAAATGCACTATAAAGTCCTGTAGGCAGTTTGCTGAATTGTTGTGTTCATGATTTAAACAGTCCGTTACATGTAGTGACAGCTTTAAGGGGGAAAAGAGGCTACAGAGAGCTTACTTTTTTATTCCTTCACTTCTGTCACTACCCTCCTCCCCTTTCATCTCTCTCACCTTGTTTGTACTTCCTATGAGGAATCTTATGGTGCACACCTGCTGCAGGCAAGCTGTGGAGTCGAGGGTCAATGTTGATGTCTTAATAGACTGTTGCTGACGGATGTCTTTACACTCACTAAGATGTTGGAGCTCACCTGTTTAATAAGTGGAGTATGCAGGTTTAATGTGATAATCAAACTAGGGATTAAAAGACTGAAGTTGGCCCACATGGTCCTGTTATTCATTGTCAGACTTCATGGTGGAAAATGAAAATTTAATTATTTCTCATAGGGAGGATAAAGGAAATAACAGCAATGGAAAAGATTAAAGTGGGTGACATAATTAGTCAAATCAGAAGTGCATCTAAGAACCCACTCGGAAAACCACAAAAAAAGATAGCGCTGTTGTGGAGATACTGAAATAAACAAGTCAACGGTCTTGAGGAGGTAAATGCAGGGCACACGGGGCCATGGAGGAGAGGCATGTCAGTGCTGGGGGCGGGAGACTGTGCTGTCTGCCTGCTGGTTTGCCAGCCAGCCTCCCCAGAGCTGGCGCAGCACCAACACAGGCAGCAGTTTCACAATAAATTCCTTTGTGACATCCTAATCAGCAGCACTGATCTCCTTTTCACATTTATCTTGTGTGTGTGTGTGTGTGCCACATGTCTGCGGTGTTTTTTTTGTTTTTTTTATTAAAAGGAAAAAGCCTGCGGGCCAGAATGACAAGAAAAATCACAAACGGTAACTCTTAGAAAAGGAGGGGCCATGAGGCTGGGGGCCTGAAAAACTGGTAGCACTGCACAATGCCTGCCTTTAAATGAAAGTTGTAGTAAAGAAACAAGTGAGTACTTGTGCCAGATTTACTGTAGGTATACAACATTATTTACTAAACCTAACGTCACTGTGAATCACTTGTAGTTTTCAGCCATATTTAAGCCATTACAACATGAACTGCCAAACTTCCATGCATTATAGTGCACAACAACAAATAAATCACTCATCTTTCAATCAACTTCTTCAATAAATCACTTGCTTTCTTCCTCATTACCTAATATAGCAACCATTGTTCACATTTTAACTGCCATAGATGTCAACTTCATCTCAAACAATGAAGTTCAGATTAGGTTTAGGCAAGTAAAGTTACTGGCGTAAGAGTTTAGGAAAAGAGAAATGGTGACGAGGTAGCTTAAAATTAACAACAACGATATCAACAACAACAACAATGATAATGATAATTAATAATAAATTCTCTGAGGTAGAGTCCTGTGGTGTTTGAACCATCGACCACCTCAGCCTGCCTTCTTCCACAGACTACTTCCTTCTTTACTCCTGTCAGTGCATTGATCACATGATCACAACCATCCTCATTACGTGTGCTGTGCAAATGAGCTGGGTGTCTGTATGTGTACTTTCCAAGTCTACAAGTTTCTACACTGATCTGAATTCTAACAAGTTAAATAAGCTGATGTTTACCTTTTAACACTAGCGCTGCCTCCCTGAGTTTCTGTTTACCATCCTATTACTTTAGTTTCAAACTCTCACAAGGTCCCCGTGAATGCTTTGACAGTTACATAGTTGCCACGAGGCCCTGCAGGGCTGTTCATCAGATTCCTGTCATACTCTTGCAAGCTACATGAACAAACCTGAGAGGGGAAAGAGGTGAGCAGAGGACTAAGGGGAGGACAGGGCAACCAGGTGAAGCGGGGGATTTTGGAAATATTTGTGCAATGTGTCAAACAAAGAGTGGCACCTGTCCAACACGTGAGAGAAGCAGGCTGTAAAATCAGTCAAGACCTCCTTAACTTTCTGGAGGAGATGCAGATAAGTAACTACAGTGTGTTCAAAGAGATATGTGGAAAGATGATCCACAGACAAACGTGCAGACAGATAAATGTGTGTTTTTTCAGCAACTGCGTGTGACACTGTTTGTCTAAGAAAGATAGTCAGCCTACCAGTCAGCCGGTCCTACAGTCAGTCAGTCAGTGTGCCTGCCTGCCGCCTGACTTATACACACCCTCTGATTTAACTGAGCTCCATTTTTACACAGAGCTGCTGCAACAAAAGCCAAAGGTACAAAACATCACCAAAATGCAGCTTAGTCCATGTTTTGATCTTTTATACAAAGAGAATGAGAGTGATAGTTAAGCATGCCGTCGAGAACAACGAGAAAAACACTCCCATCTTCTGTTATTCATCAGTTACATAAAAGATTTTAAAGCTCTGAGACATAAATGCTCTGTATGATGAGCTTTATGAATGTTAGAAACATCAGCTGGATATAGATCAGGTGACAAACTCGCACGTTGAAGCTGGAATGTATGTCAGCAGCAGAGCGTCTGAGCGGCAGAGCGTCGGAGCGTGCACTTCACTCCGGGCTTGTGGCTGACTGATAAAACTGGTCCATCCAGCCACTTCTAACCACAAGTACACACACAAAGCACAAACATTGCCCTGCTCCAGGCTCGGTTCTCTTAGGTGTTTTGAAGACTGTTAAAAGGAGTCCGTTTGAGACCCCCTTGCTGCCTGGAATACTTTGGGTGTCCCCATCATGAGGACAAAGCTCTGGAAAACACAGCTCCCGGGGCCAATGCGCCAGACAGTACAATGAAGTTTTGATTCTGGGAGGAGGGTGTGTGAATAGCTGTGCACAGGATGTGAAGGCACAAGCCAAGACCTGGATTGAGTCCAACTTTATGACACCAGGATGTCATATTTAGCGTTTCCTGGTGATGTTGTCCTTTTGGAGTCATCAAACTATGACTACTGTAGTGGTGTGGTTTGAGAGAAAAGAGATAAATCTGGATTAAGTAAAGCAGAGAGGTGTTTGTTTGTGTTTCTGTGCCACACGGCTGTGACCAATTCAAGCCTGGTCTGAGATACTTAGCACAGTGGTGGGGTCGTGCTCTTGAGGTCACAACAGGCCGAGCAGCACAAAGGAGGCACAAGAGTCACAAAAGTTGTATGTGCAAACACCACAGAGAAATAAGAAAACAGATGAAAGCCCAGGTTGTCTGTGTAATGTGAGAGTCCTGTGGTGAAGATCTCAGACTGATTCATTGTGACTCAACGGCTGTCTGTCCTGAGAGGTCACAGGGCACGGTGCGGTGATAAAAGACGTGTGTCGGTGTTGAAACATTGCACACTGAGCAAAACAAGAGGACACTGTGTGTGAAAGAGAAGAGAGTAAGCCAGTGCATCCTGTGTCTCCCCTCATGTGTGCCTTTATAAAAACATAATCAAGTCGAGCATCTACAGCACCATCAGTCATATCCTTCAGCAATAAAACAAAAGGAAATGGTCTGCATTTCCTTTTGGATCTCATAGTGCCTGACCTTTTTGCTCAAAAGCTCAGAGGAGGCAGAGCTAGACTGCAGACTTGCTGTTGCAGAGTCCCAGCTCTGGTCTAGTTTGGCTGCCCAGCCGCCCACCTTGGCCTCCTTCTATTCCCCTTTCGCCTGCTAAAGAGCAGAGTCTGAGGCAGAAGCGTGCTGCTGGCTCAGGCTGGAGCTCAAGCGCAGGTCGCATCGTTTACTCAGACACACTCCAGAGGTTTTGGGTTTCATGTTGCCCTGGAGGAGCGGAGAAAGCACCTGTTGTGGAGACGAGGACCAGCGAGCTTCAGGTGTACGCCGTGTGTGTGTAACCGGAGCTGGGTGTGTGCCCATGTCAAACAGGGCCTGTTATCTATGTTGTCTGGGCCACAGTTACAACAGAGGACACAGAATACTGAGCAGCAGTGGAAACATTAATCCGAGCCTGACCTCTGACCTCAAGGAGTTGCTCTCCGCCTCATTGGTTCACGGGCTTTGTCGTGCTCTGACCAGAGGAGCTCGGCAGAGTAATTACTGTTTGGCTTTCTTTTTGTGTTAATATTTTACAATCAAACGTTGTGTCTTTAGCACAAAAACTGACTTGGATCAGAAAACCAATCACAGAGTTGCCCCATATCCGCTATGTTTGAGAGTTTTACTATTTCACTAACCTCGCTTTCACCCCTGGACTGTATATTACGCTCTCTTTCAAGTCCTCCAGCTGCAGGCTCTAATGGTAAGGCTTCACACTGTCCTTATAAGCAGCCCTGGTAAAAAGCATAAATCCTCAGATGAAAAGGGCAGCCTTTCACACCAATAATAAGCTGTTTTGCAACTCATTTAGAGAATGAACAGAGCAAAAAGCGCAGAATGAGAGAAGGAAAACTGCCTGCCTTTTGGTTAAGTGACTGTTGGTGTTAATTAAAGCAACAACTGTTTGACATCAATCAGCACTGGCAGAGCCGATGCACGATGGATGTGACTATTACAGGGTCTTTTATTGTGGTCAGGCTGAAATCAGTTGGAAAGCTTTGTTTGTGCAGCACATTGTAAAACTACTACGGCCCCTAATCCCCCTTCATGCCACTACAAAGCATAGCAATGATACTGTGGCTTCAAGACGAGTATTTGCAGTGACAGACATGAAACTATCATCCTTTTCTTCATTCCACATGTCCTCCTCCCTGCTGTCTGTGCTTGCATTTTGACCTTGATGCAAATGCACAGTTAGTAGAGCATATTTTGGAATATATCATCACTCTTTTCAGACTAGCTGCTACTGAAATCACATTTGTTTCATGCAGCTGAGCTTCATATTACTAATCTGTTGTTTGTCTTTTAACAAATTTGAGTATCTGAGCTCTGAAATAGATTGATGCAAAATTACAGCAGAAAACAGCCATTAGGTTTTGCATGATCAGATTTATTTTCAGTTTCTGATCCTTTCTGATCCATGCATATTCTGTTTGCTCAACTTACATTTGTTCAACAGGTACAACAGCAATAAAGCCCCACAACAGAGATGCACATAATGTACCTTAAACAAACACTTCAAAGCATTACATGCATACCAACAAACTTAAATTAACATAGCTGCCGTTTTTAAACTCATTGTGTTACGTGCTTCTGCACAAACATGCCGTTTTCTCTCCTGTGCTACTTCTTAAAGTTGCAGTGCAGAGCTTTTTTTTGCCCTCGTCTGGTACTGAAAGTCATTACACAAACACTGGCAGCACGGGCTAATGACATGCGCTTATTAGTCTTTTTTTGACTTCAATGCTTCTTCTGAACACAAAATTTCCTTTTTAAGTAGAGCATCCACTCCAGAAACTTTTTTTTGGGTGCTTTTTAGAATTATTCTGCTGGAGCTTCCTCCGTACTCTTAAGTCCTGCTCCATCACTGTGGTCTGCCCCCGCTTTTCTGCTCCCTTTAATTCTAGATAGTTGATTTCAAAAGTAACACTTCTGGTGCGCTCGGTGGGAAAGTCGCCACAGACTCCAGACTCAACAACTTTAGTATATTGCAAAATACAGTTTTCCCTGGAAGCGGTGGGCTTAATCAGCATTGTGTATATTTGGTAATGGCTTGAATGTAATGAACACTCATTAATATAGAAGTCCCATACTCAAGCTCAAATTCCTGCACAGGTCTTATATTCGAGACCTGCTTCTGGACCAGACACATGATGTGCAATGCCGCAACTGCACATACAACCAGTTAGTTCTACAACCCAATCTGTTGTCACAAAATCCACGGCCAATCTGAAACTGTAAATCCTATAACCCTGCACTGTTCAAATAATTCAGTTAGACAGCACATTTAATGTGATCATTTTGGGACAATAAATACATGTGAAACTAAGATATTATATTTTGAAGGAAGGAAACTGAAGAAATACAATTTAAATGAATATTTGTTGCTTATTCTCATAATATTAAGCCGCTCGTCTCCTCGTCGCCTGTTAGTAGTGATTTAAGCGGCTCTCATATTCCAGGTGTTACCAACAACAGAGTCGACACATACAGTCCCCAGTCAATGGATTAAAAATGCTAAAACATTAAGTTAAATTATTATTATTTTATTCAATATTTGTAATACCAACATCTGCGATCTGACCTGCATGGTCTTTTTTCACCCAGAACGAAACCCAAAAATAAAATCAAGACAAAAGTGAATCACCATTTTTGCAGGAACCTGACCCTGTGCAGGACTCTGCTCCATCTTTCAGTAAACATTTCATCCTCGGATATTCCACACAACTCTTGTTTCCTCATCCCAAATCTCTCTTGAACCCTTTGTCATGTTAACGGATAATCCAACTGGATTGTGTATAATGGAGTCCAGCTGTGACATGGGCATTGCGGACAGTAGAGAGGGACAGGAATATGGGTGTGTATGTTCTTCGGAGAAGTCCTTTGTCTTCTCATGGGGTCAGAGACAGGGACATGGGGAAAAGGGGGGTTTAGAGGGCTCACATCAGCCGTCCTCACCAGCTTCTCTCTGAGTACTACTGTAGTAAATCTACAAGACGAGCTGCTATAGTGGTATATTGCAGTAGTGCACCAAAGTGAACTGAACATTTGGACTCATAAAACTGTAGATCATATTCTAATGCACATACCGTTAGTCTTTATAGATTATAGTATCCTTTAATAGATTAAGTCCCAGGAGAGAAGGGGCCTCTTTAATGGGAGTATGCACTCTGTAGTGTGCAGCCTTATCTCTTTACTGTGACTTGGCGCGGTGCCCCCCTGTAGTCTCTGGCCCGGCCTGCTGAATTATGCAAGTGCACAGTGACCTGCAGCTCCTCCACACCCGTACACACACCAGAGTTTTCACCCCCCTCTTGTACCCTTCACTGCCCCTCAGTGTGTGCCTTCAGCTCTGAAGATAAGGGCTCTTGACGCTTGGCCTGCCGGGATTTAATTGCTGGAGCCCACTTCACCCTCCCAAAGCCAGGCCTTATCCACCTCTCCACCCCGGTGCCCCTGCTGACAGAAACCTGCTTTTGTCTCCGCTGTTCCCCTGCTTTCTTTTCCTACTCATCTTGAAAGAAAGAAAAAGTGGGATAAGAAGCGAGCCGAGGGAGAGGGGGAAATGCTTTTCTTCCTTTTGCCCCTTTTTATTGCCTCTTTAATTTTTCTTTTCACAGGGTAGTCCATGGATTTCACTTGCGTTAAGACGTTCCCATGCTTCTTTCTCAGTATTTTCTCCTCAACATTTCTTCCCCCCGGGTGATTTCACATACTCATCAGCCAACACATTTTATTTTAATACAACCAACAGACCAAGACTAAAGAAAACACAGATGCCAAAGCAATTGCTACATATCAAATCTGGTCACAAATATGTTTAAACTCCCATTCATATAAGCAGCACCATCGTTCCAATCCGATGCGTTTTTATGAACTCAAAAAGAGTCCCTGTTAATCTCTAAATGCCAAGCCAGTGAGGAGGACAAGTTCAATTTTTCAAACTCAGCTGCTGCCTGTCTCAGGAATGTCTCAACAAGCGCGCAGGGGAGAGAAAAGGAAATTACAACTCAAGAGAGGAGGAGGAAGGCAAGAAGGGAGGGAGGGGGCATTCCTTCTTAGCGCAGGATGACAAGCCTGTCTTTCTACTATCTCTCTCTAGGCCCTCCACCTGCACTCACTTCAAAACACTTCAGTTAGAGCCACACAGCCAGAAATCACTCAGCACGGCAGCGTACTGTGCATCCAAACTGTAGTGACACCACTATTGCGCCTTATCTTGCCCACTGATAAAACCTGCACAAGCCACCCTAGAAAGAAGGAAAACAGGAGAATCTAACCCTGCAAGCTGCGGTTTATCTGTGATCTGCAGTATTCACCGACTGAACCCCTCCCCATCCACATCCACCACAGTTTCTCCTCCACCGGGTTATCAGATGTGCCTGGCCCAGTTTGGAATGAGGCACACTCAAATAAACATACTACCCCGGGGAGCTACGCTAGAATCACCACGTTGAGTTTCTAAGAAAAATATTCTCAGTTTTATCTGCTCTCATGGCCGCCTTGATGTTGTTGTATGTTCTGGCACTGGACCTTTACAGCCGTCTCTGGCCCTGATATAATGTACCAAAGTCGGGTTTCTCTATCTCCGGAAGGAATGAGACACACATACTTCTCTCAGACAAACAGTAGACTCCGTGCTTAAGTGTTTGTTCTGCACAGGCAAACTGAAATGCAGCCCCTCACACACGGTGATGATATGAAAACCTGAGACCATCTGCATAACCTGCAGCTGCTACTCAATTCTCCCTAACCACTCCATCTCCTGTTTATCTTCCCAAATCCTTTTGTTTTTCCTCCTTTTGTACACACATGCAGCACGGCAGCCACACTTCTGTCTCTCGTCATCATTTCTGAGTGCTGTAATAAAACCTGTCTTTTTATTTGTAGCCCTTTTTAAAAAGAGATGATGCTATAGAGCCATTACTAAGTCACATCTTTACAGCTCCTTTGCATTTTTACACGGAACCAAACAATGGTGAGATCATGCCACTCCACTGCATAATTTTGGTAGCATGCTGGCATCCCGGAATCAAAAGTAGCTGACTTTTAACACAACAGCGTCAGCCTCTTGTATCACCTACAACATTCATGTCTGCAGCATTTTTTAACAGGGTCCATACAGACAGGGGCTAGTCTAATTCACAGACTTTCAAGTACTTTTTCCAAGCACTCATTTTTATTTTCAAGGATATATTTGTTTTCTCTGGCACAACTGTCTTGTGCAAGAGAATTGTGTAAATTCATAAATGGAGCAAACATGCGTCATGGGCCTAAAACAAACTTATTATTAATTAAGTGGTTATTGTTTTTCAGGCATGTGCAGAAAAAGATACAGAACGCAGAGTACGGTACAGTCGTGAGTAAAACTTGCGTTTACGGCTGATGCTGCTCTGGTATCAGTGATTTGTAGGGTAGCAAAGCATTCTGTTGTCGACTTTTTACTGGCGTGTACCAACCCATTAGTGATCTGAGCTTCTAGCGCTCATTAAGCATTCACAAATAATGGCAAACATGGCCAATTTTTCAGATAATGTGTTATAAAAAATTACAATATTGCTCTCCTCTCAGTTATATTCATATACTTTTTAAGAACCTATTCAAAAAATGTCTGATTTTTAAGGTATTCCAGTACTGAAATTTCCAAATGTCAGTACTTCAAGCACCTCGCATGAACCCTGTTATAAACCTTCACAATGGCATTACCATGGCAATAACAATCATTCATGTTCTTTGTAGTACGATGACTGATCTCATCCTCTGCTTGGAGGGTAATGAGCTCCCGAATCTCACTGTTTTCCCAATTTACGGATATTTAAGGATGCTGTTCTTCTTTTATGAGTTAGCTGCTAACTGCTATTGGCTGCTTTTTAATTATCCCCTCATTCTGCCAATGTACCTTTTACACAGAACGGTGAAGCTGCATAATGACACGATATTTCCTCCTTGAAGAGGCAGTGTATAAGGGGCTTGTAACTTTTTTTTTTTTAATTTATGGCCAACCCTCTCCCCAGCCACTGGTGCATGACCCTACAGTCCCCTACAGCCTCTGTACATGTAATTACTCACTTGTTAAAGTAAATTCCCCTGGGCACTGTGTGTAAATTATGGGATAACTGCAACCTTTCACCTCTGCTGCCCATTCAGCTGTAGTAAACTGTTGCCATCAGATGTTATCGTTACCTTCTGGACAAGATTTTCCATAAACAATTGCAACACTGAGTCAGGCTCCAACTTTTCTGCATGGCTGCCAAAATGTTGGTAGTTTTTCTGTGCTGTTAGCAGGTGCTGACTCTGTAAACTAGTTAGCTGCTTTATTCAATCAAGCCTTGAGGTTTGAGTGGGGTCATGTTATTGGCTACTGGCTAACATTTCTGCCCATTTCTTCAACAGAGTAACATGTTGGCAGTGGAGTTCAGGCGAATGCCATGATTTCTCTTAGTTTATACACTGGAGAAGGAAAAATAAGACATCAAGGAATCTTTCCAAGGAGGCTGAAATTTCAAGGAGGAGCGGAAAGAAAAGTATGCTGAAAGAGAAGAAAAATAAATGCCATTGCTGTGGCGTGATGGGATGATACTCTCCTTCCTCCACCTCTCAGATGCACTCCCCCCAAAAAAGCCCTCTGATCTCCTCTCCAACTTCTGACATTCGAGTCAGTGATTTTTTTTCATTAAAACAAAGTGAAGCAAAGAGCAGTAAACACATTTTAAAAGAGAATATATTATTTAAGTTGGCAGCAGCTTACATACACTGAGATTTACTGAAAATTGTGGCATTGACACCAATTAAAGGATATAAAATAAAATTAAAGAATTTCTGAAATAAATCAGAAAAATGCGCACATAAATGCAGTTTGGCAGAAGGAGATTTTTTTAAAAAGTGCATATATTTTCCAAAACTTAGGATTGCTGACCACACTCAGCCCATAAACAAGGAGAGATCTTTGGAGAGTGACTGTGCTTCTACGGTCTGTTTCAACATTTGTTTATCTAATAGACAAATATAATACTGCTCTAATTTCAGAAGAAAAGAGCACAGTTTCAAGATAGAAAAAGGAAATGAAGAAAATTAAACATCCAAGGCAATTTCTTTGACTTTTCTTGTGTAATGGTAGGCAGTGTGAGAACAGAATGTTCTCAGTCTGTGTGCTTCATCTCAAACTACAAGTCACACATACTTGGTGTCTCATGCAGGTATTTGTGCTGTGAAGACATCAACAACTGAACCATTTAAGGCCCTAAAGTAAGCTCCCTCAAGCTTTCATGTAGACCAACATGCAGTGATTGCAGGCATATTATTCAAAAAGCAAAGTTTGGGGATATTTACTCTCATTAACCTTGCCTTCTATTAATAATCACGATATTGACTGGTTAATTTTTAATTTAAAAAAAAGATGAAATGCATCTGGTCTTTATGAATTGAATTAAAGGCAAGATAGACATCACAGAACATTAAAAATTCACCATCTCTAACTGGATCGGGCTTTGATAGTGCTAATGTTAGCTGCCACAAGACCTGGGTGGTGTGCAGTGCAGTAAACTGAAGAGTAGCAAAATAAACCTTTAGACTGACATGCGTAACAGGTCAAAAATGTACTTAGCAGTTACAGTCCCAAATATTAACTAAAGAAATTGCAAATAGGAAATATTGAGTGTTGACCAGGGTGTCTCTGGTTAAAGATTACAGTCAAAGAATTGCTTTGTATTGACTCACCGAAGGTTAAAAAAAAAAAAAAGATAAAACATAAAAAGCTGTCCAAAGAAGAGAAATAGTTAACAGATAGAGATGTTGCTTCTATCCCCCCAAGGCCGTCTCACTCGATAGCAGAGGATGATAAACGTCCACACAGACTCTTGTCAGCAACTAATTTGTGATTTATCTTCCATCGTTCCCCCCTCCTTTCTATCATCCCTTCGCTCCTTTTCAAGCCTTTCAAATACCATGTGTGATGCTCTAACGGGGTGTTTGTTTTGTAAGGCTTGGACTCAGGTGCAATGGGCTACATATCTTCCTGACAATCTACAATACTCTTTTTAGCCTTTGTGTATTTCATCCATTATTAGAGACTCTCTTCTGGCAAGCAGCTCTGGCCGTCAGTCTGTGTAATGACAAGACAGAAAGTGCGTGGAATTTATATTACGCATTTGGTCAGGGAAGCAGCTCCGGGCTATTGGTGAAGCTCTTTTCCAAGTTTAGAACGCCACAAAGTAAATCATCCACAGATGCATGGCCACGTGCAGCATGGTAGACATACAGCCAAACAAACTTGACACGGTATAGTTATATGAAACTGGAGAGACCAGAGCGGTGTTTATGGCGAATCTTCAAGTGAAGCTTCCGGAGAAACAGAAAAAAAACGCTCAAAGTCACTCTGTGTTTTCACTTTGATAGTTCATCTCTGAAACAAAACAAGATGGATCTGTTCATTGCCGCTGTGTGTGTGTGTGCGTGTGTTTCATAGGCTATGAAGTCTGTCATAAACATAGGGAGAACGGTTAACTGTGACCCCACTACAACCACAGTGTGTGCATTACAGTAAATAGATGTGGGTGGGCAGCTTACAAATGTAAACCATTTTATTTACAAACGTCAACACATATATTATCATTTATTCATGTGTGGCTGTGCATGTGCTTGTGCACACACACATGCACACATCTGAAGGATTATTAAAGAGGTAACAATGGTTTTGGCATCCTGCAATACTATCTATTACACAGATCATTGCAGGAAGAATGTGGCACTCCTTTTGCCAGAAAAGCGTGGCAGGACGCCACTATGTTAACTTTTCTGTAGAAAAGCAGAAAACTCCCTCTGAAGCCTGAGGTCACGCCTATAGCCCTATTGTTTGAGAGACCTTGTGACAAAAGACTGCCTTTGATCACTGCCTATGCCTAGTTAAAGCTTTGATAGTAATCTCACTCTCCGAAATACATTAAAGAACCACGCAGTGAATCAACAGCTGACAGCAGCTCATTTATATATAGGAAAGAAATATGCTTTGTGAAAGAAATTAAACATTATGTTACATCTGTTCCACATTTCTGCAACAGTTGAAATCACACATGGCACTAAGGATGGGTATCATTAATATTTTAACGGTACTACTACTCCTACAAATACTGCTTGTTGATTCAGTACATTAATGGTACTCTGGGGGGTTTAAGGGGAAAACAAAGAATCAAAATTAAAAACTGAATTAACATTACTTTAGTTGCGATGCATGTAACAACAGTATATAAAATAACATTCAGCAATTAAATTGTTTTGAACAAATCACTATTTTAGACTCTAACATATTTCAGGTTGATGGGAGATGAACTTCGAGCTACGTGGTTGAAAATGGTGCATTTCCCCCTCTGTATGTGATGTAATTTCATTAAATATTTTGAAAGATTGCTTGTTTTCGCCCTTACGTGCAAACAAGTTGTTGTTGTACTTGTGATGATGCAGCATTGGCATCAGCTCTCGAGAAGTATACGCAGATCAAAAATGCGTCATGACACAAATGACTTTTATCTTATTGCAAATTAGAAATGGAGTTGGTGAGATAAAAACTCTTCAAGATAATGTTCATGTAACCTAAAAAAAATAAAAAATAAAATTTTCATTCCTCCAATGCCGATAGCAGAACTGTTAACGCTGGAGCTTATCAATACTCTATAATAATTCGGTACTGGTGCACGTTTAATGCCAGGTTTCGGTACCCATCCCTACATAGCACTCACAAGTTACAGAGGCCAGAATGAATATATGTGCTACTTTTTTTCCAGCATTTATCAGCTATTTCTCTGGATAATAATGCAGGTCACTGACAGTTTATTTTTTCTCTTCTTTTAGGCTAAGCATGGAGAGAGAAAGAGTCTGCACCATGAAGGTCTTTCTCACTCCACTGATGCCCTTTCTGCTCTTCCTCATCCTTCCTGATGGCACCGTGTCCAGCGTCTGCCCAGAGGAATGCACGTGTTCCACACCAGAATCCATGTTATGTTTCCACAGACACTCCTCTACCATGCCCAAAGGAGTGCCCCAATCCACAAAAAGTCTCTTCCTCTTTGCCAACGACATTGAGGGCTTGACAGTTGAGGACTTTGACGGTCTGGAGAACCTGGAGCTGCTGGATCTCAGTCAAAACAAATTGACTGAACTTAGTGATGGGATTTTTGAACCTTTGACCTCTTTGAAAAACTTGGACTTGTCATCCAACCAGATCACCCACATTTCAGAGGAATGCTTCAAGGGTATGGTACTGCTTGAGCGCCTTTATTTGTACAGTAATCTTATCAAGACCATCCACCCTGCGGCCTTTAATGGCTTGGATCACCTGCTGGAACTCAAACTACAAGGCAACCAGTTAACATCCCTGCCTACTCTCTCAATGCCACTGTTGCTGCTGCTGGACCTTCGCTTTAATGTCTTGCCCACCTTGGGTACAGCAGACCTCCAGACTCCAAATTTGGAGTCCCTCAAATTGGGTGGTGTGAGGCTCACCAGCCTGGATAAAGAGCTCATTGGTAGTCTAAAAAACCTCCATGAACTAGACATCTCAGGAAACAAACTTGAGTCCTTCCCCTCAGCACTGAAGGAGACCAAGGGCCTGATTCACCTCAGCCTGGCTGGGAACCCAATGGGTCCTCTTAAAGTTCAGGACCTGGAGAACCTTGGAGAGCTGCAGGAGTTGGACATTAGCAGCCTCAGTTTGCAAGGTCTCCCTGAGGAAGTCTCCCAACTCTTGCCCCACCTTAAAAAGCTCACAGTAGCAGAGAACCCTTTCAACTGTCTCTGCACCTTAGCATGGTTTCCAAGATGGCTGAGAGCACAGAGCATCACCCTTGAGAGAACAGAGGAGACCCGCTGCCATTTCCCACCTATGAATGGTGGGAAGGTGTTGGAAAGACTGGAGTACAGGGATTTTGGCTGCCCCACTACAACTACAGTGACCACTAGTACTGTCAAAACAACTACTACCCTGCCCATTCCTATCTCTACATTTCCAAGTACTACTCGAGCTATTCCAGTCTCCAGGGCCAGTGACGACCCCACAAGCGAAGGCGATGACTTCCCCCTGCCCCCTGTCCCTGCATCGCCCAGCAGCAGCAGCATGAACCCAGAAGAGGAACAGCACTTCTGTCCGCCTCACACCTGTCTGAACGGAGGTACTTGTCGTTTGGACCAGCATGGTCAGGTAGAATGCACCTGTCCACATGGCACTTCGGGCATGTATTGTGAAAACCATCACCCGCCTTCTCCACCTGAGGCTGACATCCCTGTGGTGACTGTCCCTGTCGACGCACCAGACATCAGCTCACACCAAGCAACCGCAACCTCAGTCCTGCTTGACCTGCACCGTTACATTGAAATGCGGCCATACATCCGTGGAATCCGTCTAACCTACCGCAATCTCTCTGGGCCGGACCGCAGACCGATTCAACTCAGCCTGCCAGCATCATTCCCAGAGTACAGACTGAGAGGCCTAAAGCCGAACTCCACCTACGCTGTTTGTGCCAGTCCACTCGGTGCCCCTAGTGGCATAGACAGTGTCTGCACTGAGGCCCACACGGCTGCTGAAAGCATCCGGGGGGGCCCTAATGCACAGTTTGATGACCAGAAGCTGACCACCATGCTGGTGCCTGCAATTGCCATCTTGTTGCTCCTTCTACTGATAGCAATAGCAGTGGGAGTTTTTTGCTACCTTCGCAGGAAGAGGGCCAAGGGCCACCTGGACCTGGACTGTGAGCCGTCACAGCTAGAGTTGGACGGAGTGAAGGCTGGTTTGGACAATGGGGCACTGCCTCAAAAACAGCCCCAACTTATGATCCCTGAACCTGCTGTCCAGAATGGCAATCTGGAATATGAGGTGTTGCTACTACAGGATCACTGTACATCGAATAACAATATGACTTCACACAAGCCGTCCTACTTCTGACACTTGGCTTTGACTACTCAGACCTAAAGGAGGATGTTAATTCTTCAGCTCTGTTTTCAACAACCGTGAAATGCAGAGAGCAACAAATGCTGTTGTGAAAGTGGAGAACACAGTATCAGCCAGCCAACCAGCAAAGGAGAAACTGGACATATGTTAAACTCAGTGCCCTTCGGTTGTCTACGCAGACATTAAACAAGTTCAAAAATGTTTGGACTTTAAAAAGTGCCTCTTATCCATTCACACCCTGCTTCGATAGTATTTCCTCACCCACATGGCTGGACTGGCAACCTTTCAGCTCCCATGCTATGATGCTGGGAGTGATGGTGTGTTGTGATTGGCTGAAACGAAGGGTTAAGGGACACAGAGACCTCAAGCCCTTTTTCATACAGGAGAGTGCACTGCCTTGGGGTTGTGCTGCCATTTCCCCATCACAAGAACACTATCAGCAATAGATTTTGCTGCATGTTGTAACTCTTCAGTGCTACCCCAAAGGAATCAGTGCTTGCTGTGAATGACCTTTAAGACACCAAATGAAGTTGTGCTGAGAAAACAGCTGATGCTTGTATTGCTTTATTTGGCTCTTTGTGATTATTTTGTTTTGTATGTATGTTTTTTTATACTTGTTTTTTTTTACCGTGCAACATTGTGACTGTTAACAGCACTCCATACCCTCCAAACCCCCCACTTCTTGTGACTAACAGACAAAACAGCAGATTAAAATCTTTGAAGATTAAAACTCGTTTGGTACCAGCGGAGTCAATCAAAGGGCTTTGCCCCCAGAATGTCAGACAGTCTAAGTAGATGTGAGTCTGGACGCACTCAAGAGTAAATCCCTCTCCTCGATGCTGAAGCCCTCAGCCTGCTTTGCCATCACAAAGGGAGAAGGTAAGCAGGATTACAAAATGTACAGAAGGAAGCAGTTGATTGAACCCCTTCTGTTTCAGCACTGCAGTGATTTTCAACCAGTTTAGATCTTGCCTTAATAACAGTAAGAAGTCCATGACTATACCACAGCAACTTCAGAGACATTATTTATTATTTATATTCCCTGCAAGGGAAAATCTGTTTTATCCCTCAACCACAATTCACATACAACATACTTCTTGGCCTGGCCCACAACAAGCAAAGCAAATAGTGGTTGTGTGTTGTGTTTCCCTTGAGTAAAAATAGCCTGCTCCGTGAAATGCTGTGCACTATTTCTCCTTGGCAAGAAGGGTCCCAGCTTTGCCCGCTTGCACCTAACCAGACTATAAAAAGGCCAGATGCAGAAGTGAAGCAAACTTCATAGTGTTTGTATTGTTGTACAAAGGTGAAAGAGACTCGCAGAGTGGGACGGTTATGATGCAGACATAGAGCGCTGAGATCCAAATCTGTGACTACAGGGCAAAGAAGGACTAAAAGTAGCCTTTTGTGTGTGTGTGTGTGTGTGTGTGTGTGTGTGTGTGTGTGTGTGTGTGTGTGTGTTTGTAGATCTTTCAACTCTAGTGCAAGTACATGTTCTGTCTTGTGCAAAAACCTGCAGACATCAAGTTACTATCAGTTACCCCTTTATCTGCCCGCATGGCTCGGACTACATTAAATCCCAAACAACTCTACCTGTAGGCAAACACACCAAAGACACATCTGTGAATGTCTGTAAAGTTACCTGCATAAAGTATTCCCAGCGCACAATTAACAGTTTCCTACTAAGATGCCTTAATAACCCACACAAACAACATAGCAATACAACTGGAATATTTGTTTGTAAAATAAAATACATTGAAGATAACCAAAATTATTTTCGATGGCATTGTTAATTTCTCCCTGTTTATTTTGGGAAGCTCTTTGTTTTCATTAATTGTTGTTTGTTTTTTTAATTCTGTGAACATATTTGTACAAATGGAAAAAGTGATATTATCATTAAATGAATATCCAAAAATAGAGCTAACCGAGTTGTCTTTCTTTGAAGTTTCCACCTTTTGCTTATAAGAGGAAGGATTAGATTGACAGGCAACAGGGGGATTATGTTTGTCATTAACTTCCCGTCCCTTTTAAGCTGTCACTCAACAGGGCGAGGGGAGAGATCACAGAAGTGGGAGTCCAGGAACGAGACAGAGTAGGGAACAAAGTGCTTGTATAATTATGCTGGATATTATAATCACCAACACATTAGTCAAATTGTTTGTGTCTGCATGTGCATAGACACCCACGTCAAAATGCCAAAATTCCATGGCGATCTATCAAATAATTCTTGAGATATTTTAGTCTGGTAGACAAAATGACCAGCCAACAGACCGACATGGCCATCCCTACAGCTTGCCTGCTTCTAGTGCAGGTAAAAATCATTAACACATCCAGGCCTCTTAAATGATTTCCAAGGTGATGCTATTAATAACAAAATGTCTAAGTGTTGTAAATATATATATATTATTAAAAATATATTAGATTCTCTGCTACATTCAGCAGTGCACCCTCTTCCCAAATGTTTTTTTTTTTTTTTTACAAGACTATTAAATCTGTGCTTTCAATGGACGAGAGGTCTTGGAATTCTTCCTCACCAGCGGTGAGCTGGAGGCAAAATGGAAATAAAGATTATGATTGAAAACACAGGTTGTAAGTGGATTTAACCATTGTGAATGACTCACTGGTCTGAGCCTAATGAGTGAGCATTGTTTGCAAGCCCACACAATAAACAGGCTGACCACCCATGTGTTTTATAGGTAGGATGCTGGTAGGGGATTGATGCAGCATGCACGCACACACGCCCACACCTACAAACAAATGCATGCAAATACTGGCCCAATAGCTGGAAGCTGTTGTGCAAGGTCCCATGCTAACAACACAAACACATAAAACAGCTCCGCTCCTGTCATGGAGGCCCTATTATATCAATTTGCTAAGAGAGAGAAACTTCCGAGTGAAATAACAGGAGAGACAATGCACCCCCTGCAGGTCAGTCTTTAACAGTCTTTAACTTCTGCCTTCTTCCTCCACTGTTTTAACTTCCTTTTGTCTTGAATTTTTTAATAACATGCATACATTTTTTAATGTTGTCAGCCTCTTTTATCGCTTCCTAAATAGAAAAGTACGAGGACAATGGATGAGGGTTAATTGCAAGCGTGTGTGCGTACTGGAGGGACTCCAGGCAAAAGGACAGAACGAATACTTAGATAATGTCAGAAAATACCTGCTGCTGAAAGAATGTATGCATGTTTCTGTCCTACTCTCTGGACAGGCATCTGCAAATGTTCATGTATGTGAATAAGAAAAGGAGACAGAGAACAGTGTGTATGTGTGTCTGTTTCTCTCCTTCCATAAAACAGTCCCTCTTTTCTTCCCCTGGCTTTAAGAGAAACCTGGTTCCTGGATGGGGTCCAACTTTGACGCTCACACTCAGCCTGCACTGCTCAATGGACCCTATTGTAGTTTCAAGGGACCTTTTTTCACCATCATCAACCCCCCAAAAAATTCCACAGGGAATTTACTTCTGAGTAAATATTTTTTTTTCGCTCCCCTCCTTTCTGTTTCTCTCTCACTGTAGTTTTTGTTTCTAAATTAGTTTCCATATTCAGGGCTGTGAGAAGGCAGCCAAGGACAATGTGTTAAACCATCGGGTCATGTGGCTGCGAGAGGCGTTTGTACTTCCTCTGCACGTCTTAATCTTTTACTCAAATTACTTTTTCTGTCTCTTTCTCTCTCTCTCTCTCTATTTTCCATCTTCCAAACAGCCCTACGGCCCACGCGGCACAGCTGACCTCGCAGTAACCTCAAACCATCTCTCCAACCTCAGCCAAGAGTATTTACAGGCAGCAGTTCAGGGGGCATGAAATTAACTTGGTGAAAATCACAAGATGAAGCACTGAGCTCGTCATGCACTACAAAAAGACAGCACACGAATAACTGAATGACATCTTCCATTATATTTCTGATTCAAGCAGCAGAAAATGCTGACTGTTTTATTAACCCTTTGAAACCTGGATCTGCCTTCTGATGCCTTTCAAAAGTATTTAAACCTTTGCACCCCTAAGCAAATTGGTTTGATTTCTTTCCAATGAGCAACTTGGCAAGAATTGTCCTCCAAATTTCAAGAAAATACTAGATTTAGAGAAATTTTACTTTTTTTTTTTTTTTTAAAAAGCTAGGGAAGATTTTCCAGAGAAATATATGTCTAATTATTATAATTACACATTTAAAAATAATTTTACAGAATGATTGTAATTTCTAGGCAGTTTTTCATGTCATTCCCTGCTGCCTGTATTTTTGGTTGTTTAGTTGTTTTTTATGGGATTTTCTAATTTTCTGATAGTTTTTTTGAGCTAACTGCTAATTTTAAGGTAATTTCTTGACTTGCTCATTGTCTAATTTTATTTTAAAGAGATCGCCTAGGTTGCCCAGGTTTCATAGGGTTAAATCTATGACACTGTCTTCAGCATGCTAATCAACAAGCACCAAGGATTTTGAAAAAGGGATTTAAAGCAAAAAAGGGTAAGAGAGTAGAGAAGGAAAAGAAGAGCTGAGTTGAGAAAACACACCACCACTTTGTTTTTGGAACCTGGTTCTCTGGCTCCAGTTTTTGGCCCTGTGCTTGTTTCCCTACAGTACTCGTTTCAACTCTCCTGCCCCACATCCCACCTTCCCTCCCTCTAAATCTTTCTGAAGTAATAATAACAGATGAAAGGTGGTGTGCCACCGGTTGCTCTCATGCCGTACAGCTGCCAGTCTGTGCCAGCAGATGGCCCAGATGCTGCTCTGACTAAAGGCAGTGAATGGAAAGACACAAAGTGAGAAGAAAAACAGGAAAAAGAAAAGGAAGAATTTGACTTTGGTTTGTTCTTGGCAACACACATGAGCAGGCACACATGTAATTCATTTCACGTGCTGTTTGGTGGATTATTAGATATAAAAACAAATGGCAGTGTGATTTCCCCAGAGCAGATATTTTCTTCCATCCTTATGCTCATTTCAGTCTTTTTCAGTCACTGTCTCCCCTCTGACTAGGATATAGACGACCCTCATTATCATTTCATGTTGGAAATGGACATTGCAAACTGGCATGCCAGTAATGTACAATAGCAGTTAATCAGGTTAATACTTTGTGTAAATTATGGGTCTAGAGAAGACAACTGCTGGGGGTCACGTTCAACAACTAAAGACTATTTTCATTATCCATTAATTTGCTGATTTTTTTCAAATACTTGACTAATCATATATGAAATGTAGAAAAACAGAGAGAAAAATACCCATCACAACTTCCCAGAGCCCAAACTGATGTCTTGACATGTCTCACTGATGTTGTCTTGTCCATCCAAAAGTTGAAAACTGAATTCACTGTGATATATGACAGATAAGTAGAAACACCTCGCAAATAAGGAGCTGGAACCAGAGAATGTTTGGCTTTTTTGTTTTCATTATTTTTGCTTGCAAATTGCAGAAATGTTTCATTGGCTGTCAAAATAGTTGCTAATTATTTTTCTGTTGATACATTATTCAACTTATCACTTCATTTATACAAGCTTGCCATTCTTGAGTTGAGTGAACATTGCTGTTGAGTTTCTTTTCAAAAAGTTTTTTTGGCACTTGAGCCAACCAATCTTGGTCCATTATTTCCAAGAGAAGGCAGACATCTCTACAGCCGATATCTGCATCACTCGGCAACTCACACCAAAAGAATCTAGATTCATAAAATAGCAATACAGGTAACAGGAAAAAATACGCGTTTGGGATATGGGGTGAACTGTCCCTTTAAAATGTAAAATCAAGAGCCAAAGCAAAATATGACTTAGTGTCACAAAATGGCAATGGCTGGTTGAGTTTATAGAAGTAGAAAGAAAGTCGAGCTTCAGGAGCTCAAGGTGTTGAAAGAAGCAAAATATGAACATAAATGAGGACACCAGAAATGCAGAGTGATGAGCCAACAAATGCTGTAAGATAAGAAGGAGAGGATGGAAAGAATTAGAGGAAATTAAAGAGGTGGAGCAATGATGAAATGCAAGGGAAGATGGAGATGGGGGGGTGCTGTTACTGGCTGAGTCCAAGCAGGGCCACATGCACTGAAAAGTTTGTCCGTCTTTGGAAATGCACCGACGAGGGGGGGTGGGGGCTGGGGGTTGTGGAAGTGCTAATTTTGTGTGTGTATGTGTGTGTGTGCGTGCATCCAGTGTGTGCGTCAAGCAGAATTAAAGAGCACCTAAACAGAACAGCCTGTCACTGCTGGAAAGCAGCCTTGTATGCTTGTCATTTCAAAGGAATGGAGGGACAGTGGGCAGGGGAACTTTATTTATCCAGAAAAACATAAGCAAATGAGTAATATGGTATTAATGAAAAGGATAGGAGGTCTTAGTGGACAGAGAGGAGATCATGGAGGGTGAAAGGGGAGCAGGAGGGGGTAAAATACTGGCATATATTGGTTTCAAACTACTACTCCATAATCAAACATACCAGAAGAGTCCCTCAAATCCAAATAAGCTCCCTAAGACTGGCAGATAAGGCTAATAGCTCAAGCGTAGAGCCATCGTTTAAACTAATCAGATCCAGTTATTCTAGAATAAACACATGTAAGAGTAGCTCAAAGCTCTCTCCCATTTAACTGGCAGGAGGACACAGATAGTCCTTTTCTGAATTTTAACTTGTTCAAAATGAAATTAAAGGTCAACACATAAAGCACTGTGGGATGAGTGCGGTGAGGTCTGGATATCCGTAACCGGCGTTGTTTGCCTCCCATGGCCTTTGTAAGAAAACAGCTGTGATGAGACCTGATGAAGGTCTGACCAGCTGTTCGTGGAGCTAGTAGTTAGAAAAGCCAGAGGCAAGCGAGGGGCTTAATTTTAAAACTCAGCAGTAAATTCCAGTGATTGTCACCAACAGGTACGGTTACCACATGAGCGTCTGTCAAGCCTCGGTCTTCACGCAATGCTTCCTTAATTGTTGGGGGGCCAAACTTTAACAATTCAAACAAAAACTAAAACACAAGACAAGTATCAGTAACTGTATGGGGGCTGTCATAATTTCTTAGTTGCCTAAAAGTAATCCTCTGGTTATAGTTCTGTTTGTTCTTTCAGTGAATCTTTAATCACGCACACATTAGAACTGTTGTGCTGCCAAATTACCTCAAGGCAGTGTTTATAGTACACACTGACAGCAGGTAAACAGGCTGAACTGAAAAATCATAACCAAGCATATATTTAGACCAGTAATGAGGCACTTAAAGCTGGACAGGTAGTTTTATTTTGGCGTCATAAGGCAAAAATCCAATAACAAACTCCAAGCTTTTTGCAGTTTAAGTAAACTGAGTGAAAACTAGAGTTCTGCACCTCCTCTGGGATCGGTTTTCAGGCTTTAGAAAGTTTGGGCCATGACAGGAGACTTTCACCAATCACAGGTCATTTCAGTGAAAGGCGTTCCTATTGGTTGTTCTAAAAATTCAGACACAAGTGCATGTCGCTTTGGCAAAAATCTGATTCCATGGTGGAAATCCTGCCAAGAAAGTTGCTACTCCAGCATTGGCAACAACTGCCTCCACTGCAAAGCAACCCCAAAAAAGAAGACAGACAAAAAGAGTCTAAAAGTGGGTCTGACGCTGTTGGTTTTTTCATATTAAAAAAATAAGTTTTTATTTTTTATAAATATTTTTCTAAAATATTGGATAAGCATTTCAGAGATGTAGAGAAAAAGTTGCTAAGTTTAGCCTTTTGCTAACCAAAGCTAAAGGTTCACAGCTTCAAGTTCACGTTTATGAAGGCCTGGTCAATGTTTGCAGGAGCCTCAAGTTACAGTGTCCAACGCCTCAATCTCCACTGCTTCAAACCAGCTTGCCATGAGGACAGCAGTTAACAACTCCACAGATGGACCCCCATTCAGTAGCTGCTGGAGCACGTTGTGCTTTAAAACTTATTTTTTCTGCCTATACGCCAGCATCAAGTCTTAAAAGAAATTCAAATTACAACTCTGACAGCATCTCTCTCTAATGGATTGTTTGTTTGCACGTTTGATAAAAGACAGAAACAAAGGACAAACTGTCATTCACCTCCCGTGACTGGACACAGTGACGCATTAAAAAGACCATGGGGTTTATGATCCAATAAAGTCACTGTGCATCGCATTAGTCACTGCAAGAGGCCACATGTGAATCCACATAAAGGGGGGTATCAGTGGGAGAGGATCATCTTGACACAGCTCGCTTGGCAGAGTCCCCAGTACTGATGAAAACAATATTACTCAGCACTTTATTTTAGCTCATTAGATCAGCCAAGCTTCTTAAACAGCTTATACACACACATAGAGACTTACACTTCATATACGGTGAAGATTAATTATGGTATGTTGCAAAACAGAAATTCAGTGCTGAGTTCAGGTCAGGTAAGCAGATGCTAAGGCTGGCATGCTATTTAGGCAATGTTTCCTGTACATTAATCTAAGTGTAGCTGCTCTCTTCTGTTTTGGCTAAATATTGACAGAACGTCCAAAATGCCATAAAAACTACAGTCGTAATTACAACTTTTAAATCATAATCTAATTACTTAGTAAGCCATGCAAGACATCTGCTGTATTTACTGGAACTGATCTTGAATTGATACTGTCAAAAAAATAAGCCAAAATTACAACCCAAATCCCCCACCGCAACAACTATATTAAGACTAAAAACAATCTCTCATGCGCTTTTACATTTCTTCTTTCAACAGGAGGCAAAAGATTTGGACCTAGGAGCTGATTTAACTTGGAAAGTATCGCCTACTATTTCCTTCCTCTCCCTCCAGTCTCCTTTTTATCACTCAATTTTCCCAGACGTACAGCAACTTTTAAGAGTCGAAACCTGCAGCAAAAACAAAACAGCAGAAGCATGACGTCCATAACTTAAGAGTTAGCACGCTGACGGGGAGAAAGCCAGCCGAGGCCTCGGGGGCCGAGCATTCGGGCCTCTGATACATCCCCCTTAAGACACCGGCAGACATTCATCAAACACTGCTGTGTACACATCCTGCGCTAACTTTCAAACTCTGCTTGCATCATGGCTGCACTGTGTATACACATCTGCAGATTCCGCGTTGTTTGTGGCTGGAGCTCCTGTCTAATCTCAAACTGAGCCGAGCTATGCAGTAACGTGGGTGGGCATATTACGGGTACGGGCAAGCGCGGAGAAAAGAAACATTCCACTCATGTCATTAGCTCTGCAATCACCAATGCAAAGGGGTATAGCTCACATTTTGGATATAATTGTAGGTTAGCACTTAAATGAGGATTTCTGTAAATTATTCAAATTGGATTTAAATCATTTCTACACAATTTGAGCACCGTGTAAGTGTGTGTGTGTGTGTGTGTGTGTGGTGAGTGGAGGGTGGCGACAGGCACGGATTATGTGCCTGTAATCCTTTTCATCACAGTAGGTGTCTGTGAGGCAGACAGCATGATTTACATACATTTACAGGACGGGAACCCCTCCCCATGCGTCTGAGTGGATACAAGTCAGTTATTTATACATTAATTTAATTAACAACAGTATGAATAGCATCACAATAAGCTTTGCAAGGATGATGTAAGGGACTAACTAGCTGATGGATGTGTTAAAAGATCTTATGTGTCTGCATGTGTGTGAGCAGAGTGTCCCGTCCTAATGCATTCTGGCACAAAAGTTGACTTCAGTAATCCACATCACTCACACTAATTCCATTTCCCCCAAACACACATCCACATCCAGCCCAAACACAAGAATTCACTTGATCAACATCCTGCTGCTACAGGGCTGAGGCCACCTGACCTCTGATCCCTGCATGAGAACTCTAACCCTACAGGAACGGGCCAACAACTTCCGGCCCACAAACACCTGTTTGTTTCTAACTGCTAATAACACTGAGTGGGAGGGGTGTGTGTTTCAGGGTGAGTCATTACACTCAAACACACGTAAAGTTGATCTGCTAATCCTGTCCGTAGGGAGGGAGGGTCTGGACAGTCGCACGTGTCTGGATGCTGATTAGTAGTGAGCTGGTGAATGAGTAGCAGACCAGGATAAGGCTGATTTTTACAGACTGTTGTCTGGTAATTAGGGGACTGGTTTGCATATCCTGCGCTGTCAGGCCTGAACAAGGACAAAGACACCCAGACGCCCCTTTATAGATCTAAAGCAAATAGTGTTACATGCCTACTTTTGTGTAAAACTGACAGGTCAGTGTGAGCAAACTCTCAGTTTACTCTTTAACATGTTTGAGATTGAGAGTATAGGATAATCCTATTGATCATAGAGATTACAGAAAGTTCAAAATACTTTCAAAATAAGATGGTTGAAAATTGTTAATATTCAAGCATGGGGAGAAAAATTGTTTTTATTGTACCTTTCCGCAATCCACAGATACTTTAAATCATACGTTATTATGTTGCGGATATGTTGAAACTTTACATTTCAACAACAATGTGGTAAACCTGTGGGTTTGTCACAAAAACAACTTAGTTATGGTTAGGAAAAGATTGTGTTTTGGCTTAAAGTACTTGGTTTGGGAGGCACAATCCCAGCAGGGAAGGCAGTGAAGCTCCTGCGAAAAACAACTGCTTTTCATGCCACTATTCCTGCCGAAAAGCAGCAATGTCTTGCCAAAAATCAACCACTTTTCTTTGGCACTGTCCAGCAGGAAAAGCAGCAATTTCATGGTAAAAAAGAACTGCTTTTCTCCCCCAAAAACACCCGCCACCTCCCCATCACAAAGTCAGCTTACATATTACGTCACCTTAAAAATGTTGATATAATACATATGACAAAATGCAAATGTAACACATTAGTGGTTTACAGAAACATACAATGCAAAAAAAATCCTCTGGCAACTGGGCTGCATACACAATGGACCACAATGGAAATAAGTATAAGATTTTATCATGTAATTCTTATTGCCTAATTCTTACTGCTATTTTGTTGTTGTGTGTTATTTGATTTTGTCCTTTTCATTATGTCAAATAGACAAGTATGTTTGACTTTTGTTTACTTTGTCCACAGCTCAGCTCATGAGTATAGTGCTTTTCAGTGACTGATTCTTAAATCTCTGATGCCTCAACTTTTTGGAAAATGCAAAACAAAGAAGAAGTTTTCAGAAGATTAACTGCTTGCAGCTGAACTGCCAAGAAAAGTACTTGGACTAAAATAATAGTCACTACAAAGGATGAGCTATTTGACACAAGTCTATGCAAGTTAATTTTCATACTGGACTGATGAAGTCAATGGTATGTCTTAAGAAATGATAGGCAGTGATTTTAAGTATACAGAATTTGTATCTCATGAGCTAAAACATGCAAAACCACCAGTACAGTCCTTTAAGTACGGCCTTAGCTGCTCACTGCGTCAGAATGTGGACCTGCAGCCACAGCCGAACTCTGTCCGGTCCAGTTGCATTGACGTATGCCAACTGCCGCTTACAGCCCACAACTGTCCGGAGCCTGGCCAGGGTCGGAGAGGGCACTTTTTGGAGAGAGAGGGCTGGGTGGTGCTATGGTCACAACAGCACAGTGAGAAACTAGCCACCGCACAAAACAAACATAAACAGGGACACCCGCTGGGCAGGCTGACGCCGCGTGCCTGTGTGGGTGCCTGCCAGCCCGGGCTGTGGCCTGGGGGGTGTGGGCAGAGCACCCCGGTGGGCACCCTGAGTCGATTGGTTCACCCCAGTGGAAAGTCTGCATCAGCCCGCGTGGAGCCCACTGCGGCTAAGAGAAGGTAGCGATTCACCAGAGCCCCTCCTCACTAATGTAGCCATCACTTCCCAAGCGACCACAAGCTAAATGTATCCTCCATGCGCAGCAGAAAATAGCATAACTGTGGGGAGGGAGAGAGAGAGTGAGGGGGGCGGAGGGAGAAGTGGGGGGTGGCTGATATAAAGACATTAAAGTAGAGGGTTGTGATGGAGCAGGGAGAGGTGATGAATGGACAAAATAGACTGGAGTTATTATAGTTTGACCAGAGAGGGAAACAACCTCATCAAACAAAGGAACGAACATTGAAAGATAAGGATGAAGGCATGAAGAGAAGGGGGTCTGAAAGATGGATGGAGCACACTCCTGAAAAAAGAGTAAACGACAGCAGTCAGATGAAGAAAAAGAGGGGGGTCTCTCCAGTTCAACCACCACATATTTTCCCTCGAAAGGGTTATAATTTACACAAACCCACTAAAGGTCAGGAGCGGAGCACGCGGTGCCAACTCCATCTTAGCAGCCAACACATTTTTTCTTTCTCTTTCCCTTTCTGTCCGTCTCTGTCGGTCTGTCTCTCTTTTTATGTCTCTCCCAGCATCCTTTCCATCTATTTTTATGGGACTTACTCCAATCACTGTGGATTTTAGGTTGGGAGATGCTCGTGTGTGTTCGTGTGTGTTATTCGAAGGCCGTGTGTCTTTCAGCGATCTTGGTTTTTGCAGCGTGTGGTTGGCAGGAAGTCATGTTCCGCTCCAGTTTCAACGTCTCGCATCCCACATCTTCTATATGGTTAAAAACCAGATAAAGAAAGGGACTTAAAAAGTAGTATAACAGCAAAGGTGGATTGGGTATAGCATTTCTTAAAGGCCGGGCAAAGGAAGGATTTGAGATATAAAGGCTTTGGGTTATGAGTGCAGAAAAGTGGGGCTTACTAACATAACACTTGCACAAAAGCCCAAAATTTCAAATCAGGCAGCATTGCCACATTGTTTTTCCTGCTATTGTTATCTCTAGTCAGACTCTGGATTGTTGCCATATCTTATCAGAAACAATAAAAAATTCAAAAGTGTTTCTTCAAGAAAGGAGAAAGCTTGGACTGAAAAAAAAAACGGAGAGCAACACTGTCCCAGGATGAAGACAGATACTGCTCACTGGTTATTTTAACCAGTCTAACCATAGGCATAGCCACTCTGACATAGCTCATTGATTTGTGGACTACTATTTGAAGCCTCAATTTTGGCATTTTCACAGCCCTTTGTACACAAAGATCCAACAATAACCCTTCATAATACTGACTTTGCTTTTTTATATAGAACCAGACAATGGCAGCATAATGCTTGTGATTTCAGATAGCATGCTGGCATTCTGGAAACAAAAGAGGTGTGTTGTGTCACACAACAGCATCAACCTCTAGTGTAACATATGAGCATACCCTGCTTTGTCATCTATTTTACTCTAAATGGAACAAAAATGTATAAACTGCACATCATGCTGTATTGAAAAATACTTACAACATGTGATTGAAACCATAAATTCATTAGGAAAATGTTTAATGAGGTAATAAATTAAGTGAGAAGTAGGGTCATTATCTCATAAAGTTACACACAATCAGACTTCTTTTTTCGAAAAAAAAAGCAGGTTTGAGGGACTTCCGCATTGGCTTCATTTTTCAGACCTGGAGCCTACATCCACTTCTTTTTAGACAGTTTATGTCTCTAACCAACAAAGAACAGACCAGTGTGTCATTTCTAAAGGCCAGTAAGTTGGATGAGGTCAGATGTTCACTTCCTAGTTCAAAGAGTAAAGACGTGTTGACTAAAGACTGGCGGTGAGAGGACACAAATGACTGAATCTGCTGTATGTGTTTATGCATGTGTTGCACAGTAGTTAGCTTGTAGCTGACCGTGGCGACAGTGCGCAGCCTGCCAGCTCACAGCTGTGAGTCCCCACAGCTTCACAGCAGCAGTAGACCATGAAAGCACCATGATGGCCAGGATGTGTGGAGAACAGTTAAGAATAATACAGGCCACCTCACCAGCGCACGTGTGTATGAATTTCTACCACCATTCGTCCATCAACCCTGTGTGTTTTCAGTCCAGTGCTAATGAAAGGTTTGCTTCCCCATAACACCACCCAGGCAGGTCAGAGTGAAAGACCCAGCAGCTCCCCAGCTTTGTCCCTTTGGCCTCTGGGGAACAAGTGGTCCCTTAAATATTTTCCTGAGGCTGGACCTCCCTCTTTCTCCAGGCTGGTCTTTTGGTCAAACATATTTGTCTAAGGTGCTTTGTGAAGGAGTTGCTCTTTCAATCTCCCTCCCAGACCCAATCCACACAGCTGGCATGTAAAGAAACCCACTGGAAAGGAAAACCAGCAGGATACAGTAAACATGTTGGTACAAAACTAAAATTCAGCTTTACAATGTCTGTTTTTCAGCGGCAAAACACTCCCTATTATAAGAATCTAAAGTAAGAAAGCCGATAGAGAGATATATTCTCTAATAGAGGACAAGACATTGTGATCAATCACTACACTCAGGTTGTGGTGACTTATTTAAAGGTCCAGTGTGTAAGATTTAGGGGGATATATTGGCAGAAATGAAATATAATACTAATAATAATAATAATAATAAACTTGATTTGTATTGCACCTTTTCTAATATAATAGGCAGGTTTTCTATAGTGTATAATCACCTGAAAATAAGACTCATTATGTTTTTGTTACTTTTGAATGAGCTGTTTATATCTACGTAGGGAGCAAGTCTCCATCCATGGAGTCCACAATGTTGCACCACCATATTTCTACAATAGCCCAGAATGGACAAACCAAACACTGGCTGTAGAGCGGGCCATTTACGTTTTCATATGGACCATCGTAGTGACCAACCCACTTGCGACAAGCCTCAGAACAGAACAGCATCATCAAACATTTGTTTTGAGGAGAAGGACACCTCTGCGGATAATTCAGCTTCCGGTGAAAACCTTGCAAATGTCTGGATCTTAAGTTATCAGAAAATAAAGGTGAGCACACGTTAGCAGATGCTGCACAAGCGGCGCTCTGCAACAAGCCAAACAGCAATGGAAAAAAGAACGATTTGTAACATCAAACTGGTTTAATTGGCATCTTTACTGGTTTAGATCATCCGGTCTGTTTGTTTTGGAGAGGGCGAGACCTCTGAAGATTATCCAGCTCCAAGTAAAAACTCCTAAATAATGAACACTGAAGTAATCTTAACCGAGAGCTGACGCTTGGCACTGGGGAGACATTTCAGCTGGTTGCAAATTGTAATCCTCACCGCTACATGCCATTAAATCCTACTCACTGCTCCTTCAAATTGAACGAAGCTCAATTAAATTAAAAATGAAAACAAATTTTAAGAAACACACGAATGGAATTTATACTGTTTGTTTAAAAAGTGTACTCTCTTGTTAAAGTATCACCTATGCGGTTCTTGAACGCATGGCTAAAGAAAGACACGGATGATTAAGTCGGTGTCACTCCACCTGTCAAATCCTGTTGAGTGACGGTGAATACAGTTTGGCGATGGTCTACCTGTGCTGAAAAAGTTAAAGGAATGACAGACTCGTCCAGACATGCACATGTTTATGACAGCATGGCATGTAGTACGAGAATGCATGTATGTGTGCGACCGACCGATCTAGCTTGCTGGTAGGAATGCAGCTTCTTCAGCCCATGGTTGGGCAGCTGTCTGAGAGACACCTGTGCCCCACATGAACTCAACAGACACATACAAAGGCCAATGGAAGAGAGCCCCTATGTTGAGGTTAATGGCGCTGCACTCATGCTCTGTGTCCCCCACACACATTTCAATAGATAATGGACGAGGACAGGAACCACTTTCAGGTGGTGTTCGCAATGGGAGCTATGAGAAAATGCACAGACTTTATGGGAGACAGCACAGCGGTCTGTTTGCCTGCACCAGTGACTGCAGCAACAGGTCCTTTTTCAACCCAACACCACAGCTAGGGCCACAGCTGTATGTCAGATTCAAGGTATACCGTGGAATAAAATTTAACGGTGATCATACCGTGGACATTTGCCAATCTACAGCATTGAGAAAAAAAAAACACAGCTGTAGGGAAAATCTCATCTTTATTTTAGCTATTTTGAGAAGGGAGACTATTTACACATATTTTAATTTGAAAAAATGATTTCAAATTTTTGTTATAGCAATGAAACACGTGTTGAATCCAAAAAAACAACTTCTGTTTTCATATATTTCGGGTCATTATAACAAAGTTTAATAATAATAATTCTGTCACACTGCGATATTGTGAAACCGTGATATTTTCTGAGGTTATTGTACTGTGACCTTCTCATAACGCTTCAACCCTAACCACAGCTGCTATTTAGAATTGAACCTGCTAAATGAGTCTTTTAGTGCACTAAAGATGCCTTAAACTTTAAACAATTTCTCTAAATAATCACAGTGAAGTCTGCTTTCCTAAACTTTTATGGCCAGAGGCAAAAAACTATTAGATAAAAGACAACAAAGGCACAACAGAGGGCTCCCATCAAACTCCCATCTCTTACAACACTCGACCTCCCACTTGTCCCCAACTCTTCAGTCCCCTGCCACCGCAGCCTCGCACAAAGCTCCCATACAATGGCTGACTGACTAATTGACCTTGCTGAAATAATGTTAGCTGGCTTCAAACAGAGGATATTCAGTGATGCTACAGCAGGAGGGTCCACAGAGGTTTCTTCAAACTAAAGACCAACTGCTGCTCCCCCCTGAGGGTCCTCCATCTTTTCTTCTTTTCTTCCACTCTAACTTTGCTCCCACCAATTACATTTTGATGATTTTTTTTGTCCGCTTAGGCCACTTGCACAGATGCACACACACAACCTTTGGCAGAAATAACAGGGAGGCCGCGCAGGTGCAGAGCTGCTTTTGTTGTCATAACAATTCCACGGAGACGAGAGAAATCTGACAGGCAGTGATGCTGTTCAGTATTTTTGCTGCTATTTTCCTCTCTATTGTCCACACACGATTCAGACACATGTGTGCATATACACACATCCAGCACATACACACACCAGCCTGTGTGTCTCAACCTCGGCTGTGTCCACTCAGTTGAAAAACAGTGAGGCATTAAAGCAGTCATATGACCAGTTATGCAACAAAAACATTCACATTACACACACACGCATACGGTGAGCAGCAGCATGCCTCAGCACTTTTCCCATTAAACTAAGCGTGGCATATTACTGCTGCCTCACTGACACTGACATGTTTCCACAGTGTGGGCAGACAAATAGGGCCCACATGGGAAGTGACATCAGCCAGGAGCACATGTGGCCCACCTGCCGCCGACCAATCATAAAGCCCCTTTGATGAAGAGTTTCCTTCTGCTCCATTTTCAGATGGCTGGTCTGCCAATGATGGGCCAAGCATCGCTGGTTTCTATCATGGAAACATGATCATAAAAGAGAATACAATGAACAGACAATTCACCTAGCCTGCTCTCTCTATTAAACGATTGGAAAAGTCTGCTCACTCGAGCTCACTTGGAGACGGAAAGCTGGGCTGGACTTGCCGTTGTGCCAGATGTGGATGAGTTCTATGCTGATGCTACACAGACCATTTATACATATGAAAAGACATTGGCTAAAATATTATGAGATTAGCTTTGGCATCACTTTTGGCAGTAACACTTTATTTGGGGGGGCTGATTTTGAAATAAAGCGATGACTGCGGTGCTCAAGTGCCAAACATTATGAGATGGTTAGCTGCTCAAATAATTCTTGAGTAGGTGAGTTTTGCTTCGGGCTGTGACGAGACTGGCGTCACTGCAACACCCCGGTCACGTGACACTCCTTGGGCTATAAGGTTGTCACAGATTTTTTTCTTTACGCTGATATAATAAGTCAATTGAAAAACACGCTACTTTAGCTCTGATGCAGCCCCCCGTGACTGTCAGCAGTCACTACTCTGTAGCCTCGTTAAATGTCCCACCTACAGCCATATCTGATTGGTTATAGGCCATGAGTTATAGCCAATCAACGCTGAAGGCTACCATGCCAAAGACATGTTTCTTAAAGGTATTCTAGAATTATTAGGTATACTGGAAAAATTAAGAGCAGGCTGCTTCGAGTGACAGGCTGTTCGCCCATGATGCTCTTGGCTTCTCAGTTAGATCAGCCTCTCGCGCCTCCACAGCACCAGCCTCTTGCACAATTATGCTTATTTTTGGCTCCAAAAAACGAAGATGGCTACCGACAAATAGCTGAACTCAAGTCCACAAACCAATCGGTGACATCACGGTAGCTATATCCATTATTTTTTACAGTCTGTGGCAGTTTAACACAACCTGGTAGACCACGGAAGACCAGTGTTGTGCATAACAATAAAAGAATAATTAGAATGATGAAAACACCACAATGTAGATGTAAAAGTGTTCAAAACTATACTCAAAAGAGCATAACTTAACCTCTAAGGGTTTACAGTCAACGCAAAAAGCACAGTAAGACATCTATAGAGTTCTGGAGCAAAGTTTTACGGACAGATGAGACAAAGATCAACATTTATGGTACCATAGGGATGGGAAAATTATAGCTTGGAGGAAAAAAGGAACATCTCAAGATCCAAGAAATACCACCTCATCCGTCAAACATGGCGGAGGTGGCATTTTGCCTTGGTCACTTCTGACAGCAGTCACAACATGAATGCAGACTAACAGAGACATGGAGCCTGCTCAGATGCAAACTCATTGGACAAAACATAACGTTATTAGGAATAAATTTATTTCAGTTTTGTTTTGCATACTTAAACTGAGGGATTACGTTTAAAAAGGGCCACAATTTCCGCACAGTTTGTCTGATGTGGATGTAAATGACTTCAAATTACAGCAGAATGTCAGTACTTTGTTCACTGTTTGATCTAAATCTACTATACTGCAGTACAGAGCCAACACAACATAAAATGAGTCATGTACAAATGGATTGCATCGGAGGCTCCAACCACTTTTGATCAAATGGACCTCCATGTTGACATGTTAGAACAACCACAAGTTTTATCTCTGTTTATCGCAGACTGTGTAATTTAAGAGGTTTTATCTATCTCCATACATATGAACTATGTGGGCATCAGCAACTCCTGCTCCTCTACGTGCATCAATAACGCAGTCTCTATCGCTCCCTTTGTACCTTTATTATTCTTTGTAAGGCTATGAGGTGTGTGGTGACATGCTGCCAATCTGCAGCAGTCCCAGAGGCAGCGGTGGAGGCCAGGCTGCAGGGCGGGGGTGGGTGGGGTGCAGGGCAGAGGAAACCATCTACTAATGGGAAACACACTTCTCTCCAGTGCTCAAATTGCTCTTTCTACCACAGCAGAGAGAGGTGGCAGGCGTCCAGGAGGTGACTGGCGTCCAGAAGCCAGGCATGATTTAAAAACGGGAGCTCTGCCGCGCCACGGTTCCTGATTCTCGTGAAAGGGACAATCATGGGTCTTATAAAACACATGCATGTGTTGAAAGGGAGTCGGGGAGGAAGACCAGGGGGTTATAAGAATGCATAAAACAGAAAGACAGTAAGACATGGTAGACAAAATGAACAAAAGATACTAGGGGTTTAAACCACGATACAATATTGTATCAGTGCTTTGGACAATGATACAATATTTGCTGATACCATAAAGTCTTCGAAGATTCACCTTCTATTTGATGCAATACAGGGGCCTGCGACTGATATGAGATGATACCAGTAAATATCCTCTTCTTTTTTTTTTTTCTTGGCTGCTTACCATTATCTGCCTGTTGCCAGGTCACTAGTGTTGTGTAAATGTTTAGGAAGGAGGGGTGCTTGGATGGAAATTGTGACACCAACATGCCATGGGAATTTCAAAATAAAGATGTATCTTAAAAGGAAACTATGCCAATTTTCAAAATTCATACATGTCATTCCTATGGTCTAAGATAGTCCAAAAATAAAATAACTTTCTTCCAAATCCAAAAGCTAGATTGCTAAATCTAAAATTATTGATGTCATAGGGTATAAAGTTGGGAGCTGCTCCACAAACAATGACTTGGGAAAGATGTTATGATTAACACTGAGATTACCCAGAGGAATGTTCTGAGTATTTGGGTACATTTTCTGTTTCCAAAATGAAAACACTACAAAAAATAAAACATATTTCGATATTTAAAAAAAAAGGGAAAAAAAAACATTCTGTGGGTCCAAACCATCAGTCTCCCATTCATTGTCTGTTGAGCAGCTCCAGACTTTACACTCCATGACATCCCAAATTTAAAACTTATTTGTCTGGTTTCTCACTGAGAGAGAGATATGTATTAATATTTTCACTCTGAATCGATAATATTGAATCATTGACCATTATGGCCTAGAAAATACACAGTAAAGGAAATTTAAAGCAATAAGATGAAATGGCGATACGTCAGATGATTACACAACAAATGGGGCTCATCTATGCTTAACATTAGAAACAGAAATGGAGAAAGATGGAGCCTTCTGTTTGTACTCTGTGTTAAATTTGTCAATACTTGTGTGTGTTATCTGAAATTTTATGGATACAGATGAAAATGAGTAGTACTAGCAGAGATTGTGGAGGCAGTGTAACGTATTTCAAGCAAGATACTGTAGGAGACAAAGGAGGCAGAACGAAACAAAGCGATAACATAGTGAAAAGAATCCACATGTAGCCATGTATTTAATGACCTCACTGACCACCGATGTCTACAATGTGGCCTCCTTTAAAAAAAGTACATCATTACGAACTCATCTACCGTCACCTCGTTTGTTGTTGTCTGAAACTTTTGACCCTGCCCTCTATTGGCTGTGTCAATGCCATCATAGAGGATGCATGGAAGTATAAGGGCAGTGACGTTTACGACGTTAGAGACGGATGTGTCTATTTTTGTACATTAAAGGGGTATAAATGAGCCCTGAGGCAACGCTGTGGATTTTCACACAAGCTACTCCTTGTTTGGAAGATCTCCTTGAACCTGCCATTGCAGCTCCTCGAGTAATAGCATCCCATTACATTGATACTCAATAGCAGTGTGTTTATTTATCTCCTAACATTGCATCCATGTATTGTGAATAATGGCCTGTGCTGTTTCCACTTTGGCCCTGCATCTTCTGCCAACCCAGACTTCTTCACATCTCTATCAGACGCTCAGTTATTGGATATCTACCCCACAGAGCAGGGAGGAAAGTGCTGAAATGGACTTGAGACAGCCCAAAGTAGTGTGAAGGCTTTCGGTAGGGCAAAGATTCCAAATGTTATTGCCAGTGAATTTTTAATAAAGGGGGGGAAAAAAGACATTTTTTCCAGATGTTGGAGAAAAGTTATATCTGCAGCTGCAAGTGCAACTGCACTGCTGTTTTTGTAAAGGATGGAAAGTGAAGTCTGACACTGTCTCAAACTCCAAAAACTGAGACAGAGCGAGGATCCAGAAAGCCATCCAGTTTTGAGTCATTTGTGCAATTACCTTAACAGCATTAAGACGTGCACAACTGCCACGTAATGCGAAGCAGCTTCCCTTGACAAATCATCTCCAGTTTAGTCTGCATGAAATTATAATCCAAACCATAAAAGAAAAATAAAGGTGTATGGAAGAAGAGAAGGGGGAGGTAGGAAGGAAGGAGGTAGCTGGAATTGGGAGGGAGAGATTTTTTTTTTTTCTATTTTTCCTTCTGTGGCGAGTTCACACAAAAGGGTCCTTCTGATCCCTGGAGTGCTGAGCACATACCTGCGGGATGAAATCAAAACCCTCTGTGAATTATATTAAATATCCCCTGCCAAACACTCCACATACTTCCATGTGTTTTTACCAGTTCTGTGAGGCTCCATTAGGCTTTGCTCTAAAAAAAAACCCACTTAATTAGAATCACAGACACCAGCACCTTCAAAAACTCAGCTCCCTTCTTCCATTTCATCTGTGCAGGACAGAGAGAAAGAGGAATGAAGAACAGAGGAGCGGAGGGGACAAAGGTAACAGACCGAAGGTCTAAAAGATCCCCAGATAAGGTTAACGAAGGGATTTACTAAAGGATAGCGTCTGTATTTGACAGGTTAGTAGGGCCCTGGAATAAAAGGACATTTAAGACCTAATCCCAACACACCCCTTGCCCCTACCACATAGCCCCTGCTGTACTTAAAGGGTAGGTTGTCACAATTTTTGTTGATAGAGTAGAGCGAGGTTTAAGGGCTACATAGCCATCCAAACAATGGTTTTTAGAGGCACACTTCAAACCAAGTTTTGCGAGAAATCATCAGAAAGATGGCTGCACAAGCAACAAAAAAAAAACAAATGTATTTTTTTAATAAAGATTTTAAAAATATGATAACTATTGAATTATCTTAGTTTACTGTTAATTCAATGCAGGGTGTCCCACACATTTATTTCTATGTGACAGTTCACTACAATAACAATATTTGCTGCCTCTTATTGATTTTTTATTTTTGGAGCTGCACTCTTCATTAGGTGCGCTGTTAGAATACATGTAACGCTTGATTATTCACTGTACGCTGAGCACAGACAATGCAGCATGACGCATGGCACAGTGAAAGCGAAACTTAACTTAATTGCACTTAGCCTTAAAGTTGTCATTCACTAGCCTTTGCAGCAGCTGCCTCTCATCCATCAATCTCATCTGATCAGCTCTGATCAGACCAAATGATAAATTCTCCACCCTGTGATTCAAATTTCACAAACTCCTGCTGAACAAAAAAAGAACTTATTAAAATTTTCACCTGCATGACATCAATGAACCCACAAAAACCTCTGAATTTAAAGAGGGGGCATAGAATGATAAGTCACCTAGCTAATAAAAAAAAAAAAAAGTTAGTCTTTATTTGTGCGTGACAGTCCTGCATTTTGATATATTGCAACTTCCCAATGTTTGATATAACACCTGAAATTTGACTGCAGCAAAGTTGCTGCACTTGTTACAGCTCCTCTAATAGCAGTACAGACTGGCAGGGTAAGAGCGCAGGTTGCTAATGTTAGCCTACAGGCTTGGGCAGTATCTATGACATAATAAAACTCACCAAAACTATCTTGGTTATTCTTGTTAGTTCACTGTTCTAACAATCACCTGCTCTGGTTTGGTCAAAATAAACCCCTAATTCAAAGAGTTACATGTGAAAATTAGCTATTTTTGCGGCTTCTCTCTCTGTTGCTGGCTGGCTGTTTACACTCCTTTAAACCTATCCCCACCCACCTACACTCAGTGTTGCAGACCTCTGGTGGCACACAAAATGAATTGCATACAATGAGTTTAATTGAGAGAGGAGCACCTGTTGTTTTGATGGTACTGAAAATTATACCATCTGGATTTCTAAATACCCTGATACACCGTAATACCGTGATAACACCCATGCCTACCCACTAGCTAACTGGTAATGAAGCAGCATTCTTTTCTATTTTATTTATTTTCTTAAGATTATTTGGGGGCTTTTTTGCCTTTATTTGATAGGAAAGCTTAAGCGTGATAGCAGAAGAGAGAGGGGTTAACATGCAGCAAAATGCACATGCCAGAATGAAATCCACAGCCGCTGCAGCGGGGAAACAGCCACCGTACATGGGGCCCCAGCTCTACAAACTGAGCTACTGGGCGCCCGTGTTCTTTTTTTATTTGATGCCTTATGTGATCAGTTGATAGTGTGACACTTAAGTTGCAAACAAGGCACAAGTATGCTAACAACTGCAAAAAGACGCCTGGTTCACACAAGAGAAATCACCCCAAAAAGCCATATTAGCAATGTCGGGCAACACTAGATGCATCTGTTTATGTAAATGCCAGCATATAAGTGTTTATCAGGGTCTTGAAGGGTTGTTCCATTTCATAGGGGAAGTTTTCAACCACTACCTCTTGTAACTCTGTTCCAAGGGCCAAGATGGCACTCGAAAACATGGGATGGGGTTAAAACTATGAATGGCACTGGCATTGCTCTTTTAGTTGATCACAGAGCATGAAAAAGAAACAGATGACTTCTTTAGTAAGGTGTTATGGAGTAGAGGAAGGTTGCCACATGAGCTTTCATGAAAAGCCCATCAAAGCTCACTAAGGGACGATATCTAAAAGAAAATAATTAAAAAAATAAGAGGGGATTTCAGAGCTCCCTCCTCCTCCTTTTTCATCCTCCTTTCCTGGTCAAACTCCCCCTCCACTGAAATCACAAACTGAAACCCCAAATGACTAACAGATTCCAGACACCATGTTTCAACTGTCAGAACGCGGAGTTCAGGTTCTTTGACAGAGCATGTGCGGTCACATCTTTACCCCATACCCTCCCCCCAAAGCCATCCTGGAGAGGGAGTGCAGCAGCTGAACTATCGACTTGACCCCGACCATCACCTGAATATTGTAGTTCTGCCTTTCCCTCCACCTTGAACATGAATTGCTGAGCCGGACTCAAACAGCAAAGCTCTATTCGCTGTTAGAAAGTGAACTCTGAGAGAGGAGCGAGGTCAAACGATCGTTCAAACATTCTGTGGCACTTTTTTTTTTCTTTTTGTATGGTTTGGTTAGTGGTGCTGCAGCTGCACCTAATCCCCACAGGAAAGCCTTCATCTGGGACTGATTTTAGAGTGCCTGGGCCAGGGTGGGAGAAAGGGGGGGTCTGTTCTGTAAAAAAGGCTGGTTCCCTTCTGGGGCGCAGGCCTCTTCTCTATCCATCTGATTAAAGGGAGTTTGGCTCAATTACACCCAATGACTGGGCCCTGCTCCCAGGCACGACCCTGGTAGGAAAACACACAGGAATAGATTGTGAAGAGTCAATAGAGGGTGTGAGTACGTGCATCACACCTGGGGCACTATCACCGCAAAACTTCTCTCTCTTGGCTAACAGCGCAGTCTGTCAGCAGTTCTTGCCTCAGAGGGCGAGTTCTTTGTGTAACCCGTGACTGGGTTGAGAAAACAGTGGGGTCGGCTCTCAGGGGACAAGCTTATGTCTTCTCCAATCGACAGGATGGATACTAGTGGGCACCAGCTCACAGCGATCTGTTTCAATCAACCTCATGCCAGAAGACAGAGCAGCCACGATGTGGAGTAATAGAGGATGCACGCCTTTATGTGTCCACTTGTATGTGATCATGTGCTTGAGGAGAGGAGCAGAACATTGGTGGTGACTGAGGACAATTACAGGGGTTAAGGCCAAAAGTTTCGTCATGCCGAATTCTAACTAACTGACCCTTGGAGAATGCACTGTCAGCTTTATGACATGAAGCTCCTTCACAGGCACGCATCATCGAGACTTTGCTGCGTTAATGCCGAATCTGGTGAATCTGTGCTGCTAAAGCGGAGGATAATTATCATGACGTCTCAAGCATTTACACAGAAAGCTGGTTGCAATCGTGCCCAGTCGTAAAGTTCACTGATTGCAGCTGGCTTAGAGGCCCAATTAAACTCATTATTATAATTTGGGTTTATAGAGGGAAGAGTATGAGGGGGAGAGCGGTACATAGAGATCCGAGCTGTTCTCCGATGTCCAGATCTGTATGGAAAACGGGCATGCAGTAATAGCTACCTCTGCACAGTTAAAAACACCCTTCTCAAGCTCATCACCCTCCATCCCTCAATTTTTCAGTCTCCATTTCAACCCCGACCAAAAAATAAACATTTTCCCCCTCCATTATTCTCCATCCAAATTATATTCCACCCACAACCCCATTTTACTGGCTCACGCTCCTGGGGCCTCTTTATGTTGTGACACTCCAAAGAAAACAGTCCTACTGAATGTCGTGGACGAGCACAGTTAACCTGAAACAAGCCAGCCCGCTGCTCCGATTACACACCATGTTTACCACGGCCCTTTTAATTAAAAGCAGGCAAGAAAAAAAGAACAAATCCATCTTTATATGCACCTCAGGCCTAAAATGACAGGGAGGAAGTGCCCCACTCTGGTTGTTTGACTTTGAGCTTCCTCAGCTGGAACGATTCAATCTATCAAGTGCAGAGAAAAATGAAGACAAGGTCTCCTTTTGATTACTGTGCATTGTCTTTGTCATAGCTGCTTCATTATGCATAGGAGACATGCACTGAGGCAATGCTGAGCTAAAACAAAATTATCCACAGAAAACCAAGCATGATCACAAAGAAGAAACAAACAAATAAAACCCTGAAGGCCAAAGGGAACTTGAGGAAAGCCCAACGCTGAAAGCTGAATTAATATCCAGAGAAAAACTGGATATATAGTGGCTACAATGAGTGGAAAGAGGCCCAGACGCGAGCCTCTATCCCCCAGTCACATTATAAAACACAGATAGAAAAAAAGATACAGTAGGACTGAGTAAACAGCCAGAACAAACAAAAACATTTTGACCTTGCCATTACCTAGAAACAGGCCAGCTATTTCTGTTATCAGCATTTGCTGATTGCACCCTACGTCGAGGAGCTATTTCACTGAGATGGATACGACTAAATAAGAAGTAGTGATTATATTTTCCCCTCAATTTAACTCCTGAAGACTTGTTTGTTTTTGACAGTGTTCTGGATGTTTCTCACTGTGAAGATTAGCAGACAAGAATGGAGCCTCGGCCTGTAACAACAGCTTTGGTCAAAAGCCCAGACGGGACTTTTGTCAAAGCTGCAGCTACATTTAAACGGGGCAAGAAGTGCTGAGGAGGCGGGTAAGGGCAAAGAACGTGATGTGGGCAGGGGCATGAAATAGTGTAAAAAAAAAAAAGAAAGAAAAAAAGCTGTTCATAGAGGTAATGAGTCCTTACCAGACATTTTTGACACAATCCAAATTTTAAAAATGCACTTACTGCTGATTAAAATCAGCTTGATGGAAACTGGAAAAACACAAAAGTATCTGAATAAAGTATAAAGCTCCTTTTACACATGCAGTATATCCCTGAAATGTTCAAGAATATCTACTGCATGGGGTCATGTGTGAATAGGAGCAGGGATGGATATTCAGGGAAATCTGTACTGACAGATTTTCACCTCAAAACCTATGCCCCTTTCATACATGCATTGCAACCCTGAATTTATCTCGACATTACCCAGAGGAGCTGTATGTAAGAACACAAATGTCCAGATCAGTTGCACCAGACATTGACCTGACTTTGCCCTGCCAGCGCCCAGGTACAAAGTGTATATAATGTCTGATTGAGCAGGTCATTGTCCAGACATGACATTTCTTATCACGCAACTAACACCAATGCAAAAGAATCAAAGCATAAGAGGTGAAAGAGGAAGAGTCATTAAACCAAAACGCCATAGAAAATGTCTTAACTGGAGTGATGATTGGATTTAAGAACTTCTGTCAGTCAGAACCGACACTGAAAACGTTGAGACTCTTGTTTGTGACAAAATATCTGAAACAGCTACACAAACAAAACAGTGCTATGTCCACAGCATATTGTTTGAGGCTCTGGTAACATTTTAGGGAAAATGTGATTCTGGCTACGTTGTGAGTGAAAACAGAAACATTGCAGGGCAAACATCTGCATGGCACATCTGAATCCGCAACTTGTTCACGGTTTAACATTTACTCCTGTGCTTAAGCAGTCGATTTGATAACTAACAAGCAACACAAGTTCATCTGTTCGCAAACAAGCCAGCCTTGCTACTAAAAATGATAATGAGAGACATCTCTCGTTATCTACATTTAAATCTGACCTTCCGTCCAATCTTCTTCTTCTTCTCGCTTCCATATGGGTAGCATGACCGGCTCATGCTGGAATGTCCCCTACCCGATCTATTCCAGCATTGCCAGTGCATGTGTGAAAAGGCGCAGGAAGGACTTGTTCCTGAAAGTAGTGCATGTGCACATAGTGAAAACCAGTAGCGGCGCCTGAAAGATTATTCCAGGAGTTTACTGGGCGCTATGTGTGAAAGAGGCTTAAAATAGCTGTTCCATTTAAGAAAACAATGCTACAGTTAAGTGTTTTGAAAAAAAAATCTCACAGATATCCTTCAGCCTCAACAGAGAGAATAAGGTTAAGGTCAAACATGAGCAAATGCAGGCAAATGACCATTGTCTAACATGCCATTTCTCCTGACTCACTGCGTCAGTGCATCTCTCATGTGCGTCTCTGGCTATTGATTGAGGCTGCAACTGTGACGGTCAAAGTTCACCAAAGTTGAACTCAACTGACACCCTGAGTGATGTTTTACTCACCCCTTCACTCACACTGAATGAAAGTGAATGGGAGGCCAATATTTGCAAATGTTAATTTCTCTCATGTGTGACTGTACTCTTGGGGGGAAAGGAGAAGTTGGAAGAGAGAAGGGTGAAGGAAATATTGTGGTGAAGAAGATGAAATGAGAAAGAAGGGGGGGGGGGCAAAATGGCAGTGAAGGGCAAGGTCTCATCTGTCGCTGATTGCCTACCTGGTTTATATCAGTCCTGGTCTGCAGGCATCTGGATGGGATGTGGCCTTGGCAATGATAGCTCTCTGACACACCATCCCGGCATATGATAGCATGATTGAAGTGATTTAATACAGGACATACTGCAGATGGGCCGGCACACACCCCAGCAATTATGTTCAACTAAAGAAATCACAGTATATCAAATTAACTGGTATCAAAACACAGGAAACCAAAGGGCTTTGCTCATATTCAGAGCTAATTAAATGTATCTAATAAATCCAATATGGTCGGCTCTCCTGCCGATTCAAGAAAGTGTGGACAGACACGTAGAAAACCAGACAGTGGCTGAGTAAGAGGGCATCAGGGACGCTTAACAGCTTGTCACCAGATGAGACACTTTGGTAGAAATCCGCACATTGCTGTTACATTCTCTTCAAGCTGTGCCATCTTTAAAACCACAAAGCCGCGGCTGCAGACGCTGAGCGAGTACACGTCACGTCTACGAGCAGAGACAACCCTTGCAATAAAATTAACTAATTAACACTATCTTCTGTGGTTTCAACAGACTCGTGTTTCCTAATGTGCTTTGTGGAGATTTTTCAAGACTTCTTACTCGTATGAATATCACAAAAAACACATATTTGCTCCAGTAATAAGAGACAAAAAAGTGGCATCAGTGGCATCAGATATCCTCTTTTTCCATGAAAAGTATGCTGGCACCAAACAATGCGATAGATTCCAAAGAGGCACTCAGACAGGCAACTATCCGTCTCACTCAAATGAAGGAGGAAGTGGAGGAAATGGAGATGAGTGGCAAACACAAGGGTAGAGGGAGGAGGGAGAGTGGAGGTTGGTATTTAGGACCCCGCTGTGTCAACTCCTAAACGTCCATCACACACAAACAGAGATTCCAAAGGGAAGGAAAAAAAATATCACATTCCTCGGAGGCTGCTTCACTGCGACAGTGTAACGTTAAAAAAAGCCTGTTTATACTATTTACATAAATCTACATTGCTGTATGTCTTCCAGTGGTGTAATGTAATGTTACAGTACTTAAGTAGTAAGTTGTAAAATAATAATAAGAATTGTCAAGTGTATTATAGGCTTCATTTTTAAGGTAGCGTATGTACGAAAAAGTGTACATCATAAGTCTAAAAATTTGCATGCTTTTTTTATACCAGGGTCTGATTGTACTTTTACTTTCAACACCTAAGTACATCTGACATAATAAAATAACTTTTGATACTTAAGCACACGAAATATCAGATACTTTTACTCAAAAAATATTACAATAGGTGACTATAACTTCTACCAAAGCCATTTTCTGGTACGATATCTGTATTTTTAGTATTTAGTATTGCTTTCAGATATTTCATCCATCACTGATATTTTCACACTTTCTGGTCCTTATTGCAACCAAACATTGGCCCGTTCAGACTCTGTGCCAAAAAACATATGTGCTGCTCTAAAGAGCTACCTCTCTGCCTTTTTAAAGTAATAAGGATGATAATAAATTTATTTAATCAGCCAGTGTGCTGAATTGCCTGGCAGAGTCCAGTCTGCTCCAGTTTGGAATGACTTGGCCCACAAACCTGTTTATAGTAGCACTCAAATGCATGAGTTGGATCTGACAAAGGAAGCCTCACCCCCCTCCCCCCATCTCTCTTTCTCGCTCTCTCTCTATCCCTTCCTCCCTCTCTCTTCTCTTTCCTCCTCCATCCTTTCATTCCTCTCCTCTATGGAGCCCGGCCATGCTCCAGCTCTCCTCCGCTCCTCTGCAGCCGTGTTTGGAAAAATAAACGGAGCGATTTGGAGAAGGTCAGGGGCAGAAAATGACAAGCGGCAGTGAGCTGAAGGGAGAAGTGTTGATGTGTGTGCTGCTGTTGCCTGACCCTTCACAGTGACTGTGGCCAGAAGGACGTAGAGAGAGGAGAAGAGTCTCTGTGTGTGGCTCTGACCCAGGAAATGGCGAGGATGTGAGGGACAGTGTCAGAACTCTGGGAGGTCTGAACGCCCGTTCAGCTTCACATTCATCGTTCCATGTACAGTATGCAAATGCCACACACCAATATCCACATACCACACGTGTAAACTGTGTGCTAAGTATGTCAAATCACATGCACACAGTTCCACTTTGTGCTATAACACATGACGTCTCCGCGTCTCACAGACAGTCTTAAAAGTTCAACACGGTCAGGGGCATGACCGTGTCAGTTAAGGGGGACAGTGGTTTCACACTGATGCAGTACTCACCCGCTGGCAGTGCCGAGTGACGCCGAGCTGAGCGAAGAGCTCAGCTTCCTGCTGTCCCAAAGCCTCACTTCCCGACTACGCATCTACACACACAACATGACAAACAATCATACCAACAGATGAGGTGATGTAAACTTGATAAGACACACTGAGGTTACAGGAGATGTCATACACTCATTTTTGAGATGTCATACACTGATGTATGTCTGTTTTGCCTGACCTGTGCATTTGAATGAATTCTTAAGAATTCTTAACTCATGAATCATCATGACATTGCACAGTCACTAACAGGTGCAGTAATACAGGATAGTTATTTTCGCCTGTTTGTAGTCAGAGCTTTTATATTTTTGCATTTGCAAAATTTTCTTTGAACAGTTGTGTATGCAAACAATATTTTACTGAAAAAGGAATGACCCTGTTATTGTGGTCTTGTTATATCATAATGTTCACATTTAACAACAAAATAGCCACAAAAAACAGTAACTTCAGTTCTAAACTAATGCTATCTGTGCTGACCCTCAAAGACTAATACAGGTATAACCAGTTAACACAAGTATGTAGTTTTGATTAGATAATAACACACATTAGAAACACAGGACTCTGGTCAATGCTAGATGCACAAAGAGTTTCTCACCATATCAAAGCCGGTGGTGAGTAAAAAGTCGTCTTTGGCCCACAGGATGCGTGAATCCTTGTTGTTCTGAAGGCTCTTGGCACTCTGCGGGACAGACAACATAACATTTCAAATGAGGTGACAAAATGAGACAAATTAAATACTTCTTCCGTGACATCTTGATCCTACCTTCTTGAAGTCAATGTCTCTATGATGAACCCCTAACTTTAAACACAACCTTGAGGTATGGTTCAAGATAGCAAGGGGGGTGATGAGTGAATGATTTGCAGGGATAAGAATAAGACAGGGAAAGGAAGGAAGACAGACAGGACAATTCCCAGGAGCCTCTGACAGATCCCTGTGGTTGGACAGAACAGGACTTGTCCCATGAAAGGGGCGCTTGTTATTGTTGATGTAGCAGACAAGGTGACTTCTGCCCCGAGTGCTGCTTAGATTACCAAGCTGTGACTCTGCTTCTGAGTGTGTGTGTTTATGGTGCTGAGACTTTGTTACACTGTTTCCATGGGGAATATGTGTCAAAACAGTGCTGCCACACTGGGTACGGTTGGTGGTCTTCAGATGCAAATGACACATGTTGTCAGAAAACAACGGCAGGTGTTGAAATGCAAGAATGCATCCGTTTGTAAAGACAACATGTAAAAAAAGGAGGAAGAGGTAAGTGAAAGGAGGCATGTAAGTAAGTTAATGTACTGGATTTTGTACATATTGTACTCAACACATTGCCACTACTGAATCACGTCAAATATGTACTGTAATTATTAGGGTGAGTACAAAAGAGGAGACAAGATGCAGAAGGCTGGCTCACAGAGTGTCACTCAACTTCTTAAAAGTGTGGTTTCTACGTAACCCAGGGGTTTTAAAAACACCAAATCCTGCTTTTTAGAGCTTATCTGCCACTACTTGTAATATCAGTCAGTCAGTCAGTGAGCTCCTTGGTACCTGTGTGCTAATATCAGACTTAAATTGAGCTTTTCCATGAGGCATTGAGGTCGGGGGTTGCACTTCCATTACCTGATTATAATACAGCATTGTCAACTTGTTACACTTTGTTTCCATCTTCAGTAAGACATTGGATTTAAAGAGTGGAGCGGAGTGAAGTCAAAACTTTCTACAATGTTTGGTGATAACGAGAAGAAGATTTAGAACAGTCTTGATAGCATCGTCTATCTTGGCTTAGAGCTAGGCGACACGGCCTAAAAATAATTGTAATAGTAATAAAATTGTAAAAGTTGTAATATTTTAAGGCTATATTGCGCGACAATGAATCTGCTCTCAAAGTACTGTAGACTACTAAAATACTAAGCTACTAAACAACAAGGTTAAATACAACTATTGTTCAAATGAAGGTAAATAACATACTGTTAACAGTTAAGTACTGACATAATAAAGTGAAATAAAGTACTGCATAGTTAAATAATGTATTTTTGTCATAAAGTTAAATAACGTTAAATAAATTACAGTAAAGTTAAATAAAGTAGTTTTCATAAATTTAAGTAATAAGAATAATTAATAATAACAATACCTTTACAATATAGTACAATTAAGTAAATAAAGTTACAAATAGTTAAATAAAGTACTGTTGTCCTAAAGTAGAATTATAATTAAGTTAATTAAAGTACTGTACTACAATTAGTTATATATATTTAGAAATTTCCTCTCAAGGTATTGTAGACTACTAAAATACTAAACTATCGAATAAACCTTAAATAAAGGTAAATAACGTACTGTTATCTTAAGGTAATATAAAGTAATGTTACAATAAAGGTTAATAACGTAGTGATATCTTAAGGTTACATAAAGTAATTTTACAACAAAGGTTAATAAAGTACTATTATCATAAAGTAGTACTGAAGTACTGTTACAATAAAAGTAAATAAAGTACTGTCATAATAAAGTTAAATAAAGTGCTATTATTATGAAGTTAAATAAAGTACTGTTTTAATAAAGTTAAATCAAGTGCTATAATGAAGTTAAATAAATAACTGTTATAATTAAGTAAAAAAAAAAATGCTTTTATGTCATTGGATAATTTTTTATTTTAACCGAGAAACTGCTGTTTCATGTCATGATGTCGAACCAATCAGTTAACTTGGTGAAGTGGGCAGACTTTAAGGTCCGGACCCATGCATGAGTTTCCATGGAACAGGAGCCGTGCGCCGCTCAGCCCACTGTGTCTCCCAGAATTACTGTTGTCATTTTTATGGCCACACTAACCCCGAGGAGCGTGGCTGGACATCTGTGTATGGCAAGAGGACAGAGGCTTATTTTCTAAGGAAATTTCTCTACGGAGCACACCGCCTCGTTCTTCTGTCACCGTTAAAAGGCCACAGATGACAAACTGCAAAAACAAATGGGGCGAACCTGAGCTGCCATGTTACACCCCTGAACACGAGGTAGGTTACAAGGTAACACGGCTCTGCACTGTGTGTCTACGTCTGAGCCCAGTGCGCACTTGCCAAATCTACAACTGGAGCAAATGGTTTGACAAATAAGGATGAATAAAGAAATTTTAAATCCAACTTAAGCACATAGAGGGAGACACACATGTGGCCTTTATCAGTTCTAACTCAATAACCCACTTCCTCTTCCCTCCTTACTGATGTCACTTTGACCACACACCCAGCCAAGTGGTTTGAGAATCGATCTACGGGAGAAACTGAGGTTCTGGTTAAATGTCTTTAAATGGTCTAAATCAAGCATTTCATCACCGTTTGCCCTTCCCTAATCCTCTGCAGGGGTGCTTCTCACTCCAATACATGCAGACAATAAATAACACACATATGTTTGCTTTTTCTGGGTGCAGCTGGAGTTCTGGGGACATAAGAAAATGGAAGATAAGGCTAGTCATTCAGTATGTGCCATTTGCACTGGGAGGTCAGGGAGTTCGAAGTCCCAAGGTTAAAAATTTCAACTGGAACGCCTCCTGAAGTTGGATTTTCCACCATCTCACCAGCCCCCACCCCAAAATCCAAGATGGTTGCCTCATGTATCAACAGTAGAGACAGCTGCAGTTATATGTTTATTAGCACTTCTGTCTTGTTTGCGTCTCATTAAAACATTCATACACACAGTCCTGTCCAACTTCTCTCCGTGGACATGTTGCTATGACATTTTCAGTTAAACGAAGTACTGTTTTCATAAAGTTAAATAAAGTACTGTTACAATAAAGTAAAATATGGCACTGTTACTTTGAAGCAAAATAAAGTACTGTTACAATAAAGTTCAAGAAAGTACTGATATATTACAAGTAAATAAAATAGTTATAAAGTTATAAAAAAGTAATTTATGATAAAGTTATATAAAGTACTGCTACAATTAAGTTCAATAAAGTGCTGTCATCACAGAGTTAAATAAAGTACTGTTACATTACAAGTAAATAAGGTACTGTTACAACAGTGATAAATAAAGTATTGGTTAAATAAAGTACTGTTATCATAAAGTTAAATAAAGTTATATTACAAGTAAATAAAGAACTGTTAAAACAGAGTTTAATAAAGTACTGTTATCATTAAGTTGAATTAAGTATTTTTATAATAAAGTTAAATAAAGTACTATTATATTACAAGTACACGAAGTAGTGTTACAATAGAGTTAAATAAAGTACTGGTTAAATAAAATTCTGTTATCATGAAGTTAAATAAAGTATTTTGATGATAAAGTTAATAAAGCACTGTTACAATAACGTTAAAACAGTTATACACACAGTACTGTGCATCTTCTATCTGTAGACATGTTGCTATGGCCTAATGCATTGTGTTGCCTTATGATCGACTGGTGTTGCTGACAACATCTTGGTTTTTCACTTATTGTACTGGAATGTGGCCAACTTGGGTGTGAGGTCATTCTGAGCTCTAAACTCCATCTTACAATTTAAATGAAACACAGCAATTGTTTCGCTGATTTCAGGGAAAGGGAATTTTAAAAGTCCACTCCCTTCCCCATGGAAGCACTGAAACTGCATTTCACGTACTTCAGCAGATACCAATATGAGGATAATGAGGCACAAGTTTCAGGATGAATCATTTCTTGATCAGCAACCACTCGGGGAAGTGACTGAGCACATGCAGCATCTCAGAAATCATGTCCTGCCCTGGTTGCCCAGCAACCTCATAATGTGACAACAGGACTTCAAGGAAACTATGAAAGACTGGCCACATTTGGTGATGTATCATGATTTAGCTATCTTGGAGCAAACAGGGGCCATGATCTGTTTGGAGACAAATAACAAGGAAAACAAATGGGTACGTTTAGACAAAGAATGTCAGTCAACATCACTTAATGTGTGTTTTTGTAATTTGTGGAAGGATTTTTCAGTCGAAAGTTAAACAAAGATATAATGGGTTATAATGTGATTTGCTGTGTCTGCCCCACTGACTTCAAAATTTGAATGTTGACGTCATGACTCCTCCTTCTTTTATAATTTCCTTGCAATTTACTGCTCCCAGCCGATGTTTGCCAAATAACAGATACAACACATTATTCCTCCAAAACTATTAACTTGTTTTAGCATTTCTGTTTCTGTAGACATTTAATGAACAACATATAACAAGTCAATGAGTTACCATTAGAGGTATCAAAGGGCAAATCTTTTAACTTTGCAATAGAGATGGAATGTATATAAATATTCTCCTATAAATTCTGAGTAAGGAGGGTTGGATACAAGTTTCCTCCTATCATATTCAACTTTTCCACAAAACATAAAGCTCAGGCCAAGACTTCTGTGCTGGAAACATCCCTGTCAGTGAAGCCGAACAAACCATAAATCACAAGCATCCAGTTGAACGTGCGCTAAAAGGCCACACCGGTGGTTCAAACCAAATTTATTGTTCTCAGCTATAAGGGGACGTGACACGGTTACATATGTTAGAAGCACACGTTGACATCAAACCGTGCTTTTAAAAAGGAAATTCTCAGATGTGCACTTCTGCACCTCTCTCTGGGATGATATGTCTTTGTCCATACCAGCATTTTATCTGACACCATCTGTATGCAATACAGATGTTTTCTGGCTCCCGGTGTGCTCCCAAATAGCTCTATCCACTAAGAGGGATTAGAAAACACTCTACTGACCAGGCTCTCAAACACGTTTCTGAAGTTAAGCTACCAGAGCACTGACAGAGTTGATAATAACTCCTGGATTGAATAAACACTTAAGTCGTGACTCAGGATCATTTTTCAGCCCGCAGTCAGCTGGTATGCGCCGTGCAGGTAACTGAACTCATATATGCCTTGATAAGTCCCTAAAAGTGAGTCAGTTGAAAAATAGCCCAGATGTATGAGAGAGGTCCAGAGTAAACTAAGACCTCCAAAAAAGTGATAGATCAGAAAAGAGCGGGGGAAGGAGAAAGGCTGAAGCCAGCGCGTTATAAACAGACACGAGAATAATTCATTGCTATTGAGCTGTTCATCACCGGCACCACTGGCCGATTTCCTTCCAGGGGCAAGACAATGTGGAGTTGGTACTCTGACCAAACTAGGAACGAGTTGAGCTCTGACTATTTTAATCTGCTGAGGGTCTCTTTGACAATAGAACTGCTTTTAGAAGCAACATGTGGCGTCTGATTCGTATTTCTGGCTGCCAGCAGGAGATTCCAATTGTGTTATTATTACATGCACGAGTAAACATTCTGCATCATCACTTTTTTTGGCCATACTCAGTCATGTATCAGCATGTTTACTGCTGTGCTACAGATGAGCGTGTGAGAGTGATGTCTGTGATTCCCCGTGTGTCATCATAATTCCTCTCTAATAACCGAAAACAGCCTAATAATGTAAATAAGATGAAGGTGGCATTAAGACAAAGTTGAGCACTGCATAAAAAATATGCAGCCACTTCATTTATTTGAATGGAGCTCATCAGTTGTTGCAGTGAGGGTGTCAATGCAGTGGGCTACAGCAAAAAGATGTAAAAGGTGACATAAAGCAGTTCCCTAATACCCCAAATTGTCAATTTTCTAGTGGTGCTAAAGACAAAATTTTGGGATAACCATTTTATCATCTTGGATAGACTTGTCAAGAAATTTAGTATTAGATACCAATAGTCGTTAAATTCCACAATTCTTTATGTAAATTCACCATCGTAGAAAACAAACAAAAAAAAACAACATACTTAAAGCTACACTCCATTAAAAACCTTTAATGTAATTTATTTTTAATATTAATCCCTGATAATCTGCTTTCAAGGCAAAATACTAGTCTGTGTGAGTTTATTAGATCTTATAGGTGAGGGAACATACATTAATATATAGCCTACTATAAATGAACATATTTCGCTGTAATTGTCGTTGTTCAGCCCTTGTATATGTAAGACGTGACAGTTTGACTTTGGGGTATTTGTCCTCTCTTCTCCACTGCGATTGAAAAACTTGACAGTAACAAGCATAGCATTTTCCCAAATTTGTACATTTTTCAACTCTCAGTGACCAGGGACAAAAACGGCGATTATGCAGCTCTCAGAGCAGAGTCGATGCTCAGTGCCTCGTCATGATTCTTGCATTTGTAGCATAGTGTAAATACACGGCGCTGCCATTGCTATCATCGCGATTTGAGACAGAGCTGTCACTGCAGGTGCACTCGTCATTGTTTCCACGTATTATTGTTATTATCTGTGCTGGTAGGGGTTCTTCTTAATCTTTTGGCATTTACAGCCAGCCACCAAGTCATTATGACACCTCCTCAAAAGCAAAGCCAGATCATCTCAGTGGCTGGCTAAAGTAAAGATCCTAAACCTCGCACCCTTAATGTTAGCAGATGGGACATAGATGGGCCAAGATCAAAGTACACGTCAGATAAATGTTTCCTGAAGAGGGACATTTTAGGTAGAACGTATCACACTAATGTATGTTTAAGTGTTCATTTTTCTGATAAGTTTGTTTTTTTAAATAATTGTTTGATGCCATAAAAAGGAGGTTTGATGTCATGATTGACAGCTGTGTGTGCCAATCGGTGTGCTTGCAATCAATGATGCTGCTTGCGATTTGCCAGATGAGTTAGTGGGAGATCGCTACTGCGCAGACTCTGGCTCCAAATGACGCCACCAGCACAAGAGAAAAACAAGTGCTATCACATTTTTAGAATTTGGCTTAGTCTTGGTGCCAAAATTTGGTTCTTGTGTCATTCCTAGTCAGGGATAAATGTCTGTACACAATTTCATAGCAATCGATCCAATGGTTAATGAGATACTTCAGTCTGCAACAAAGTTGTGGACTGACAAAACAACACTTCCTCAAGCTACGCCACTGCCTTGGCTGAAAGGCAATTAGGACTGTTCACAAGCTTTAACATGCAGCCATCGTTATCCTGCCTGACTACGTACCAGAGAAAACAAAAAGACAAATTACTCCTTGAGGGAGTCAATAGAAAAAATGTAAAAAAAAAAAAAAAAAAAAAAAACCCTCTGAAAATATATCACCTTTCTGTGAACCGGCTCTGGAGCAGACAGGCTTGGATTTGCCATTACAGCATCCCTCAGGCCTTCACTCGCTGCCTGAGCCAACCAGCTTCAGGGCTGAAGGCAAATAAACCGGCCTGACGTCTCTCACTGCAGACAGCTATACATGCTCCATAGATCACACCGCTATGATGTCACTCTTCACCCGGATATGAAGGCACGCGCAGCTTCGAGCCTTTTGACAAAGATGTCATCAGGGCTTGGCGGCTTGAGTAGTAAAAGTACAACTGTAGATGAGGAGACTGTGCTGGGCCTATACTCACCTTTTCCCAATAAACAGCGTTTCAGCTTGAGGAAGCGTAACGTAGCCGTCAGAGAGCTACATTATTACTAACACCCCGGGGCAGCCAGAGGACACAACATCTGGACCTTGCGTGTGTATATAAATGTTGCCAAACAGTATCTCTCCTCTGCAGTCATAAATTTAACTCAAATCCCGTTCACCTAGAGCCCCCTCTCTTCCTCCTCCCCCTGACTCTTACAGACATGCTACAAATCGATCATGACAAACTCAAAAATGGGAAGAAAGGGAGAAGGAGAGGACAAGAGAGGAAAAAAAGGACAAATGTTTTCCTTAGCAGCTGAACAAAGGATCCAAGCAGATGGAATTCGCACAGAAGGACGGAGAGTGAAGAGAAATGGTTCATGACTTGACAAAATATGCAGAGGAGGTGTAAAAAATCAGTTACACCTGTTTTAGTGGCCAGCCTGCACACACAATAAAGGAAGTAAAGGACATGACATCACATCTGGGGAAATAATATCACCAGCGCAGGTGTCTGCATCGAGATGTGGGAAAATATTTTCCAGACTGCTAAAGAGTGAAAGTGATGAGCTCGGTCTAATAACTACAAAGAGGGATTGCTCAAGCATTGCAGGCTGCGATAATGCCAATCACACTCATATGACACCAGGCAGGGTTTACACTACGGTTAAACACTTTGCAGAGAGATGTCGACACGGAGAAGTGCCAGTCAGCAGTCTGGCCAATTATGGTTTTACAAGTCTATTAAATATCCTCTCCTAATGTAAACAAATGAGGATCACTCCATCTCCTTCTGTCCTTCTCTGTCAGCTATTTAACTTCTGAACTTCAACAGACGGCGTGCACATCTGTGTCACTCACAGAGAATGTTGATTCACCCACCAGGACGAATATCAGGTGTCTGTGTGCACATATGGGAACTATCACAATCTCTGCATCTCCCTCTATCTTACTCATTGACTCTCTTTTTGTCCTAATAGGAGCGTAAGTATTTAAAAGTGAGTGCCAGTGGTGCAGAAATTAATAAAGTGTGTTGGAAGTGCTTATTTTCCCGACTTCACCCAGTCTTTTTATACGGTACCTTGGCAGATCTACCAATCTGATAATGTGTGTTTAGAGATTATTGCCAATTACATATCCATAATGCTCTGAAATGTTCAAACTCATTTGTCATTTCACATAAAGTCTTTTAGTCCTGTTCTTCTAAAGAATTTGTGAAATATCAGGCACCTGGCACCACTGAATAAATGCCAATAGAGGGTCAATTAGGATCCTCTGTCATGGTGGACACACAACTTTTCTTCATGCAATGTGCAATGTTAATATTACAGCCCACTAGGTAATATTGAGAATGGGAAATTCTGCATAGGGAAGAGTCTGGGGTGGTGGACAGGCCAAACGGACACAGGATTTTCACCAAGGAGGCTGCTATTTGTGTCCTGTGTGAAACCAAAAGTCAGTGTTGACTTCATTTAACTTTATAAACTGACGTAGTACTAGTATGTTACAAGTACTTAGATCCCATACACAAAAAAATGTAGTTATTTTAAGAGTTAATCGAGCTAACCATATTGTTTTCCATAGTAGTTTTGGGGCCTAAACTTAAACTTAATGAAACTCCAACTGTTTTGCAGTAATAACATGGTAAAACTGCGACTGTTTTGGCACATAATTTTAAAACATTTGTGCCACCGTCACGTAATGAAGTCTTAGGACCCATACACATGCTGTGTTTTTGGTGCCCTGAAATAGATTGTTATTAGTGCACAGAAGGCGCCTGTCTTTTAGAGCACAACAGCTGTGACCCAAGATAAACAAAGTTCAACTTGTGGGACGCAGCAAAACCCACCACACATCACGTGATGAGAAACAATTAATCACAGCTTCCAGATATCCTTCATTTCTTCAGTTAATATCAGTCTCAGGCAAGTATGGAAGAGGAGTTGATCATTTTAGTGCAGGGATACCTAGAGCTTAACATCTGTCCCCTATGGACAACATTTAGGATTTGTGGTAAGTAGCATATGATACAGTGGTTATGGTCGCTTAGCAACATCAGGTACAACCTTCCTCTGTGCCTTTAGAAGTTGACACAGAGCAGGCACAAGAGCATCACCTAGCACCTGACCTCGTGTTTCCCAGGCGGTATGAGACGCAGCATGTGTCTCGGTTCTTAAGAGGTCATGGTCATTTCACATATTTCTCTACAATTAGGTAGGCCACTGAGGTAAGACTTTTGAAGATAGTGCAGTTTGGCTTTTTTTTTTTAAGGAATAGTTCAACATTTTGAGAAATACACTTAGAGGTACCTGCTAAGAAGTGGATACCACTCACATATTTGTCTGTTAATTATGAAGCTCAAACCAGCAGAGGAAAGCGGGGAAAACAGCTTGCGTGGCTCTGTCCACAGGTAACAAAATCCACCTTCCAGCACCTTAACATCACTAATTACCACAATGTATGTTTCATTCTCAAAAACACTAAAGTATAGCTAAGCTAACGGCCGCTGGCTGTAGCATCACTTTTATTTTAAAGACATAAGTGACTACATCTTCTCATCTAACATGCATCAAAAATACAAATATGTGCATTATCTAAAATGTCAAATAAGAAACTGAGACTAGCGAATAGAACTGAACTGGTCTTTTAACTTAAAATTTGATTGCAAGAATCAACCTTTAAGGGTAAATATTTCCTCTGTATTGTGTCCCCACCTTATTGTAACCCAAATTTATGGTAACACAAGGACTCTGTTTGCTGATACATCAACAGTTCTTGTCTCTGCTTTGCTCTGTGGAGTTTAATAGACAACACCAAACCATTTATAGCTGCAGCCACTCATCTCTTCAACCTGCTCCTTATTTCCCCCTCTCTCTCCTTCTTTCCACTCTTCTCAAAGAATCATTATTCTTTCTTCTTTAATTTCCCCTCCTCTAATCAATACCCGTTGCTTCGTAGCTTTCATCACCCCTAAAACAGACTCCCTCTCAGCCTTTTCATCCACGCTTAATTAGTCTTTTCTGCAATTACTGGGTTTTCTTCATCCTGTTCTGTCTTCATGGCTCATTTAAGATGAGTTTCTGAGTCAAAATTCACTATCTTGCATGTAACTTTGACTTTATAGAAGCAGGCGGGCTTCTGCAAATAGGACAGAAGGGGAGAGAAAAGAGAACTGGTGGGGGTCAGAAGATGGAAATCAAACCAGCCATTTTATACTTTCATTTACTCTGCCTCCTACCACCACTTTTTTCTCCGTTAATTGGAACCATCTTACATTTCACTCATTTCTCCAAAAAGTCCAGAAGCCACAAGCCCTTCGCTTGTTTTTTCCATACTTGTGCTTCTTCTGCTCTCTGCCTTCCTGAAGATGAAAATGAATGTTCGAGGTCAAAAGCTGGGCAGGGAGTGCAATCTAAGGAAATGACAACACGGAGTAAATCCTTAGGTGCAGCTGTAACAGCAAAAATCGGAGGAGTGACCCGACTGACACACGCAGGGGTCATACATCTTGAGTTTTTGATGGATGAACTAGTGTGTCAGCTGATACAGTGCATGCAATTTACAAGAAATTCATTGGTAACAGTTAAGGGCGTAACAATACATCAGTCTGGATCGATATATCGATTTAATAATCATAAAATCATGAAATTACCGGCATGTCTGTGTCCAAGCACAGCTCCTTCCTAATAAAATACAATGAGGATATTCACTGATATAGTCACAAAAGGTGCAACTACTGAAATCAAAGTTGTTCAGTCCATTAAATATCATAAAATAGTGAAACAAAAAATCCAAAGATTTTCAGTTTTTTATCATGTATGACAAATAAAAGCATCAAACTGTCCTATCTAAGAAGCATGAAACCAGCAAGTCTTTGGCTTTTTTGCTTAAAAGAAATTACTAACACAAACATGCGATTATCAAAATAGGTTTCAATTAATTTTCTGTGGATTGACTGATCAATTAATCAACTTATTGCTGCAGCTCTAATCCTCATATCGACTGCAGGCCCGTTAATTGAATTAAATCGAAATCATATTGAGGCAGTTTATATGATGATCAGCAAATATCGCATTGTTTACCAAAGAATATTGTTTTGTGATAAAAAATCAATACTTTACAGCCGTTCCAACAACGATAGACTGTATATAAAGATGGACGACATAACAGCGTCCCAAAAGTGAAGACAAAAAATCTCAATCGCCCCCTGTTGGCTGACTGTAGAATAAGTCATAAACCCCGTCCCCACCATGTTAGCGAATAGTACACTGGCCACATACCAAAAGCTTGTGACCATCAGTTAAGGGTCAAATTGAGATAGACTGGTAAATCAAGAGCTTTGCTTTACTGGTAAGCTCCCTCTGTACCACAGCAGTCCGGTGCAATGCCTGCGTCACTGCTGACCCTGCACCAAATGTCCTCCCCATCTCACGCTCCATTTTACCCTCACTTGTGGCAGAAGACCACAAGAGACTTGAACTCCTTTGCTTGGGGCAGAAACTCTCTCCCAACCCTGAGGGGGCAATCAACCTTTGGGGAAATGTGTTGCCCATCTTTATATAAAGTAATTGGTAAAAGCATTAAACTAAAAAATGCATAAGAACACACATGTGAAACTAAAAAATTAAGTACAATTTAAAGTTCTACTACTGACCTTCTACCTCTTAGACTGCTACTGCCATCATCCTTTTTTTATATTTGTCTTGCCTGCAGTCATTCTTTCCCCTCATCTCATTTCCTTTGTGTCAGCAAATGAAAAGCACTGTGCAGTAAAAAAAAAAAAAAAAGAAAAAAAAAAGCATGATGTGAGATGCAAGCCAACAGGCCTTTGAGCACAGCTACGGGGCCAGGTCTACTCTGCAGACACCAGTCAAGACCTGCAGCCCCTGGGGAAGGACGAGTGATACGAACTGGACTGATCCCCAGTTAAATATAGTATCCAGCTTGAATGGGATATCCAGAAGTCTTCCCCCTCAGAGTTTTTTTTTCTTTTCTATCCCTATGCTCTTCCTCTTTGCCTTAATGGAAACAAGCATGAAGGGATAAAGATAGGAGGCAGATAGAGAGGAGAGAGACGAATAGTGAAAAAAAGGGGGATTCTGTACCCTTACACACAAGACACATCAATCTTACAGGGATCAGGGGGGGATTTCCTCAATTTCATCCTGCACACTCCCCGAACACTACATATCCTATATCACATATCCTATATTTCCTTTATTGTTAGGTGACAGGTGCATTGCTGTCATGGATGCTGTTACAGTCTCATTTCTGGCCTCAGAAAAAATCAAATAATAACAGATCTGTATCCATAAATTATGTGCAACTCAAAACTGTTCTCATTAGTTATTGGTTAAACTGTGGATTATTTTCTCAATCAGTCTTTTAGGCTGTAAAATGTCAGAAAAAATGCCAACGAAATTTTCCAGGAGCCCTAGTTGACAAATTGTCATTTGTGTTTTTGTTGGATCAACAATCCAAAACATAAAGATATTCTGTCACATTGAGATCACATCACATTAGACTTACAAAAGCAGCAGAGATGTATTTGCATTTTTTATTAAGCAATCAATCAGTTACTAAAATGGTTACCTTATTTTTTATCCATCAACTAATTGTTTCAGCTACGCACCTAAAACTCTCCAACAATATCATAAATCAGTCCTCTGTATCAATAATTACACGTTTCTGACTGACGTGACTGAGAGCTGGCTCAGCTTCTGTGCACCATGGAGACTTTGCAAGAGACTGATGGCCACCGACTGCCCGCCGCAAAGACGTCACCCTGTGTTTTAAGGGGGGCAGGAAAAAATACTGGCCCTAGGAATCATTCTTCCCCGTGGAAAAATAAACCAAAGGGGGAAAATAGGTAGATGGAAAAAGCGTGTTTAACAAGAGGACCACGACTCTGATGACATTGTGGATGATGGACAAAAAAAAAAGAGAGAATGTCGAAGTATTAGGAAGAAAGATGCAGTGAATGAAAGATTAAGAGAGCCATGAAAGAGATGATTTGGGGATGCATTAAATATAAGATCTGTGGTTTTGTCCATAAGGCGGAAAAAGGACGTATGCACAATTTTTCTGGTAGAGGCCATGCAGGAGGCCCCACTTTCTCACCGGTGTAGGCTTTCAAGAGCTGGCACTGCATTACCATACCTCCACTGCTGCTGCAGTCGTTTGTTCGCTGCAGTTTCTGTGCTATCATTAACATTTAATTCATATACTTTCCAGATCTCCTAAATGAAAAGAGCTACAATTGCGTTAAAGGAATGCTCATCCTCTTTTACCTTGGGTTCAGAAAGAAATCTTTGTTTTTCTAAAATGCCTTCGCGATGACTGAAGAATACAAAAATACAAGTGTTTGGGAAGCACTTACCATAAAAAGTGAGACTTGGATTATACTGCACATGATGTGACAGGGTTTGTAGACGGATGCGTTGATGTAGTTTCCCTGTTGTTACATGCAGCCACCATTTAACTTTTCTCTGTTTTTGAGGGTTCCTGCAGTTTAGGGGAAGTTAGATTTAAGGCTTTTGTAGTGTTTTAATCCCTCTCAGAATAAAATTTAAAACCAACTTAACTATAACCAAAATTTTTAAAAAAATAAATAATTGAACTGCCCTGACGACTATGTAGGGTTAGGAACAGAGGCACATAAGGGATGACTAGGCAGCAAACTGCAAGAGTTGGATTTACAATGTTGCCCAAATGTTTATTGTAACATAAAACATGGCTATTTTTAATCACATGGTAGAGAAAAGGGAAGAACAGAACAGGGAAATGCCCGGCATTTCAGGGTTTGTTTGTTTTTTGTGATTTCGTGTTTCCCACTCAAATGACTTGCCACAGTAATAGTCATCCGTGTGAAAATCAGTCCACTGTGTATACTTATATGGATTAAGCGATGCTTAGATGCAGATTAGTAGCATCTATGATTTTCAGCAACAGCCCTAAATGCATTGTCAAAACAAGAAACAATTAATGAAATTCTTCCTCGCATGTATTAGCATTTTTAAGACATTTGAAAGATTGATTAAAGACATTTTGATGCCAGTTAAGGCCTTATTTTAGATTGATGAATTCAAAAACTTTTTAAGGATCCCCGGGAACCTTGGTTTTTTGATTCTTTGTTCACTGCAGAGGCATGCAAGAAAAACAAAGCTTTCTTCCAAAATCCAGCATAATACAAGGTAAGAAATTGATATACAAATGGTCATTTGGAGTGGTGAATTACTCATTTTAACAGGATATTTCATTTTCTTTTTCTATTTTTCTTCAGGTTTTCAACAATGATCCATGAAGGTGAATGAACATACACAAGGCCAAAAAACAAATATAAAATATTTCAAGTACTGTACAGTGTGTCCTGCTGATGGCTGTTGGGTGGTGAAAAGAGTAATCTTGTCTAGCGTGTGCATTTTTTAAGGAATCTAAGGGGTCAGGTGTAAAAAACATTAACCAGACTGAGCCAGTGCAGGTTGTTTTTATCCCCTCACAATCATTTGCTCAACAGATGTAGCCATGGATCACTTGCTTTTTATTTTGCTTATTTTGGATGAGTACAACAGGAAGAGGTCATCTGCTTTTACCAAATAAGTATCCAGGAAAAGGGCCAGCTACACTAGTGTTGTAACATTTGAATTATAGGAAGTAAATAATCCCTCAATCCCATGGTTTTGTCGAATAGAGTCATGAATCATGCTTTAGGATGTCATAAAATGTTTTCCAAACTCAACTCTGAGTCTTCCTAACTAGGTTTTGTGTGCAGTGAGGCAGACTTGCATTGTGATTTTTGGTCCAGGCTAGGCGAACAAATCAGTTTAACAGCTCTGCTAAGTGAAATGAAACACTGAAGTGGTGGAAAGGCTGTGATTATTGAGCCACGGTGCTAATTGGGCCGTGTGGCCTCAGTCAGGAATCCAGCCAGGCAACCCTGCCAGCTCGAGCTGTGGTCACCCCTCTTTAGGGCCTGGGGGACAACAGATTGGACCCAACCACACTGTGGACCGGCACCAGTTTCTCTGTGCCTACTGGCAGGGGCCTCCCTCTGGGGAAACTACCCAAGGTCACAGAGGCTGGTCTTGGATTGGAGCATCATACAGAGCTGGTCGGTTCCTGGAACTAACATGATTAACGGAACCACTGAATCGCCCGAATCTGCGTTTCAGTCCAAAAGAAGCACGGCAGAGCCAGAGGAGATTTCAAGTACATGTGTGGTGATCTCCGGGGTTTTTTGATGGTTATTGTGGTTGAGGTTCAAGCAATGAATATTCTAGAGATACACTTAGTGGCTTGGTTCTTTAAATCCAGACAGAGACCCATGGGGCAGGACAGAGCACTAATGACAGAGGAGGGAATGATGCTGCTTACGACAGCAAGAACTCTGACACCCGGTGCTGATGAGAATCTGCACGCCAGACCTGCTCCATGAAAACAAAGAGATGATTCTTTGGGAGGGTTTCCTATGAAGAGAGTGTGTGTTTGTCAGAGCAGGAGCACACAACACACAGCTAATCAAGCCCACACTGTCGGAGACACCGTGAAGCCCCTCAGTCCCTGCAGCCTGACCCTGCCCTTCAAAGCCTGGTGTCATTTACAGCTCTTGTCATAGCTGCGATGGATACAGTTGGCTGGCTTTTCTCCCTCCCTGAAACCACTTCATAGAGGCTTCACATCTTCAAAGTACCCCCACACATTTGTATGGACGCATGAATTGTGCTGATTCGCTCGGGAGGAACATGTGTGCAAGGCATGTCATGTCATATAATCACTGAATCCTTTACCCTGTGTAAATACTGGAGGCTATTCTTTTGTTTTACAATCCTCTCTTAATCTATTTGGTGGCTGTAATCAAAGTGCGATATCGGAACTTTCCTGAATCCACTTCAAGGACTTGAGAGATCTCTCATAACAAAGCTAAATTGTGTAACAAATGGTGGAAAAACAAGTTTAATGTGATTATAATTGCAGCAGCAGGTGTTAGCCTACGGGGGACATAAATGTGTGTAATATAGCCGATGCTGATGCTTTTATCTTTTAAACACTGGGTATCATTTCAATGCCCACAGCTCACGTGTTGACCCCTGGCACACTCTATGTGCAGCAGTGGAGTCTGAGGCAGCTGAGTGACAGTGTGATTAATCACCTCATCTTCACTACACTAACAAACAGCTCAACCTCCCGCCGCTTCTCGCACCACTCTGCAGAGAATTCCCAACTACGACAGGACCTCCAATGCTAACTTTACCCAAACACTCAGCAGCTTCACTCAGGGAGAAGTATTTAGCTCTTGCATGAAACCACAAATTGTAGCAGAACCTGTTGTCTTAAGAATCCCAATTAGTAAAAGATGACTTAAGTTGGCTTTGGGTTGGGAAAGGATGTGGCATTTATTAGACATGTGTGAACCAGATTTAGGGGCCCCTATGCTCACAGAAACAGAGAGCAGCATACAAGATAAACATTCAGCAGGTATGCGGCTGTGGCTCAGGAGGTAAGCGGGTGCACCACACCAGTTCCACACACACGCCTTTAAGGTCATATTTACTTCAGAGACCATAAAATGCAAGGTTGAGTCACAAGTAATTAATGTTGATCATAACTTGGTCAATTTATTTTGGTCAGTTAATTGAGATTAAGTAAAGTAGTCAATAAGTTTGCACCATGAAAGTCGAACATCTGAATCCTCAGTTAGAGAAGTCCAGCAGTTGTTTTTTGTTGTCAGACAGTGCAACTTGTTTCAGTCATCACAGTTAGCTGCAGAGTGAGCACTACTTGCTTTCATGCTGCTCTCAAGACTCAAATTTGGGCCCCTCAGACTCAAATTTAGAGGCAGCTTCCTAGAGGGAGAGAGGTCAGGCTACATTAACATACAGATAACATTTTCTTCTGCCTTCTGCTTAGAAGTGGTGAATTTACAGCTCGCAACAACTTAATACGTTACAATCTCTGGCTTTTGAACAGCCAAATCCGATTCGACTGGCATTGCTCTGAATTTGCAGTATTACTTCATGTGATCAGCTGATCTAATCAATAATGTGTCTGTATACAGACCAATATGGAGGAAAGCTTGCATGTGTAATGTCAAGGTGAGGGATTGAGGCAGAAAAGATGTGCAGAGAAAACAAATTCACACAGGACTAATATTATCGCATGACCTCTGTGTCTGATGAGATATGGTAATTTGAGATGGAATTTGCACTTGACAGACTGCAGACATTGCAGATTCTGACAGGATTAAGATCACAGTCGACCTCTGCAATTATTACAAATTACTGAAGGTCCGCAAGTAATACCAGTGCACTAGTCCCATGCAAATAGGGGGTAAAATAAAAAGTAAAACTACAACTGTGCTTAAGTGTTTAATATGATTATTATATCAGAGATATTTACACTCATGACTTATAGCTAAAATTTGTTAGTTTTTAGTAAAATACATCCTTGCTGTTATTCAGCTTGGTCTGTTATTTTGCCAATCTCTATTATTTTTTACAATATAATAAGTTCGACATTACATTCAACAGGCATGTGGCAAAGAATGAAATTAATTAAAGTTTTTAAGTGCTTTGGCTATTTTTAACAATTTCAGATGACTGCTGAAATAATGGAAACTCTTACGAATACAATTATTTGTAGACTAAATCAAATACCAGGCCAATAAATGATTCACAATAATCAATGTCAGACCTCATTTCTCAATCTGGGCATGTCTACACAATATGCCTTACAACTTTGTAAATTTAAAAACAAAAACATAAGCCTTTGTTCTGCGGGGGCATGCTCCTAGGATAGTTGTCTTACTTATAAAAATACAGCATGACATCAGGCTCTCTGTTTGTCACCTCTTGTATGCAGCACCGTCATCTGACCTCTTAGCAAACCACCGGTATGATTAAGCAAACATATGGAAAAAAGCAGGATAATGGAAACAGCAACAGCGTTTGGTCAAACCAAGGTCAACCAGCCCAGCCAGGGACGGAGCGCACACTGCACTTAATTTCCATCGGGGCTCTCTGAGATTGGTCTCAGCTGTGACTAGTTCTCGCTCTGTCCTTTGAGGTCCTACCGTACATGGACGTATGTGTAGATCTCATCTGACAGTCTGACAGGTCAGAACCTCTGTTATGCTGCTCAGTCTGATTCGGAGTAAAGATCTGTGTGCGTCTTTATGCTCGTCCAATACAAATGACAGTGTATGTAACTACAATATGTGCACACACCATTAAGTTTTTTATGTTTATAATCCACTATAATGACCAACAGAGGTCTGATAAACACAAACCCATGCGATCAATACCATTAGGAGCGCAGACACACCAAGCTGACAGTCAGGTGTTGGTCAATATAAGGCTATCAGTGAGCATCTGTCATCTGTGGTTTCGCAGTGTATTGCACTTTTAGCACTTGTTGCCTTCTTTCTGGCCGATTCAGCTCGTTGAATCTGATGGCAGATGTTCTAACTGGCTGATAAGCGCCTTGAATCCGTTCTCTCGATCTTTAATTTTCCCTTTTTTAAGAGAAGAAGTATGTGATCTCAAACAGGCGTAAAACATACATGCTAGCTGGCCATTGGTTGTAGTCTTTGCAGTGTGCTCAAGTGCAACTTTTGGCACTCAAAGCAACCTGCACTTAACTATGCATAACTTTAAGCCTTAATAAAATGTAAATGGTTAAGTTATGTAAAAATTCACTCCTGTTACAGTGAATGCTGACATTATCGAAAGAGAGCAAGAAATTTTTGTAATTTCTGCTGTAGAGCTGGGCATTTTAACATGGGGATCTATCAAGGTTGACAGGTTTTGGGTTTTTTTTTGTGACCAATTGTTTTTGTTTATTTTCAACACAACTTGCAGGTATAAATCAAACATTAATCGCTGTCAATATGACAGACATAAATATCAATAATAACAAATTAAATACATATTAGACATTCCCTTAACAAATTTAATAAATAAATAACTTAATGTATCATATCATACAGCCCTACTACTATGACAGACAACAAATACAGAGACACATAAAAAAAGAAAATACACCTGCATCTTTTCAATGCTCCCCAACCCTAACCTGCCCCGTCCCCATGGGTCTTTCTCCAACTTCCACTCCACATATACATTTCTTGCATGTGCATTAGAAAATAAATACATTAATAGATTTTTTAAAAAAGGATTAATATAAATTCATACCATATGTCTAGCTAAGTTGAGTGCCTCCTCCCTTGCCTCAAGCATAACATATCCTGCACCATTCATACTAGCTACAGAGAGCTCCACAGATAAAATCTGAAATAAAGAATAAATCCACTGTTGGGAGGAAAGAGTGTGTGGTGGTTGCCACCTGACCGCCAGCATCTTTTTTTAGCAGCAGTGCCTGCAGATAACCAAAGCAGCCTTTGAGTACGCTTAAAACTCTGCTTTGAATCATCATTAGGCAGCAGACATGCTAGGGAGCAATCAATTTTTACACCTTAATTTTTAGACAGACGATTTGTGATTTGTTCCAATTTTTTTAACATTGGATTGACTGGCTTCTGAAGCCAAGCTGAAGTGGCCATTCCAGGAAGTGCAGTTTTCAGCACTTTCGTGTTGGCTTCATTTTTCAGCCCTCAAGGTTGCTGCTTGGCAGAGACACAGACAATGAGACACTGCAACAGGCAACAAGAGCCGACTATAGTGCCAACGTTACGGGACACACCATAAAAACTAAGGCGACACGCACTCACCAATGGCCCGACACTGACCAAGGGGCAACCATCGGCTTGGTGGGTCATGGCCCTTAGAACCAACATCAATTCACACACAAACAGTGCCTGCTGCCTTCAGCTGCTTGCCTTCCACAAAACCACACACTTAACAAGCAAACCACAGTAATTGATCATTTGCAAAACAGCACAGGATGGAGAAGATCAACAACAAGCCAATTCACACCTCACTCTGCTGTTCTGGCAGCAAAAAGGCCTGAAAAAGACAGAATTCTCTGGTCTCTTGAAAGACCTCCAGGAGACTTTAACTGGCCAAGTTTAAAGCAAAGACAGGGAAACAATTTGCTTGTTTTACATTAAATGGATGATAGGAACAGAGCGGTGCAGAGGCTGATTGAAGCCACATTGTAGTTTCTTGAAAGTGAAGTAGAGATAAAGAGGGCAAACTGAGGTGAAGTCTCGTGGGAGCTGCGAGATGCTGAAATTGTGCTGATGTCAGTGTTATGATTAATTTCTTATATTAAATCAATGAAGATGTTTTTATTCCAATTCAAAAATGATGACAGAAACGTCCCCAAATAAGTGACTCCCACGTGAACTGATCTCATTTAACAAGTGAAGAGTGATTGAGTCATTACTGATTCTGAATCACTCTTCTTCCAGCTTCCCGCCCCTCAACTCTGAGGAAATGCATTAACAATCAGAAGAAATATGACTGTCGGCCAAAGAAGACACCAATTCCCATGATCACAACTCTTCGCTCTCGGGATGCAGAAGGAGAAACAGCCGATCGTCATCAATTTCTAGCTCCAGGTGTCACCCACATGTGTGCGTAGGGCCATAATTAGTTGAGTCCCAGAGCAGCAAGCACACTAATGAGGCCTCCGCTCACAAACAACACTCACCAGTGAGCGAAGAGCTCTGCGTTGCCAGCTGGCACCCACCATTACCCCTTTCCTCCAAAGAAATACTTCAGCGCTACCCCTGAAGCATACACCCACAAACACACATAAAGACAAACTCTGTTGCTAAAGCAGCTAAAACCTCTTCAAACTTTTAATCTCATCCCACCAAATCCCCGTCTCTTTCGACCCTGCACTTCTTGACCCCTTCAGCTCCTTTTCCAGCAACCAAACTGACCGACATTCATTAACTCATCCTTCTGTTTATACCCACACACATAAAACGTAATTCAAACATGAAATCAACCCAAATCCAGGGCAAGATTATCTCTTAGTTTACAAAGAAAATAAGCACTTTAAGGAGTTAAGTCATAAAAACGAAGCATTGATGTATCAAACATAATTGAGACAGACTCCATCCAGCACAGCAATGGAATATCCAGATCTTATGCCACTGTTTTGCTGAGCTGTCCAGGACAGCAAAAATCCTGTTCCCTCATTAGGAAAGACTCCTCAAAGCTATGCCAGAATCATTCAAACTACAACGAACACTGGCAGAGAGGCGTACAGTATCACAGGGAGCTGAAAGATGGAAAGAGAGGAAAAGAAAGACAGAAGAAAAGGAGTAGAGGCACAACATCTGGGCTGAGTTAACCACTGGCTATTACCAGGTCCTGAACCCAGCAGGGTCTGATGGAGAAATTTACAGGCACAATGCACAATGCATTGGGGTGTTTGGGAAAGAGGGTGATTATATAGAAAGAGACAAACAACATGAGTGAGACAATGGGGTGAAAGAGGGCAGAAAAAGACCATGCCAAAGAAGAAACACACCTACAGAAATTAACTCATATTTGTATTTCAGCACATGAATAAATTAATTTTGATGCAGCAGGTTGAAATTTTAAGCCAAGCTCTGACTAATGAAAGGTGACATGAGGCACATTATTATCAGCCATTAGAAGGTCAAAAGTCAAAAGGGTTACAACAGTTAGATGGGGATCAACCTACTAATTGGCAGCTTGACCTTTACAAAATGATACCACTTCTCCACAAAATTAGCACATGTATGCAGTACACCTTCTAAATATAGGCTATAGACTCCTTTCCCATTGCAAGTATACCAGAACTGTGTACATGGCTCTGCAGCTTGTGTGTGTGTGTGTGTGTCTTTTCTGTGTTATGTGACGTTCAAAGTCACGGAAAGGCCGAAAAACAAGTTGGCAAACACTAGAAAGCAGTATGGATGCCAGTGAAAGTATTACAGTGGTCTCTCAAACTCAGGAAAAATTTGGATCAATGTTCAAGTGCGGCTTGGGCGGAGACAGACGGTATTTTGTGGCAGGTTGTCATTGCATCTGGCAAATAGGGCTAAAATTAGCGCATGTCGTATTTCCATCAAAGTTGATCAGAGTCAGAGCCACAACGTACCTGTAACTACTGCAGAGTCACTTGACATGGGTGTGAATGCCACTTTCTTTCTGGTATCATGTTTGGCGTTACACACCAGAAAACAGGTTTGTCATCAGTAGACAGCAGCGTGGATGGAGGTCTGTGAAAACTTTACGGTGGTTACTTGTTTCTGTGTCTCTTGCTCAGTTTCTCTTTCAAACTCAATGCCGACTAATTTGGATGTTTGGGTGGAGACAGACAGTATTTTGTGTCAGCACATCATAGCATCTTGCCAGTTAAGGGGCTAAAATTAGTGTTTTCATAAATGCCAATCAGAGCCGGAGCCAATAAAATGCCTCTGACTACTGCAAAGTCATTTGACGTGGCTGTGAATGCCGATTATAACCTTTTCCATTACATTAAAAGCCAGATGTAGTGGGTGTTAGCAGGTTTTATGTGCAGTGTTAAAGGGGCTTTAAAGACATATTTCTTCCAAAGTGTTTCTTCTGTCTTTGTCAATAATACCTAAGATTCCTAAAAGCAGGGCAGATGTGAGTGCATTAGATTGCTGTGACAAAAAAATAGACTCCCAGTTATCACTGTCAATATTTGCACAGTTTTGCTTATGTGTTATCTTGCAGTACAGTGTTAAGTGCTATGAGGGGAACACTGCTGTATGTACACAGGAATATTTCTGCAAAGTCATGTTTACATTTGGAAAGAGAAACTGATGTTGAACACACATTCAACAGTAACAATCTCTATTTAACAGCTACACTACACATGCAGACACCAACTGGCCATTAAATCATGTTATCATGAACAGTCTCATTCCTGCCAAAAAGCATGATAGAGCATATTGGCTACATACATGAATAGTTTTTAAAACACAGAAGCATTTTTGGCTCGGTTTCAGGTAAAATTATGCAGCTAGTGTAGCTGGAATGAGGAGCTCTGCACTGAGTAGATTGTGACATATTCTTGGAAAGAGCCCCCATTCTTTACGGACATTATATTTCACATTTCATAATGTTTACTCTGTATCCCTGTGGTGTTAGTACTAGACATTCGCCAAACTGTAAACAAGTTTCATTCTGCGGGAAGTATCAAAATATCATTCTCTGGCAAGTGTCAACATTATGTGAGAAGAAATCATTTGTTGGTGCAACAAAATACTGAGCATTTTTGGGATCCGTATCGACATATTTTTTTAAAAATGAAACATTTTATATGATACACTTTTGAACCCTGAAGGATGAATGTGTCTTTGAGCTTGCCCTCTCGAACGTGTGGCTCGGATCTACTAACAAACTTTCTTACTATTAACTGTTAACTAATTATTAACTTATTATTAAGTTTAACTATCAACAAATTAACGAATATCCTAAGGATAAAATATTTACTAGCAAACTCTAACCCATCCATCCATTTTCTTCCGCTTATCCGGGGTCGAGTCGCGGGGGCAGCAGCCTAAGCAGGGAAACCCAGACTTCCCTCTCCCCGGCCACTTCGTCCAGCTCTTCCCGGGAGACCCCGAGGCGTTCCCAGGCCAGCTGTGAGACGTAGTCTCTCCAGCGTGTCCTGGGTCTTCTCCGGGGCCTCCTACCGGTGGGACGTGCCCTGAACACCTCACCAGGGAGGCGTCCTGGAGGCATCCTAATTAGATGCCCGAGCCACCTCATCTGGCTCTTCTCAAGAGGGGGGAGCAGCGGCTCTACTCCGAGCTCCTCCCGGATGACCGAGCTTCTCACCCTATCTCTAAGGGAGAGCCCAGCCACCCTACGGAGGAAACTCATTTCGGCCGCTTGTACCCGCGATCTTGTTCTTTCAGTCACTACCCAAAGCTCGTGACCATAGGTGAGGGTAGGAACGAAGATCGACCGGTAAATCGAGACTGGTTATTTAATTAACTTTTTCATGACTGTTGTTATCCTTAAGCACTGTAACCTCGTTTTTAAAGGCACTGTATAAATTAAGTTTATTATTATTATTATTATTATTATTATTTTGCATACTGACTACTCACTACTAACTTAACTATCTATTAACTTGCTATTAACCAACATCAGTTTACATTTTAAATTAATAAATACACATGGCATAAAAACGCTAGAACTTTGTAACTAAAACCTATGAATTTACTAAAAGCTATCTAAATATTTAAGAATTGCTGACTAATGATAAACTTACTATTGTATAGTTTATTCAGCCTTTAATAACATCTCTGAGCACAGTTTTCCAATTAGAAGAATTCAAAGAGACATAGATAACAGATGTATAAATGTAGTTTATTTTGGCTGTAATGAGGAGCATAGTGACGCACACACACACCTACCAGGGAGTCCAGTCTGTGTAATTTATGGCAGGATATAAAAGATGGTATGAGTGGCTGCTCTCAGCCACCTATAGCAGTAAAACCGCTGTGCTTTTCCTTGGCCCTGCCCGGCGTTCCCTCCTCAAGTCCAAACCCATTCCAGCCCGTGGTCCTCTCTAATTTCACCCAAAGCAGCAGAAGCTTGAGCTGAAAAAGAGGAATCTGGCCCCCAAGTCCAGCAAACTATTCCCTTTTCCTGTCTCCCTCCTCTCCCAGCGACCACAGATCGACAGCTCTACGGCCAGCACTGGCCCAAAACTATGAGGGGTATTTTCAGCACTGTAATTTGAAGCACACATGGTATACACACACAGACGCACGCTCACATTCAGAACCACACACTCAGCAGATACACACACATTGGGAATAGATCAAACGGTACAATAAGACAGGAGAGAGAAGATACAAACACTCGCTAAGGCACGTGTCCTTACATCCACAAAACAACTTGGCCCATTAACATCAGGTCAGCAAATGTGTCTGCCTTTTTTTCTCCCTTTGTGCTGCGTCTGAGCAGTCGGGTGGCTCAGCACAGGAAGGCAGGGCGGAGGCCTAGCTACATGCAGACGAGAAAGAAACTCATCTGAAAACAAGAGGCCAGTAAAGGGATGTTAAAGCAAGGAGGGCAGAACCCAGAATAGCAATGAGAGTAAAAAACAGCTTTAATGCTGCATATAACTTTTATTGTTGGTGTTTGATGAGTCACCACTTTGTTATCCTTACACCGTGTGTGATTTATTTGTTTATTTTAAGATTATTTTTTGGCTGATGCTTTTGTTATACATGGGACAGCTTAAGAGTGAAAGGCAGAGGGAGAGGCGATGACATGCAGGCTCATTTCGGAGAAACCTGCAGCCGCTGTGGTGAGGACACAGCCTCTGTACACGGGGCGCCTGCTCTATCTCCGATTTTAGTCAATTTTAATTTTTTTAAAAGATTTATCACACTGATAAAAAAAACTTATATATGAAAGCAGGGTCCTTTAGATGACATAAGCAGGTGGCTGATTTAATATTTAAAATGTATTTATAACTCTTAAGCCAAGAGATATGTTGAATTGGAATATACGTAAGTTGAAATGTTTGTTAAACAGCCCTTTAATGGACAGATGGGAAAAATTAGAAAGTTAAATGAAACAAGAAAACAAAACTACAAAACAAAATCTGAAATTCAATCTGTGGTGGGACAGGAAGCAAAAAGATGCCACATGTACTGACATGCACTCTCCCAGTGTGTGCCAACTACCTAAATACAACCGTCAGCAAGCTCGTGCACATACATACACACACTTGCACTGATTACAGATGCAGTATATGCTGCTACTCCTGTCCAAGACCTTAATTACCCTGCACAGTCTTATTTCCCATAAATACAGCGAGGGCAGAGCTGTAATTAGGGCCTATATTTACCCCACCTGGCTAGGGGAGAACACAGTTCAGTGCTGGCCACAAGGATGAGCCAGCCCCACTCGACTGTGCTGCCATGGGTGGAACCAAGACACCAGTGGACGAACATGAGTTGTGTCCCTGCTCGGGGGCTGGATCCTTGAAAGGATGGGGGGCATGTTGGTACACCTCCTGCTCAAATAAGACAGGCTAGCTTAACAGTGCATTCAGGCATACCAAATCAGCTTTTAAAGTAATAAACATCCAGGTTTATCAACAATAGTATGAGTGTAACTTTACCAATGACTTACAGAGGTGCCCGTGTTTTTGCCGTTTCATCAAAACTAGAAATGCAACTGTGGAAAGTATCCCACTTTCACTATCCTCACTTATCTTTTAAGATTCTACAAATTAAAATCAGCAACAACAAAAAAAAGCCTGAATAGCAGAAAGTTATGATTGAGAGTCGTTATTGAGCAATAAACCATCTCCGTTTGGTGTAAACTGACTTTGCAGACTGGCACATTTCACATTTCAACTCGTCAGGTCCTATTTTTTTGTTCTGAACTGGGCTTTGGGTGCACACAGCACACACACTGTGTATTACATGGAAATACAAACTCTTGCCACCTAAAAAATGAAAAATACTACGCTTCTCTTTAATGCCCTGCAGCTTTCGTGAGATATCCATCCCCAGAAATCCTCTTGTGGCTTCTCTTGATGAGGACAACGGACTGGCTCTCGTATAAGAAGCCAAACAGACCTCCAAGTGAGGTTACAAATAGCTCAAATAGCTTGGACACTTCTCTGCCCCGCACTGTTTACTTTGTGGCCAGTCTGGTCTTTCCCTTTCAATTCCCATCCACAACAACAAACTGATCGTAATGTAAACTGGAGAAAATGGCAGCGCTTCACTATGCCGTTACATCAGACACAAACAATTTTGAGGAATCTCAGATGATACAGTGTGAAATGTTGTGTAAGGTTGTGTTTTATAGTGTTGAACTCTGCTTTGCTGGTCTGTGTAGAGATTACAGCTTCAGGCCATTGTATGCATCCAAATTGCTGTCAGTGTGTTTAGGATTCATCGCCCGCACCCTTTAAACCGTCCGTCAGCAGATGGGGTGTTAATAGGAGTGGCAGTGGCTCTCCCAAGCTCTGGTGAGGGAGAGTCGCACATCTGAAAGCTGTCAGAAGCTCTGTGAGGCTCTGCCCACTCCAATCTCAGAGGACTCCAACAGAAGCAGGACATTGGGCGTTTCAGAGAGATACAGAGAACAAGAAAGAAAAACCAAAAAGGGAAGAGCAACCCTTTAATAACTTTGATCTGAGTCTTTACTCTTGTTTAGTTTGAGGTGGTGAAGCCATGTGTGGAGTGCAGAGGAGTACAGCATTGCTGACTCAGGATTTACTCCTTGGTCCTCCTCTCCGTGGCAGTGAGACTAATGAGAGGCTAATGAGAGCGGCAAAGAAAGAGCAGGCAGAGAGACTTGGCTCAATAAGTCTCTCTGTGTCCTGGTGGCCCAGCAGTTAAAGCAAACTTTTTTTTTTTTACACCACAAACTATTTTTAAATTGTCAATTTATTATTAGTTTGTCTTCTTGTGGGCTCTGTTTTGATACCGAGTTTGAAGATGACAGAGAATGAAAGGGGAGGAGAGAAAGACGGAGAGAAAAGAGATCCTACAAAAGCGAGAGTGAGTGTAAAAATTAAACAAAAATAAAACTTTCATCATGGCTTCTTAATAAATAGTGTCCAAACAGATTTTACGCACTGCTGAATTCTGAAAAAGACTGGTTCCCTTTTGTACTGATAAGGCTTATAAATTAATTAAAAGTCAGCATGTTACTGTTGGGGGAGTGATACAAAAAAGCATCACAGGCAAAAGTTAAATAAAAGTGTTTTTGGATGAATCTTAACACTTCCTATGAACTTACTTAAAGAAGTAGTTCACTGCTAGACAGATGGTCTTTTCATAAATCTGGTTTGTCTATGCAGTGGAAAGACAAAAATACTTTTGAGATTGCTGCTACATGACCAGAGAAAACAGAGGAAAAAGTGCCGTGTGACATTTGCTTTTTCTCAAGCGGTGGAAAACCTACAACTACCAGAACGCACTGCAGCCCACCAGACAATAAAGGCGATAACAATACAGCAATATGGCGGTCAGCTGGTAACAAACAATCTTGACTCACAGGTAATCAGTCAGCTAAAACATGTTTCTGAAAACATAGATAAAGGCAACGGAGTAACAGAATCTTGGCTCTTAAGAGTCGGTTCGCTCTCTCGATCAGTTTCTATACTCTTCGTTTGTTCTCTTTATACATCCATGGTGGTGGTGATATGACAAAGAGGAAGAAGTACAATCTGTAGTTCGACCAACAGCCCTAGAACCAAAGAAAATCTGCTGGATAAAACGCTTTGTTCTGCTGATTTGAGATGGGAGATGAGCTAGGAGATCTGGCTGCTTGCACAATGGAGGGAAGGTTACCACAGTTCATTTACACACACTACCCACATTGTTATAATACAAAGCTGGTTGAAAATTGGTATCCCACAAAGTAAAAGCAAAAACACAACCAACCAAATCAGAACTACACAGGCAGAACTCATGTGTTTTCATAAAAAGAAGGTAAACAAACAAACAAGCAAACAGTTTCAGCAGAAATTTACATCAAGGTAGCAGACATGGCGACAATGAGGACCGTCACTCTCAGGAGCAGTTTGTTCATTTTCAGTGCATTTTCACTGAAAGATTGAACAGTTGTGTTTGTCTTGTTTGTTTGTGATTTCTTTTGTAAATATATATTTAATATCTCATATAATCCCAGAAGCAGCTGGTCCCCAGGTAGTTTCACATTATTCAATCTGGCCCCCATTTAAAAAAGTTTGGACGTCCCTGACTTTAAAATGAAAAGTATTCATTAAACAAAAGAATGCCCCCTCTAACTGTTAATATTATATTATTTGAAAAGTCTGCAAACCATACCAGGTGAATGTAATTTAGTATGAAGTATAATATTTGCCTCTGAAATGTAGCAAAGGGGATGTATAAAGTAACATAGAATTTAAATATTTAAGTGAAGTGAAAAATATCTTTACAATGTTCTGTAAGTACATCGCAGGTTGTCCAGGCGGGGAATGTATGTTTACTTGGATAATAAAGGCATGACCCGCTCTCCTCTGCCTCACTCTGCATCTGATTGGCTTGGCCTGACATTCATTCACCCTTGCACAGTCTTCTTTGTCATGCTCTCCTTCAGAAGCTGAAAAAAGTTAATGTCCCCCACGCCACGTTTTTTTTTTAATCATTAACAATAACTGTGTCAGCAAACTGATAAAAAAAAAAAGATCTGTGTTGAATTTTAGGGAAGACGATGTCAGTATTATAGCATCAGCAAAGTCTTGCTTGTCTATTTTCCTCATATAAATACTATAAAATCAACTTTGTTTGACTCTACATTTTTCCCCCTGGTGATCCACGCCCCACCTGCAGCTGCTCTATTTTTAGCCACTGAGCTATTCAGCAAAAACGGTTGATAACTTCTTGTGTTATTCTTTGGTAGCAGATGGTAAATATCATTTGTTCTTTTAACATTGGGTTTTGCTGTTAATGTGCTCAGTGGGTAACTAGCATCTTGAATCTGTCCTGTCAGTCTTAGAGTTTCCCTTTTTTAATTACGAACACAGACTAACACTGTCGCAGTCGCACACTGTATGTGCTAGTTGGCCATCAGCTTTAATCTCTGCAAAGTGTTCAAGTGGAACTTTTTTGCTCAGACGCAGGTCCACGAAGACGAGGCAACAGTCAGTTTAATTACGGCTAGTTTTTTAATATTTGGTTTGCGTGTCTCTCTTTAAAATGTTTTTAATTGCATCATTATTGTATTGGTTTGTGTGTCTGGGCCTTAACCAACCCTACCAATGAAGGGAATGAGTACAAGCCAGTCAGAGGAAGAGCAGGGCATGCATGCACCTTTGGGAATGCAAATTTGCATCCAGGAGTTGGATTTAAGCACATACCAAAAAACAGAAACTCTGAACAAAAGTCTGGGTTCAAATCTGCCTTAAGACCTTTATCACATGTTTATCATCTCTTTTTCCCCCCATACAGTTTGCTGCTCACCACTGACAACGATTTAATGAAGTCAAAAATGCCATAGACTTGACTGGAATGTCCCAACAGCTCATCCCCACCACCAGTAACCACTGGACTCTTACTAGAGACGCTGTTTCAGACAGACAGACTACCCAGCAGTGATTCAATCTAAACTAATGAGACCCTTTGGCTGCACAAAGTGATTTACATCCAACTTTAGAGTCATTTTATTTGAATTACTTCAATTTGTTATACAGAGTATGCAGAGTCGCCAAGGACCTGGGACAGAATTTATTCAAGTGATTTGGAGTGCTGCTGGAAAGCTGTGCATAATGTCCACAATGCGCGTCTGGTGAGATGGAAACAGAGAGCCTTTGCAATGGAGAAAATTCAAACAGCATGCTGAAAAGCAGTGTGTTAAAAAAGACCTCAACACCGACACACCTGATGTAAACATCCAGGTTCAAACACTGGAGAGGAGCCAGCCGACTCAGCTCATGTTACTAAAGCAAACACAGACGCACATGCACCACACTCGCACTCTGTGTTGTGAAGGCGTACAGTTCAACAAGTGTGCCACGAAGAAAAGAATCCACATGTGCCTTTTTTTCTACTGCTGTCTCTCTGTCAGACTCAATGACATCACATACCTCTGAAACAGTACGCCTTTCACGAAGGTGTCAAAGTCACATACTGAACAACACACACACACACACACACACACTCATCCTCCTTCTGACTTCCATACAGGGTGATGTGCCTTCCAGGTATTTCTGCGGTCTAAAATCTAATCTGCTACGGCACGTAGTGTTTTTGCAGGATTCCTCGTATTTACCAATGAGAGAGTCCACTGCCCACAGGCACACCACGCATCTCGGTAATTAAAACACCCTGGGAGGTCCAACAGTGAAAAGTGTGAGAATATTTGCTTTAGACTGACCGGCCTCTCACAACACTCGCTGCGGCCCCCTTTATATCTTCATCTTCCCTCAACACACAAACACTTTCACTTCCTCATTGCTGCTGGTTGTGACTGCAGTCCTAGTGGCTCCGGACTGGATGTCACTTGCGTGAGATTTCAAATGAGGGAAGGATAGAGCGGTGAGAGTGGAGAGGTTCATGGTCGTACTAGTTTAGTGTGGGATGGGTACCCGTGGGAAGATGAGAGGAGCGACTGCAGCTTGTGTAGCACATCCATAAATCAATAGTAGATGAATCACAGAGTGGCCAGTGGTGAGCTGGGTTAGTGTCAACATGTTTATCATTCAATGCAGTTTTAAAAAATATACATGTAGTGAATGGCAGTGCAGTGACAGGGGCTAGTTTACCCCGTAATATTTCCGTAATATTTAATCCCAACTCCATAATTTTTGTAAAGTAAAAAAGGCCAAGCTATGTAGCAATAATGCCATACATTATTGAACAGTGCACTTCCCTGGTATTTTTATTAGTGATTATTAACGTTACTTCCTCATTTGACATTTCTGCCCAATACGAGCTGCATGTGCCAACAGACCAGAGCAGAGACTCCATCAGTGCAATGTGACGAGCGTTTGCGTTATAATTTTGAGAAGTCTATATGCGTTTAATTCTTTTCAATACATGCATTCAATACATGTTCGAAAATATTCCAAAAGATTATGTATATTTTTAACTTTTCCAGAATTTTTGTGACCATGGGAACCACTTCTAGCGCTTTTTTTTTTTTGGGGGGGGGCTTTTATTGCCTTTAATCGATAGGACAGTGTGAGCATGAAAGGGGTAGAGAGAGAGGGGGAGACATGCAGCAAAGGGCCAAGGCCGGACTCGAACCTGCGGCCGCTGCAGCAAGGACACAGCCTCTGCACATAGGGCGCCGCTCTATCCACTGAGCCACTAGGCGCCCCTTCTAGTGCTTATTTTGAGGTTCATACTTGTATTTTGGGTTTCTGCTGCAACATGTTAACATGCTTTATAATTAAAAAAAAAAGATTTAATTTTCCTAAAAGTTCATCAAAGCTGGAACACCTGTATAAAAAGTCAGTCTGAAATGCTCCGTTTTAGCAGCTGTCTCTTTAAGCTCCCCTCCCAAAAAAGCCCGGTTTACTCTGATTGATCAGCGTTTCTGGGTCCGCTGTATCTTGGAGTTTGTGCACCATGATTGCAGCTGGGGACTTGACTGTATTGGAGTGTAGCAGCACGTAAAACATCACCAATAAAAGCTTCAAAACCAAATTCTTCACAAGCATTGATGTTCCAGCAGGATTATGATCAAAAATTGGGGAGAAATTAACAACATCTGCAACCAAGATTGCAGATTTTTGCTAATGTCAGCAAGCAGCTACATGTACCAGTGTACCTGCAGCCAGGGAATGATAACACAGAGTATAGCAGCTACTTCCACCCTGAAACATAACTAACATGGTGAAGCCATGTTTTGTTATCATAAAGCACAAACCCGAAATAACCTCCCAGATGATGTTAGACAAGCCTGGACTTCATTGGACCACTTTAAGTCAAAACTAAAAAACATTCCTTTTTTACACTGCTTACTCCACCTGGTAAAGACTGCCAATGTCTTTTCAAACTTTATTTTACATAAATTCTAAATAATCTTTTTATGTTTGCACCTCTTGTCTGCTCTTATGCTACTTTTAATGGTCTTTTTAAAATTGTATATCATGTAGTAATTAATTTTAACTTTTACAGCTTTTCCCTTTATTCTTTTATTATAAGTCTCTATCGATTAATATGTTTTATATTTTATTGCTCTGTAAGCACTTTGAATTGTTCTGTTGCATGAAATGTGCTCTACAATTAAAGCTGCCTTGCCCATAGCTGCACTTTCTCCTATCAAAACTGTTTAAATAAAACTTCACAATGGGACATGCTCCAGCAGGAATATGATCCGTAATTGGGGAGAGATTAACAAAAACCACAACCAAGATTGCATGTGATGTTACTGATATTAGCATGTAACTACATGTAGCAGTGTATGTAATGTAAACACTTGCAGTGGCTTGTCACAAAAGAAGAAAAAAATGTTACAGTTTTCAGAACAGTTTGAGGCTTGAGGTTTTTGCTCACAGGAATTACTTCTACATATGGTGACCTCATTACAGGAAACTTTGGCCTCGTTCATTATGAACATCAGACATTGTAACATTATATTTTGATATATATATATATATATATGATTGAAAATAAGGAAACGCATAACAGGTCTCCTTTAAAAAGGGCTATACGAGGCTCTGTTTGTACTCTATAAAGAGTTATTGTGTTTCCTAATAGTAATGGCTGGGTGTTTTTTTTAGTGTTATGAGGCCTTTATTAGGGGACTTACCTGAACAGGTGTCAGGTGGGCTCTGGGGTCAAACACTCGGAGCATCTTGTCCTAAATGGATGAAAGATATTTTAATAAATACATAAAAATACAACCATCATACAGGTGAATCAACATATCTTTAAACAACAAACACTGAACATCATATCCCTCATGATAGTAGGATTTATTGCAGAATTGTTGTATTAGACACATTAAACAGGCAGTATAATTTAGAAGTGCAAAGGAGGTCAAAGAGTGTGTGCAAGGTCAAGAGTTAACGTTCTCACAAAGAAAGGGGGAATATAAAAAGGCTCATCAGTCAGCTGTAGTTTTTTCACAGACACTAAAATGGAAAACTGAAATATGAAAGCTGCATATTAAAAAACATTAATAAGAGAGTCTCTCCACCTCAGAATAATTCAGTTAAAGAATAACACAAGCTCTCTGAAGTTTCCTCATTTATCAGCGTGATCTGACTGATTCATCGTCGGCAAATGCAATCCAGTGACCTCTCCAAAGCCTCATGTGCGCTGACCCGGGCCAGCCCAAACACGCATTTGGCATCAATCAAGGCAGCCAATCAGACAGCCTTCTGCATGATTGAGAGGAAATGGGCCCTAATGGGATCAGGCTGTGACCGGGACATGCGTGTCTGCAGCGGTGTCACTCAATACTGCTGTGTGACTGTGATCACAGCAGACATACCGGGCTGATAGCAGGTAATAAGTATAGGGGCTTAGACTAAACCACGATATACACGTCAGAGGGAATCAAGAGGCTGACAATGACACAGTCAAGCACCATGCAACATTTGGTCATGCACAACACAAACACAGTATTTTATCCCATTATTGTGAACTCCAGCTTCTCTTCATCCTGCTCTCCACAGCAATCCAAGAGGGGATTCATTTGCCGTTTATTGGCTTGAATGGGAAACAGAAGGGTTTCTTAATGTGCCCTTTCTCCCGCTCTATCTGTGTGTTTGTGTAGCCCACCCACGAATATGATGCCCCAAGGCTATGTCTGTCTTGAGGCCTCTGTGACCTAGGCCTAAGCTGAAGGCTCAGGGAGCAGTGCCAGAACACACACAGACACACATGCCATCAAACCACATGACCCATGGATGAGAGCCCACCTGTTGCAAAAGCGCCTTCCGCAAAAATGTGGCTTAAACTATCTCTGACTTTTCTCAGAGTGTACCAGCACAGGACACAAACACTCCTTTATCTTTGTGAGGACCCTCATTGACATTATGTATCCCCTGCCCTTTGCCCTAACCCTAATCTAGGGTGTAACATGAACATTAACCAGCGCTGGAGTTGAAGAAGTGAGATGCATCCAAACTGTCCTCACTTTCCAAAAATGTCCTTCCATGAAACTGAGAAATAAACAACGCTCAACCAGTATACAAACTTAGCTGAGGTGCTAGAGCTATGAAGCATCAAATTAAAACAGAATTAAATCATCCACACACTCAATCTTTGCAGATGCTTTTTTTGGATCTAAATTCATCTAAATTCTGCAATCTTCCACAATCTTTCATTACTCTCTGATTCTCATCCTTTTATTTTTCCCTTCATGGTAAGAAAGAGGAATTCATACACTAAAAGGCATTTGTGGAGATAAAGGTCTTTGTATGTTTTAAAATTAAAAGCAGCAATACAACCTGGCACTTTTTTATTCTTTTATTTGAGGCTGAGATCTTAGATTTTATTTTTCATTGTTAAAATGATACTTTCATTGAATTGCACGCACACTGAAAATAACAAAAACATTTGATCACTAAAAGAGTTTGGTCTAAGTTTGACAGAGAGTTTAATCCGCTTTTATACTCTTTGTGTCCATGACAGCGGGCATATGAAAATGTGGAAGTACAATCTGTGTATTTAGCTACTTCTTGAGAAAAATACACCAGATGATGCAAAAATTTGAGATAAGAAACAAGCATGAAGATCTGAACACTGGTAAAGCGGAGGGAAGTTTACCACAGTTCATTTACACACATACTATCTGCAAAAGTATCCCTTCAAAGAAGCTGGAACCTGCACATTTTTGGCATTTGGGGGAAAAAAAAAGAAAAAAGATTATTTAATTACCCAAACAGTTGCCGATTAAAACTGTTAGAGCTCTACAGCCTACCATCGTTTGCAAACATGGCTTAGAATAACCAAACACACATATATCTACTGTACACATACACAAACATAAAGCACATTTGCAATATTAAGCTCGCTCACTGGCATATCAACATAAGTGTTTGGGAGCAAATATCAACATGAGGGAGGAAACTATCTGGCTGTGCAAACACACAGATGAGGGGCGACTCACGTACAGATGTGTCAACGAAGCAACCACACACATACACACTCAGACAAGCAAACACTCTCTCTTAAACCTATGACAATAACCCGAATAAACACACACAATCACCACCTCTGCTCATAAATGCACAGATGGAGGGCCAGAACAGCCGTGTGTGCATTTGTGAGTGTTTATGTGCTGAGACAGCAGCTGTTTAATCAAAGTGACTGAGCCTCATTCTCAAGCTGCTGTTAATGAGTTTTCACTGCGACAAAACTTTCACATGTATGCAAAACACACACAGACGCTGGGAATCTTCAGCCGGGGGGGGTGCTCTCTCCCGTCACTCGCCAAACACGCTGCGATGCCAGTCTCCCCTTCCCAGTCTCCCACGGTTACGGGTGTCAAAGCCTGTTGTGACTGCCAGTTTGACGCTGCAGGTTCCTCATCAATGGGGCAATAAGGTACGGAGCTCAGCTAAATGTGACTTTTAAAATTCAAGGTGGACCACGGACCATAAATCCAGTGACACCTCATTTATAAACAGCATACCACCACATCCCGTCCATCATTGAGATAAACACAGGCTGCCTACGCTCTCTGCTCATACTACCTATGGATTTGCCTTTCTTAATATGAATGGCGCCTTTCTCCCTCCAACTGTGTCATAAATATACATCTCTCCAGGTCCAAACGAGGCCTGTCATGATTCCTGTTCTTTGGGGTGGTGGTCTTCCCTTCATCTTCCCCCCTAGCCCTGCGCCCCAATGTTTACCCTATGGGAGGGCCGGGGGATTGGACCCACATGTTGGCGGGCCCTATTTGCTTTAATAAGTTGGATTGGAGAGATTGAAAGGGGCCTTTTAGGTTAAATGACACCAAGAACCTCAGAGGCCCTCCGACTCTGATCTTGGCTCACATTTCCCCCCTCCCCCTTTCTTTTCAGGTGCCTCGTTCTTTTTCTGAGGCTGATGGTAAGGGTGGTGGCTCTAACAGGGATGATTATCCCGTCAACGTAAATGTCATGATTTGGAGGTGGCCTGTGACGGGTGGACTAATTTATTACTTGTCAGAGCAAAGACAAACAACAGGGACTGGACTGACAATCATTCCTGTTAAATACGCACATGTGGTGGATATCTGTGTCAAAGTTGGTTCAGACTCAAGCACAAGTATGCTCATCATGCATTGTCTAAAGCATACACTAGGGGCTACTGCCTCATTTTCCGTCAATCAGTCTGGCTGGTTTCAGGATACATAAATACAGTGTACAGGGTGTCAGATGCTCAAATTTAATTATTCTCTTGATGGACAATTTTTTTAACAAATTATCCTTTATTTATATTGCTAATTAAAGATCAAGTAGTGGTGTTGTAACAACATTAGAATTTCTAACTTCGATTACAACAAAAAATATCAATATTCTACACGATTTTCAATACCACAGGGAAAAATATCCCAAATATTGAGAGCTTTAAATTTACATCTTTTTATTAAATGATAAATATAACAACTGTCTGACAGGAAAAAGTAAAATGTAACATAAACTGTGGACAGTTATCCGCATCTGACGCCTGTAGTGAAGTACGTGCTTTGCATCTGGAGATGCAGCATGATCTGTGGTGTTCCAAGTTAACTACCCCTCATGTCTCACCACATCATACAAATATTCCCTGGTAGTTATCACTGAAGCTTCAAAGCTCCAAATATGGTATTTGGGATAGCCCAAATACCATCACAACGAAGACCTTTTTTTTCCCTGGTTAGTCGCAGAGAACAGCAGAATGACTTTAGTAAATGTTATCAATAAGCAAGAGCCAGAAAGCGCAGCTGGTATCAGAGTATCAGTACTGTAGAAAGTGAGTACTGAAACCGCTTCAAATTTTTTCAGAATTGATTTTGAAAAAACTTTATTTTTGACAACATGAGTAAGTCGTATAGATTATATGTGGTCCTGTGCAGGTCTAAAATACAAAGCCAGTGTGAGGTTCAAAGCTTCGTAACATCAGAGATGTCGACTTTCACACAAAAGAGCCTGACTCATTTTGACAAAAAGTAATTATGACCCCACAAATTAACATTTAAGACTATTAAATGACTTTCAAGGCCTACTTTATAAAAGCTATTTAAGACCTTTTTTTTTTTTTAAAGATTTTACAGGCCAGAACCGAACCTGGGCTGCTGGGCAGCTGTGCTCAGACACAGCCTTCATACATGGGGCATCTGCTCTAACAGGTGAGTTATTGGGTACCCCAAATTCAAGACTTTTTAAGGACCTGCAGACACTCGGTAGTGAAATTCATTGCTGTGCACAGTTGGAGCATAGAAATAAATTGTGTTAACCTCCACTGATGAAAACGCCTCTAGCTCTTCCTATAAATATATATACATGAAATAATTCCAGCTCAACCCATAAATTCCTTCGTTCTCTGCCCCCTACTCATAAACCCATACCACCTCCCTCCTTCCTCCTCCTACACAAAAGATTAACAACCTAATGGAAAGCCCATCAAGCTGTGTGATTATTTCCTGATGACACAGATGAGAATGGGGCCATATGGATGCATAAAAATCCCTGAGAGACTTTCTCTCTTCTTAGCTTTTCCCTGCATGCGACTATTGTTCCCGTAGCGCAGGTTATTTTTTGAGAAATTACAATACCAAAACCAATACCACTACCATTAAAGTAATAACGATACCAATAGCGGTCTTCATTTGATAGCTATTTTTCCCTACTTAATTCAATACCCATCCTTTGAATGGAAAGATTTAGTTGTGTAAAATGCCACCAGATGCCACAGACATGTAGTATAACCAAAATTTTGAACATATTGGTGGCATGTCAGCACACTGAACTGCCAACTCTGTCAAATACACCAGACCTCAGACTGTATGGGTTGTAGCTGCTGCGGTAGTGGGCCAATCATACGTCTCATTAAATCAGAGAACGCTTGCAGTGATTGGCTGCAAGCTTAACCACACAAATAAGTCTTTCAGTATTTTCAGTAAGTTTCAGTACTACTGGGGGTATTTCTATTCATACCTCTTTTAATATACTTAAATGCAAGGACACAGCAGTTAACATAAATTTACATTTGTTTACATATGCTGTTGTTAATACTGGCATTCCTGAAGTATTTATTTATTCTTAAAGTGAGGAAAAAAGAGGCGATACAGTAAGTGAGTAGAAAAGTACATAAAGAAGAGAACAACTGGAAATAAAAAGAGGATAAAAAGAAAATGTTGTAGGTTAGTATGATGGTGCATACACACATATACATATATATGTAGTATATATATATATACACATGCATACATGAACCTACATACCTGTATATACCTACACATATACACAACTTAGGTGAAAAAAAGGCTCTTCAAAACCCATCAGGGCTCAATCTTTCAATATTGTTTAATTCTGATCTTCATCTGTATTTCATTTATCCCAGCGTTTCAAATACTCTTGCATTTGATTTCTCATTCTATAGGTTATTCCCTCCATTTCTAAAATGCTGTTTACAAGTATCTTCCACTTGTAAAATGAAGGTGGAGAAGGTTTTAACCAGTTCCTTGCTATCTGCTCCATAGCTGTATTTCTAATTTTCCTGTATAGGTTTTATTCCTAATGTGAGTTAAGATGGGGACATACCTTTAATAATACGTTTTGGTTCAAAAACCTGTTTAATTAAAAAGGTATTGACAATTAGGTAAATGTGCACCAGAGGACAGGAGGATTCAAAGGAGCAAACGTGTGTACTGGAGATACAGAGGCTCAGGGGTCAGGTGGGGTCGAGGCAAAACAAAAGCCATGATAGATTTATCCTTCACACACAAGGTTGTGCCCTTGTTAGTGCCCTGATTAAAAAGTTAATATAGTTTCCAGTCCAACGAGAAAAATTTCCACAGGCTCTTTATCAACTGCGGCCAAGAGTTCTTTCTTTGTCATCATTACAAACCCATTAAAACACTCTGGCTATTATCTGTTACGTCATGGGGCTTTCGAAGTTTATTCCTTTCCCTCTAAAGACATATTCACTAATTCCTAATCAAATGCGTGATGAGATCCGCACCCTTTTTATGAGCATTACCCCTGTTGACATTTTAAATGGAAAGAAAAACTTGATATAAACAGATAATGAGCAGCAGTTTCCAACATGTGGCACTGAATGTGGGCCACTGGCTGCATCTAGTGGTCACTCACTGCAACTACAGCAAGTAAACCACACAGGAATGAACATGTGTGAATAAAGCACAGTATAACTTTCTCTTCATGCTGCTTTACAAAGGTAAAGCCATGCAGGCCATTGCAATATGCGGAGTACATGTGGTGCAGTGTGAGTTGTAATCACCTTGCAGGAGGACGCCAGCAGGGAACCATCCTGTTTCCAGCTCAGACTCTGCAGCTGGTCACCGTGCTGCTCCAGAACTGTAAACACACACATTGTCATTCAGCGAGGTAAGAGAGGGGAAGAGCTAGAAACACAGTGTTCATGATAGACAGGGACAAAAAAAAAGGGGAAATGAATACATGAGCACACATTGTGAACACAGAATGACAACACATATACAGACAAGACCAAAATAAAAACATGACAGTAAACATCTGAGATGTCACTGCAGGAGAGGTGTATGGAAAAGATGAAGCCATAAATCAAGCATATAAACTTCAGAAAAGACACTATAAAACAGAGTATGTAAGAATGGGTCATACGACCCATGAGAGACATTATGACACATATTAGGCTGCGGTGCCATACGTGAGCACAGCACGGCTTGAGTGAATTATTCAGCTTCAATATGACACCAAACAGATGAAAAGAGATGAGAGGTGCACTTGTTAAGAAAGTCATTTGACAAGAACTGAATTTAAAAAAAACACACCCATTCAAATACAGCTTTTTGTCATTCAGACGTTGTTCCTTCACCACATATGAATGGGGAATGAGGGCGATGAAAGACAGCGTGATGGGGTACAGCTCATGAAAAGTTGGATCAGCAGTGAGCAGCAGCAGCCAGGCTAGCTGTCATGTGATGGGGGAGTGTTTTTGTGTGTGGAGGGTGAGGAGGAGGGGGGGATTGAGGCCAGAGGATAGTGACTGCATCCTGAGGCCAGTCCGGGGCAAGACTGGAACCAGGACAGCAAACCAAAACTTTACCTCTGCTGCTCCGGCACTTAGACAGAGCCACAGGGCTGTAAAACGTAGGCAGTGTCAGTCAGACAGTCCCCGACGAAGAAAAGGAAACCAACCACTTCACTCCAAATATAAATAGATTCATGTTGCACAGAGAAACAAAACAGGCCACAACAAAAATTGAAGACTTACTGACAGAGACTGAAATGTTAAATGCAGACAGTGCATGATGTTTGACAAAGACTTCAAACAAAATCAGTTTGGGTTGTGATGTGTGTTTTAACATAACAAGGTGTCGACAGGATACCAGATAATTCAATTTAATGTTTTTAAAGATGTTTTTTAAGTCAAATTTAGAGGTCCAGTGTGTAGGATTTAGGGAGATATATTGGCAGAAATTGAACATAATATAATAAATGTTTACTTGGAAAACTTATATTTCAATTGGGGCAGGTCCTCATTTGTGGAGATCATCATGTTCACGGTCATGTTTCTACAGTGGCCCGGAATGGACAAACCAAACACTGGCTCCAGATTTGCATTTTTGTGTAAGCCACAGTAGTTTGCAGACCCTCCGCAACAAGAGGGTTGGAAAACATCGATTTTTTCAAATGTGAAATTGTTTTATTCAAAGCTTTTACCGGTTTTAATCATCTGGGCTGCGTTCAGCCTCCACAAAACGCAGCAAAACGTTTATTTGCATCGAACATCCTGTTGTGCTACGTAGGCGCAGTGACTTTTAATTCAACAATGGTTAATTCAGTTCAGGTTAAAGGGTTTTTTTGGCATTAAAAACATATGTTTTTCTCTTTCATTACCAAAGCAAGTGGGAAATTTAAACAAAACATGTAAGTGTAATATTCATTCACATACACGCTGCTGTTGATTGGGTTAGACTTCTGACAATGTTGTCAGAATTGTTCAATTTGGAAACCGAAGCAAAACGTTGCAAAATTTTTTGAGATTGAACATGCTCCTGGTTCATTTGTTTTGGAGTGTAAGAGAACTCTTGTGAATAATTTGGCTCCTATTAAAACATTGTGAAACTGCTAAATTCAGAGTTTTTACGGGTTTAGATCACCTGGTCCATTTGTTTTGCGGAAGAGGAGACCTCTGTGGATAATTCGGCTCCAGTCTAAATTCTCCTACACAATGAGGAGGAGTCATCTTGTCGCAATCTGCAGTCCTAGATGCCACTAAATCCCCCTAAATCTTACACACTGCTGCTTTAAGACTGATTTTTTTGACAAATCATCTTTTTCTTAATTAAGCATTGCAGGTAAGCATAAAGGTAAGTTGTATATCTGGTCCAATGCAGAGGTATGTAGGATTATGGTTATTAGAGCGAGTTACGTTTATCGACATTTTGCAAACAATTAAGTACAAGTGTAAAGTGAAAACACAGTTTTAGGCTCAGTTTTAGGTTTAAAGATTTGTAACATCAGAGATGTGGACCTTCATGCAGAAGAGTTTGACTCATTTTGACAATTAAAATATGCAGAAGATAAATAAGATGTTTCTTTGCAATTAGAAATTCCAATTTACGACAATGTAAAGACTTTTAAGCTGAAATTAAAAATTTCAATTTCAATACTTTTTAATGACCTGCAGACACCCTGTATAAACTGTGTGCACAAACGTGTGTACATGCGCTGCACACATCGCCACCTGTAGCTACCTGCTAGTGGTGTATCCTGGCGGCTGGTGTCCCATATCAAGGGGGTCTTGGTGGCGCCAACAGCGAGCAAGCCAGAGGAGGTGGGGTGGAAAAGCACCAGCTCCAGCCTGCCCTGAGCGGGACGCAGGGTCAGCTCGGGATCGCTGGGCTGCTGCAGCTCTGGATCACACAAACGCCACAGCTTCACCTGAACACACATACACACAGAGGGACATAAAGTAGTGCAGTGGCAGCTTACAGTTCACCAGCAGAGACGTTTCTCCATCCTCTCAAATGGAAATAATCCTGAAACCTCAGCAAGTTTCTGCTCCTCTGAACATTAAATAAAAGGGTTATGATCTGCGGCTCTGACAGCTGTTTTTTGAAGCCACACCAGACGAGACAGGCTGGTAACTCAGCAGCTGCCTGTAGTCAGTTAGAATTGTGGACATCTCGTCTTCTGGATGGAGCAGACCGGAGGGACAAAACAAGTCAAGATGCAGCATCACAGCCAAAGATGAAGTGTTAGTCTCTAGAAGTTTAAATTCTGTTGCACCAAACTTTAAAACTATCCTAAAACTGAGAAAGATTCAATTCAAAGCGCTACATAAATCTCAGTTTAGCTTTTACTCTAAACCTACATTAAATTTAGTTCTGTTGCCAAAAAACTTTAAACTGTGATCTAGGGTTAACTTAAAACCTACAGTTTAGCAGATTTAACTTTTACAATGGCTGCCTTTTTGAGATGGATTGAGCAAAATAACCAAGTTCTTTAAAGAAAGTTGGGAGGCAGATTCAGCCCACCTGACTTTTATGATGATGATGAATTTTTGTCAAGATACCAGTTCACCAAGGAAAGTGGTTTGGAGCTCAAAAGTAGGACTGGTCCAACTGTCAAACATTAGTTTAAACAGCCGGCCAGTTGCTGACCAGTAGTCTCACTCTTTTTTCCTGCTGTCTGTTTAGTATTTTCTGTATTTGGCAACATTGTTTCATTAATCCAGCCAACAAGTTTTTTGCAAGGGAGGAAAAATTTGATCCTCTCTGCTGAGCCATCATGAGTACTGTTAAGCCAGCAACTCTTAAGCTACCTTGCATTTATACTTGTTAGGTGCCAACAGAATAATGATAATATATTTATTTATTTATTTAAGTATTTGTTTATATATATATTATTTAAATTTCTATGAGTAGTTTCCCTATTGATTAAACTCAGTTTAAATTATGTTCAAATCAATAAACCTGGCTTTAATGGTGAAATAGAGCTCCGCTTAATTTTAAATCTGGAATTACTCATTTTAAACCTGGTTTTACTAAACTCTGATTAGATCTTGTCTCGGATTAAATTAATCCTTGTTGGTGCTACGCACTCTTATTGTTTTAGCTTAATGATAATAGCGTACAGAATAATTTGGGGGTTTTGGGTTGAGAGTTAGATTTCTTGTTAGCATATGAGGGCAAATGAAACGAAACCACATTAGTTCGTTTTAAGTCCATAAAAATACTATTTCACAAGTGGGTGCATTCGTTCACTTTCACTGTAATTTGCTTGCTCAGCACAACATGAGTTAATGAAACAATATACCCTGTTGGCAACAGATGAGAGGAATGAAAGTAAACTGCAGATGCTTGGTACTGCAGACCACTCCGGTGTGTGTGTGTGTGTGTTGTAGGTCTGTGTGTGTTTGCACAGCTCCCTGAGGTAAACCGAGCTGCTGAGTCTGAAGATGCAGACCCACACTCAGCAGATTCCAGTGAGCTCGGGCACCTGTGGCCGAGGATAATGTGCTGAGAGGAGGGAGTCTTCAAAAGGTTTAAATAACAAAAAAAAAAAATTGGGCAGGTTCATATCGTATTCAAAGCTCTGCCAGGAACAACAAAGCCCGAGAGGACGGAGAGTAGACTTATGTGTAAGTATACGACAACAAGTTCAATACAAAGAAAGAGCAGAAGAAAAATCACCGTTTCATCTCCAGAGCATGTTGCCAGAAGACTTTCATCAAATGGAGAAAAGTCCATATCGGTCACCAGATCTGACAGAGAGGAGGGGAAAAAAATGAAATAAAAATTAGATCAGAGTCACAGCTGTCTGGCTTAATTTCCTCTCTGAGCAAAGGCATCTCTCATGTGATTAGTTTTCTTGACTGTTTCATGACTGTGATGTGTTGACTTAAGCATAAAGGAACATTACCAGAATGGCAGGAAATCTGTGTCACTGTCCATTGTCCATCTGAACTAGGTTTGACTGAGGACACGCCCAGCATACCTCCACCTGCAGACACATACACAGAAAATGTAAAAAAAATAAAAATAAAATAAAATAATTAACTCTGAGGCATACGATTCTGATGGATTGGACAATATGGAACAGTGTGTAATAACAAGGAAATACAATTAAAGACAGTACGAGGCAGAAGTAACAGTTATGGAACAATATGGTAATCTGCTAACAGTAAAATAGTTATATTAGTGCAGTATTTGGATTGAAAAATGGTAATAGTGTAATATAGGTTCATGTTACATCTTTATTATTTGACAATTTATAATATATTTTGCTAACAAAAACATTATGTTTGACTTTGAGGGAAATCTTTGTTGTTTTGTTTTAACTTGATTCGGTTATTTCAGTATTCTGAACAGTGGGCACTTGGTTAAAAACAGGAGCATAAACTGGGCTAAAACTTTATACAGTGGATATTTCTGTCTGCATGAAGCAAACATTACTGTTGACCGCAATTTTATAGCCTTACCAGCCTGCTCCGTGTTGAAGGCCACCAGCTTGGAGCTCGCTTTGATGTGGTTCCCCTGGCAGGAGAAGGAACCAGCTCGGACATTGTTGATCCATCCCTGGTTTTAGAGACACAGAGAGCACCAGTAAGGGATCATAATGGATGAAACAAGGGTGTGATAATGCACAGAGGTAACTGGGATCAAACACCTTAACCAAGAGTAAAAGAAACGTCTTTTAAAGCCCAAGAATCCAAAGTGTTCACTTGACATTTCTACAAAAGAGCACCCCCAACTCGCTAAAACACAGTTCATGTGTTTCAAATATTAAGGAGCACGCGTGGCCCAGTTGCTGTCACAACTCGGATAAAACAAAGTGAAATAAACAGGAAGGATCTAGCTGAGAGTGCACACAGATAAGTGCCTCTGAATGAGCAAAGTGTTGAGGAAGTGGAAGCGCTCCCTGCGTTGCACAGCAGAGAACCCTTACAACCTCTTTCAACATTAACAAGGCAAGAGCAGCAAGAGGACTGAGTGTCTGTGCAACACGCTCCAACAACTACTGCTGCGCTGCTCCTCACAAAACTGATACACACCAACCGTGACAGACATGTGGCCCACAGAGGGCACTTCAAAAGCATGCATCCATTTTTAACAGGATCTAAATTCTGCATCTGTCAAAAGATAACAGTAGCTCATGTCCACACAGTGTGTTTAAGTTTCGTTGGTAGTTCGACATCAACAAATAACAATCCTAAACTTGCAATCATTAACATGCTTGAGATTGTTAGTTATTACTAGGAGTTTAAGAAAATATGGATATGATTGAGTAAGGCTGCCATCAGCACAGAGACTGCTTGGAGAGACTGCAACCACAACTGTACAAAAAAAGAAATTTAACTTAATAGACAGTGAAAAGGCAACCAGATGGCATTAATGGAGGAGACAAAGCGAGAACGGAAAAACGGCACTGCATTATTTACAATTATTATTGATGTATTATTGACATGACATCAATATTTAACTATCAAATATCATGATTATTGTCAGTATTGGTATATTGTGACACCCCTACACTTGAGTATTGTGATATTATGAGTATCGATTGTCAAAAACACTATTGATTTGTAGTAGTTGTAAGTACCAGTGGTTTGTTTTGTGTTGTGTTTTAACCCGCTAGATTCTAATGCTGCGTTCATACTACAAGCGACACAGCAACAGGCCACAAATCACTTTCGACAGAAGCCAGTGACATGAAGCAACAAACTGACGACGGATACTTGTTGCCATGGAGAGCAAGATGCGCTACAAACAAAAGTTCAGCTTGCTGTAACTTTTTGAAGCGATCCAAAGACACAACTTTCTGGGGGGAGTTTTTCCTTAAGCGATGTGAGGGATGAAGGACAGAGGGATGTCGTATACTGTAAAGCCCTCAGAGGCAAACTGTGTTTAGTGATAATGGGCTTTATAAATAAAATTGAATTGAATGGGGCCGCGAAATGTGATGTTTTGATGGGGTTTCAACACTGATCAAAAGCACATATTTTTATGACCAAATACAAACTCGAGATGACATTTAGTAGCAGCAACATAGAAATCTGTGACTATATAACTATGTCAACAAGCGCTTGAGCAACACCTCAACAATGACTTCACGATAGAGTAGCTGGTCACACTGTTGCATTGTCGCTCTTAGTGTGAACAAACCATTCGGTGTTGTTATCCATCTTCAGCCATTTGAATCTTCTCTCCAAATTAACATATCATTAGCATCGACACAGTTTTCCTGAAAGTAGTTTTTAAAAATATGGGAATATACTGTCTTGCTTACAGTATCGCTATAGACTGCATTGAATAGCAACCTGTGTATCGTGATGTTTATCGTATCGTATCACCAGAATCTTAAAAATAAACAGTTTGAGTCTTTATCTCTGCTTCTGGATACTTTCTTATCCACTTACTTAAACCTGAGCACAATCTCACAAGGACTTCAAAAGGTATGATCATGCCATTCTGTCAAAAGCTTTTTTAGCATCCAGAGACAGAATTGATATATCATGTTTTATGTAAAGGGCTTGTCCTCTCTTAATTTTGGTCAACATTAACAGGATCCGGTAATGTTTCTTCTGTATTTTCCTCAGGATTAAAGAGACAGACTGAATACCTTCTGCTGTGAATTCATCCACAGGGCATGTAAATGATTAGAAAGAGCCTTGGCACCAAAAACTGTCTTCAGGGGACTCAGGGACACCTCAGTGCCAGCCAAATAAGAGCTGACTAAATTAGACAACTCGAGAGTATTCTCTCAAAGCATGTGGAAAACTCAAGCTGTTCTGGAGAATCTGAGGAGAAAACGTCCCACTCATCTTCACTTTCTTGTCTCTTTCCATTCCTTTCCTCTGGCTTTCTGCTCCTTTGACTATTTCCTCTCTTTTATTTGACATGTCAGCTCCCATCACATGACTTTGGTCTGTTGAGAGGAGGGTTAGTTTAACATTTATGGCAGCAAAGCACCACCTGCTGTCTCAGAGGCTGTGCAGAGATTGGAGATACCCATCTACTGCCTGTGTAAATACCAAGCATTTTACTGCCTCAGTAAAAACAAGGTGGGAAATTACATAATCCTCCTCAGCAAGGAAAGCTGCAGGCGTTGTAACTTGAAACAAATGGATCAGCAGGACAAGAAAAATGGCAGATTTGTATGCAAGACACTCCACTCCCGTCCAGACATGTCGCCTTTTTACTATCACTGAGAGGCATCATGACAGTGATATCACCTACAGCATTTGCCTTTCAAATTTTTTATCTTCCCCTTTGACTCATAGAAAATCTGTGCATTCCCAACATAACACCAACTGTCAAGTTGTGCAATGCCACGTGAAAAAGCTACGAGAAAACTATAATATAACAGCATGATGATGGGCGTCACTGCAACATCCGATGCGGGCTAGCAGCTCCGTGCAACCACATGGCTCCTAGTTTTCACCACTGAGCCTAAAAGTTCGTGTAAACACCGCTGTGTGAGTTCACATTTTCGTGTCTCAATACTAAGCAGCCCTCCAGATGCAGGAAGTTCAACATCCCTTGCAAGCAGGCGTTCCCCCAAAACACAACTTAAGTAGCACAGCTAATTGCTAACGTTAGCTAAGGCTGTACACAGACGCTCGTGCGCTACTCACATCTTTCTTGGCAATTTTCGGAGTGGTGTTTTTGAATTTGGAGGTCTTAAAGCGATTCATGCTGCCCTCTCAAATTGACTTTCGTGCCTTCCGGGTGTCTCTGTCGAGCTGGTTGGTACTCGGCAGAGGACTCCTGTTACAGCTGACAGCTCAGGTTTGCCGCGCGGGGTCCGCTCGCTTTGCTCCGCGGGGCTGTCCGCGTGGGCGGAGCTTGTCTTTCCAAGCACGAGAGAAAACAGTGCTGGAATGTAAGCAGGTACATTTACTCAGGTAGTGTACTTAAGTATAAAATTGAAGCAGTTGTACTTAACTTGAGTATTTTCTTTTCATGCTGCAGAGGAAAATATTAGACTTTTAGTTTTAGTTACTTTTTAGTTATTTTTTACAAAAAAAGATTTTTCCCTAAAACACGGTTTGTGTGTGTGTGTGTGTGTGTGTTTATATTTTAATGTTTTAGTTTAGGGTGTGTATTTTTGTTTTAAAGATTTGTCTGCATTGGGTACTTTTAGTAGGCTACTTTAAATTCTCGTGACTAGTCTTACTTAGTTTTACTAAAAAACGATTTTCCGAGCAAAAACTTTTACTTGTAACAGAGTATTTTAACAGGGTGGGATTAGTACTGTATGTAAGTATAAATTTGAAGAACTTGTATTTTCCTTTTTTATTTTCTGTTATGCTACTTTATTCTATTACTCATATACATTTCAGAGGAAAATACAGGTTGCTTTACAAATTAAGATTTTTGCCATAATAACATACGAAGAGCTTATAAAATATTAATTTTTGTCATAAATATTATAATATCATATTTTATATATGATAAAATACTATGTTTTAAAATGATATTATCCAAACAGTTTATACAAGTACAGCTGCAAAGATAAGTTAATTAATCAGTCAGTCAAAAGAGAACTGATGCCAACTGTTTTGATATCATTTTAGTCTTTTTCTATTTTTTAAAAAATAATTTTGAGTTTTGGGGAGATGTTTTTTTTTTTATTTTCCTATATAATTTTAAAGGAATGTTTTGTTTCTTATTATTATCATTTAAACAATTTTAAGATTTGTTTTTTTCCCCTTTTATGATTTTGAGGTTGTTTTTTTTTTCCCCCATGTTTTTTTTTTTTTTTTTATATTTTTGAGTTCGGGAGTGTATGATTTTTTGTTAAAAGATTTGTCTGCATTGGGTGCTTTTTACTTTTAGCACTTTAAGTACATTTTCCTCATTTACTTTCACTAAGTACTTTTTTCAAAGCATGACATTTACTTAATATTTTCACAGGATGAAAGTAGCATAGTAATTACCACACTGGGAAAATGCTCTCTATTTTTTTTTAAATAAATTTGAGGGTGTTTTTTTTTGGGGGGGGGGTCTTTTCTATTCTTTTGTGATTTGGGTTTTCTCGCTGTTTTTTTTTCTTTTTTAATAATTTAGTCTTTGGGTGTGTGTGTGTGGGGGGGGGGGGGTTAAGCAAGTAAAAGTACTTTTACTTACAGATTTTAATACTTCCTCCACAACGAGAAAACCGTGGTTCATCCTCAAACATCCCGTTTTGACTTGGTGCTATGAAACTGGAAATGTTTAAATACAGTAATTGTTGTCTGTTAGAGCCACTTGACTAAAGTTCATAAAGAGATAAACTTTTGAGACTCGTTTTTCTTCAGAGAGCATCATCTTAACTCAAATAGAACATCTTTGCTGTCTCGGTGACGCCCACTCCGACTCACACATGCGCAGTGTGTCCTGAGCAGGGGCCGGTGAAAGCATGATGGCGTCCTCGGCTGCTCGTCGCTCCTCACGCTGGATTACAGTCATCGTGTCCTCTGGACATTTGAGGGCTGCCGGTGCTGTTGTGTGCTCTGGCCATGGAGGGGTCCGCAGTATTTCCACACTGGGAGCGGGAAAGCTGTGGCGGACAGGGAGCCCGCTGTGTGGCGGAGCAGAGAAAGCGTTGACATTGAGAGGGCTGTCAGGTGAGTGCTAACCATATGGTACTGGCCTAGGCTAGGCTAGGCTAGGCTAAATGTCTTGTACTTTATGCTTTAATCATGTGACGCAGCATACATCAACTAACCTAACTGAGCTTCATAAGGGCTAAAACAGGTATTAAACATAAGATTAGCTTGGAAAACAAAACTTTAATACATAGCGCCAGAGATAGTTGATCATATGTGATGCAAACAGTTTTGCTAACTTTGGTTTGCAGCCATCAAGTTGGATTTGCAAGTGTTACATCGTGATTTTTTTTCTTTTCTTTTCCCTTTAAAATGTTTTATTCATCATAAACACAATACATATAATACACGAACAGATAATGTCAGGGGATCATAGCACTTACAAAAAATCACATATCAGCTCATGAAGTGTTACATAGTGCACTCAGATTAGTAGCTTTTCTGTTATTAGTGTTGATGTGGTATATTAATATAGAAAGTTAAAACTCGTGTTCACTTTAGCCTTTATTTAGCTCTGACTTTCTAAAACTGTACTTTTTACATTTTAGACTGCTGCAATTCTTTTAAAGGATTTTGTGAGTTATGGTTTTATTGAATGAGCATTTCGTTTTTGTTTTTAGCTATTTTTAAATGTACTTTTATGCTGAAATGCCTCTCCTGTTTTTTATTCATTCTGTCTCTTTACATGTGAAGTACTCTGCTTACAATGTCCTTATTGTGCTGCATTTCTTGTAAGAAAGGTGTAATATCAATAAAGTTTACTAGTATTATTATTATTATTATTATTATTGGTTTAGTTTATTTTGAAATATTAAAAATGTTTATGATTGGAAAATTTATATTTATGAATATGATGTTATGCAAGTAATAAAATCAAATTAATGATGTAGAGTGGACTTTCTTTGGTAGAGGAGTAAATAAAAAGGCCAAACAATACATTTTCATAGGAAAGGAAAAATGTCAAATCAATATACTGGTGGGGGAAAAAAAGATCAGGCATCTTGCCAAAAATACAGGAGCGTGGACAAGACCGAAATAGATGACATGAATCTTCTGGACTCAGTTGATTAATGGGTTAAAACCTGGGGCAACATCACTTTTCTTGTGCTGCTTTCAGAAGCCTTTCACAAATATTTAAACCGTTAAACGCTTATCGAATTAATATGTTTTCTTTCAGAAACATGGGAAACAGGAAATTAGCAACTTTATTAGTAGATTAATTAGTAGATTTAGATTTTTTTTTAAAGCTAGGGATCAATGTTCAGGGATTGTTATTATAATTTTCTAAAGCACCTTTTTCAGGTCTTTTTTTTTAACTTACTTAACCTACTTTACTACTTTTCTTTACTTTTTTAAAATGCTAATTTTCAGCTACTTTTCTTGCACTTCTAACTATTTGCTACTTTTTGGGTAATTTCTTCTCTAATTGCTCATGGTCTTCTGAAGATATTTCTGGGAGCAGTCAAGCCAATTTGCTCTGGTTTTAAGTGGTTAATGAGCAATCCACAACACAGTCCTTTTCATATCTTTGTAGAAATACCTAAAACAGTGAACCGTCTTAAAAGTCAATTCTTTAACCTCTGAACTTCTTTAACCTTATTTGTCACAAGATATTTATAAGGTAGGCACCAGTTTTTCTTCCAGTCCAGGTCTGAAGTGAGGTTATTTCAGTTGGGGACAACATTAGGAACAGAGATTATTTCTTTTTGAAATAAAGCACATACGTTAAGGTTATTGTTGCCAGTGATGCATTGTATTCTGCGACCCTACATACTCCATGACATACTGTTTCCCCTTATATTTTATTCACTGAACCAGTCATCTTTGTGACACCTAACCACAATCAAACCTGACGAACCAGAAGGCAGAACAACTATCATGCTGTTTACCACCTTTTCCTTTAACTCTATTTTCTCCAGCTTGGCAAACATTTGTGTTTCTTGAATCTTTCTTACAGATCAGGTTAATTTGCTGGCTTGTGCTTTACAAAATATGTCATGTCTGCCCTAAAATGCTTGTAGTTACTTCTGTAATAGTAAACAACAGTGCAGACAAGTCAATGTACCACAACCGGCTGAGACCTGAATGCAACTATAATGCATCTCTGCTGCTCTAAATGGTATTCACTTACCCCTATCCCCCCGTTTTGACATTTTTCAGGCATCAAATCTCCCAGTGTTGCCTGCACGCTGTCCTTTCACACAAGTGCCCCTTCCAGCAGCAAGCAGGACTACTACCAGATCCTCGACGTGCCTCGCACAGCAACCCAGAAAGAGATCAAGAAAGCCTACTACCAGGTCTGCTCCTGCCTCACACGCATTCACAGCTTGTATTGGTCCCCAGTTAACCAATCATCACAGTAGCTGACAGTGTGTTTGTTGTCCCTCAGCTGGCCAAAAAGTATCACCCTGACACCAACAAAGATGACCCACAAGCCAAGGAAAAATTTGCTCAGCTGGCTGAAGCTTATGAGGTGCGGTCTTTCACTTGACTCATCTACTCGTGCGTTTTCTGTGAAATCCATGAATATTCGTCCAGTTAAAACACTGCTGCATGTTTCTCTCAGGTTCTGAGCGATGAAGGAAAGAGGAAGCAGTACGACGCGTACGGCTCAGCAGGCTTTGACGCTGGTCAGGCAGGTGGAGGGCAGCACTACTGGTCTGGACAAACCAGCCATGTTGACCCAGAGGAGCTCTTCCGCAAGATTTTCGGGGAATTCTCTGGAGGCCGTGGCTTTGGAGACTTCAGTGCCATATTTGAACAGCCTCAGGAGGTTAGTGAGATGCTGTAAAATGGGAGAGAAATTAAAGAGTGCCTTTTATTTTTCTTGGTGCACATTTAGAGAGATGAATTTCTGATCTCTTTTTTTTTTTTTTAACACAGTACATCATGGAGCTGACGTTCACTCAGGCGGCAAAGGGAGTCAACAAAGAGTTTTCTGTTAACGTAGATGCAACTTGCCAGCGCTGTGATGGTAAGGGCCACGAGCCCGGTACCAAAATCCAGCACTGCCACTACTGCAACGGCTCTGGCATGGTGAGAGCTCGGACACACTGCATTTCTTCAAAGCATATTTGTTGTTTGTTGTTTTGCTAGACACATGTGTTGTCCGCCCTGCAGGAGACAGTGAACACGGGTCCGTTTGTGATGCGCTCCACGTGTCGTCGCTGTGGAGGCAAAGGCACCGTCATTTCCACTCCCTGTCACTCCTGTAAAGGGGTGGGGCAGACCAAACAGAGGAGGACTGTGATGGTTCCTGTGCCTGCAGGTCAGTCTCACTGAACTCTTCTGCCATTTACACACTTTAAACACCTCCAAGGAAAGTTGTTTTTATCACTATCAATGAGCAAGAAAGGGCAGTTTATCAGCCGTATCACAAGCAACTACTGTCTTCCCTGCTGCATATATTCCTGAATTACCACTAGATGTTGTAGGCTTTTATTTTTGACTGCATATTCATAAAAAATGCATAAAATACAGCTACACTGATGAACTTAATGTCTGTCGTACTTTTTACGGGAATCATTTCTAAAATCTACAATCGTTGCAGCTATAGTTTTATGAAAAGTAGTCTAAATGTGCCAGAATTGGAAAAATGGAAAGAGACCATTGTGCTTCTCCAGATAAATTTGGTCATGCCTTGAATTTTTGTTTTATTTTTTTTGAATATTAATGTAAAACTGTGAACACATCCCACCACATAACATTAAATTCAAGCTAAATTTGTGGGTTTGGGTTCTTCACAGCAGGGCTCAACAGTAACAGCTTACAGGTTGTCGTTGGGAAATAAACTATTCTTGGCCTTTGACCGTAAACAGCAAAATATGCATCCCTGAATACTTGATCAAAAACATTGTTTGCGTTAGTGATATTGAAATATTGCTGTTAGAGTCAGAACCAGGACCACACAATGCTACGTGTACATCGGTGCATTCACTTGTATGCACACAGGCATCTGTTTCAGCGACAGTAACAAAGTAAATTAAGACATTTGACTCTGGGATGAAAAGTTTGACTAATCTGTCAACAGATTTGTAAATTGAGTCAAATGAGAATCTGATTAAACTCATAGATAAGATAATTCATATAATCATATAATAAATAATAAATAAAAATAACTGTTTTGTCCAGTTCATGTAATGCAGATTATAAGATTATTTAACTTCATATTTTCATTATTAACCTGACATATACCTGCACAGCATCTTAATTTATCAAAATATCAGGTGACTTAAAAAAACTGAGGACTTGGTGCCAGCCTGGCAGCCGCTTTTAAAACACTTGGAGAGGAAGGGGTGAGCAGAGGGGTATTAAGCTGGTTGCAAGCGTCAGCATCACTGTTAAATGCCAATAAATCCTACACACTGGACCTTTAACTATACTGTACAGCAGCTGACTGTGGTTTGTTTTCTACTCTAAGGAGTGGAGGATGGTCAGACAGTCAGAATGCCAGTTGGTAAGAAGGAGATCTTCATCACGTTTAGGGTGAGTATCTGCATTAGCAAACCGGGGCCAGAAATAAATCAACTCTCCATGAAGTGCATGTTTACGTCAGAGCTGCTATAACGGGATTATCTTGTGTAATGTACCGTAGGAGTGTGGACTAGTAAAGGGAATTGAGCTGTCTGAGCTCTTTCACTTCAAATTAATGCACTTCATACCACCTGTGTTGTCCTGCTTCTTGAGACTGTGATGTTTTGAAACCATGTGTGATGGGTCGTGGTGTGTTCTGTGTCGGCGTCCAGGTCCAGAAAAGTCCCGTATTCAGGAGGGATGGTGCAGACATCCACTCTGATCTTTTTGTCTCTGTGGCACAAGCTATCCTGGGCGGCACGGCCAGGGCACAGGGCCTTTATGAAACACTAAACTTATCTGTAAGTAGATGCGTACATCATCAGTTTTTTTCTTTAAGCACATAAACAAACACATACTGTGTAACAAATAACTGAAATGTTTTCCTTGTCCTCAGATTCCTGCAGGAATCCAGACAGATCAGAGGATTCGACTGTCAGGGAAGGGAATCGCTCGTGTCAGTGGCTATGGCTTCGGGGACCATTATGTCCATGTCAAAATAAAAGTACCCAAGTAAGACGCTACAATCAGACAGCTGCTTTATTTATTCCAGATGGGGACATGAGAGGGTTTCCTATTTCCTGTTACGAGGACCATAAGATATTGTTTTCTTGTGCAGGACGCTGACAGATAGACAAAGATCTCTGCTAATGAGCTACGCTGAGGACGAAACAGACGTGGAGGGGACGGTTAATGGTGTCACTAATACCGCCACAGGTAAGAGGACAACAACACTGACTTTTACTTGCTCCTTTTACTAATTGTCCCTTTCCCACCGTTTTGCATCATACACTGATTTACTGAAATGGGGTTATAGGAAAGGAAGTATTAAGCCCTAAACCTGGCTGATGCAGTGTTAATCTCTGTCCAGGTGGGGGCAGCAGTGGTAAGCGGTCTGAGGCAGGGCAAAGGGAGCATAACATCAAGGAAGGAGAGTTGAAACAAGAGGGGGGCTTCTTCTCCAAATTAAAGAAATTGTTTAGTTCTTCCTGACAGTCACAAACCAGGTAGGACTGGTGATGAATTATCCTAAATTACTTTTTTTTCTGTTCTGTTCTTCACAGATGTGATGCATTATGCCACACTTTCACATTTTCCAGATAGGTTTCCATTATCGAGTTTGTGGCTGTCACATAAGAACACTGATGCATGCACCCCTGCATTCAGCATGATACCCAGCCCGTCTGGGATGTACTAAATGTCTGTTTTTTTAAACAGCTCAATCTAAAAAGTTCAGTTTACCAAGAACCTTTTTGCCCCTTAAGTAATAGTAGTGATTTATTTCAGTCCTTGTTAATAATTTTCCAAAAGGAATGCAGCTCATAAAGAATAAATAACAAGGCTTTCAATTAAAAGAAAAACAAAAAACTACAGAACGAACAGGTATACACTGAAGCCCAAAAGAATACTTCACTCGCAAAATGACCCTTTGTGTGTCCAAAAAAGGTGAACAAAGTAAACGGGACCATGTTTAACAAAAGCAAAAGTATATCAAAACATCTGATTGCAAACTTTCACACAACTCGTGCAGTATAGTCCAAGTCTCACTTATCCAGCAGTATGCTCTGCACTTCCCAAACATGCATTTTTGCTAAGACATTACAATATACAACACTTCCACTTACAAGTAGTGGGCCCACATGAGTACACGAGTGGGTATGAGCTTTGCAGGTACACTGCTGGGCTGTATATAACTGTTTGTACAAAAATGTTTTAAATCGTTATGTTTTAGTGAAAATGCATGTGTTTGGGAAGTACTGAGCATAGGACTGGATATATAGGACTTGGATTAAAGTACACCACACTTATTAGTAATTAGAAGAATCAATTTTTTGTGCTTTATTTCAATTAATGTAGTTTTAAGATGAACTTTATCACAATATTATAAAGCATTTAAATAATTGTTAGATCTATTTGCATATACAGTATAAACAGTTTAGGGCCTAGCACTGAACCTTGTGGAACACCACAAGTAACCTTCAACAAATCAGTTTTATCATTATTTATTTGTACATACTGATGTCTATCAACTGATGACTTACTCTTTTTCCTTCTTAAAGGTAAAAGGTCATCCTGGAACTGAAAAGCTTCATCGGTAGATCAGAGGGCAAAGGGGAGGACAGCGTAAGCAAGCACAGTCACATCATAAAGGGACAGGTGGTTGAGGAATAATGTGTGTTGAACGAGGCCTATAAAGGTTCTGGAGGGAGCAGAACAGACCTACCTATGCAGCCCTGTGGTGAATAAGATGGTGGATTATCTGCTCTGTTCCTTTGCCAGAGTGGATCCACTCACAAGAGGATGTGCGTCTGTTACCTCTCCAGCCACATGTCCATTGAGGCAACAAAGACTTTCATTAACATAACAGTTGTTGGTTTTCTGTTGATCCCCTTGAAAAAAAAAATAGTGATAACAGAATTCATGTGCGCAGAAATAAATTATTGTATTGACTACAGATAGTCAAAAGTTTTATTTGGGATTAAGTGAACCTCCTGTTGTTAATCCTTCTGTTATGTATGCTTGGTTGATTTTTTTATGTTTATGAATGCTTGAATTTCCCCCACAATTCTCAGCAAAGCTGTGTATCCTAAAATGTTGAACATCACCATACTACACGTTTACCTTTGAGTTTAAGTGGGACAGCGTCAAGGTGTGTCAAGTGCAAGTTTGGCTCAGGCTTTTTTGTACTGTGAACACAAATGACAGACCTTTGTCCCTCTTTTAACCCTTTAGAGAATTCTTCACCTTCATTACATTTGTACATAAATAGTTGTGGATCAGACAGACGCATCAATGTGTCACATAAGAGGAAATATACTGTACATCTATAATAAAGCTATGGTCTGAGAAAAGCCTCGGTTCTATATAAATCATTGAAGAAAGGGCACAAAGAATTCTTTGACTCTGTCAGTACATTAATAAATTTATGCATTTATGCATATTTTGCACATCCTCATTCAGAAAAAATGCAATGCAATTCAAAATACCACTTAACCTGCTCTAACAAAGTCAGCATGTTAAAAACACCACAAAAGTAAATTGTTTCTGGCTTAATTATTGTGCTAGTGTACCTAATACACTAGCTTGCGTTTTTACATTTGAATAAATCTATCAGCATTATTTCGAAGTGATGTTATATTGACATTTTCCAATAATTTTTAAGCCCTGTGCGGCTGTACCACAGGACTGAATTTATCCAGAGGTGCTTTAAGCTAAATGCTAGTTTTAGCACGCTAACTTGTTCTCAGCAATGATGCCAGTATACCGAAACAGATCTGTGTTTTTTCATTCGAATAAATGATAAGCATTATTTTAGAAGTAATGTTTTGTGCTAATTTCTAGCAAGTAGGTTGTTGTTGCATGTTCATAAACTTGATTTGCTGGTAAGGATAGCACATAAAATACTGCTTAGGTTGATGGTAATTTCAATGGTTTGCAATTATCAAAGTCATCAGGATACACCCTCTGGGGGACATGAACATTTGTACAAAATTTCATGCCAGTTTAACTGTTGCAATATACCAAAGTCAAACTGTATGGTTGTACACATTGTGATGTGCTGACAATTGTGTGAAATCTTTTTATTTGAACAATCTTCAAGACCTCAACGCTTGTGCCAAGAAACTAATGAAGTAAGCACTGAAATAATCATCTATAAAGATGTTTACTGTGATTAAAAACACCACTCCAAATGAATTATCTCAATTTTAGCATGAGCAGGAACAGATTTTATTTCATTACAGGCAGCACAACATACTCCTGTGGTTTCACTCTCATACAATGAGGGTCTTCAAGCCAAACACTGTAAAACTTTGTCCAGTAAGATACACAAAGGAATTAAGAGGAGAGTTTATGAAATTTAATTCAAAATCAACATGAATTAGTCAAGCATCCCACTCACTTCAAGGTTTAATCAAATGGCCAAAACTACTTTTACTCCTGAGATTCCAGTAAGCGTCCCTTCAATATGTCCAAAAATACTGTGGCATTTTGACACATCACACTGGCATAAAAAAAAAAAACCCAACATAAAACATGGACGTTGAACTACAGGAGTATATTAGGGCAGTCCCTGTATTAGTCCTCCATATGCAGTGCATTGTATTGCCATCTGACTGCGACATGAACCTGAGACTCTCAAATGCAAAACACATCATCACTTAGTCATCACACATCTGATCAAATCTGAATGAGATTTGATAAAAAGTGAACACTGTACATCCATTTATGTGTGAATGTGTTGAGCAAACACACACAGCAAAGGAACCTGGTAGAAATGTTTTCAGTGGGTTTCCTTTGGTATGATATGAGACAGGAAAAATCCAAGCAAAGGAAAAAATGGCTTGGAAAGATAAAGTTAATAAAAATGTCATTACTGTTAGGATAAATATTAAACTTCAATAGCAAAACAGTGCAATTACACTGCATATAGTACACACAGCATAATATAATCCTCCTTATCTATGTTGAAAAAACAGTTGTGCACAATTGGAAAAGTTGTTCCCAACATACAGTATGAATGAATTATGCTTACACCATTTTAGTGATGATGCTCACTGATATAACCATAACAAATGGATACATGAACGTGAGCTGAGCTGCTGAAGGCCCTGCCTATATATAATACCTAACCTGAAGTGGTTCATAACAAACCACAACACTCAGACAAATGTCCCGCTCATGTAGACAAACCATTACCATTACAAAAGGGTAATTTCCTGTTAAAAATGCTGCAATCACTTCCAGAACACCTCTGTCCTAAAATAGGCTCATGTGGCAGGTAAAAATGAATCATCAATGAGGCAATCATCTTGGATAGTTAACAGGCAACAACAGGCAGTTTTTTTCTTGAAATACAAGATGCCATATTGCATAATTACGAGACAAAGAAGTAGTAAATTTGAACATGCATCTGTAGAGATTCAAATATCTAGTTCATTCACAAGTATCTGAAATGTATAAGAATCATACACTTGTCTAAGTGTAGGTGTGCTATATTTGAAGAAAAAAAAAAAGCTTTTGATTCCTATCACCTGTCTCACCGTACACTTGCACAAACTTTTTGGAAACATTTGAGGCCATGTTTGAGTCATGATTAATGATCGTGGATTTAAAAAAGAAAGTAATTGCAGTGCACCGTGTTTTAGCTTTATCTTTGGAACTTCTCTCTGGTCAAATTTAAATCTCAACGCAAACAACACAGAGGCTTCATTCAAAACCAACACGGCAGACTGCCCAGCAAAAACATACTGTGCAATTATACATACTGCATAATATATGCATAGTGTGTTTTAACATGTTTTTACTAAACTCGCCATAAATTCATTTTTACAATCAATTCATCATTATTTATCACCACATAGCCAATTATTCATTGGCGACATCCTAAAGTCAGCATGCTTTGTCAATCTAGCAGTTTCATTTCGAATTGGGAAAATGTAATTTCACGACAATTTAGCTATTAACACTGTCAGAAAAAGTATCGCTTCAAAAGGTCTTGAGATACAACCAAACACACTGGAAGGACACGAGATGGAGGGATAGTGTGCAGGAGGTAGAGAAATAAAAAGATTGATTGCAACAAGTTGTTCCTTAATGGATGGATGAATGGATGGAGAAGATATTCTAATGGTCCTCCAGATCATGTCATTGGAATTCCATTAAAAAGAAATAGATCCAAGTTTATTTCCTGTCAACTACTCTACAAACAAGTCACATTAAATAAACCTGGACCCATTCAGAATGTTTGTTTGAAACTATAAAATGGTCTACACAGCTTGAGGAATTTTCTAGTCTCCTTACTGTCTTTCTCTCTGAGTTTCTCCTCTCTCTCTTAACAGCAGCAGAGTGACAGGGTGATGGCCGGATCACATCAGATACCACGCAGCCAATCCAGCCAGAACAGCAAACCAAGTAGCAAGCAGGACCTGTCCTGTTGGGTGTCGGAGTACCGCCATGGCGAGTTGGCAGGCGTACGCTGTTCCACCCGATGCCGCTGTGACACAGAGAGAGCATGTAAACAATCTTAAAGGCATAGGCAAAGCATTATCCTGGATGTAATGTGATTTACATATTAATGAGAAGAGAGAAATATAAATCGCACCCATTTTAGCAGCATAGTACGGACACTTGCTGATGTCTCCACCCATCGCTCCATGGACGGGCATGCCAGCATCTAAAACATCCTCCTGGATGGTTTTACCGATCTCTTCCAACTCCTCAAACACCTGCCAGCACGACAAAAACAATATGTACGGTTATCAAGCTATTCTTTATTCAAGAAACTGATAAACAACTAGACAGGAGCCTAATCCAGCAAACCTAACAGCAATAATGCCCAGCCTTGTAATCTTTTTGCAATGAATAGAAAAGACTCATTGTGAAGTTTTCATTGAACACTGAAAGTGGGAATAGAAAGGTTTTTACTTTAACTTATTATGAACTGAATGTTGATTTCATGATGTAATGGCTGATTTAAAAGTTGTCTTTTTTAAGGGGAAATGTTCCCATGGAAGTCTCAAACAAAATGTATTTCAAACTCCATTTGATTAGGATCATCAGCGACACTCAACTTGCATCCACAGGTCGGACCGGTTTGCCTTTCAACCATCCACAATGACGAAATCTTTTTCACACTGGGATGTTTTTTTCTTAATTTAAGGTAAATACAGCACCAGAGCACATTGAAAAAAAAACATCAAATTTAAGCTTTTTTTTTTTTTTTACCAACAACAAAAACTAAAAAGTGCCAAGGGAGGATCCCCCAGGGCCCCGACAGAGGTCCAGGCTACAGCCCAAGTGTCCTCAACTCCTAGTAACACCCCTGCGTACACCTGAACTGAGGGGCTTATGTGGCTGTGACAACAGCAATAATCGAAAAGTTGAAAACCGGCTGTTCATTTTTTATATATACACTAATAAAAATGATTGTTTGTTTATTAAATGACCCCGGGACTCCTGTCCTTTTACAAAAGTGGCCCCCGAGCAAAGCGTGATGAGTATCCCTGCGTAAGAGGATGATAGTGCCTTCAATAATACATAGAACACCTTCAGTATGTCTTACAAATTCAGAAAATGATCCAAGCAAACACAAGTAGCACACGTGTACTGCAAGGAAATCTTCATCTAACCGCGTCACCACCAGAGAACAGATCGCCCACTAGAGTTTCCAAACATAGCCTTCATTTCCTCTTTTCTCTCTCTCTGTCCAACCTCCACTCCCTGTCCCTGGTCTCTTACCTCCATGTTGAACTGGAAAGCCTTGACAGCTTCTTCTACGAGCCTCCTCTTTGTTTCCATGTCCAGTTCCAGCTCATTCATGCGACTACGGTACAGCTGCTTGAATGCTTTGGCACTATGGATGCCATCAAACTGATAGAATTCTAGGCCCTCCCCTGTGGGCGGCAGCTTCATGGCTCTTTGCGCCACCTTCTTCAGTACCTGGCCCCCGGACAGGTCCCCCATATAGCGGGTGTAGGCGTGGGCCACTAGCAGCACTGGGTCCTCCTGCCCTACTTGATGGATACGGTCCACATAGTGCTGAGTGGCCTGGGAGCAGCTGATCTGGCTCTGCCAGTCAGGACCGTAAAAGTACTCGAGGTCACGGGCCAGGGCTTCATGGCGGTGCAGCTCTGCTGGAAAATATAAAGGGGCAAAATGGGGGTGGTCTTTGTTCCTTTCAATCTCCTCCTCCATGGCTGTGTAAGTATAGTAGAGTGCAACAGCACCAAGCTGGGGAAGCAAAAAAAAAAAAGGTACAGTGTAATAAATTTCTTGTTTTCAGCTTTCTTTGCTCATCATGTTACATTTATTATCTCCTCTAGTCTGTTTTGTAAAGCATTTCATAACATCAAATTGTAAAAAATTCTCCCTGACTGACCTTGAAGAGCTCTTTACGTATGCGTCCCCTGAGGAAATCTTTTACAAACTGGGTGTTTTCAGCCTTTTCGTGAACCTCCTTGGTCCCTGCTGCAAGCACCTCAGACAGATCCTCAGGACTGGTGAGACAAACGAGATAAGTAGGCAGTGTAATGTGCATCTGACAAAACCAAGACAACAAACATCATTATTTTGTAATCTTATGTCACTGTTTCCCTGGTAATTCTGTTACAATACCCATGGGAGATATACCTGAGGGTATCCTCTTTTTCCTCATATACAGGCCCTGCTCCATTGGACACACCGGTCGTTGTCTCCATCGTCTTTGCTGACATTAGTACTATCTTCCCGTCTGCCTGTTTGAATTGGACATCAAATTAGCATCACATTTACATTCAAATTATAGGTATAATATTTTGCTACTGTTGTGATCAGGGAAAAATACAATAATATCTTGTGTTAGTTTGTACAATGTGTCATTACAATGACCTTTAACAGTTACAGCTGTCTAAATGCGTCACCTGAGTCAAGATTGCATAACTGGTTTTCAAAGTAAACAAGGGAACGATGTCAGGGTGCTATGTTCCCAATGGTTCTAGAGGTGTGCATAAAAACAACAACACAAAGGAGCAACATACAGTACATACTATACAGTAGAGTACATTTAATAATAACTTGTCCAGAGAAAGGTAAAAAAGCCACAAAGTATAATATAGACCAAATACAGCAAACTGCCCATTACAGTCATCAGGTCTATAATCATCGAATTAAGGCTGCTGACAATATTTAACTTAGATCATTCAACCACTGTCACCACAATCCTCTCAAATTCACCCAGCAAGATAAATCCCTGCTCCTAACTACAAAAACAAACAAACAAGCAGTTCACTAACCCTTACCTTAAAGACAGCAGAGGTGTGATCAGGAAAAAGGGGAGCTGATATTAATCCCACTCCTTTTCACTGTAGCTGTTGTCCCTGAGATGATGGCCAAAGGAAAGATTTCTTCTGCCAGTTAATTCAGCTGCTTTATTGACCTTATTTACTCTGACAGGAAGATAAGGCAATGTGAGGGTGAAAGCTGATACAGTCTGGCAGTCTGGTTTGGTTTACATAGCAAAGGCTGCTTTAAACAACATCTAGGCTTGAACTGCATAAACACAGCCAAACAAAAGCAGCCCCTGCAACACAGCACAGGCCTTCTGGCGTTTACCACAAGTCTCAAAGAATAGCTGGTGATATGTGATGTTATTTAACTGATTTAAATCAGTTCAGTTCCTCAACGCCACCAACAATCATGTTCTCAAGCTAGCTTTCATCGAGATATGAGTAAATGTCTTGTTTGTTACATCTGACGGTAACGCCATCTAACTTGCGAGGAGCATCATTAGGACAACAACAGCTAACTTTCATGGATGACGTTAGCTAAGTTAGCTACTGGCTAGCTAGCATGCTAACAAACAAGCTAACAAACTTCGAGCAGCGTTAACATTACGTTGCCGCCTCGATACATTTACGCGCCTACAGTGTTATACATACACGGGTTAAAAGGCTTTGGTTATATTGACGTTACAAACCTTCACCCCCAGCACTGGCCAGAGCGGTCCGGTTTATTACAAATCAGACAGGAGATCCAGGACGGTACTGCACGTCCAACTCCGCCCCCAGCCGGCTGCTAGCTGTCAGGTGCTCCTCCACGGGAAGTGCTGAGCATGCAAATCTGCCAAACAACTGCTAAACTACTGCAAGTCAGGTAATGTTTATGACACTTTTTGGTAATTTACCAAGAAAACCACCTAAACTCAGAAGTAACTTGTAACTTGTAGAACTTGTTATGGTTCTCTGCTATAGAAGAAAACGTGCAAAATAGAAATATTAAATTAAAACGTTAGACCCCTGCTGTCAAAAAAAACCAAAACAAAATCTTTTGACCGCCTTAAAATGGTCAAGGTGGTTGGCCAGCTTTTTGAGCAGTTTAAGGCATGTTTTGGCATAATTTTTGGATGGTTTAGTTGGTCATATACCAGCTTGTGATAGTTATTAGCTGTTTTTTCCAGTGAAGTTCCTGTAAAACTGAAACCAAATTCATGTCCTTGAGAACGAAATAAAAAAACAATGTCAAGTCTTCTGTCATGTGTTATACATAAAGATAAATATGCACAGCTTAATGTCAAACCATCAAAGACCAGCAAGAACTGGGTCAGGACCATTTAAGACCATTTTTGACCAGCTAAAACTAGCTAAAGCCACCTAAAACCTGTTACCAGCATAAGCTAGTTTTTAGCTGTATAACTCATCAGTGGAGAACCTCTGCCTCACTGCTCTGTAAGGCCTCATTTCCATGATTACAATATTTTAGGTCTTACATACCAACATGCAATTATCTCCATTATGACACTATTTATTGTAGTTTTATATACACATATGGAATTTTGAGCATTTAACACTTAATTTCCTGCATTCTGTTGAAATTTTTATACACCAATTTGTGTAATTTAACTACTTGAATCACTATGTACATAATGTATCTGAATTACATGCAAGCTACTGCAGATGTTATTAACCTACTAGTTTAACTTCATGTAGTGAACTACTTCCTGACAATGAGAACTACATCTACACTAACTTCAAGAGACAACAATCCTATATGCACTTAAACTTCAATTTTAGTACACTACAAATCAGCTTCAAATAATAAACACAGGCACAGCAAAAAGCAACATTCACAAATCAAGGAATTTTGAGAATTGTCCAAAACAAACAGTGTCTCTTAAGGTCATGCTAACAGATACTCGTGTTGTGGCAATATGCTCTCTTTTGGTAACATGCTTAACACAAATGAGTGATTCATATTCTTGAGGGCCGTGTTTTAATCTATCACAAGACAACCATGAGCTGTTGGCTAAAGCTTTTGTTCAGACCATTTTCTAGTGCAAAGCTGACATGATTGCCAAGAGTGAATGTTTACTTTTAATATTGCATCATATGACACGTCGCAAGAGGCCAGAAACCCCAAAATCACCAACAAGACAAACATCAGCAGGCACGAAGAGAATAACCACAAGATGGCATTCCCACCAAGCTAATACCACAGTTTGGCAGGTTTCTGTTTCACAAACAGCTTGGATATATTGATCAAAAAGTCTAATCAATTTTTGGGCTAATCTACAGTAATAAGCGATGTTTTATACTGAAATTACACTAATTTTGTATTGTTTGCTTATATTATGTATGAGATATTTCTCTGTGTTCTTTAAAAAATGATCCATCACTTTTGAAAGTGGAATAGAAAATTGAATGTTCCTAATTTCTTTCGCAACAGCCTCTATTGTTCTCTACTATTGCTCTTTAAGGACTCATTTCAGTGATGAATAAGTTGTAGTTCTTACATAACCACATAGCAGCATGCAATTATCTCTGTTATGACAGAGCTTATTGTAGTGTTGTATACACATGATTTTGAGCATCAAACAATTTCCTGCATTTTAGTTAAGAAAACAAAACAAAAAAAACCCCACCAATTTGTGCCTTTTCTCCATCCATTTATGATGTAAATGTATGCAATTGTGTTGCGAATCCCACGGCCTACACTACTCTAATGTTTTTATTAAGGGGGAAAAAAATGAACATGTACCAAATACTGAAGGGGATATGTCCACTGCCCACCACCATTGTCCTTTTCTTCATTTTCTTTTTTCTTTCTTTCTTTTTTATTTTTATTTTTATTTGCCCAATCTGAGTATTGCATGGGTGAGGCAGAGGTACGGGAACACCATTTTGACAAACAAAGCACACAAGATGCATGATCATAGTTTATGGACTTTTGCATTTTGGAAAAGGATAAAAAAAATCATCCACTGCCTTCAAAGCAAATTTAACAATTAACAAGAGCCTTTATAGAAATACCATGGAGTCAAAAATGCAAGATTTGTCTTTTAAATGTAGTGGAGTCAAAGTAATATGTTTCCCAAAAAAAGTACTTCTTCACTGTCCACCACTGCTTTTATAGAGTTGAACTGAGGAGTTTTGCATCTGGATTCACAACAACTCTCGGCACTAAGTGCTCGTTGTGGAGACAAAAACATCTGGGAAACTAAAGGTACAAATAGATTGATTGAGCTGAAGCGGGGATCATAATGAGCTTCACTGGATGTACTCTGAACACAGAGTGTACTGTGTAATTACAATGAGTGCTTCCAGATTAAACAGGTGTTTGTCCTGAGCCGGCCCAGAACACAGAAGCAACCAGAATCCTCGACTTGAGCCGTAACGTGATGGTCTTGTCCCTTTGGGATGAACTAACCGAGCTTTCTTCGTGTTATCTTGTTTATGACATGCTGTTGGTATATTCTGCCAATTACAGATTATAGTATAATAATGACTATCCAGGTGTTTCTGTGTACACAGGATTCACACATGCTGCTTATGAATTATGTATGAGGTGGTTGTTTGTTTGCGGAGCAGATTTGTCCATCGGGTGATGACTGTGTGCAGTGTGTATTTGAAAGCCTGCGTATGTTGTGTGTGAGTGTGTCTGTGCCTACATGCATGTGAAGGACAGAAAGAGCATTTGTGTGTGAATGTCCGAGCCTGATATTAGTCTGGCAGCGGGCTGATGTCAGATGCTGGGTTGGCGGGGCAGCTGAGTGCCCCCCCCCCCCCCTTGTTCTGCTGAGCCACAGGAGGCTGGTGGGGGGAAAGATAACAAGATGATTCACTTCCCTCCAACAGGGCCAGCAAGCTGTTGCCATTACATTAAATTGCTTTGGGAATTGATCCTGTGCCACTGATGCAGTTCAATAACAGAAGAGGCAAACTTCATATTCTCTCGGATGCTAATTTGTCCATTTATAGATGAGAAACACACAAAACAAAAATTTTGGCAGTCATGCTTCCTGAATGATTCTTTGACTCTATTGCTGCCATTTGGTTTTGTTTGTGATCTACTGAGGACTCATCTGTGATATGCTGATGGCTTGGACAGCTTTCATATGCTGCTTAAAAAACACACATAAACGCAACCCATCGGACAAGCAGCAGGAGGTCCACTTCACCATACCACCGTTTTTGCCTTGAATTGATAGGACAGCACAAGTGTGAAAGGGGGAGAGAGAGGGGGTGATATGCAGCAAAGGGCCGAGCCGAAATCGAGCTCGCGGCCACTGCCTCAATACATGGGGCGCCTTCCCCAACCATACCACTCTTAAACACTTGTGATCTGATGCTTTTGATAACCGAGTGAAATACATGTGAACACAATGAAGGAAATAACGAAACAGTACAACAACAAAAAGATTAAAAAAGACAATAATATTGGAGAAACAGAAAAATGAAACATCATAAGATCTGTTTTGCTACACAAGACCACAGGGTAAAATATGGAGTGTATACAAAGTTTAATGTGTGTGTGTGTTATTGCGAAATGTTGTCCTGGTGATACCAATTGTAGTGGGAACGACCCCAGAGGCCATCAGTGTCAGTCTACATGGCAAAAATCATGGGCTTGTTGACAAATAATTGCCTGCATGGATAGTAATGTTCACAATATGATTTAATGTAAGACATGTAATGACACTTATCACTCTGTCTGAGCAATCTCCCTTGACTTATTTGTGTTCGTATGGGTCATGTGTTTGAGGTGACGTAAACACCATCTCACCGCTGACAACTATAGCAGCCGATCCGGCTTTGATAATTGTCAAATGGTGCGCAGAATCCACCTACTTGAAGCAACTACTGCACTGCGGGACTGCAGGATCGTTACGGTTATTAGCTCCTCCTGTGGTTTTCTCCTTGTGACAGGTTAAATGTCTGCTGCAAAAAAGCTTTCTGACCAATGTTAAATCAATCAAGAACAGTGCTTTGACAGCAAGGGGGGAAAAATGGTGAAACTCACCAATAGACACAAACCCTATCTTGTACTTAAGTTTACTGTCAGTATAGCAGGAGGGTAAAGGGATGGTACCAGGTGGAAATACAACAAACAAACCATACAGTAGTCTTTACTTGTTGTATTTCAGTCAGGCAACTCACGTTTGAAATGTTCATTTATACAGCAGAGCACAGTTAGAGTTTGGCATCTAGACTCTGGCCTCATCACACCCCGAAGATATTTTTACATGAGATATTGGGGGGTGATGATTAAATAAATTTGGGCTGAGGGGTTGGCTGAGCAGGCAGCCGAGTAGCAGCGGCATTGACATGGCAGAAGGAGAGTTGGCATATTTTTGCAGCTTAAATATACCGCCAAATTGGGAGGGTGTGTGTTTTAGATGAAATATGGAGAATAGTGTGTGTGTCAGTGTGTGTGTGTGTGTGTGTGTGTGTGTGTGTGCGAGAGTCTCGAGTTGACTGCTTGACCTCGCATATTTTGCTCCATTTAACTTACCCCATATTGTAAAAATGTCTGTAATTTTCCCTTCCCATTTTCTGTAAGACTGTTCTTCCTTTGAAGTGATATTGTATGTTTTTGTATTTTTTTTTAGTTTTTTTGTGACTGGAGTACACACCTGTGACTAAATGTAATTCAGCCATTATTAGTTACACCTGTGTTTAAGAAAGCCAAGGTTGTGGCTGTGAGAAGAGTCAATACTTGTGTTCATAGCGAACATGTATTTATTTTTTTATACAACATAGTCTAAAATCCTGAGACAGTGTGGGAACACACACATTGTTAATTGGTAATTTGGTGTGAGGAGCATGTGAAGCAGTGCTAATTTAGAGGAAATATTGATGACTATGAAGTCAACCTACTTCACTGGTGCTTCTGTGGAAAAGCCACTCCAAGTGCACAAAGCAAATGCAATAGTTTCCACTGTGCATGCACAAGAGGCTCTGACCCATCGTGCTACAGATACATTTATGCGGTCAACAACTTCTGTGTATGACTCGTTTTGCCTCAGTATCGGGCCTTGGTTGGATCATTTACAATGTTACATAAAACAGCAAATCAATACCAAATTATCCTGGAGTTAGTCATATCCTGTTTTTAATAACTGTCACTCACAGGGAAAGCAATTGTTCAAAAGTGTACATGTAAATGATGCTTCTTGGGAACATAATCACAAAATTTAATGATTGTTGTTATCGAAACAGCAAAACAGTGCTCTTTAGAGTAATCATGTGCAACTGGTAATTCACACATTATGAGTCAAGTGTATAAGTGGGACCTAATTAATAAAATGTGGGAGCGGAGTCTTCAGATGAATCCCTTTTTTTGCATCTTTGTCAGTGACACCAAATTTAAAAAATTGTTGTACAATTCATATAACCCAACGCTATTTTAATTTTACATACCATACACACAGGGGTGGAATCTAAGGGCATTTACTCAGGTAACTGGAACTTGTACTTTACTTGAGTATTTTCTTTTCATGCGACTTTATACTTTTACTCCACTGTAATTCAAAGGGAAATATTGTACTTGTTACTTCACTACATTATTCTGACAGCTTTAGTTATTAATTACTTTACAATTAAAGAACTTGTCTAAAAATGTAAGAAGATTTTATAAAATTTGATGTGTTTTTTTCTACATTGGGTACTTTTACTTCGACTATTAAGTACATTTTCAATGCAAGACATCATAGTTGTCACAGAGTATTTTCACAGAGTGTTTTTTGTACTTTTGCTTAATTAAAGGATGTGAATACTTCTTCTACTACTGTAGTCTATGTTCCACTACTGCGTACACAATTTATAAACCATGGTACATATGAGCTGTTGTCGTGGCAACATCAGGGAGCAGCGTGCCTGGCAACCACGACACTTCTCGCGAGAAGTACAAAGTGTGTCATGGCTAAAGCTAAAAGTTTCTTGTCGCGTTTAGGGTTTAGTGTTAGCCTTATGTGTACATGTTTGCTTATAAATGCAAGATACGTGTCCTGACGAATCGACGACGGTACCTTTTTGAACACCTTCATATTGCCTCACGGTGACGTTTTTTTTTCCACTACGAAAAGAGAAATTTGACTTCCGGGTCCGCTAAGTTTTCAGTTTCGCGGGTAGGCACGAAAAAGCCAGTGTTGGATGTTTTTATAGAATATGTCTCCGTCCCTTTGTAACCGATTTTCACTTTCTGTAAACTTTTGTTGACTTTGAATAAGAGTTTTAAACCAACAGTGTCTTGCGGCAGAACAATAAAGTCACCACAGTGCGACATTGAGACATGTCGCTGCTGTCCGTAGTTGAGCAAGCTATCAAGTCTTGCAAAGCTGAACAAGCCAAGATTGATGACAGTATTCAACTCTACAGAGAACTATTACAGACCTTGTAAGTACTGCTCGTTAAATCTGTGTCATTAACACTTTGCTGATAATTAATTACCAGTCACGATTTCACTGTTGTCACCAGAATCTCTCATTTCAAGCCTGCCGTTTAAAATAAGACAGTTGTAAGTTTAGAACTACAAAACAATCGTAACCAAGAAGAATTATTTGTATATTGTTAGTATGTAAGATAACGTATAATATGTGAATGCAAAAATACATTATTGATGCAGATGTTTAATCCAGTTTGTGTGTCTGTTGTGCGTTGTACCTCTCGTGACAACTGGGTTTATTGGTCTCTGAAACATTCCGTGAAGTCGCAGAGATTAAAAAGTAAATATTAATGGAGCGGTCTTTCGTGAAACCAAAAGATTTTTTTTTAATTTGTGTCAGAAGTCACATGGATTGATTTCATAAATCGAGCATTTGTCGCAGATGACCTTCATCCGGCGCTGTGGCTTAGTTGGTTAAAGCGCCTGTCTAGTAAACAGGAGATCCTGGGTTCGAATCCCAGCAGTGCCTTTTCCAGTAGTCTAAACTGGCGCTTTGTCCACTTTACCGCAGAAGCTAGTTTGTACATGCGTGAGATGTAATGCATGTAGGTAAATTAATGGGCGATAGTTATACGTGGTAAATGCAGAAATCATGGTGCCGTTGTCAAGAAAAACTGAGGCTAAGATGAACATGTCTAATTATTGGTGCAGTCTTGCTCATTTTAGAAACACATGTAAACTATTTATTTCAACCAAAAATCTGTAAGATGTAATCTGCGCCTTTATAACCATTAGATTTGAGTACTGTAACTCCCTGCTCTCCTCCATCAGCAAAAAAATCCATCTCCTGCCTTAAGGTCATCCAAACTGTACTGTCAGGATTTAGACTCGAGCAAGGAAACGTGACCACCGACTCTGGCTTCCTTACACTGGCTACCAGTTACTTTTAGAATAGAGTTTAAGGCCTTACTGATTACTTACAAAACCCTGAGAGGCCTAGCTCCAAGTTACTCATCTGATCTGTCATCGTCCTATATCCCTCCTCGCACCCTGACATCCTCAGATGTTTTGCTCCTTGTTCCCAGATCCAGAAAAAATCACAAAGGTGATAGAGCCTTTTGAATAACCTGCCTGAGGAAATCAGGGCCTCAAACTCTGTCTCATCTTTTAAATCACTTTAAAAAAACCACCTTTGTAGAACTGCTTTTTGGTGATTTTACTTACCTTGTAGGACATTTTCATAAGTTTTATCCTGTTTTTACAGTGTGCCTAGTGTTTCATTCATTCCATTCTGTCTACATTTTTAAATGCATTCTGTTTTTATTGACATGTATGAGGTAATTTGTGTCACTAGCATTATCAAATTCAAGAGTCTTTATCAAAAACGCTGGGTTATATTACATGTTTATGCTAAAAGAGGAATATTGAAGCATACCTTGTAAGTGTTTTTTCTCTCAAATCGATAGCAGCCTTTAAAATCCGCTATTATTTGGGATTTGTGGTAAACAACATGCATCTACAGTACATGAGATAATAAAATTAAGTTTGAATTCTATTGACAGAAAAGTCTTACCAAAACTAAGTTTCATACAGAATTGCAACTTAGAATTTGTTCACACTAAAAGTCAATTTTTTTCTTTGTAAACACGTAGGCTGTGCATATACCATTTGCCTAAGTTTTCATAATTGTGCTCCTCTCAGTTACCTTGACTGTGTAATAACATTAATTCTTTGCCCTCAGAACGCCACAACCTCAGACGGGCTCTGGTGAATCAAAATGTGCAGATGATGCTGCTACAGGTAATTTGAAAAATCATAGGTTGTATGTGAGATAAAATGCTCGTTCATCACTAGAGAAAAAACTCCTGTGAATGAGTTGGCTTTGAAGGCAATTTTTCATTTGTTGTCAGTCACTGTATGTCAAAAAGATTCTATAAACATCACATGTAATATATGATAAAATAAATTGTTCATTTGAGCATTTTTGGTTAATGCACCTAAGTCAAGAGAGATGTAAGATGTATATCACATATCTCTTTCATTCTGGTCGTCAAGGAGCTCATGTGTCTAAATAGACTTTTAGGTTAAATAAAGGTTAAATAATAATACATCTTAACTTGTAACCACGTGTGTGCATGCTGCTATCTTTAGACACAGTTACCTCACCAGAGGAGAAAGAGGATATGGAATTGCTTGAGCGAGCCCTGGAGAAAGCCCTTCGGGTTCGCACTGGCGCAGGACAATTTGCACATCGAAAGGAACCTGGCATTACAGCTGTCACATCCAAAGAGGGAATGCAGGCATCTGGAGCATCCAAAGGAAATCAAATGACCATTAGATTAACCTCCAAATCTGCCAGTCTTGACAGAAAAGAGCACAAAAAATCCAGTAAGTCAGCATCCGTCACACTGGGCTCAACATCAACATTTTCAGCAAGCTACAAACATGGACAGTGCAGAACCACAATTAAAGGAATACTTCACCCACCAAATGATCATATGTCAGTTACTCAACCTTTGTTTCATGAAATTATGAAGAAAACTTTATTTTTCCCACATGCCTGTGGTAAACAGAGTATCCCAAAACAGAGAAAAATCTTGATGAATTGAAGTCACAGGGGTCCACGTTTAAGACCAGCGCAACTATCAAAACATCAGATTAGAAACTTTTACCCAACTCCTGCAGTATAATCCAAGTCTGATTTGTCCACTTGCATGCTCAGTACTTCCAAACAGATAGCCCTTTCGGACTGGGAACTGAACTACAAGTGAAACTTATCTATGCTCTCTTCAAAGCCAGACTCCATTGACTAAAACAGTACTTTAACCTCTGTGAGCACGGGTTGCTGATCTCTGCTGCCTTTATTGGTTAGTTAGTTTGTGTTATTGTGTGACTTTGTTATTTTAAAGTTAGTTTAGTTTAGTTTGTTCTCCTGTAGCTCTCGCTTTCATTGAGGTAGATTTATTGTTTTTATTAATGGAGTTTGATTTTGAAAAGAGCATAAATAAGTGTAATTTTTGGTTCTGTTCTTATACCAAAAGGGCTGTCTTTTTGGGAAGTACTGAGCATATGATCGGATAATATGCTGTTGGTAAAGGTGGCCTCCTATGAATGTAATTCATCAAGAATTTCCTCCATGTTTCAATTGTTTGTTCACCATTGGGGCGTGCAAGAGACGCAAAGTTTTCTTCACAAATTCGGTGTAGCACACGGTGAGTAACTGATATACAAGCGGTCAACGGTGGTGAGATATTCCTTCAATGGAAACATAACCCAGAACTGTCCTGTCTCTTCAGCTGGAATTGCACATCACCAAGCTGCAAGGAAATCACAGCAGGCTGTCTCAGCGTCTGGCTCTCTTGATCGGGGTCAGTTACACACCTCAACTCTCCACTCTAAAAACAAGACTATAAGAAGCAACATGCTCATTGGAAATGACCTGGGCAAAGCTGCAGCCATCCCAACTCCTTCAAATAACACAGTGCCTGTTTCACATACGGAGGCCGAAGCTCACAGTTTACCTCAACAGAATGGGTATGTTTTTACTCAACTGGACCATGAAAAAGTCACAGTCAGAAGAGAGTGAAGGTTTGACTGCTCTTCTACTATAATAGTTTGCCTTTGCTTTGGCAGGAATGCTTCCGATCAAACAGCAAAATGGAAATCTCTAAGGAGCAAGCAAAACAGGTGACCAAAATGACTGTTAGTACTGTGAAAAATTTAAAGCTGATTCCACAGATTCAGTTTGGGCACTAAATTTCCCTCTCTATATTATCTTTAGGTTATGGGACAAAGTCATTGCCCTACAAAGGAAACCTGTGCCTGGGAGGAGTCACTTCATGGAGAGAATGAGAGCTACGGTATCCTTCCTTTTCCTAGTGAAGCCTGTCAAAATGGGCTGGGAAGCCTCAGACTTGTTTTCCATACTGTGTAATGTTAACTTAGAAATATTCTCTAGTGTTAGTGAAAGGTCCCATATTATTCTCATTTCCAGGTTCATACTTGTGTTTTGGTTCGCTACAAAAACATGTTTACAAGCTTTAATGTTAAAAAACACTTTTTTCTTATACTGTTTGCCTGAATTTACCTGTCTGAAACGCTCGGTTTAATGGCCTGTCTCTTTAAGCCCTTCTCCTAAAAATGCCTTGTCTTCTCTGATTGGTTAGTGTTTCCCACCTCTGTGCTCTCTGCATCCCTGCATTGACTTTGCAGCTGCAGCAATGACTTTAATTGCACTGTTGCAGCACGTTCTGTCTTTATAGACAAAATCACTGTGACTTTGCACTTGTGGGTAGACAACTGACATTTTATTTTAATTACAAACTAACTAACTGAGGCAGTGTTTGCTCAGTGTTGTTTGTGACACAAGATTTTCTATCTGGAAGTTATTTTAAATTAACATTTTGATTCGGTCTGTAATTTATTTGTGACATCACAACTTCACAGAAGTCCTGATGGCTTGTTGAAAGGCAAAAATACTGAATGTTGACTGCGTGCATTACTCTGTGGATTTAGCATTTTAATACTCTCACAGTATTTAAATAGCTTCCATACCCACTTTTAAAAAAAGACATGGAAATTTGATATTTTTCAGTATTGCACTTTTAAAGTTCCACTGATATCCATTGCCAAGCTATAACAACAAAGCAGAGTTTGTATCTGCACAAATTTGATTAATACACCTTAATTCCTCCGAACAGCCTGATACCTGATGTGTTGTCCTTAACCCTGTCTCTCTGACACCTCTAGTTCCCCAGGGATTGGCCATGTGGTTGCCCGGATCAGACCAGGGCTCTGGTCGACAGACTGACTCACCAAGGACATGACCTCACCCAGCAGTGCCAGACAAAGGAGCTTCTGGCCAAACGGGCGACAGCAGCAGCCGCAGAGCTGGGTAAAAAGCTTGAACAGATTCCACATGCAAGCACACAAAATTAGGATTAGATGAAAGAAGGCAATTGATGACACAAGTATGTGGGTGAGAAAATGATAATTTGGCAGGAAGTGACTTTCTGAGAGCTGTTTAAACTCGTGTAACACTGCCAATCACATTCAGCACCCAGAAATGAGCAGCTGAAATATTTAACAATTGCACTGACTACAAACATTGGACTTATAAACATTGTAATTAAACCAAACAACTCCACTACCTCCTGAAATAATGTTGTAATAATGTTTTGTATGCCTCAACTCTGGCAATAGCAGAACACCTTGAGGGAACTTTGTCAAAATTTGGCACAAATGTCCACTAGGGGTCAACAATGAACTGATGCAATTTTATTGATCATGGGTCGAGGTGACGGTGATCCTGTCCGTTGCGTTCTTGTGAAAGCGACATTTCAAGAAAACCTTGAGGGAATTTCCTCAAATTTGGCACAAACATCGACTTGGACTCTACTGTGACATAGATTTTGGTGGTCAAAGGTCAAGGTCACTGTGACCTCATACAACATGTTTTTGCCCATAATTCAAGAATTCATCCACTAACTATGACAAAATGACACACAAATCTCAAAAATAGGATACACTTATGAAGTGATGACATTATATATCCAAAAGGTCAAAGGTCAGCATCACTCTGACATCACGATGTTCTGCAAAAACCTTTTTCTGGCCATTACTCATTAACTCAGCAACAGAGGGGGAGATAATTTAGTCCGATAGTGAATTGGTGACACTGATCTTGAAACTGTGCTGACTGTGTAGATCCTCTGTGCTGCTAGGGAAAAGATATGTGTGATCATCATCATCATTCTAGTTTTTATGTATTTCTTTACAGGTGTTAAGGTAAACAAGTATGACTCATGTCTGACACTTGAAAGGTCACCGATGACAGCAGTACAGTTACAGAACTTTGCACACCAAGTGAAACAAGGTAAGAAAATAGTACTGTTTAAACAAAACATAACCTACCCTTTCAAACCATGTGTTTCCTCTTAAAGAATTACATTATAACTTGACTTTTTATTTTTTTGATTAGATTTATTTTGAACATGTTAAAAAGAAAATAGAGAAATGATTATACAAACACGCAGACAGACCAAAAAAAAATAATACTTACATACAATGACAAACATGAAGCAAAAGAAATTGTCACATGAACACATGATGATGATGATGATGATGATGATGATGATGTTTACATCTTCGATAAGGATTGAGAAAAAGTACAAACTTATTTCATCCCACCCCTTCTCCATAAATCATTGAATTATTTATTAACCAGCTTTCTTATTAATACAAACTCATAGTCTTATTAACTAAGCACATATACATACACCCAGATACCCCAAAACAAATATCTACAACTTTTCATCATTTACACAAAAAAGAGGAAGATAAAATACTAATAAAGTAACCAAATAAATAACCCCTGTAAACACACGGTGACTGTCAAACCACTTCTTCATCCCTGTACCTCGTGGAAATCATGTTTTTATACAACTGTATGTTTGGTCATTGTTTTACCTCCACATTGAAACTGATCCATAGCTTCACTCCACAGACTGATACAGAAAAACTTTGGTTATATAAAGCTGGTCATGAGCAGAGGAAAACTTTTACATTATTGAAAATGATTTATTCTACAGCACAGTCTTGTATAATTACGAGTACACTGGAAGAGAAATCATGTCCCTGTGTTTGAATTATCGTCTCTGGTTGTCAGTACCTACAGTATGTAACATGGTACAATTTCCATTACCTCCAACATTGCTGTTATAATGAAGCTGAATGCTCAGAGACTTTCCATTCACACCACTCAAATGACTGTATCACCTTCACGGTGCAAGTTTTGTTTATGTTTACCAGTTATAGCTCAAGTGCAGCGCAAGTATGTCGCTAAAGCCAGTGTGAGAGGGAAGTTTCCAGTCATTTCTAGCTCCCTGCTTAGCTTGCACACCTCCATCAAGCGTTGTGAGCACATGTATTCAGTGTGGCATCTCAAATCTAGTATTTTATTTCAGTGGGTTTAATATTCAAGAGCGGGATAAATCATTTATTGCATTTTAACAGCATTTGAGATATGATTGTGATGAATGTAGCGTGCTAACGAGCTAATGCAGCCTCTCCATCTTGGCGGATGGAAAATGAAAACAGAGCCGCAGTGAAACCTCAGTGCCAGATCACTAGTTTCCTTGGCCTCGACAGATCCAACACCCCCCCACCATCCCACCCTGTGATGGTGGGGTTTTAAAAGCTGTCTATCCTGACGCGGCAAGGCGAGGGCCTAGCTATTTAAAGCTGAGGCAGCAGAGCAGAAAAACGTTTTAGGGTACGGTTGCTCACGCTCACGCTCTAAAAATAACCGTATTTTCCGTCAGAGTGGGAAGCATGGGATCGATGGAGGCCAGAGGGAGGTTGTCTTTGCCCCACTGGGGTTAGTGGTGTGTGGGGAGATGGGATGATTGCACCCTTGCCCCCGACTATAACCTACACCACAGAGGCAGAGCTCAGGCAGCTGGAGAAGCTGAGGATGAGTGTGGCGCTGCTGCAACAGGAGATTGACATCGAGCAGGTAAGGGCTGTGAGCATTTAGGCATCTTAAAATAATAGTTCATCAGATACCTGATTGGGCTGTGTTCTGCTGAGTAGAGGTCAGTACTTATTAAGAAATAATGTCCTTTCTCTGTGACAGGCTCTGTTGGACACTCTGTCCCCTCAGCTTTCATCTATAGTACCTGGGCCCGGATGTCCTAACATCAGCCTGCTGAGAGACATGTACTCCCTGCTTGGTGAAGGAGGGGAGCGTTTCCCCGCTATAGTCCTAGACTCTGAGCCCGACTGACTACAGAGAATATCACACTGACTTACTATTTCATGAAACCCAGTCCACCTCTTCTTTACACATAAAAGAAATAAGATACGACCTCTCAGTATAAGGCATTCCAGTGCAACACCGGTAAAATCGCACTGTCAGTAACACTACAACATAAAGCTCAAAGGAATAAAAAAAAAACAACAGACTTTTTCACAGCAGACATTTTGACCTGTCACAGTAAGAAAAGCACAGGTGTAACTAATGACACTAATGATGGCTCTGATATATTTCAGAGTCCCAGTGAGTGTGACAGTGAGCCAGCATGCACAATGCGAGGGCCCTAAAATCAAAGCAGCTAAATGGAATTAAGTCATCATTAATGTCATTATTTACACCTGTGCTTTCCCTGCTGTTGCATCTCAACATATCCTATTCCAAGACTATTATGTTGCTTTAGACTGAGCAGTCAAGAATTGAGGTGATTATTTTGAAGAATTTATGTTTTTTAATGTGCTGTGATTATTCAGTGTCTGATGCCAAACAGTAATGTAAGACTGGGAAAAAAGATTGTGGTTGTTTATTGTTTTTTTTTTTGTTTTACTGTGAAGTGCTGTTAAGAGGATGATCTTTACCAATAAATATTCCTTATTTCAACAAGCATTGTCCCTTAAGATCCATGATTTGTACCGGACAGTGTGTGATTCCGGGTGCTGTGTGTATATGAATTTTGTACTGTCTGTTTTGTTATATTGTGACTGCTGTCTGTATTTCAGTTACCCCTTAGGGACATTAAAGTTTCTTTTACTTTACCTAAGGGGTATTTAAACCTTTAATTTATCTAGTTTTTTAAATAGTTGGTGAAATAATGAGAGAAAAAGAGTGGCATATATACATAGAAGATAAAAATACATACAAACAGTAACGTGTAATCAGGAACATAGCACCAAATTCTGGGCCCTATGCTTAAGTAGGCTCAGTGGCCCCCCTGTCCTTCCTCTCTTGATCCATGTCTCTCGCACGCATCATTTGAATTTCTTTTTTTAAAAAAAATTAATATAATATTTAATATAAAATATTTATAATTTCCCTTAAAACAGCAAAAGTGCAGTTTAAAAATGAATTTGCAGTCATTACAGGGTGGAGTAGGCAGTGTAAAAAAAGGACAACAAGGACATACAGTATATGTTGAAGTGACAGTTGTATATAATTTCTTTGAAATTATTTTTACTAGCTTTTTGCCTTTTTTTTATGACAGGACAGCTCAAGCATGAAAGGGGGAGAGAGAGGGGATGACATGCAGCTAAGAGCCATAGGTCACAGTTGAACCTGCTGCCACTGTGGCGAGGACACCTCCTCTGTACATGAGACACTCGCTCTACCAGGTAAGCTAATAGGCACCCCAGGTGTTCTACTATTTTATTTTTTATTGTATTTTTTAATATTTCTATCATTTTTCAGCACTCGAACACTTTCCTTTTTTCTTTTCCTTCTGACTCTTAAGCTACTGTAATGAGTGAATTTCCCCGGTGTAGAATCAATACAGTCTTATCTCTTATCTTGCATAACAATTAATACCTAGCGTGAGATGTCATGAAAAAAATTAAACTGAGCTTGGTAATAGAGCCCTTGCAACTCTAAATTTACCAGCAGGTGGCACTCAACTCACAGAGGAAGTGACCATTGAACACACTAGCAGGTGCTTATTATTAATGGTTTCAGTTATTACCGTTGCATCAAAATCAATCAATAAATTCTCTGTTGGAATCAGTCTGTGGCCTTGAATAACATGTGGAAATAAGACTTGTTTTCATGCATAATTTTTTAAAGTTACTAATCAGTGTGCTGCCTGACTTTCATGCCTGCTGGTGTGTGGACTTAAGTGATTTAAAGGAACAATGGAAGCGCTTCATCCTATTTTAATCCTGTCTTTCACCGAAAGCAGCAGGGATGCTATGACTTCAGAGTCATCCTCCATGTGTTCCAATTTCTTCCTACTGTCTGGCAAATAATGGTCTCTGAAGAGCTCACAGCGTGAATGATAGTCATGAGACAGTCCTGCAACCTTTCCAGTATGTTTCAGCTCACTGTGAATGCCCCCGATACTCCAACATAATGCTTCTCCATATGATCTGCTTTAGCTCCCTTCTGGGCTTTTATTATTTGGCATCGAATGACATATAACACATGTGGGGCTGATAGTATGTGATCTGAGAAAATTGGTGGTTTAGCTCGCCGCAAATGTTATGTGAGGGCGTATGTGAGACGCAGAAGGGCTCGGAGACACCTAAAGGGCCCGTGCCCACAGATGACGTGTGGATGGCAGGGGCTGTGCCAGACTGGGCGACAGGTGGCGCTGGGTTCACACAGCAGGACGTGGGTGTTTGAGCCCTGCTGCACCAACCCTCGTGCACACACAAACAAGGGGACGGACGAGCATACTCAAAGCCGGCTGAGTCACAAAGATGCCTGGGGGCCTGGCTCTCTGCATGCTGCAAGCTGGAAATGGCATGTTTCCCTGAGGAGAGGAAAAACAAGATTCTCAAAAGGAGAGGAATATTTCAGCTTAACCTGTGTCTAAAAAAACAAGCACAATGACGAGGGCTCAAATCCAAAATTCGCTCACACATGTTCACAAGATCTCCAGCACCAGAAGCATCCCACCACTCATGGATTGGAGCCAAGTTATCTGTACGGGACTGTGGAAATGTGCTGCGAGCTTCTTGTCCGCCCATACAGTCTTGGATCAGTGTGTGTGAAGGGAGCAAGAAGGAGGCAGAGAAGCATCCTTGAGATCACGTCAACGCTACACACAGGTCCCAGAGGGAGTGGCGCCTACGCAACTCAGCCTTCCTGTGACCTGCATACATCAGCTGCTGGCTGGCTCTGGCTGTCACCAGCACAGCTCTTCCACTCCCAGCAGCGTGGCCTGGCCCTGCCCAGGTTACCCATATCTCACGCCTTTGTCCCATTTTTCTCACGCCTCTTTTTGTCTCATAATTTTATTTTCCATGGAGGAAGCTTCATTTTCTTTCCCCTATCTCACTGCTGTATGCCACATCACACAGAGAGGGACAGGATTGAATAGGCTTTTCTTTGTCGTCCACATTCCTTCCTACTTGTTCACTTTCTTATTTGTTGCTTTAGGCCACTGTAGTGCTGGAGTCCAAGTACAAATCCACAGAAACTGAACAGCGCTACCAAGAATCCACTTCTCTTCTTCAAATGCCCATTGAACATCTCTTTTCTCTTGCACCCCGCCCCTCACAAACACATTCCTCACTTCCCCTCTTTGACTCCCCTCTTGCTCAGCTCTGTTGCAGAGTGAGCAACAGAAGAGATCGTTAAGTCAGTGTGGTCATCAGTTAGGCTGCATTTGGGTTCATTATTTGATTTCCACCCACAATTCAGCCAGTATAAGTTGGCTTCTTCCATCAAATTGAATTTTTCTGTCACTGCAACGAAGACAGTGTCTAAACTAATGAGCAGCTGTCCTGTTCATACAGAGGCGTGTTTGGTATTTAGAATGAAAATCTTACCATTCCTGTAAATTTACCTAAATTCACATAAAATAACTACCAAATGCATACCCAAAGTAAATTGAAAGCTGTTCTGTACTGTTTTGTCACTGGGGCTTATTGGCTGGGACCATACACTGTGAAAAGAAACTATTTATTTTAACTTAAAAAAGTAAATGTGTGGGCAGCCTTGGATCTCAGACACAAGCTTTTTTTTTTTTTAAAGTAAAAACTGGTTTTTTACAGGCCAAATTTAAAGTAAATAACAATATCACAGAAAATACCTATTCTAAACATTTTTTCTAGTGTTTTGTCCAGGTGCATTTAGTGAAATAGATTAAAATAATGTAATGAATGTGTTATTATGATTGAAAAACAAATCAGCAAAGACAGAAATGTCTATTTAAAAGCTTTCCTCGTGTACAAAACCTAAATTGATGCCATACGAAAGGCCGTGGCCCATACGAAGACCCCTGGGCAGGCCATTCGATGGTTAAATAGGACCAAGGTATCTCTAGATAGAATGATGTGTGCTGAGATGTCACCCTCAACCACATCTCTTCTCTTTAGACACTCAAGTTGTCACTGGGTATAGTATTTATGCCCACAAAGCTCGAAGAGATGACTTTTTTTTTTTTTTTAAACCTGTTATGAGGTCAAGTCATTTTTTTGAAATGATCTTTTTCCTCATATCCAAGAGGCGCCTTGTCTCATAACACATGTTCATTAAAGAGACAGTTCACCCCCAAATCAAAATACATATTTCTCCTCTTACCTGCAGTGTTATTTATCAATCTAGATTGTTTTGGTGTGAGTTGCCGTATATTGGAGATATCAGCCATAGAAATATCTGCCTTATATAATGGAACTAGATGGGACTCAGCTTGTGCCAAAATAGTACATTTGAAAAATTCAACAGCAGTGTCTCTCCAGAAATCATGACACGGTTACTCAAGATAATACTTTTTTTTGGAAGTTTCATGAAGGTAGTATTTTCTGTCTACCGAACTACATCCGCCAACCATATCACCATGCATAAGGTAGAGTGCATCTACTCATGGACTAGAGACTTGAGGTTTTGACAGTGCGAGATGAAATCATTTTTGGCTTCCTCCTTGGCGGAGCTTTAACGCTAGCTAGCTCAGTGATGCTAGGTGAGCTAGCAGTAGACACGTTTCCTTCTGCGCAGTGATAAGCTTGGTGGGTGGAAGACAGGAAATAGAAACTCCTCAAAACAAGGTCTGTGGATTATCTTGAGTAAACAGGGTCATCATTTCTGGAAAGAGACATTGCTGTTGAGTTTTTCAAATGTATTTTTTGGGTGTTTTGAGCAGTACAGGCTGAGTGCCATCTAGTTCTATTAGCCTTTATTGGAGAGAAGGCAGATAACCATACGGCTGTTATCTCAAACCACTCTGCGACTCTCACCAAAACAATCTAGATTATTAAATAGCACAACAGGTCAGAAGGAAAGTATTTTGATTTTGGGGTGAACTGTCCCTTTACATACACTTGAACATGGTTAAATCCAGTTGTTTTTTTTGGGGGGGGGGGGGTTTTTATAGCGTGGAAAGAAAAAAGATCAAACATTGCCGTAGTAAATGCAGCAATGCCTGAAGATAAAAACACAGACACTCAGCTGTGCACACACATTTATCCCTCCCTAACGTAGCTTTTCGGATGAGGTGCGATAAGCAAGTTTGGGAGATGAGAGCTGTCTGGATTGATTTTCTTCTCATGGAAGACAGAGACGCTGGGAGATTAACTATGAGGTTGCCTTCCATGCAAAAAGGACTGGCACCAGCAGTGTGCGTGTGGGCGGGAAAGCAGTGGGTGCTGCATGCGTTTTTCATGAGTGTGTTTCCATCACATGTGGTTCTACTCATTAGTGTGTCCACAGTCACATTATAGGAGCATAGTATGTTTGATGTCCGCCTGAAAATCTTCGGGTGTCTGCATTCACATGGAATATATCAAAAGGAAGATTGTGTAGGTGGTTGTAGGATTTGTTTGCTGTTGATGTCCATGCAAGATGTGGTGCAATGGGAACACCATTACTATATGTATATATATATATATATATATATATATACATATATATATTGCCATATGGAGGTGACACTTTCCAATCTGAGATGAGGGATTCCCCTTTCTCCTCTGATTTCCAGTCAGCAGCAGGCCTCTGTATTCCCCAGGGAAGGATTTTATACTGCAGGAAAACAATAAAAAAGACTGCAATTGAGAGACATTGATGGGGAGATGAAGAAAAGAGGGAGCAGTCAACTCTTCTCCCCTCCCCCTTCCTGTGCTTCGTCAACCCCTATTCTCCCTGCTTCAGTGTTTGACGTCACACAAAGAGGACCAATCAGAGCACTTGGACTTGCCTGTTTTTCTTCCCTGGCTCCTCCCCTTCCCATTTCCCTTTATATATGCCCCGCCACTACATCCAGCAGAGTGCACAATGTGCTGCCAGGGAGCCAGCAGGCAGTGTACAGAGAAACAGCAAGAGAGGGAGGGGAAAGTGTGAGTGGATTTCAGCGCTGACTTGGAAGCCTTCATCTGACACGCTTCAGTCATTTCTTCGGTCTTATACAGACCTCCTTCTCCTCTCTTTCTCTTTCTGTCTTTCTCTATTTCTTTCTGTTTTTCCAGGCCACAGCTAATCCAAGAGGCCAACGCTGCAACCTGGTTTCCGGATCCACCAGCCCTCACTATCAGAATGGGCTGCACAACGGGCCACCTGGCTTGCCAAACCCAGCCCCAGACCAGCATGGGGCAGGAGGGTCAGTCCCTGGAGGCTGGTGGGGCCAAAGTCCCAGAGGTGCTCTCTTCCCTGGAGCGTCTGTCCCAGGCCACTGGAGGCATGGAGAAGTCCTGGTACCGCTGCATCTTTCCCTTTGGAATCATCTCTTTGGTGATCGGTGTAGCAGGAACTGGGGTGACCTACACCTATAACGACCTGCCTCAGACTAAAGTGGTGTCAGTGGTGCTGCTTGTCATGGGTGTTGTGCTGTTACTGATGGCGACCGCCTGTTGGACTGTCCACAAGAAAAAGAGAAGGAAAAAGAAAGAGGGAGGCTCGTTCACCTCCGAGCAGTGTCCTTTGTGAAGCATATGGGAAAAACAGTGGTAGGAACCGGAAAGCAGAGACATACTCAAGGCTGGGAGCTCAAGAGTTGGTGAAAGACACCGCCACTTTACCTCCTCCCAGTGCCGAATCCCCTCTATTCTTTATCACAGCTCAGCTCATACAGGAGAGCTGAGAAATCATAGAGTGTGGAACAGGACAGATAGACAGGACACTGTTTAGTCTGTAAAGTTTGGACCATTTTGGATTGGCGAGGAGGGATCACCAATGCCTCACATGCTCTTTTATCATCAGACAGCAGGTGTCCAGTGTCAAAACAACCTCGGAGGAGACACACACAAATATGCATTGCACACTACATGCATATTTACACGCAAGGATACATGGCCCTCGCGGTCCTCACACACGTATGCACTGGCAGTCACAGTGGGAGCTTGCGCGGACACCCAACACGCTATGCAGAGCTGCTGCCGGAGTCAATGCTGGCGTCACTAGGCACGTCAGTCACAGCATTCCTCCTGCCAGGACAGGTGACTCTCCAAGAGGCCAGAAGTGGGCCAAAGACGGCAACCTGATACCCAGCTGAAAGAGCAGCGCACCCGCGTCAGCGGCCAGCGTCATTCACTCGTCCTGTGACACCGCAGCAATGTGTTGAGGGCTTTTTTTACGCAATGGGAGAGTGGAACTTGAATCCAGCAGGATCTTACTGGCATCTGTGTGGACGATGAGCCGGAGAGGGCAGAGGACCTGCTGGGGAAGTGGAAGGTGTTTTTTGTGTGCTCAAGTAAAGATTTTGGTGAACTGAGAGACTGTTCGCGACTAAGGAACAACAGATTTGCACATAAAGCCATGTCCACGCCAGACAAGAGACACTTCCAGTAAAGCACTCTGAAAGGCCTTTTGTAGCTTCAGCTTCACATTACAAAGGAGTGGGGCACTGACTTTCTGACTGACTGATTGCCCTCCTGTCAATGTGTGAGCATTTACGCCCAGCCTGGTGTCTTCGTGGGGCACCTCAGCCCCACACAGGGCAGGCCAGGATTATTGAAGGACACTATCCGAGGGGACATGCCACTGCAGGGACACTTTGACTGATCCTGCTCCCCTGGGGCCCCTCCCTCTTGGTGCCTTGAGCAAGCACTCATGGAAAAAGGCTCTGTCGCATTCCCCCGTTTCCATCTGAACCCCTGACAATTTCCCCCCTTGTTCTCTATCTCTCTCTCTCCTCATTCATCCCATAATCCCAATCACCGTCCTCTATCCTACATCCCCAGTTTTCTGACTTGATGCCACTCATTTCCCCAGTGTGACATAGTCCAGAGGGAAGTGTGTACAACCTTTTGACATTCAAATGAAGACACACATACATTTAAATCTAAGCCCCACATTGTCCATATCGCAGTGTGCCAAAGAAAGTGCATTATTACTCTCTCACAGTGGAAGGAATATTGACTGAGAGAGTGACAAATCCCTTTGTCAATCTGGAAATATGGTACAAGGCTGTGCTCGAGTGAAAACTGATTCATGTTTGTGCTCTAAGAAACTCCGGGGTTTCCCTTTCATGTAATTTTTCTTTTAAAAAAGAATAAGTGAATGTAGCTGCGCTCCACATCTGTGAATAGGTGATATATTTTGACATAGTCTCACCGGATGAGACACACAATGGCATTTGATTCTCGTCTTAAATATTCTCGTTTCTGTCACTGAATGTATCGTGGGATGGAAAACACAAAGTGCAACATGCAGTATGTCTAACCTGTTTGTGTCCATGTGAGGGACTGTGTACGCACACTCCTTTACCCTTGTGAAACTGTCATTGATCACTGTTGCATCGATTGTGGCTATCAGATTAGTGACGCTTGTCGCCGGGTAAAATGTGTCTATGCATTCAGAGGTAGCAGTTAACACAATGCCAAAGACCGTCTTGTCAGTAGACATGCAATCGATCGGTCCTGTCTCACTCGATGTGCATTTAGATGTTGTGTTGCATACTGATTGTCAGCCAAACTCTTTCAGTTTGAACAAAGAGAAGAAAGAGAAGGAGAGGGAGCAAGGAATTAATGTCAGGGGACAAAAGCAGGACCTGGGAAGTCATTCCTTTCACTTTTATGTGGGAGTAGGGAGCCCCGTAGTTAAATTGGGATCAGCTATCCTGAACAGAGCAGTATTATTCTTAGGGGATATGGTGCATCACTGAAAGCAGCCACATCAGTAAAAAAATGCCAAGTTAACTGGAGTGTTGTAAGTCTGAAGCTTAATCTACTGATAAATAATAGAATTAAAATGGATCAGTCTGTACAGCCACAGCAGCCCTTAATCTCTTTCAAGTCAAAGGAAATGTTCATAAAGAGTATTTATGTCCTTTTTTCTAGCTCAGTGCAATGAAGTACATTGTGGTTGCACACTTGATAACTTTCAAGCTATATTACGACGATGTGTTGACACAAAAATTCGATGGCAAGTGAACAGAATTTGTTTGTTAGAGATGTGTCATGATTTCCCGTCTGCCTTCTGAAAAAAAAATTAAAGGGGAAAATCTACCTCTCTCTGCTGTGGGGGAACTACGTCCCTCACCGATGCTGTTCTTCACTCAAGCGAGTGAAACAAAATATTGTTTGTTTGCGTGCCCTTTTATTTTTTGGTGCTGTATATATGACAATTTTATATTTCTACTGTATATTTCTACTTATATGTTCATTTTAAATGTCATATTAAATAAATGTTTTGTGAACAAATTGGTCTGTGAGGTTCTAGTTTGGAACTTGAGGTGAAACCTCAACTATTTATTGAATATAACTAGACTATATATATAACTATATACTATAAAACTACATGTTTTAAAAGGACGGTCCACCCTAAAATCAAATATACGTATATTTCCTCTTACTGTAGTGCTAATTACCAATCTATATTGTTTTTGTTTGAGTTGCCAAGTGTTGGAGAAATCAGCTGTAGGGATGCGGGCTTTCTCTCGAATAGAACTAGATGTCCAGTGGCTGGTGCTCAAAGTGCCAAAAACTCAACAGCAAGGTCTCTCTTCAGAATTCAAGACCAGATTACTATAGATAATCAACAGACCTTGTTGTGACTAGTTTAATGTAGAAACTATTTGTTTCTACGCACGTGAACTATATCACAGTGCAGAAGGAGGCATGCATCTACTCATGGAGGAGAAGCTTGTGCTTGTGACAGCCTGAAATGTAAACATTAATGCCATCCTCCTCGGCTGAGCTGTAAATTAGCTAGCTCAGTGGTGCTAGGTGAGCTAGAAGTAGATGCACATATCCGTCTGTGTAGTGATATAGCTGCATGGTGTAATTTAGTAGAAAGAAATAATTCATTTATGAAATTGCTCACAGCAACGTCTGTGGATTAACCTGAGTAAATGGGTCATGATTTCTGGAAGGACACATTGCTTTTAAATTTATAAAATGTGTTTTTTGGGGGGGGGGGGTTTGGCACTTTGAGCACCACAAGCCAAGTGCCATCTTGTTCAATAATATTAAAGAGAAAGCAGGCATCTCTACAGCTGCTATCTCTAACAATCAGCAACTCACACCAAAACAATCTAGACTGATAAAAAGCACCACATAATAGAGGAGAAATATGTATCTTTGATTGTGGGGTGAACTGTCCCTTTAAGCTACTTTGCTTTGGGAGATTATTCAGAATCATTCAGAGGCAGTAACGTCTGACCTGATTGATATGGTAGAACAAGAGTGGATGGACTGACATTATTTTGACTCTATTTTGAAATGTGCACATTAGATTAGAATTATTACATGCTTGATTATTTGCATAAAATAAAATAAAAAAACACGAGACCACCTTTGCTTCCCCTGTGTTTGAAATTTCGATGCTGTATATAGACACATTGCCATGTGCTGCCCTGCCAGCTTGGATGACTTGGTCAGATACCTAGAGACTGTGATCCTTTGGTTGTTAGGAAAATAGACCGGCCAGTAACGAGCAAATATATGACCCCCCCTACTGGCAAAATAATAAAACTAGCATGTTTCATAAGTTTGTTTGTTAAGTATGAACACATTTCATCATTCAGTGGCAACAGCGCTGGGAAATGGCCGTGGGCGTGGCGGGAACAGGGTTTAGGTCTGGATAAAGGGTGCGGAGGCCAACGGGGGCAAAGTGCAGATGGAGTGGAAGTGGTCAGTTGAATTGCCAGGATCAGCAAAGATTACAGGAAACCAGATGGGAGCAACTCATCCGCCTCTCAATCTCCAAAAACTTGGCTTCAAACCCAAAATGTTCAGCGCTATTTGGCTTTTATCATATTTTGAATAATACAAAACTGACATCAGTTTAAAAAGCGAAGCCAGAAAGAAAGAGCAGCACAATGTAATATGATGAAAAGTCTGGATTACAGCCATACTGTGGCCCAGGGGCGTTTCTAGAATTTGAGGACATTTGGGCCTTAGCCTAGATCTGTGTTTGGGGGTCTGGAGGGGAATCCTCTCTCTTGACATTTTTTTTGATGTGAACAAGCTTTGTTTTCTATGCTTTTCCATGCATCCTGGCACCTTATGTACCCTTAAAAATGTAAAAACTCCAGATTAATTATGAGTTGTGATGGTAAAAGTATTAGCAGTTGTTACTACTAATAACCTTAAACTTTATTTGTATAGCACTTTTCAAAGCACAGTCTGGATAAAAAAGACTGAAAAAACTGGATAAAATAGTGTATTATGTATACATACACACATAGGAGGTATTTATACATGTACATAATCATATACATATATAGACACATTTATACATATGCATACATATGCACATATGTATGATATTAGTAATGAAATTGATAAAAGATGGATAGAAACAAGACAAACAACAGATTTACTGTATGTCCTGTATTTTGAGGAGTAATTACCTTAAATAACTTAACTAATTAGTATTGCCGATAGAAACAGAATACATCACAACCTCTATCATTAAAAATGTATCGATGTAGTTAAAATTGCAATTTTGTTAATGATATGTTATTTTTGAGGACTTTCATGCATGAATAGAATAGGGCTTTTCTCTTATTAGGCCTATTCTTAATATTGAAATATATATATTTAGCCTATATACAGTATATTTAGATTTGGGGCTATGCATAAAAAATTCAGGGCCTAAGGCTCGGACACCAAGGCTGAACAACGCCACTGCTGGAGCCAGATGACTTTATTTATGTTTTATTCAAATTCCTGATGAACAGCATCTGTGCTATAGACAATTCAGTCCATGTGTTTGATTAGTCACTGCCTGCCTGCTGTTGCTTCCCAATGATTCTTTTGTTGTAGGATGGAGTTTAGATTCTGCCTCAGATATAATGCCACCTGTTTTGGAGGCAGGTGTGGATATGAATCACACACGCCTGGCTAGACTGTTAAATTAAATCACCGGCAAAATGAAATTATAACTCAGTGTAGGTATTGTAATAGATACAAATGTGATGATAAGCCTTTGGATTTAATCACTCGCAAACCTGAGAGTACTGGAATAACATGTCACACGCACTGAGCACTGATTATTTTTGATTATATCTTGATGAGCACAATTTGGAAACAATTACTAACAAGCAAAAAGAAAGTTCTTTCTACTCCCCACATGAATCAGCTCTACCTCCCATCTTCCCTTTTTCCCCTGTCTCTTTTCATCTGAAAAGTCAGTCAACAAATGTTTCAAACCACAAAAGCTCTTATAAAAATGCTCCATATTTCGTTAATTAATACATTGCTGCATCAGGGCAGCTCTTACAAAGGCGTGAAGTCACCGCACTCCCATCTACCTCTCAGATCAAACACAATTACTTCCTGTGGGAGGCAGCGGCTTTATATTGACACATCTTTTCAGAGAAATTATGCGAAGAAATAATGACTGCTCAGGGAGCAAAATGGTAGACTTGGCTCCCACGGTTATGTGAGCACATCGCGTTCGATTTTATTGCTATAATTAGTTTCAATTTAGGTTAAATGCACCAAGCGATCACTTCTCCCCAGCTATTACTGGTCACTTTGTGTTTTACTGAGAAAATGGTTGGAGTTTCTATGGAAACAGTAACTGCATCCAAATGAGGATGCCACAGCCTCTGCCCTGTCTGAGGTCACTCAGCTACAGGATAATTTGATCACACAACACCTCCATTAAATGCAGCAGGAATTACACGCCTCAATGGACACGGGGGAAAAATGGCAGAAATGTGTTTTCTTTATTCACCATCACTCATGCACATTTACAAAACAGTGGCAGATTCAACGCTGGGAGAAGACAAGAGGAAAAACCATTTTCCTCTAGTCTTCTCAAAGGCAGTGGTAGATGTTTAACAAAAGGTGATGAGGGGACTGAGTGAGGTGAAGATCAATAGTGTCCATGAAAGGAACAAATGATTAACACTGGTAGTGTACTCTGCTCCTTGAGTCAGTGAAGAGGACACTATTCAGTCATGAGAGTGATCTATTTATTCACAATGGGGACCCAACATAATAGTCTAAATCATCCTGTCATTTCAGTAATTTCCTCAAAGGCAGCTGCGTTGGAGTCCAAAACTAATCTGTTGCTTTCGTTTACATCTCCGCTTGGTCACACAAATATTGATGAATTGATAAGTGTGTGTGTGTGTGTGTGTGTGTGTGTGTGTGTGTGTGTGTGTGTGTGTGTGTGAGAGATGCACAAAATGACAAGGAAATTGACGTCATGATTTCTTATTGTTCTCCATTCCAAGGAACACATCAATAATCTTGTTTTCTTTACCAACATTTTCATTTTTGGTCCTTGGGTTTAACCTTTGACGTACATCTCTTAAATAACCTATAACCCTACAAGCATCATAGCAATTTGATAGGCACTTCCCTGCTTTTATATCCTGTGTCTCATTTTGCAAATGGTAATGTGCATTTGGCGTGACAATACAATTTTCTTTCCTTCTCTTTACTTTTAAATGAAACAAAATCAAGCTCCTATAATCATTTAAAAAATGTGCTATTCTTGGTTCTTATTTAAATTCCTATCTCTGTTTAGCAAGACAAATTCAGCAATATTCATTCATTTCATCCTCAGTTAGAGAGCTGGCTTTTTAAAACATTTAGACCATAATGTAGGGAGATACAATTAACAGAAACTATAATTGAAACTATGTAAAAAAAATGAATAAATGCTTTTCAGTTTTTTTCTTGTTGGTTTGCCCAAACAGACAAAAATCCAGTAATGCACTAATTAAGTCTCTACCAAGACTTCTGTATCACTGTTCAGGAAACTGGATATTCTCTCAAATATTTGTGCGTGTTCATATATTGATACATAATCCTACCTTCTTCTCACCATCATCATTTAGCAGTTTCTTTTAATTTAATTCCCAAAATCATTTGACGGGTTGATCAGCTTCACTTATTACAAAAGTCAATGTGGTCAGTACTATCTCAGGTATCATGATGTACAAATATAGAACGCCAAAGTAACCTTCATGCCATATGATTCAAGATGTCTGTTTTTTCTTGATGATTTTCAATATTTTTGTTTCCTCTTTGTGTCATTGACATTGCCATATGCGCCTTCTCTACCAACAATAAATAAATTAAGTCCCCCCACAGTGCTTAAAAAGTGATTTGACAAGCCTCCCCCTTTCTGCAATTACCCCTCCCCTTTTATGAATAAAGAACAAACATACAATGAATTTGCTTTCAAGCAACATTTGCTATCTCTCACTGTGCCCAGCAGACAGACACAAGACAGATCAGTTTCACAAAAAAGAGGCACAAGGCCCACTGTTCAAAGCACTTTCACTGCTTGTTGGATTAATCCGGTACTAATATAACACAAAATCAATTCTGGATCTGACCGTGTGCCTGTCCCTTTAAACGAGGTACCTTTAAACGGCCTTTCACAATCAACTACATTACCCACAATCCACATAAAAAGGTGGGTCTGTGTACGTCCTTCATAATCAGGTCAACCAATCATAAACGTTCGTTTACGAGCGCGTAGTTCGAAATGGCGTTACGATGTCCAATGATCTTACGCTATTTTACAGTTTATAAAATCCAGCCAATCAGTGTGACCGCTCTTGACACTAGCCAATCGACGACCTACTATGTAGTAGTTGGGCGTCACTAATATTGACCAATCAGATTGAATGTGGCGTTTAAACGGTAAGCGCGGGCGGTCCTAGAGTAGCTTCGGGGCGGATCCAACAAGTGAGGACGCGTGCTTGAATTTGAATTCAGAAAAGAGCTAACAACTTGTTAAGGTATTAGTCAACTAGTAGAGCACAACACGGCCAGTGAGCAATATCGTAAGACCGTTTCATCCATTTTTGTGGTGAAACAGTGTGTAAGTTTGTTTGTGTGTGACGGTTGGTAATATCGCCTTAACGTTTAAATCGCTTCTCAGTGCTGTAGCTACAGGCATCGCTGTTTGAGGAGGAATCACCGTACTTGCAATGAAAGCGGGTGGTAAGTAACTTGAGTCAACTTTAACTAGCTGTTACTTCCAGAAATATGATCATGACATAACATAAAACGAATGCATGTGGAGGTGTGTTAAAGATGTTTGCAATTTGACAGAGTTAGCTTTGGTTAGTAGCTCCTAGCCAACTCAAACGTTAACTGGGGTAGCCATGGATTCCTGCTCCAAGTTACCGTACGTTAGATTCAAATCGATAACTTAAATTAGGCAATATTTATATAAAATGTGTTTCTTCTTGGCAGTTTATGAAATTGTGGCAATCATAAACGATAAGATAATGTTAAAGTTCAGTAAAACGAGTCGTAATTTAAAGTTAGTTGCATTTGAAGCACAGGAGGGAAATTTGGGCGCTCACTTGGTTTGACTCTTCCCAGTCAGATGCTCAGTTCCCCATCGTTAGATAGCTAATAATGCTTACAGAACTTGTTTATATGATATTTGATGCTTATTGTGGCACATTTTAGGTATTCATCATTCCACGGATTTAAACATTTTGGTATTCAAACAGAGGTTTTGATTAGACCACCCGGAGATGCCTTACGTTAGACGTTTTCAATGTGGAGCCATAACCTACACCTTGGTGTGTCTGATTATCAGCTAGCCTAGCATATTAACCTGCCTGCTTTAAATGTAGTACAAATGTTTGTTTCACAATAATGTGAGAATTAGTTTGTGAGCCTTGCACTAAGATGTGAGATGCTTTTGGGATTTGGTGTGTGCATTTCATGTGTTTGCAACATGCTGTTTCTTTCACTGAATATGAGAACCTTGGTAAATCAATGTGAACTTATTGTTTAAGTGTCTAACTTTAAATTTATCTTTCTGTTTGTAGTCCACTGCCGTTGTTCAAAATGCTACTCGGTTCCAACAAGGAAGCGGGTCCGTAAGCGAACTCCAGCCCTAACCTTGCTGTCTCTACCTGAGGAGGTCCTCCTCTGTGTGCTCCAGTGCCTCTCTGCTGAGGACCTGCTGTCTGTCAGAGCAGTGAGTAAACATACTATAAACACTGTAACACCACCACACAACCTCTAGCATGTATGTGCCATGTTATCTCAATTTTGCTCTGGCTTGGGCATCTTGCAACCACCTGTTTTGATTGGTAATTTTATCTCTTTAATTGATTAATTGTATTGACTTGTGTTTCAGGTTCACTCCCAGCTGCGGGACATTGTTGACAACCACTCCAGTGTATGGGCCAGGGTCAGTTTCAGGGACACATGGCCATCCCCCAACACCTTATGGCTTTTTGAAAGGTACAGTAACTTATATTTAAAAAAAAAACCAAAAAACTGATGTATTGTTTTTCCTGTGTATGGATTTTTACCTGAAACATCTCTCTTCTTTCAGGGCTGCTGAGAAAGGGAATTTTGAAGCTGCTGTGAAGCTAGGGATTGCTTATTTGTACAATGAAGGACGTAAGTTTAACACTATACTACTTTCCTACACGAGCATCCTGGTTAAATTTTCCATCTGTGAGATGTAGGTGGATTTAGTGGCTTCTAGTGATGAAGATTGCAGATTACAACCTGCTGAGACTTCTCCTGGTTAGAATTCCTTCAGTGTTCATTGTTTTTAACAGGAGAAAAATCATCTACAGAGGCCTCTCCAAAACAAACCAGGAGACTAAAACCTGTGAAAACACTGAATGAAGCAGTTTCACGTTACAAATCAGTGTTCCTCCTACACTGTTAGCTGATCAGAGACAGGCCATTAGCCCAGCACCTGCTAATGTGTGCTCATCTTTTTTTCTCTGATCATTCAAGATCGAGATGTTTCGGATGTATTTACCAGGATTCACATTATCTGCAGTGGTCTCCTCATCACCAAAATAAACAGAGCCAGTGATTTAAACTGGTAAAAACATTGAACAAAGCAGTTTCGCGTGGAAAAAAACGATTAGTTATTCCAACACTGCTCTTCGCAGAAGGGCTGCTTATACTGCAGTGGCCAACGCGAAAACACAAAAAGCCTTATCCAGAGCCAGTGTTTGGTTGGTTCATTCTGGGCTACTGTAGAACATGTGGTGCAACATGGCGGTCTCTGTGGATGACTAGCTGCTCCCTATGTAGATATAAATGACTTATTGTAAGGTAACCAAAACACAACAAATCTTTTTTTATCAGGTGATTATAAATTCAAGAAAGCACACCCATGATGTTATACTCTTTTTCTGCCAATATGTTTCCCTAAATGCTACACACTGGACCTTTTACTAAAGGTCGAATGAACTTGGGGACATAAAACCCTCTTAATGATTTCTACAAGTGATTAACACCTCTTGTTTCTCTCCACCAGCATTGTTAAGTGATGAGGGGCGAGCGGATGTGTGTGGTCGCAAGGCCTCTCACTTCTTCAGCCTGGCAGAGAGCCTGCACTCTCCCACAGCAGATCCCTTCATCTGGGTGTTTATCCGTCCCCCATGGTCACCCACTGGCAGCTGCTGCAAGGCCGTGGTGTTCGACCGTCTCAAGGCTGAGTGTGACATCAACGCGGTAGGTCTGGCTATTGCCATTTTAGAGGACAAGTAAAATTGTTGTTTTTTTAATCAGCATATTTAGGTTGTGTCCACACTGATAATGTTATTAAATCTTTAATTTTCTGATATTAATGAAATATATTCAAATCTCCATATCTGAGTCTGAAAACATTTATTGCATGAAAAATTACTCTAACGTTATTGCTTATCAAAAATAGTTGGCAATTATTTTTCAGCTGATTGACTAATCGATTAGTTGACTAATTGTTGCAGCTCTAATGTTAATATATAAATGATTTCAAGTGCTCACAAATGTCTTTTTCTCCTGTTTCCACAGGAGAAGAGAGGACCCTTGTTGCACTGTTTGGCCAGAGTTTTGCAGCTGTTTGAAGTGAGTGTGAAAGTGAATCTCTGTCTCAAGTGTGTTGGGTGTTGTTAGCTCCATTTTCATTCGCCTCTAATCAAAGTTTAAAGCTTTGTCCTGCTGCCAGTTATTAACGGCACCGATGGGATAATTGTTGTTTTCGGCTTCCTTCATATAACACTGCAGTTGAAATACTCCCTGTTGATTCTTCTTACTCACACCCTGGTGTGCTTTGTAATTTATTAGCATGACAAATTACTTCACACCGCTTACATAGAACTGTGGTTTGTTTCTCAGTATTATGAATAACAAAATTTTTTAAACAGACAACAGCTTTCATGTCCAGGAACAGAACATTTTTTCAGTTTGATTAGCATGATCTGTTATTCCCATCTTGAACTGTGTTAACTTTTCCAGGGCGATGAAAGACGTTCAGAGGCCATATCTATGTTGGAGGAGTCGTCACAGGCTGGCTGTATACAGAGTTCCTATCTGTTGTGGGAGCACAACCGGAAAGCAGCTGTAAGTCTAAATCTTTAATTTATAATCACAGTTACACTTGGATACATTGATTTAGGCTCCTGTACAGTTTCTCCTATCGCACTGGAACACAGGCATGTTTGTTAATAGTAAAGCTCCTATAGGCACTCACTGATTAAAAAATTAAAGACATATGGCCTTTGCACACCATGTCTCTATGAATCTGGCAATTTTTTAAAAATCGTTAGGCATAGAACCCTTCCACACTAAGTCCAATGTGTCATGTTCTATTGCTTCAAAAAATCGTAATGCAAGGAAAAATGGACAGATTTGCACCGTGACTTTTCTCCATCGGAGTTACTTCCTTTGGTTGTCACTGCTCTCTGTCTCCATCAATTGCATTTGGCATCGTAGCTACCTGAGTCATGAAACGATAGCGTGTGGTTATTAAACTGCACGCTGCTGTGAGCATCATCATTGCTGTGGTGCATTTCTGGACAGGCTAACGTCACCCACTTTTTCTCATGGAAGATTTCAAGAAGGACATGGTTTCTATAAAACCATTTAAATTTAAAGATTTATTTATTTAAGTTTGAATTTGAATTTCAGATGGCAGATCCAGGCAGGTACCTCCAGTGTATCCGAACCCTCAGGGACTATGCTGGCAAGGGATCCTGGGAGGCACAGGTGTGTATGTGATTGAAGACAGTTTTGCTGTTATATTGAAGCAGGAGTTGATTCAATGTGTTACGTTAATTTAGTCTCATGATGGCCAGCCTTTTCTTTATTTGCCCTCTGTCGTTCACTGTAATGATACAAAAGACAGCCAAGTGTATTTCTCTTGACAGCTTTTCATTGGTCACGGTTTTGTTTCTTTTTTCTTTTTCATCTTCCACTGCTCCATCTGGCCAGAGCCGGAGGTTGTTCCCATTGAAGCATTATCAGTCATTATCAAGAGGGCTTGACAGTTGTTGCCTTATTGTTTATTTTTTTTTCTTTGTTCATAGCCTTTTTCATTTTTCCCAATCTCCACCATTAAATCACAAAAATCTGACTCATCCAAAATCACAAGCTCTTTACAGCAACAAACTATTGCGGTACTCAACCTCATTGTTGTCTTTGCAGTGTGATCCAATTCAACAAGATGTCAAGCCATTTTGAGCCACTCTGACGCATTTATTCACCACACTGTCTTTTCTTTAAACAGCTCTCCCTGGCTAAAGTGTGCAGCAGTGGGAATCCGCTGGGCTTGGACTCCAAAGCCTGCTCTGACTTAGTGGCTCAGCTTTTTAGTTCCTCTAACCCGGCATCACGACACTGTGCTCAGGGCATCCATAGACGAGGCATTAAGGACACCATGAGGTAAACGGGAAAGGAAATTCCTCAGTGATATTACTGGCATGGTTACAGTCTGGTGGTGAATACTATCTAGACAGCTAAATGTTCCTGTTAGTCATTGTGATGACTCACTTTGTTTTGATCATCACGGCTTTCTTTAATGACGTTACTGAAGAGCCATCGTGGCTGAATAAGATCAGATAATGTTTGCAAGGTCAAAGCTCTAAGGCGACTTCAATCTTTTGCCTCTCGCAGCACTGCAATGCACAATACTGTAAAACTTCAAATAATAGCCCTGGCTTCAGTCATTGAACTCAACAGGCTTATATTTGGGACAGGCGTCTATATAGGATGGGCTTTTATCTCCTTTCACACAAAACTTGCACAGCAAAGATCAGAAATGCAATCAAATTATTTATTTAACCCTTTGAAACCTGGGCAAATTGGCTTTATTTATTTATTTCAAAAACATGGGAATAAGGTAATGAGCAACAGAAGCCCTCAAGTACAAGATAATTACCAGAAAATTTGTCAGAAATAGAGTAAAACAAAGAAATCCAAAGTGAGAAATGGCTTGAAAAAAGAGGGAAAATTGCAATAATTCTTTAAAATAATTGGAAATATATAATACAAAATAAAGGTCACTGGAAATTTTTCTCTTGCTTTTTAAAAAAATAGTCTGTCCACTAATAACTTTTTTTCATCTCTCTTGTTTACTCTGCTGGTAATAGTGTTCTTTAGTGCTCATGATTTCACTTAAAATTAACTGTGACTGAATTGTGGAGTCTTACCAAGCTAATGATGTGAGTAATATGTCCATATTGACAAAAGTTTAAAGTTAAAGTTGTAAGACTAGAATCTTGATTCTTCATCTCTGTTCTTTATGAACATTACCTTCATGTTCTGTTCCATCTCTGTTGCTTTCTGCCTGTCCAGGTACATCCTGGTGGACTGGCTTGTGGAGGTGACCACCATGAAGGATTTCTCCAGCCTGACGCTGCATGTGACAGTGGGTTGTGTGGACCGCTACCTGGGTCTGCGCTCTGTCCCCAAGGCTCGCCTCCAGTTACTGGGAATCGCCTGCATGGTAGTTTGTACACGGTGAGAATGCACACATGCCTCTTCTGAAATATTTATGTGTTTTCCTTTTAAAGGGGACCTATTATGCTCCTTTTGAGGTAAAAATGTATATTTTAGGTTTCGACTACAACATGTTTATCATATTATTATAGCTTCATATAGCGAAAGAAGTATTCTTCATTATTTTAAACTTTGGCCAGGTTTAATATGAACATCCGACATTGTAACATTATATGATGGAAAACGGGAAAACAATAATAGTATTTTTAGGTTCTTTTGGGAAGTGTAAAAGTATTTCATGGCTGGTTTTAAAGGGAAAATGTATAATTTTTTTTAATTTTTTAAAAATTAAAAAAAAAACAAACAAATTAGTTAAATGTTTCTTTTTCTTTTAACATTTAGGACAATGTTTGGGTCTTTTCATTTCAGCTATATGAGTAAAGAAATCCTGACAATACGTGAAGCTGTCTGGCTCACAGACAACACCTACAAATATGAGGACCTGGTTCGAATGATGGGGGAGGTTGTCTCGGTGCTTGAGGGAAAGATCAGGGTGAGTAGAAAATATCCTTATTTAGTGAAGTATTTATGCCCCAGTAAATATAGTTTTTTTTGTGGGAATTTAAGAAATATATTTGAACATTTGAAATGTAAAGATTGTTTTTGTGTTCTTCCCATCAGAGCCCAACGCTGCTGGACTACGGGGAGGTGCTGCTGTCTCTGCTCCCTCTGGAGAGGCGGACCACTCACCTATTCAGCTACATCTGCGAGCTGTCGCTGCTCTACTCTGCTCTCGCCACACCGCCTCCTTCCAAACTGGCCTGCGCTGTTCTACTGCTTACTCGAGCACTACATCACTATGGTAATAACACTCACTGAAACACACACGTGCACACTGTTGACAAAAGATGTACCCTTGTAACACGACAAGTAATGCAAATAATCATAACAAACAACAGAATTTACAGTTAAAGCGTTTCGAGCGTTTATTTTCACCTTGACTTATGTCTACTGTCTCCCTCTCTGCAGTTCCACTCTGGCCAGGACAGTTAGTAGACTACACAGGCTTCTCCAAACAAGACCTCACCTCCCTGTCTGTGCTGCTCTATGTCAAGTGGTAAGCTTCTCACAGTGTGTGCGTGTGCGTTTTAACTCAATTGGTAGCCATGGTCTCATTCGGCACACCCAGGTCTTTTTTCCCCTCAGTTCAGTTCAAGTGAAGCATTGATGAGTCCATTTCTATTAATCCTGACATTGTTACTATGTCCTTGGAAGATGGAGAGCCAGCATAGAAAGGCACAGAGAAAAACACTTAATCTGTTGTGAAGGGTGAAGGGGTGAAGTCTCTCCCTTGTGACCAGTGTAATTGGTTCAGAAAATAGGTTTTTGGAGTGGTCGTATCTATAAAGAAAAGAAAAATCATCCTTTGTTTGGCACCTGCACACTAGTAGCTACCCATTTGATGAGCCAGGTTAGCAAATGAAATAGGTTCTGATTGGCACAATTTGTTTCTCAGTTGATTACTAGTTTGCAGCACATTTCCAGCTGAACTGTAGCATTACCCAGCCTGCATATTTGTTATTGTTTAGTACTGTGTGTTTCTGTTGTAAATTGCAGGTTGCATTTTGTGGAAATATGACTGGTTGTGTACTGAAGTGGCTGTTATTGTAAAACCCCCGCAACTGAAAAGTTTGCTCTAATCATCATCCATACTGTTTACACAAAAGCTAATTTTTGCATTGCTTTCTATATGCAGTTTCTTTCCTTCACAGCAGGGATAGGATGAAGATGCTGATGAGCTGGAAGTATTAATTAACCAGTTGAACATGATAAATCAAACATGTGATGTGAGCATGGTTTAAAGGGGGTTCCCAACATTTTTTTCTTGTGAGCCTTTAAAACAATTGACTTACAACCATCACCATTAAATCTGCTTCAAACAAAGGGGGATATCTTTTTCTTCTCAGATGGTTTGATTGGGATATTTATAAAGGCCTGAAGAGGTAAAACTAACAGCTCTGTTTGATAACCTAAAGTATCACTGTGGATGCAGCATAGCAATGAACAAAAAAACAAACCAGCAGACTTTCTCTTAAAAAGTGCTGATAATTAGTTAAATTTATTCAACTGCTGGCAGCTTTTCAAAATGTATAAATGAACACTAATTACATTTTACTCCAAGCTAGAAAATGGCTCTAAAAAACCTTCCAGTCAATTTTTCTGATTTGCAACTGTACCTTGGCTCATACAGGACTCCTGCTTCACCATGCTCTCCTCCATGGAAAGAGATAACAAGAATTGATTGGTGATGTGTAGCCTGTTTTCAATGACCTCGTATAACCACATTGATTAGATATAAGATTGTTTATAATGTCTGGTGACCAGGAAAATGGATGGCCATTAAGGTTTTAAAGCAAACGTGATGCCCAGACAGAGCTGCAGTCATAAGAGATAGGAGGAGCATTTGGACTGAATATCCCGGAGTGGACAGGGGGAGTGAGTGAGTGAGTGAGTGAGTGTGCGTGTGTGTGTGTGTGTAACCATTGTTGAATTACCAAATGAGTCATAGAAACGTGCCTCAGAGTGAGTCACTTTGATAGGTGAGCATCGCATCAGCAAACTGTAATTCTCAAATGGACAAGTAACAAGATTTGTCCCAAAGGGTTGATTATAGAGATGCAGCAAGGAAGGTGGATCAGACTCACTCAGTTTTCTTGGCTTTGTTTTCCCCTCGCTCTCTCTCCTCAGTTTCAGTCAAGACGTTCCCAAAGATTACAGGCATGTATCTCTAACTGGCGTCAAGCAACGGTTTGAAGATGAGGCCTACCAGCACATCAGCAAAGAAAAGGTACTTTTGTTTTTTTTTACAGCAGGTTCAGGAAAGCAAACAATAGCTTTTCTGAATTGTAGCGCAGTCTGTGATTGGTTATCTAAAACTGGTCATTGATTGATATTATTTCATGGCCTCCACAAGGTGATGGATTACAAAGAGCTGTGTCAGATCTTGGAGATTCCAGAGGTGGAGCCTCAGATGGAGCCTCCCAGTCCCACTGGTCAACCAGCAGACATCCATACCTTCCTCGCCTCGCCATCCAGCACCAACAAGAGGTAAACCACATACCAACACACAGGTTCCCCATTATAATGCCATGTCCAAAAAGCAAACGGGTTTACGGCTATCGCACCATATCGCGTTACATCAAATGCTTAAAGAATATTTGTATTGAACAGCCAAATTTGGTTTGACTCAAATAATTCTGAGACAGGAACAGCTAACTAATATGACAAATTTGTTTCAATCTCTCTGTCTGGACATCAGCAGAGTTTGCCTTCTGTATATAATTTTTATATTATATAGCTCCCAGCTCAGTAATACATATGAATAAAATCAGTAAACCGTAACATTTATGGCTCCTATGTGACAGGACATTAAAAGACAAGCTGAGAATTCCATTATGTGCCCTCGTCTTTATTAATTTAGCACTTTTATCATGTATGAGTCTCCTTTGCTGTGTAAAATAAAGACTTGTGAAGCGTCTTGCCATCTGTAACTCACTGTAACACACTAATCGTCCACTTTCTCCCAAGGAGACGCGATGAGGACATGCCGGCCGAAAGAGCAAGCTTTGTGGCCACGCCCACGGCAGAGCTGTCCAATCAGGAGGAGAGGCTTCTAGGTGACATTCTGGACTGGAGCCTAGACACTTCCTGTTCTGGTTACGAGGGAGACCGAGAGGAGGAGAGCGAGGGTGAAAAAGATGGCAATTGTGAGTGTTGAGTTGAAAAAAGGGAATGGGGCTGGGCACGTTTGTTCCAGCACAGCTACTGGCAGAGTCTTAAAGGTGTTTCTCTGCGAAGCATATAAATGAGCTGATGCATATAGAGAGGAGAATAATGCATGAGTCACTCTCTCAGTGGGACATTAAGTAACTAGTGATGATGCAGCAGTTGCAACGTCCAGCATAATAAACTAGCACATAAATTTAGGCCTCCATAGTATGCAGGCTTAGTGTCACAGACAAATGAGGATAAATGATAGTTGTACAGAGGTTTTAAATGTTAATTGTTTTGGGTATTGTTTAATCCTTTGAAACCTGAAAAGAAAATGGATTGATTTCTTTCAAAAACATGGGAAGACAGCAATGAGCAACATCAGAAGTAATGTCCCAAAAATGACCAAGAAATTATTAATTTGTACAAGAAAATGACTGGAAAATTAAATAGAAAGGAAAAAAATGTAAAATAGGCTTTAGTACTGCACTGCATGGCAGTTGATTGGAACATCAGTTATCTTGACCCCAAAAAGGAGCCTCAGTGTTTCGCAAAGTACCCGTTTTTGCCGGTCTGATCTTTCGGCATACGAAGCGAATGTCTCATTTGTGAGTAAAGATTGCAAACACTAGCAGTTTGCCTTTTCACACATGCCTGGGAAGTGAGGGTTTTTAGTCCTACTCTTTTTAAATGGCTTAATGCTTTGGTAATAGGGTAAAATAATATGGAAAAGTTCTGAAAATGTATTGTTAAAAATGTGTGGGAACCCTGATAACCCCATGTTTTAAACTCTCTCAATAGCTTCCATGATATCCATCAATCTGCACTCGCTGACGGACGCAGACGGAGGACTGGAGCACTGCAGAGCCTTATCCAGCGATGACGACAGTTTTGAAGCAGAAAAGGAAGCAAGCAAGGATCGTCAAGACCAGGAATCCGTCTCTACTGACCTTCACAGTTCAGGATACTCCTCTGTCCAGAGCGTTAGCCCTTCTTCCACTTGCTCCTCCTCCTCCCTCTTGCCTTGCACATTTAAGACCTTTACCACCTCCCTGGGCACAGCCTCTGCCAATGCCCAGCCAGGCTTCCGCCTTTTGGTGCCCATGCAGAGGCCCCGGGGCACCTCCAACAGGCAAGTGAAGAGGAAGAACTCAGCAGCTCATAGTGGAGGTGAGGTGGAAAGAGAGGAAGAGGAAGGAGACGTGTATTCTGCCAGTGCGGGGTTTCTGAGCCTATAGACAGTGGTTATTGAGCGGCTTCGGGCTGTTTACAGACCTCCTGCTCAGTTATTATCCTCCAGCACTTTTCTTTAGCTCCCCACGCTGTTCTTCACTCATGTCAGTCTGCACTGATCTATCAAAAGCCAGAAGTTCAAGAGACTTATCTTAAAGACAAGCAAGTAAGGGAAAAGAAATGAATTACCTAGAAACTTACATTTCTATTACAGTACATTTCATTTACATGTTTACAGGCATGGCACAAGAAAATACCTCCCATAAATCAAGGCTCACATTCAGCTCTGAAACCACTGGAACATGACTTGACTTTCCTCAGGACCGTTTATTTTACAGCCATCTGCAACAACCTCATATCGCATTAGATAGCTGTCGAAGAAATGAAACCTCATGGACTTGTTTTGGGGGGAAAAAAGTGTTCATTGTCAAAATCATATTGTGGAAAAACCTTAAACATAGCTGTCCTGATAATGATTGTCTTGGTTATTATAGTTTCTGATATGCACTGTCAGTACAAGACTATCTTGTATTTGGTGAATGTCATCAATAGGTGACTACTGTTATTGGTGGAAATGTCTGCATCTTGAAGCCTACAAAAAGTGATTGTATGAATTCCTTTAGTTCTACGTGTGTTTGCCAAAGGTACTGTGCCATTGTTATTTTTTTTTCATGGGCATCTTCTTAAACTAGAAACAGCTGTGAAATGAATCTTTTAGTAGTCTGCATCTTCTACAGTCTTCTACATAAACACCAGTTGTGCTGTTAATGTTTTTGTATTGCTTTAACAGACCGATAGCACACTAATCCCATCAGGAACAGCGGATGTTAGAGATATCGACACACTGTGTTCAATACGTTGTGCTGTGATAATGGAGCTAATCGAGAATCACTAGCTGGATGAGTGTCGTGCGAACATCAGCTCACCCTCCAAATGTTTAGTGCTGCATCAACTATTCAGCTCAAATTTAATGACACAGACGATGCAACATGAAACCCTTAATGCTCATAAGTTAACCCACTTTTCCTCCCATCTGAGTTCGGTCTTGCACTTTTATCATCACAGAGGAGGCGCAATTCAATGAAATGCAACCATTTCCACGCTTGAACAATCAATACTAAAGTATTTTTGGATGGATTTGCTTTGCCTTCTTCGAGCGAAAGGGAAGTTCAGACACTAATGGGAAATTGTCACCGTATGGGGTTTTAAAAAGAACTGTAGTACACAATGTCTAAATGTCTGTGACTGACTGTAAATACATTTTAAACTGTTACACCAGACTGGTTATCACCTGTGTTTTATAAATGTACATAGTACTATATGTATAAATGGAGAAAGACAAAGAACATGCCACTACTACTTGAAATTGTTTTTGCTTCATTCCAAAAAGTTTTCTCTGTGAAACTTGTTTTTCTACAGTACAGTGTTTTTTCAATAGACCTATGATGTGAATATGTAATCTTTTTCAAATAAAACAAGCCATCATGCAAGTTTGCTGTCAGTGTTAACTTTGTGTGCCTTTGGCACCATACAGACAAACACAGAAATAGATTTAGCCAAAATTATTTCCTTCAGCACCATTAAGTTTTGTAATTAGAATCTTTGGGGTTATTGTAGTCTGCCTTATTGCTCTTTTACCTTAACAAGCTGTTCTTCTTGGACTTAATGAGAATCATAAGCAAAATCAACTAAGACCCTAGAAATTTTTAATTAAAATTTGCATTCATGCTGTGTTCAAGAGCTCATCAAAACCAGGGCAGTACACATAATGGAAAAATACTGAGGTCACGAATAGAAGTCCAATAATCACACTCTAACCACGTAATTTAAATACAACATAAGGTAACTATTTTAAGGATATTAAAACGTTACTTTTTTTATTTTCCAATGTAATTAATTTTATTTATGTAGACTTTTTAAAACTGTTTTACAGAGTGCTTCACAAGACAAAAAGAAATAAAGCAAGTAAAGTAAGGAGTAAAAACAATAGTGTAACTAAAATAAAGTGGTACATCTAGGTAATAACTGGAATTACAGCCTGTCGTCAATTTAGTATCTGACCAAATCCTCCCCCATAATGTCACTTGTTTTCAGAACATTATGTTGTCACAGTGAAGTTGACCTTTGACCTTTTGGATATGCAAGGTCATCACTTAATTATTATATCCTATCAGATATTTGTGTGAAATTTTGTCATGATTAGCGTATGACTTTTTGAGTTACAGCCAAAAATATAATGTGGTCACAGTGACCTTGAACTTTGACCACCAAATTCTAATCAATACATGTACTAAATTGAAGAAATTCCCTCAAGGCATTCTTGAGATATTGAGTCCAGGACAATGGTAAATAGACATCTGGACATCCTGTAAACCTAAACCTTAAGACTCTGGCCATGGCTATTGCCTTTGTAGAGACATAAAACAAATATATATATATGTAAAAGTGTATAAATATATACAATCATCCACACAAATGGGTGCATACAGTATAGAAAGAGTATAATATATACACATGCACATGCTTCAGCACACATACGCACATAAAAGTATATAAATATATATAAAATGTAACACTGAGACCTTAGAAACATGCCATCCTAAAAATCTCCTGGAGTTAACAAAACATTTTATTTTATAAACTTATGTATGTTTTCTTTTTCATACAAAAATTTCAATGTGCAAAGTATAGTGGATAAAATTGTCAGATAAATGTGGTGAGGTAAAAAGTAAAATATTTGCCTCTGAAATGTAGTGGCATAAAAGTACAAGTTACATGAAAAGAGTAGATTCAACTAAAGTACCTCAAAGTAGTAAATGTCCTTAGTTACATGACACCACTGGCTGTACATAGTGTGTTCATGTTAGAGCTTGGAGATTACAAAGTCAAATTGTCATCTACATTATCGTTATTTTAAAAAACATCTGAAAGGGACTCATAGCACTTCATCGCATCGTTTGTAATCCATTTCACTTTGTAAATACAAACATTTTGCCATTTGTACATTTTTATCAACTTTTTATTACTGTTTCATCTTGACATTTTTATCAATTATGCAATCTTTTTATTTATCTTTTTATGAATAATTATAATAATTTAATAGGGGGGAATCTCCATAAGCCATTTTTGGCTTCCAACCTTTCCTGCACAGTGTTTAAACTTTAAAATTTTATTTTTCTGTCTTTCTAAGCTTATGTATGTGCAAACAAACACACAAACAAGCAAGCAAACAAACAAACAGGTCATAAAAACAAATAAATGACACAAATAAATCAATGTATTATTTTAATTATAGAAAAAAGGTAAACAGTCTTTAGGACAAAACATGACTACAACATAGAAATAGCTGGAACAGAAAAGGCTGATTACAAATTATTATTATTATATTATATTATTGTTATCATCAATGAAAATAGATCAAATTAAAACCAGAGGACAAATAATACAAGACGCAGGACACATTATGTCAGCATAAAATACTCCAAAATAATAGCCAAAAAACAACAGAGACAATAAAAGCAATCAAACCACAAATACAAGGAAATAAAATAGATAAAACATAAACAAAAAAGATGAAAGTGATAATTGTGATAATACGTCGATATAAAAAAATGACATACATATAAGCAAAAACTTTTTTTTTCATATTTATTGATAGTTTTCGGGGAGCCCCCAGCATGGATGAATTGAGCCCCAGCTGTTGAGGTCACGTGACACTCTGCTCCACCGTGATCACGTGAAGTGTTTTGTTGACGGTTGTCGCTGCATTTTGCACGATGAATTCTCGGGATGGTGCAATGTCATCGCTTCGCTAGCAGGCAGCAAACTGGGGGATAAAGAAAAGACACTGGACCGGGCAGGAGACGTCCACGGCTCCACTGATGTTCGCCGAGACTCGATAGTGAAGGAAGAAGAACCACAGTGATGGTTTTGTTGTCGGTTTAAGACAAAAAGGAGGAATTGTTTTCACCTCGACAGGAAGAGGGTCCGCAGCTCGTTAATTCAATGTGCCGAAACCTGCTATTTTGAGAGGTAATTTGACACGTGTTTGTCAGAGACGTTCTTCAGTGAAGACAGCTGATGATTAATAGCGTGTTAAATTAAATAATGTAGTGAGTCAGCACGTTTTAATGTGGAAATACCTAGCTTTGTTCCTCGGCTCCATCATTAGCATTTATCAGAACCCTTAGGGATTGACGAGCAAGTCGATGGTCCAATCAGGAGCTTCGAAAAGCTGCTTTGGACCAATCAGAGAGGAGGAAGGCAGGTTTTAGTTATAGGGAAAAACGTTCACGTCTTCAATAGCTATATTGTTAGCTAGAAAATACCAATAGATAAACGGTAGCTATAAGTATGGTTTTCTGAATTCAGTTACACGGATAATACAAAAAACGACCCCGTTATATCATAAAGGAATAGAGGCAACAGTGTGGAATTCAGCCTGTCCCAGTAGGACCAGTTTTATTAAATTTATTAACTCGTATTTCCCTACGTACTCATACGTAGGGAAATGGGACTTCAGACTTGCGGAAGCTTGGACAGTTTGTATTTATTGATCTCTTTGGACTGTTCCTAGTTACTATACCTGCAATTGTGAGCGTCAATAATAGCAAAAGTTCCTATTCTTTTGGCAGGGAGGTTTATTAGTAGTTTTATCAGCCATAAAGAGATCTCTGACAACATTTTATATCCTTTGTTTCACTAAAACGATTATCTCAATTGACCTGTGTAACTGGTTCAGCATGTGGAAGTTAAAGGCCTATCTCTTTTAATTTTTTTGCAATTTTTTTCCTGTTGTTTTCTTTTTTGTATAACTGACCTAAATCCAAGGGTTATTTTTCTCCTTTTATTTGATACTACCACTGAGGGACTGTTCTTTATTTATCAGAGAAAGGTGGGTGGTTGGGTTGTGACTGCGTTTTTTGTGTTTTTTAATTTAGTTTTCTATTTTTTGACCCTCACAGAAGCAAATGATTTGTTAGACAAAAAAAACAAAAGAACTAACCATTTGATGTTTAAAAGTGAAAAGTTGAAGATCAAATCCTTGAGTTGAAACAATCCCAATTGTTGTGCTTGTAGGCTAGTTCATGCATTTTAGTTTTGGCAAAATTTTAAATGAGACATGTAGAATAAAGTGATTTGATGAAATATCCCCCTTTTAAACTTAAGTGTTTTTTTCTGACCGAAGAGTTTGTCCCATATATTGTGTTAAAGGACCAAAAGAAATTTGGAAGTCCAAGAATAATTTCTGTTTTTACAGTTTGTGACTATGATAATTGGTGTAAATTTAAGGAAAAGAAATACACAATACAGCTACTTAAAGTATTATGCTCCTCCCCTAAGCCAAAATAAAAACATACCTCCCTTTCCCAGAGCTTAAAAAAATATTTGTCATGCCAATGATTATTTTAGAGCTGTTTGAAAGAAAAATATTGGATCAAAGTCTTGTCTGAGTGACATTTTAGGAAAATGGGATGTGATTTAGGGCTGCAAAGAAGTGTAGACACTATGACTTTTTATGACATATTTTACAAAAACAGCCAACAGTGTTACAGCCTATATAACACTCATATTACTTATAGTTTTACAATTTGAATACTTTGAAATAATGATATAGTTACAATCAATGTTTGACATTGATTGTAACTTCTCTCAACAATTGAATAATGGTTTCTATTTCCACGGCAGTGTGTGGTTGCCTGCCAACGTATAGAAATGTAAAAAATGTTTTTTTTATCAACATATTGGAAGGTTGAGCATATGTGAATTTTCATGTGAATATATATTATAATTACTGCCAAGTTTTTCCCTGTGGCTTTCTTGTGTGTGTCTATTTTCTTTTTTACTTCTTTTTTGTGTACAGTTTTTAAACAAAACTACAACATCATGTTATTGTGAACCTGATGATTGCTCAATTTCACTTCTCTTTTTTTGTTCATTTTTTCATGTTAAATTGGAACTGAGATCAGAAACCTTTACAGTCCTCACAACTGGTTTCAAACATGCAACAAATCCTCCGGAAACCATCATAAACATTTCAAAGATCGAATGAGCCTTGAGCTCTAACCTGAAACTAAAAATGTTGCTCTTTTTCTACCTCCAGCCACTGTAGGAGGCTGACTTGATCGTGTCCTGTGTACTGCTCAAAATGGCCATCGCGAGACAATTTGGACTACTGGTGTGGAAAAACTATCTTCAGCAGGTGAGTTTGACATATGCTCAGCATGTATGTGCCCTTTTTAGGTGCTGACATTGTCTGCAACTGTGAATCGTCAGAAGGAGTTGTGTTTAGAGAACAGAGGTCTGCATGACAGTTTTTGTTAATTCATAGGCGTATGGGGCGTCATAAATACAGTAAATTGTCTTAACATCTCGAAAACATATGACGTCATCTAGCTACTTGAAAACTGACTGACCCCAGTAATATACAGTGCGGCTGCACTGTTGGGTCGACGGCTCGAGCAACATGTTAGTAGCTGTCACATGCTTTTCAAATATATGCTGTCTTTTGCTTATTTTGTTCCTCATATTTTTTAATTGTGACATTTATCATGAGACTTAGTCATGAGACAGGAATCATCACTGTCAGATTTTGTATTCTATAACTATAGATTCATGTGCCTACATAGATACATTTTTGTGAATATTTTATTGGAAAAAAAGATCCAATAAAATTCTTTATTTTGTATTGAACTGCCTCTTACACACACACACACACACACACACACACACACACACATACATACACATACACACAGATATATGAATAGGTTTTTTTTATTGAGCCAGATTATAAACGTAATACTGTATCGTTTAAATGTGTACCTGTCTGGGATAGAGTATGAATGACACTAAAGGAATCATGAATCTTGAAGTTTTAAACTGGTAAAAAAATTAAAAAAAAAAAAACAAGGCACCCTGTTTTCTGGTAAAATAACATCATGTATTTATTCTTTAAGCGCTGGCAATGTAAAAATGTTAGCACACCATTAGAAGACTTACTGTATATTGGTTTGCGGACTTTTATCTGCCTCTCCAAAAAGCCCCTGTCAGACCAGCTATCAAAGCCAAGCAGCGCTTCTCCTGAAACACGGTTATGTTTTTTTTTAAGACAAAATAAGACAAAAAAACAAAACACACTAAAATGAGCAACAATAAATTAAAAAAAACATAAAAAGGTGGAAAGAGGGTGAAAAGTTATTAGCAATTTCTTTATCCAACATATACCGGTGATATATATGCACACATGTAAATAGATTTAATGTTTCAGGGTAGATGCATCTGATCACAGCTCGAAATTTCCAAGAAAGACCAGCACTTTACTCGACATTTGCACAATTATAGTTCGTTGAAAGTTCATGGTCAGTCTTCAGTTTACAGAAGATAGGAAGGAATTTTTACTCTAGACAGTGGCAGTGTATTGCTCTGAATAGCGCCTTGCATAGTTCTTAACATTAATATCAGTTGATGGTTGCACAATGCTGCAGAATTGAAAGTGGCTATCTGCTGCATTATAGCATGCGTGGTGGTTGCTATTATTTATGCTATTATTATTCCACTCCCTGGTTGTCTAGTTGTGGTTGTTGAGACTACAGAGACACCATTAGGATCAGAAAAAAATATACAGTTCATCTTTGTTTTGTTCGTTCATTTTGGCTGCAGAAAATATACACAGAGTGCATTTCAATCTCTTAAGCTGTATTACCAGACGTAGTGCATGCATTACGACATTTTACCTCCTCAGGCAAATTGCGGACATTGTAATTCAGGCATGTAAAAGCCTCTTGTAAAAACAGCTAATGGAAAAGACCTTGTATTTCTGAGCCATCCTGTTTCTTGGTGTCCTCATTCTCGTGAACAAGTGGCCACATTTCGAGAACTTGAGGTCATGTTGACATATTTCCAGCTCGGCTACAGCAGATTTCGATACCTGATGAGATTTTCAATTCTCTGCTAATTGTTTGCTGGGCTCATGAATGTTATCAACGGGCCTGATCTCTGCTCAACAATGGTATGTTGCCTAACTAGAGCAACAGAAAAGATAGTGTGAGCTTTATTGCGAGTTAAAGAAAATTAATGTTTTACATGCAACTAACCCCTTTATAAGAGCATATTTCACCTCTATTGAGAGAACCTTTTTCATTCACTCAATAAAAACAGTCGTGCTCACGAAACTGATAAGGTTAATTATCTCTACATGGACCTTGTCCTATTGGCATCAGATGAACTGTGGATCTTCTGCAGAACACACACATACACTCATACACACTTATAAATATCTAATTTTAGAAGTTACAGTGGTGTCATGACTTGATAAGAGTATGGACACACAAGAAATGCAAGCAAGGTTACCAGGGATTCCCACACATTCATTTATTCATTTGTGGAAGCATACACACACACACACACACACACACACACACACACATATATGTATATGTGTATATATATGTGTGATATCTGTGCCCAGCTTATGAATAAATACAGAAAAATATTATGTTATTGGTACATTTCAAAAAAAATTTTTGCTCCCTGTCTGTCTCCTCACTCACTGCCAGCCTGGCATGTCTCATGTGTGGCAGTTTGTATTTTTCACAGCCAATTTCATAAAACATTGGGTGATAAGACACAGCAACAAATAATGTCTCCTCTGCATGTTCTTCTTTGTTATTTGTTGAATTTGCAACTTCGCCAGTCAAAGCTTACCAAAGTTGAAGCCCCTCTGTACAGCAAACCAAACCAGACATGGTGATGGGTAATAAAAAAAATTTATAAAAAAGGATGACATGACCTGTGCTCCACAATCGTAGCATTGCATTATTTAGATTTTGAAAACAAGACAAAACAGCTTAACTGTAGAGGCTTGCATTAATTGACTGAAAATAACAACAGAAATAAACAAGTTTGCTGAATTTACATGTCTCCACAATTCAAAACATTATCCAGTTTTCTACCTGGAGGTGACTTTTGTTGTTAGTGTGACGTCACGATCATTCGGTTTATAGTACTGGAGGTTTTGTGTTCCCATGCTGATACCAGAACAATATGAATTTTGGTCCTTACTTTACTGGGTATAGACGTGTTTTCAACCAATACATAAAATAGAGCCTAAAATCTAACAACTCTGTTATTTAAAACATAAATATCTGAGTAAAATAAACAACAGTGGTCAAGCTTTCAGCTCCAAGTTGAAGGCTGCCAACAATGATATGTCCAAAAGTATTTATGCATTAAAACACACTTTATAAACATGAACAAAAGGAGAACATTTCTATTCCTGACTCATATTTATTCCTCTCAGTGATCATTTTGATTGAGTTCTGAAGGGAGAAGGTCTGATATTAGTGCCCCTCGGAGATTGAGTGTAATGTCCTGAAACTGTCCATGTCATTTTGTACTCCAATCACTCAACAGTGGGAGGCCGTCACATCGTGTCAGCTGTCTGTGAAATTATTTGTGTTCAATTCTGAGTAGTGTGAAAAGAATAAATTGATGCCCAGACCTCATCTTGTCTAAAAATGGCACATAGTTAGCATTTTAAAAGCATATTAAAAATCTGGAAATGGGTTTGTGATTGCGTGTCAAGGTTGCAGTTCTCTCAGTTTTGTGTCTGAGGGGCTAAAAGGGTTTTTTTTTGTTCATTGCTCACCTGTGGCTGAAATATGGAGCCATTCATTACTATATTTATAGGGGTCGTAAGTTACTAAAAGTCATAAATATTCTGTCAAATATTATGTAGTTAATCAATCTCAACACCTTTTCAATACATGAGTCATACTCCTCCTCTTCCAGTCTTATTCATCTCTGCCTCTTATGATCTTACCTCATCTTTCCCTATCAAATATCTGACAGATTATCTCCAATCTTTCTCTCCAGAAACGTCAAATTCTGGTAACTTTGGTGGAGATACTCCTGCCCCTGCTCTTCTCTGGCATCCTCATTGTGCTACGTCAGAAGGTGCCTTTTAAGGACTACCCAAATGCCACGGTCTACGAAAGCTACACCGTTGACTTTCTACCCAAGCACTTCTTCACGTTGTTGCAGCTGGCCTATGTGCCTGGTAACTCCAGTGTGGTGCGTCAGGTGGCAGAGGATGTGCGAGGCAGCCTGTTTCTCTCCTCAGGTGGGTAGTAGTTTGGCAAGAAATGGATATAAGAGCAACTTGTCATGCAAATTTGTAAAAAGCAGGGCAAAGTAGAAATACAGCATCAGGGTCCATCACTTGATGCCGTAAGGCCCAAAAAGACTTTTGAAACAACAGGATACACAAGCAGGCATTCCAGGCACTCCAAAAATATTGAAAACTAGCATGGCGAATATTAAAAAGCCTCGACTGCAGTGGCTAAATGTTTCAGCCACTTCAGGTGTTTGTCTACAAGCCCAAATAAGGACATGCAGTGGGAGAAACATGTTGGCTCTTTTAAAAATTAAGCCACTTAGCCACTGCAGTCGAGGCTTTTTAATATTCGCCATGCTAGTTTTCAATATTTTTGGAGTGCCTACAATGCCCTCCTGTGTACTTCATAAAACATGTTTGAATTTGGTGACAAAATTCTATCTTAAGTTTAAAAAAAAATATTATATATATATATATATATATATATATATATATATATATATATATATATATATATATATATATATATATGTATATATATATATATATATTATAACAGATGTTACACAAAAATAAAATAGTCTTAGCAGCAAATATAGTTTTACCATAAAATGAAAAGGTAAAACAAAACAACGCAGCAACAAAAACAACAAATATAATTTAAACAGAGGTGAAAAACAAATGTTACAGTAGTTACAATGATATACAGAAGTCTTGAAGATTACATGGGCTACAACACTATATTCTTTTTTATGGTTACCCCAACCCCACTCCCGTCTTTGATTTTATTTAAGTCCATGAAGCTCCTCCAGATATTTTCAAAAACTGCCAGATTTCCCCTTGTAATATATGTCATTTTTTCCATAATAACACATATTGATAAATCCTAAATAAATTGCTTTATTCTTGGTTTGTTCCCATCTTTTTATCCTATAGCTATTGCCTTCTTAGCTTGTAAGAGATACAAGTCTATTAGCACACAGACACTGGCCTTGGTAAAAAAAAACAATCACCTGGATAAATACCCAAGAAGCACTCCTATCCTAAAACAAGCAATTTTCTTAAGTTTGCTGGATATAACTAAGAGGAATTATCACATTATATTCTGCATTTAAAATAAAATATAGGGATCACTGGCTTTAAAAACCTGGAGCAAAGCCTAATGTTTACTGCTCTCCCAATTAGTTAGTAACACCATTTTTAACCAGTGATACAAATACCAGAGCTTTGACACCAGTTGTAATCGGGGACAGGAGTGGGCAAACTGGTTTCTCTAGAAACAACCCTCAGGGGAACCAGAAGGCCGCACCCTACTCTCTTGTGTCACATTGTATCAGCCGGGAGTTTAGATAAGGAAATAAAGGAAGCTCATGGTTGTCTCCTCTCTTAGGACACCAACAACTAAATCTTCTGAAACACACACTCACGCGCACACGCCTCTACGTGATCACCTACTCAGATAAACATGCAGACAGGCTGTTTACATATTTGTTTTCACGCTGACACACGATGAACAATGTAGAAAAATAGCAGCAGTGTGAGGCTGAAGGCAGAGATGTAGATGTAGACAGATCTGTAACTGCAGGTTGGCGTATACACAGAAGTGTGAGATCCCAGCTCAGCCATTAATGAATAATTTAGCTGCTCTCCGTTCGGAGGGATAGGTGGAGGGAGATGATCAAGGTTGAATTGGATCATCCACACAGGAGACCACCAAAATGTGGCCTCGATGTTCTTCGCTAAAAACTATAAAAATACAAAAAAACCCATAATATTTCAAATGATCGTTGAACTGGGACTGCTGAAAGGGGAAGCAAATATGTGGTGTTTGTGTTATAATTATACGAGGTGTTGAAACACAGTTGTTATTTGTATCACACGCTGTATTGAGAAAAAAGTGACTCGTTAAATAAGATTTCCTATATTGTGTAATCATAAATGTTTGCTGTTGTTAAAAAGTTGATTTAACTTATCAGTTAGTCAACTAGTATTCTTTCAACTTTTTATCCATTGCATTTAGCTTACTGTTTTAATAGTGTATTTATTTCTGTTAGCCACTTATTTCAACTTAACCATTACTATTAGCTAATTATTTTAGCATTTTACTTTTTACTTTTTAATTATTTAAACTTTTAAATTTTTAACAATTTCATTTAGCTTTAACTTTTAATTGTTCAGCTATTACTTTTGGCTAGCCTAGCTATGTAATCTTTTTATCTATTACTTTTAGCTAATTATTTATATTTTTACCATTACTTTTTGCTTATGTTTAACCTTTTACCATTACTTCTACCTAAAAACTTACATTTTTTAACCATTAATTTTAGGTAATTATTCAAACTTTTACTATTACTCAGCTGATTATTTTATCCGTTTATTCAGTACCTGAAGCTGGAATAATTATTTTAACTGTTTAGCCTTTACTTGTAGCCTCTTATTTCAACTTTTATCCATTACTTGCCTCTAATTGTTTTAACTGTTTATCCATTATTTCTAGCCAACAAGTTGAACAATTTTTCCATTACTTGGCTAATTATTCAAATGTTCACTTGTTGATTTCAAGTATTGGTTAAGCACTAATCTCCTTTTGTTACTTAAAGCTGTCTCGGGTTGATAGGAGATGTGTACTGTGCAGTCAGTGTAGCAATACCTTACTGGGATACCTTAGTTTTCATTCACTGGACGGCTAATGTTTTATTAAACACAGAGATAGATAGATATATGTATAATGTAAAGCAAATCCTGATATATATGTTTTTTTTTAATTAATTAAGGTACTCCTCACACTGTTTCCATTTATCCCTGTGGTGACTGCAGCAGTAACCCCTGGATGGGAATTACTATGTTAAACTACAAACCATACAGCGTTTTTTACGGCAGACAGCTGAAATGAAGAGCAGTGTGACAGCTGCATGTCTGAACTTGCGTGTTTGGCAGCTGGTTGTCCTTGACCTGTTTTCCTCAGTGCACCTTTGTTTGACTGTGTGTTTATTTTATGACACTGACAAATATGCACCTCATGGACTGGTGTGTAATACTGACATCCTTTGCCAGATCCAGAATATGCACTTGCGCTATGCTTGATAAATGCAATAAAAAACACAAATGAGAAATCCAGTTCTGGAAAAGAATGAAATATCAAAAGTGAAAAGAAAACTGAAATCAGTCTCTTTATTTCCTGTTTTCTGTTTTTATTCAGTTTCATTGGACTGCTTGGGTTTTGACATCTTTTGTATGCTTATCTCTTCCATTTTTGTGTGATCCTGCATGTGTGTCAAGGAAAGTAGATTTAAGTGCACTTTTTTCTCAGTGATTTGACCTGCTGTATCAGTAATGCTGGCCATTAAATTCAGTATGCTGACAGCGTCTCGACCAACTTCCTGGCTGTCAGTGAGAAACATGAGCACCAAGGTCGTGTTTGGCAATAAGACAGGCACGAAAACAGCCGTGCGTGAGATGAATACCACACCACAACTAATGTAATGATGTTTGCATGTGTTTGTGAACGTCTCTTTTCCAGTGCGTGGCTTTGAGACTGAGGAGCAGTTTGAGGACTACGTGAGAAATGACCCTGGAGGAAAGCTGCTGGCTGCTGTAGTGTTTGAGCACCCCTTCACCCACGATGATGAACCCCTGCCGCTAAAGGTTAGAGGCAACACGCTGCACTGTCACACACTGTAGCAGGTAGATGGTTGATTCGTGAACCTGAGGAGCTGTGTATTGTTTTCATGTCTGGTAATTTCATCAAGGACACTGCACAGTCTGGCTGCAACAAGAGTGGTAAATTCTTATTTTCTGTATTCTAACCAAAGGTGGACAAAGTACACAACTTTAATACTTGAATCAAAGTATTGATACTCCTGGTCAAATATTACTCCAATACAAGTGAAAGTTGCTGAATCAAATTATTAGTTGAGTACTGGAGTACTTGCTTTTGAAAATACTTAAGTATTCAGAGTACTTTTTGAAAATCTCAACACATTGTAATATTTTGTCACAATACATTAACAGATCCTAATGACTCTAAAACAATCCACTGAATGCACTGACTGGCTTGTAGAGCCTGTAGAATAAAAAGCTTGTTGAAAAAGCTGAAAAGCCTATAGTAATGCCGATAGACATAAAAATTGACAGAAGGACCAAAATTGTCATTTGTATTTTTTGAGGGGAAAAAGACCTTGAACTGCTTTCTCAGGCTGGACGGCAAATCGTTGTAGGTTGTGATTAGGTTTTTTTTTTTCAGAATGAACAGAGCAAAATACTACTAATTATTTAAAAATATTTATTATTAATATTTTTACAATAAGAATAATAACAATATGAGCCATTCATCTAAAAAAAATTCAAACATGGACTTGAGGTGAAGCCATGGGTGTAATAGCGGCGAATCTTCATCTCCATCTGCTGCTGTAGCCACTAATAACACCACATAACCAAATACAACAGCCTGCTGATGACCTATCTTCTCTACCTGTCTGTATCGACGAGCTGCCCAATCTGAGTAGCACATGCACAAGATAGAGGTTGAGGAACACCACTTCAACAAAAAAACACACTAAACAAAACACATGCAGATCTGTGTGATCACAGGTTATGGATTTTGCATATAAAAATCTACTGACTTTAAAAAAAAATGTTATGAGTAACTAGAGACTTCATAGACATGTAGTAGGGTTAAAAATATATTTTTCTTTCAAATGTGGTGTAGTAAAAGTGATGAGTTTAAAAAAAAACTCAAGTAAAGTACAGATACTTAAAGTCAGGTACTTAAGTCAGTGTACTTCATTACTGTCCATCCCTGGGTTTGAAGCATAAAGACTTAGGGAGGTGTGATATATGCATCAAAATAACCTGCTGTTTGTTTGACTGACCTCGGTGTATGGAGGAAAGAATAGCAGCATGTGTTACCTGAAATACTGGTCCAGGCACTTTATTCTGCTCCCTGACTGTTTGTCTATTTTGTTTATTTTGGCAAGCTTATTGTTTAAACATAGAAGGAGGATTCTCAAACCAACAACGAGATCATATTTTGCTCAGGTTTATTACAAAGCTTTATTGTGCTTGTTAACTGTATGATATGATATGATTATAACAACCAGTTTCATGCCTGCTCTGGAAAAACAAACAAAAGACGGATGAATTTACATTTTTTTTCAGTGTGAACCCATATGGGAAAAGCTTTATCTGCATGTGATGATGAAGTCTGACATACTTAATAGGCTTCAGGCTTTAGATAGCCCAAAGCGCACGGGGAGAGAGAGATGTTGTTGCTTTTTTTGGTGAATCATCTTCTCATATTTATTACTTTATTATCCATGTAGAAAGTTCTTCCATCTACCATAAAAACCATAAACAAAATACACAAAGGTTGATAAGACAAGTAAATCTTTATTACTCTCTTTTGCACCATCTTTCCTGTTTCCTTGTTTGTGTTTTTTTGTAACTTTTTATCTATTCTACACAAATCACAAGACAATAATATTCACATACTTGTTGTACTCTTTTCATGTCCAGAGTGATAAATATATCTTCTATACTGCTATAACTTTCCAAAATACACCTGGATCATAACCCATAGTTTACCACTCAGTGTGATAAAAGAGCACACGAAATATACATAAATGTATAACAAAACAGTGATAGTCATTCTATTATAAGGTTATAAAATTGGAAAAAAAAGCATGCAATCTTGCTGTGATTTTTTTCCCATACTTAAGACATTTTTTATCCTGCTGGGGGGCTGTGGCTTTAACAAGAAGGCTGTTATAAGTTTTTTTTGCAATCAAGACCAGAATCCTCTGTAAAATACTAATTTATTTATCTGTCACATTATCTGTAATCTTCTCTTCTTGTTTTAGACCACCCTGCTCAAAGCCAAGTTGAAATACAGCCCTGATTTCTGTGTGAAATTCACACTAATCTTATCTACTGATTCTGCTTTCTTTTTGCACCCTTATATGCAGGTGAGCTACCATCTGCGTTTTAGCTTCACCCCACGCAACGCCCCGCCCAAGGAGCGGTCGGAGCTGAACCCAAACAGTGACCTGGACTGGCACACGCTCAGTCTCTATCCCCTCTTTCAGCTGCCAGGGCCGAGGGAGCAGTATGACAAGGAGGGTGGCACGCCTGGTGAGAATCCCTGTCTTTTTTAATTTGACCTTCTTTGTCTTTGTTTTTCTTTATCTCTCCCACTTCCTCTTTCGCCTCTCTTTCTGTCGCCAAAACATCCTGTCTGCTTTGATGCTTTTATACCTTCATGAGAAATATTTTCAAAAAAAATGTAAATGTTATATATTCCTAAAGACTTTCAATTTCCTTTAGGAGTTATTAATATGAGCTTTAGTTAATTAAAAAGTTTATTTTTCTGTTTAGACAGAGATTATGATTGATGAAAAGCACTTATTTTTCACAGTCCCTGGGGTGAGAGCCCTCTACTCAGACTGTGTTTCCATGGCAACCACAGCCCTGCACATCTAGTTTTGTCACTGTCAGGATGTGCCCTCACAACATTTTTGGGGCATTCACGAGGTGTCAGGCACCAAATGCTCTTAACTTTATCTGTACATTTGTTTCTCAAGTTGTTTGACCTGTCAGGTTTAAAGGGGACCTATTATGTTCATTTTCATGTTCGTACTTCGTACATGCTCTGTTTTAACACCTGTCTCTTTTAGTTTCCCTCCAAAGAAGCACAGTCCAAAATCTTCACAAGCAGACATTTTCTAGCAGGAATATGTTCCGAATTGAGGGCAAAATTAACATCTCCAACCAAGACTATGTTCCACTGATGTTAGCATGTAGCTACATGTAGCAGTGTTGTGTTTTTGCCTCTGCTTTGTAGACATGGAAAGTTTTTAATCATGTGCAGCATATATTTTTCTCTCATGGCTTTTATCCCAGTGCGCTGTGAATGATTTCTGCCTGGAAAAAAAGCAAGGAGCAGGTGTGTCTCCTTAACCCTGAGATACCGATTTGTGCCCGTTGTATGTGAGCACTTTGCCACACTTCTCATAAACTCCAGCTCCCTCTTTTCTTTGTTAACAACATACTGAAGTTATTTCAAGTGTCTGATTTTCCTTGCTGTCCTTTTACTTTGTAAACTCCAGCTTTGATTTTCTTCCCAACTTCACCCAACTAACCTCTGTTTTTTTTTTGACCGCCTGCCCCCAAACACAGCAACATTAACACCACCCACTCCCGCAAGATTTGGATTGGGTCTTGTGAGACCCCGATTCCAATGCAGGGCTCCACTATATAATCTAAATGCTTACAGTAGCGTGCATGGAACAGGTGATCATTTAAAGAAATCTGTTACAAGCTGATGTCAGCTGGTGGCAAAAGTAGAAAAAAAAATGTTGGAAACAGAATATTCAGAACGGTCTGAAGCCTGATGCTATTGAATTATTTTAAGCACGTTTAATATGATCATGCGACACTGTGGCATTTTATATGTAACAGAAAATAAGGAAAGGCACAACAGATCCTCTTTAAATAACTGCAATAATAGCATCAGATAAGAAACTGTTCTGCTGCAGCCCAGACCTTTTTTAATCGTGAAGTTAAGAGGCAAAAGAGGCATGCTCCAAAAGATGAAGTCAACCTCACGGCATAATAGAACTGACAAGCTTTTACAGTCCCATGAATATGAATTTCCAACCTCCACATGCATAATAACTCATGACTCCAGCTCCACTTTTGTTCCTCAAGGCCTCTTTCCCATTTTTCTGTTAACTTATAGAGGGCAGTTAGATGGACTGTGCCTTGTGGAACAGGTCACTTTGTATGAGGGGTTGTGCCGTGACTCATTTATACATCATTTTCTTCAGTGTTTATGTCTCTTTTCTCTTTTCAGGGTACTTCCGAGAGGGATTCCTGGCAGTGCAGCATGCAGTGGACCGAGCCATCATGCGCTCCTACAACAGAACATCTGCCGCCTCTCTGCTGCGACAGACCAGAGTGGTCCTGTCGCGGTTTCCTTACCCTGCCTTTATATATGACGTCTTCATCCTGGCCATTCAGAACCAGCTGCCCCTGCTACTGGTGCTCAGCTTCACGTACACCTCCCTCAACATAGTCCGAGCCGTGGTGCAGGAGAAGGAAAGGAAGCTCAAGGTTTGTTTATGTGTGTTCATGCAGGCTGTTGTTCCTGGTGCTGCAATCATGAAACTAATCCTTACTTTCTACCCTTTCTTGTGCATTTTAGGAGTACATGAGGATGATGGGTCTCAGCAACTGGCTCCACTGGAGCGCCTGGTTCCTCATGTTCTTCCTCTTCCTGTCCATTTCAGTCTTTTTTGTGACTTTGCTCCTTTGTATCCAGGTGAGTTGGTGCTACGAATCTTTGTTTCAAAAGCCACATTCCAGCACAAAATACCTTAACACAATATTTAAGCTTCCTAGATAAGTAAAAGATAAAACAGAATCATTTACATTAGATGATACTGGGTTGATTTTATTGTGTTGCTATGCAGTGTAGGCAGTTGTTGCTAATGCTGGAATAGCAACTTTTTCTGCATGATTCTCTGCCATTGAATCAGGCTTTCATTGAACAGATGTGCACAGGCATCTGCATTTGTAGAACAACCAGTAGGAACGCCCTTTTCTCTAAATTGACCAGTGACTTTTTTTGTTTTGTTTTTTTTTTTTAACAAAACCAACAAGGGGAAAAAAGAAAGTAGAGGAAAGAAAAGAAATGCAATTATCCAGTAAATTGTACTATGTCTGCATTACACAGGCATTATGATTGGTAAGTATTGGAAAATAATCTGTATTTTTGAAGCTGTGGTTTTTTAAAAGTCACAAATAAGAACACAATAAAAATGAAAGAAAAAATAAACAACATGAAAACAGAGTTGAGAGGAGGTGCAGAGCCCCACTGGAATTTGATTATGTACCAATTAGATTTTTGCTCAATGACACCAAAATGAAACTGCCTAATCAAACTTTACTTAACTAATAAGACACAGGAGTTTGTGTTTTACAACAGGGCTTGGCACTTTGGAGAAAATCAAATATCACAGTCTTTTTGACTAAATATCTATAGATATCAATATTGCAGTGATATTGTTGCGTCAAAACAACATCAAGAGTTTTGATAAATAGTCATCAGTAATGTGAAAATAACCACTAAGTGAGGAAAGGAACATAACAGAAAAAGCTGGAACAGTCTGGCAAGTTCAGAAATCCTCACTTTCTTTCTTTTGGTAGACAGGTGCGTAGGAGAAAGTGTCAGAGAAGAAAGAAATCCTGCCCACACTGTGTGGAAATTCTCTCCTCCTGATATCACTATATCCAAAATCTTAAGGCGCTATCTTGTCTCATAACACAATATCAATATAATATTGATATATTGTCCGGCCCCTACGTTTTTGGAACGTCTAAAACCAAGAAAAAAAAGTGAAAATGAGAAATTTATAATTTTCAAAAAGTTTATTATACTAACCAAATCCTAATAATTGAGCAGTGTAGTGACTAATGCTCTGATTGCAACATAAATTGCAGGAATTAGTTTGTTTCACACATCATGATCACGTCCATTTTCACATCACAACGATGCACTTAAGTCGCATGTTTTTAACTGTTGTTTTAGGTGAGCCCTAACGGAGCAGTGCTGACCTACAGTGACCCCACACTGGTCTTTGTCTTCCTGCTCGTCTTCACTGTGGCCACCATCAACTTCAGCTTCATGATTAGTGCCTTCTTCTCTCGAGGTGTGTGTTTTTGTGTGTGTTTCCACTCTGTTCTGAATAATAATTATTGACAGAGGACAGAGATGCCCTTTCAACAGTACTCTGTGGGCTCCATTTTGCGGAAATGTTAATTACGTGCAACACTGTGTGCTCTCTCAGATGTCGATTTTCCTAAAGGAAGCGTGCATCTACTTATGGGCTAGTACTTGTGACGGTGCGAGATGTAAACATCAATGGTGTCCTCCTCGGCTGAGCTGTAATGTTAGCTAACTTAGAGGTGCTAGGTGAGCTAGTTCCGACATGAAACTTTTCCTGGTGAAGAGAAAGGTTCAGTTTACTTTAGAAACTAAGTTTCTTATATTGAGTAGTTCTGAGCTCTTTCTGTCTTCACCCTCATGAAAAGAAAACACTGTGTCCAGCCTGACCAACACGACGATAAAGAAAACTATTTTAATCCAATCTCTCCTTCCTCATGTTCCTCTTCTCTTTCCCTCTTTATACTCTCTCTCATTCAGACCGGCATCTGAATGAAACCATCTCCCCCCAGCTTTTTGCAACAAAGCAGCTCAGGCTGAAAGCACTTCTCACGGCGTCTGTTTTATGCAGCCTTCGGCAAAGCAATTGCACATCAGAACTTGCTTAGCAATGCTGTAGTTCATGGTCTTCTTTGGCTTTATTTTTAACTACCATTATAAGAAAAATCCACCTGATTATAATCAGTTTGAAGTAAGCCTTAAAGCCTTTTGTCCCGAGGGGCTGAGTCAGAGAGGACAGATAAAAGCCTGATGTATTGAATTTCTCTTCACATTAATCATATTGTATTTCTGTCCTCTTTAGCAGTGTAATCTGCTCTGTCACTTGCTCAGACAGTCTTCCTATTTTGCTTTGACATTATGAGCCAAGGTACTTGTAAAATTTTAAAACCCTGTCCTGCTCTTCTTTTCTTCTTCTTGCTTTTTCCCATCCCTCCTCCTGGTCTGTCTCTGGCCCATTAAGTAGTATCCAGTATGTGGAATTTTACAGCCTGACCTGAGTCATTTAAATTGCATCAGTTACTGCTGAATCAATAACTTGAACTAAAGAAACTGCATAATTTTGTTTTCCCCTCTGATACTGAGCAAAAAATTTATAGTCATCAAAACACAAAGATGAGAATTTTGTATGGCTACCACCTAAAATCAAAGATTAAAAGTATCACTTGGAGACCCCTCAGAGATTCTTTAAGAAGAGCAGTTGTTTTTTTGGTAGTGTGCAGTTTAGCCTACTCCTTGGGATATTTTGGTCCCCAGATTTAGCTGCAGAGTGAGTGTTCCTCGCTCTGACACTGCTCTCCAGGCAGCTGCAGACCCAGAGTGAGTCTGAGTGAGATGGAGGCAGCTGCCCAGAGGAAGAGAGGCTTTGTCCTTTCAGGCTCCAGGATAACATTATTGTCTGCCTTCTGCTCAGAAGTGGTGATTTTACAGCTTGCAGTGAGTTAATATGATACAGTTTCTGGCTTTTGCTTGATATCTAGCAAAAAATGTTGCACAGTTCCGATATGTCATTGGTTCAGTTAGCATTAGCTCGAAGGGCTAAATTGGCTTGTTTACTTTTATATGTGAATGTAGCTGTCACTTTGAACTTCCTGCCAAACCCTGTTTAAACTAAGCGGTAGGGCTGGGCGATATGGCCTGCAAATTATATTGCGATATTTTTTGGCTTTATCTCGGTATTTTTAAATCTCCTCAAAAAGCACTTTATTAATGCTAAAACTGGGAGACAGAATCGAACAATCCAATTTTTTTCCTCCAAATTCCCTATTGGATGTGACAATATTGTATATTGTTAGCCTACTTTGAAAAAATATTAACACAATTAAATTTTTGATCTATAATCATTAGTGATGTAGAAAATATCATTAACTGGGTAAAGGCAAGTATTAAAAAAAGTAGAACTGTCTGGCAAGTTGAGAAAAGTACCTACTTTACTGAAAATTCAAAATCAGGAAAAAAAACACCATTTATTCCATATCACAATATAACAATATCCAATATCTAAGACGGTATATAATCTCATTTATATAGTTTACAGCCTGGTACAAAAAATTGTTTTCGTCTCTGTAACTAATTTCAATATCTATGACAGCTGTATGAGCGGAATATTTTTTGTTTTTATAACTCACCCATTTTCAATTTGCTAAGGCCCAAATTTCAGCATATTTAAGGGTCGAGCTGGTTTAGTGACAGGCTGTCTGTGAGGCGTTGCTACAGTCTGTAAGTCAGATCCACCACTCACTCCTCCACAGCTTCAGCCTTTTTTTCCAAATATGGTCACTTCTGATTCCATGAAAACAAGATGGCGACAGCAAAATGTCAAACTTGAAGCTTCAAAATGGTAGTCCAAAAAAACATCTCTGTAGCTATGTCCATTATTTATACAGTCTATGTTTCAAACTCCCAAAACTCTCCATGGAAAAACACGAAAGGATTGTCAAATATTCATATTCAACAGCCAAATCTGATTTGACTGACGTAATTCTGAGTTGATACAGCCCTTGAGAGTTCCTTATAAGAAATGATTTGAGCAAAGAGGAAAGAGGCAGAAATAAAAGGCTTTTACAGGAAATAGGCCAAACCAACAGAAAAGTTCCTTTAGTGCCCATTTTTGAACAAAGATTTTATTTCCCTCTTAGCTGTCTTTGTGTGAACAGCTATCTGGACACTTCTCTGCGCCCACTGATGTACTTTTTAGGAGTAGGTAAGGGCACTTACTCAATGTGTGTTCCACACAGGCTCAGAATGTCACATTGTTTGCCACAAGTGCTCTTTTGAGAAGTCTTGTCCTGCTATTTAGAAATGAAAAGCAAAAACAGCCCTTAAAGTCCTTTATTGGCCTCATCCACAGCACTCAACTTTCTTTCCTCATCTCGCAGTAATGCTTCATCTGAACAGCTCTCTCAGACTGTCGCCGTCAATCAGGGAAATAGGTTTTTGCAGCAAAAGCAACTTTCTTCACATAGTAATTCACCTGTTACCTTTTGCTTTTGCTTCGGTCTCCAATGCATGTGTGTGTGTGTGTGTGTGTGTGTGTGCATGCGCGTGCGTGCATGCGTGTGTGAGCTTGTCTAGCAGCACAGCAATGATCACCTGCTGTAACTGTGACAGCCAAAGAGTGATAAGAGTGATGATTGCGCTGTTCAGTTCACTATCTTAAGGCTACACAAGTCTTAATATTGTTCAACCTGTCTTCTTTCCTTTCTGGTTCCGATTCCAGCTAATGTGGCAGCAGCAGCGGGCGGCTTCATCTATTTCCTGAGCTACCTGCCTTATTTGTTCCTGTGGCCACGCTACGACTTGCTGAGCCATGCACAGAAGGTGTCAGCCTGCCTCATCTCCAACGTGGCCATGGCCATGGGAGCTCAGCTCATAGGGATGTTTGAAGGCAAAGGTAAGACTTAAGGTTATGGTCAAATTGAATTTCACACTCCATACATTTTGAACTGTCTGTTTATATTTGGAAGTTGGGGTCAGTTTCCCTGTTTATTTATTACAAAACCATATATATATATATATTTTTTTAGAGATATTTTTGGCCTTTAATGGATAGAACAGAGTCAGTGTGAAAGGGGGAGAGAGAGGGGACAACATGCAGCAAAGGGCCGAGGCTGGAGTCAAACCTGGGGCACCAGCTGAGGCCCTGCGTGCCCCACAAAACCGTATTTTAAAAATGTTTCTCTCTCCCCTCTGTAGGAACGGGAATCCAGTGGTCAAACATGTTTGACTCTGTGACGGTGGATGATGACTTCTCCTTGGCCCAGGTGTTGGGCTTGCTGCTGTTTGACGCTGTGTTTTATGGGCTGGTGGCCTGGTACATGGAGGCAGTTTTTCCTGGAGAGTACGGAGTGCCTCTACCATCTTACTTCTTTGTACTGGTATGCATCAAAACTAAGCAGCTCACATTTGCACGCCCACACAAATTCACTGGGGTATTGTATTCTAATATTTCACAATAAAAATGCCTCATGTAACAGCCTTAATCAGAAAAGACTGGCCTGATGGCAAAGTGGTTTCAATTTGGCTGAGACTGGTGGTGCAACCCCGCTATAATCCATTCAATAGTAAAATATCAGCACAGAATAACCATACACACTTAATCTGATTGTATTTCTGTGGCTGAAATGAATATATTCTTTCTGTGTTTTTTGGCCCACACATGGGTAAAATTTGATGACATAGTGCTCTGCATGTGACATGCTACAACAGCTGTTTTGAAAGCTTCTTCCTTTGTTGATTTTAAGAAATAATTGTTCATAAATTAAAAAAATATTTAGTAGTAGTAAAAGTAGTAGTAAAATATTTACAAATGTACATAAGTAACAGAGGTATTAGGGCGCGTTGACACTGTCATGAGAGCTGCACATGCAAGCACAAGCACCTGTAATGTTACAAAACTCAAAATTAACAAATTAAAACCCATTTATAATATTATTTTTAACATACCTAAGCTTGTGAGCATGGATTTTTGTATAAACTAGAAATATATATATCACATTTTCTCCAGTACTAGTGGATGAAAAGCTATTTGCCCTTGGGTTTCTAAAGATTTCTTACACATACTTGCTTATGCATCTTAATGAGGAACATGATACTTAATGCCTCTTAAAGGAACTGTTACTAACAGGAATTGAACCCAGGTCTGATGTGTGGCTTTTACATTGTGTTGTACAGACACATCAACATGTGAACAAATGCTGCAAGTGGATGGTTTTCAGCACTTACAGCGCCATCAGGTAGTTGCAAGGTTGAGGTCTCCTGTAAGAGAAAAATGGCCTCAGATTAAAAGAAATTGCTGCACTCAGTGAAAGTGGCTCTGATATAGTGACAGCGGATGGGATTTAAAAAGTGAGGACACAATTTATCGGCCGCAGGAAGTCCTTGGGTTCAGCTGGCTAGAATAACAGGAAGCGTCTGAGTCTGTGTGGCCAACACAAATAAGGTTTATGTTTATAACAACTATGGACGATCACGAAATGACGTGCCTTCACACACACACACACACACACACAAAAATAAACTCATGCTAGCCCATTTCCCAGTAGGAATTCAAGAGACTGCCAGCAGGGTGTGGTTTAGATGTTGACGCACTTTATGTCCATTGTATGTGTGGGTGTGAGATTTAGAAAGTGGAGGTCTGACTCTGGTTCTTAGGAAGTGCACCAGAAGGAGGTTTGGTCGGGAAACAGTCCCCTCTAATGTAAGAAAGAGAGAGCGGGCTGACATTAACATTGTTCATGTACGCTGAACAATGTTAATATCGGCCCGCCTCTCTTTTTTGTGTTTTTCTGAATTATCCTGTTCCTCTGCTTCCCTTGTTGCATCCTGTAATTTACTTTGCTTCCTTGAAAAAGCTTTTGAGAAAGACATAGGTACAGCTTGTGTAATACGTTGCGCAATTTTTTAACTTTAATTCTATGAAATATCTTGTGGAAATAGGTTAGAAATGAACACTGGAATTATAATTCACTATTTTCTACCATTTGGTTGAAGCCTGTTTCACCCCACTCCTTTTTCTACCACTTTTTGATCCCTCACATTCTCGTCTCATCTTCATCAGCCTTCATATTGGTGCAGCAGCCCCCGCATGGCTTTGGTGAATGAGAAAGAGGAAGAAGAAGATGCAGAAAAGGCTCTGAAAGGGGAGTTTATAGAGGAGGAACCTGCTGGACTCGTCTCCGGGGTCAAGATTAAACACCTCGCTAAGGTTAGCAGCAAAACAGACATCCATTGGGGAAACAAAGTCAGACTCCATTACTGTAAAGGGGTTCAGATGCAAGTTTCAAAAACAAAATTTCGCTAGTCATTAAAGGATCTCCTGCAGTAGTGAGATGGAAAATAAGCAACAATGTGTCTTCCCATCATATCTTTTCAGATTCATGTTAACCAGATATCTGAGAAAAACCTCGAACAAATTTCCTCTTAATTTGGCAAAAACGTCCATGTGGACTCAAAGACGAACTGATTAGATTTTGATAGTCAAAGGTTAAGGGCACTCTGACCTCATGTCTGTCCAATTCTCGTGAAAGCAGGTGGGGATTTGTTCAAATTTGGCACAATCCACTTAGAATCATCATGAACTGATTAAATTTGGTTATCAAAGGTCACTGTGACTTCACAAAACATTGTTTTTGGCCATAACTCAGTAATTTAAACCCTGATTATGACAAAATTTCACACAAATGTCTAATTGGATAAAATAATGAAGTGATGACATTTTGTATGCAAAAGGTCAAAGGTGAACTTCAGTATGATGTCATAATGTCATAATGCAAAAATACTTTTCTTGCCATTATTCAACATCATAACTGAGGAACAGAAGGGGAGACATTTCATCAGGTACTGAATTGGTGACATAATATTTGATCGCTGATTGTAAGGAGGTTCTGTGCTGCTGGAGGAAAGAGGTTTGTAAGATATCCATGTTTCACCAAAAAAATACACTTAATAGCTTTTATCACATTTCTTTAAGTTTTCACCACACACTGACATGTATGTACACTCCAACTTGACTGGTTGGTTGAGGCATACAACCAATAATCCTACTCTACTCTGGTAACACACATAAATGTTTCGGGTGTATCGGCTCTGCAGGAATTTAAAGTGGGCAACAAGACACGACAGGCTGTGCGGGATCTTACGGTGAACATGTTTGAGGGACAGATCACGGTGCTGCTGGGACACAATGGTGCTGGGAAGACCACGACACTGTCCATGCTGACAGGTGACCTTCTGAAACACATCAGTTTACACACGTGCATTCAAGCATACTACATGGCACCTAAATAATCTGAAATGACTGCTTCTGTGTGTTTGTTGCAGGGTTGTTTCCTCCCACCAGTGGCAGGGCCTATATCAACGGTTACGATATCTGTCAGGACATGGCTCTGATCCGCCGCAGTCTGGGACTCTGCCCACAGCATGATGTACTGTTTGATAACCTTACTGTCAGAGAGCATCTACTCTTCTATGCACAGGTGCTCACACAGTCATGCACCTATACACAAAAACACACACACATATACAGTATATACTGAAGCTGAATCTTTGTTCTTGCTATGTAGTCATTACTTTATTTTTCTCCTGCTAAATCTATTAGGTACCCCTTCAGTGTAATTCAGTACAGTCACTGTGCCATTAATTCTATCTTTACAAAGTTTAAAATGACATGTTATTGTTGAAACTGTCTGATAGGTTTAAGACAACAATATGTAAATCATAGGTGTGTCTATCTGCTCGATTTTCAGCTGAAAGGCTTTTCCAAAGACAAGATTCCAGATGAAGTAGACCGGATTATCCGTATCCTGAACCTTGAGGACAAGAGACAGGCTCGCTCCAAGACTCTCTCAGGTGGCATGAAGAGAAAACTCTCTATTGGCATTGCACTCATTGGAGACTCCAAGGTGAACAACTTCATGAGCATTATTCTGTCTTATTATTTTTGTCCCATCCTTCCTCCACATTAACTTGTCTCTTCTTTCCATCTTTTATTTTATATGTCTCCAGGTGGTGATGTTAGATGAGCCCACATCAGGTATGGACCCATCAGCTCGACGTGCCACCTGGGACCTTCTGCAAGGGGAGAAGCGCGGTCGCACCATCCTGCTCACCACGCACTTTATGGACGAGGCAGACCTACTCGGTGACCGCATCGCAATCATGGCAGGAGGAGAGCTGCAGTGCTGCGGGTCGCCACTCTTCCTTAAGAACAAATATGGTAAGTGAAGAGTGGTGATAGCTGCAGCACGATGTCACCATCAGTTGTGATGTCGAGTACTGCTGTTACCTTGGTTTATATAGCAGACCTGGACATTCAGGAGAGATGAAAATCCAGTATTAAAAGTGGGAACATACAAGGTCATTACAACTAATTATACATGCCTCTTCCTTTCTTCTACTCCCCAGGTGCTGGCTACCACATGGTGATAGTAAAGGACGCTCTTTGTAACGTGTCCGAGATCACCCGCCTTGTCCACATGTATGTTCCTAATGCCACACTGGAGAGTAGTGCGGGGGCCGAGCTTTCATACATCTTGCCCAAAGAAAGCACCAGCAGGTGAGTCTGTCAGGTATTTGTTCATATATAGATTACTCACAATAACACAGTGTGAAGTATGAAGTGGACTAAAGGGTAGAAAGACCCTCCTGCGCGAACATATTGACTGAAAGTGACCAACCTACACTAGTTGTATAATTACAATAAATACAGGCTATTTTTCTCTTTTGCTCCAAGCTTCAAACTCTTTATATTTTCATTAGAGCAATACGAAAAAAACAGAATCAATGTGGTTAATATCTACTGAAATGGTGAATCTTGACCTTTGAATTTCTCTCTTGCTTCAGGTTATTTTTCCTTCATAACCATCTCTCCTGTTACCTTGTTTTATGCTCTTTTTATGTACTGAAAAATCAATACTTTTCTCTCTACAAATCAGACGTCCGCTCCACAGTGACACTTACCACTGATGATTAGATTGGAGCACTGAGAGAGAGATTTGGAAGCTTAGACTCATCAAAAGCTCATATTGTAATATTGAGTGATAGTTTCATCCCACTGTGAGGTACAGTAGTGTGCAATGTGATTCCCTGATGCATTTTTTGTGTGTTTGCTCTTAGGTTTGAGCTGTTGTTTGCTGAGCTGGAGATGAACAGAGAGGAACTGGGCATTGCCAGCTATGGAGCTTCGGTAACCACTATGGAGGAAGTTTTTCTCAGGTAGGAAAGCAAGACATAGCTGAATATGTGACTCAAATGCATAGCCTAAAAGCTTGTTCACAGAAAGCTTTTAAATCATCATCATCTTTAAACCATTGTTTATTCTGGGAAAATTGAGTGAGCATTAAGATCTTTAAATGCAATGCCCTGAATTCACATTAGTTGGCTAAAAGTATATGTAACATATGATAGCCATCGCAATAATACGATAAATTCCTTAAAAACAAATAACTAGCAGCAATGTCTGTCAAACGTTGGAAACAGCAATAAAAATAACAAAATAAAAGAAAAAATTAAGTAGCAAACAAATCTGCCATTAGTGAAGAATACATAACAACAACAGGAAAAACAGTGAATGTTTCTGTCTAATTTTCCATATCAGTAGGATCTGACTCAAGGAGTAACTCTCCTACTGCAAGGCACATTTTCAATTTAGCAACAAATAAATCATTTTAATGTACAAGAGGAGACTTAATAATGTAGAAAAAGTGGTTTTCATATACTACTTTAACTTACAAAATACCTGTTATAGCAGTCATATATCTGTTTTGGAATCTATGACACTTACATTGAGCTACATCTTTGTGTGAAAAGGAATAATTTTCACTTTAGTGTACATGCAGATCAGTGCTATGGCTGATGCTCACACATTTCAGTCCCAGATGCCTGCTGCTCGCTGAGTAGTTATTCCCGCTTCCCTGTGGACTTCATATGTGTATCTGTGGCAACAAGCCGGAGAGCCCTTTTTACTGCAGACTGCTAATACTGAATGCTACTTCTACTAGCATGAGTGTATATCATTGTAATTGTTGCTGCCAAGAATGTCTGTCTCACATTTATGAGTCATACAGAGATTCCATCAGTGTATTCTGGCTATAAACACCAAACATCAAACATGACACCAAGAAAAGCTGCTCATCGAACATTTGGTCGTTTAGCTCCTTCTGGTGTGCAGTATTTTGTAGCCAAGTAAAATTCAGTGTCAGTTAGACAGCAATACTGCTACCATTCAGACTTTTTCATGCCGCTGTGCTGCTGATAACTGTATCTAAAAGCATTACATTTTCTCGCTGTTTGTATGCACATCTCATTATGCTTAAAGCAATATCTCAAGAGCACCATGAGGGAATTCATTCAAATATGGCACAAACATCCACATGGACTCAACAATGAACTGATTGGATTTTGGTGGTCAAAGGTCAATGTCACTGTGACCTCACTGTGACCTGTCTCAGTCTCATGAACACCGTATCTAAAGAACACTTTAAACAGTAAACGTATAGTAAATTACCCCCATCGGGATAATAAAGATTACCTTGAGCTTGAGGGAATTTCCTCAAATTTGGCGCAGACATCCACTTGGACTCAACAAAGAGCTGATTAGATTTAGTTGGTACTGGGGTCAAAGTCACTGTGACCTTCTGCTTATGTCATTCTCATGAATGCAATATCTCAAGAACGCCTTCACATTTGGCACAAATGTCCATTTGAACTCAAGGATGAGAAATTGGTATTCAAAGGTCACTGTGACCTCACGAAACATGTTTTTGGCCATAACTCAAGATATCTAATTATCAAATGTTGTGATGATTTTAAATCAAAAAGGTCAAAGATGCTGGACTTGTAGGAAGATCTAACTGGGATCACACTGATACTGCTGTAGATTTAGGTTTATACAGAGACCATCTGCTTCCTGGAATTCATCATAAATAGTTACAAAAACCTGTTGTCTTATTATGTGCACCATTTGTTCCTGTTTCCAGTAAGTTGACGTGTAACAACAGATCGATTTGTGTGTTCAGGGTGGGAAAGTTGGTGGATTCTAGTTTGGACATCCAGGCAATCCAGCTGCCAGCCCTGCAGTATCAACATGAGAGGCGCTCCCATGACTGGACCACAGATGATGCCAGCAGCATCAGCGGCATGACCGACGCCACTGATTTCACAGACAGTGGCACACTCATCTCAGAGGACTGCTCCAACATCAAGCTAAACACTGGGGTGAGAGAAGAAGATCTGATGCTTGTTATGTTTTATATTTCTGCATGTTGTTCATTTTGCTCACATTCCCCCTTTCTCTCCCATCAGGTCAGACTACACTTGCAACAGTTTTATGCCATGTTCCTGAAGAGGGCGCTGTACAGCTGGAGAAACTGGAAGGTGATGGTGGCTCAGTTCTTGGTCCCTTTGGTCTTCACCGTTGTGGCCTTAGTCGTGGCACGAACCCTTCCCAACCACCAGAATGCTCCTCAGCTGAGGCTGGCACTCAGCCGCTATGGTTCCACCAGGGTCCCTGTGGCTCTGCCGCCGGGGGTGGGACCCCTGGCTGCTGCCCTGGCACAAACATACAGTTCACAGCTACCTGAACAGCAGGGCCAGCTCATCAATATCACAGGTGAGCACAGTGAGAGAGACAGGAACCTCACTTTAATGCCTACCTAAGTATTAACTAACCGTGTGCTCCTTTTCTTCAGACTTTACTGACTACATCCTGACCCAGGCAGAGGAGGAAGGAGGTGTCTTTAATGAACGCTGTGTGGTGGGTGCTGCTTTCCGTGGCAGCAGCAGCCAATATGCAGAAGCAACAGCCTACTTCAACAACGAGGGCTACCATACACCTGCCACGGCCCTCATGATGGTGGACAATGCTCTGTACAAACTTCTAGCAGGGCCGAATGCCTCCATCCAGACTGGCAACTATCCCATGCCACGCAACGTGTCTGAGACCGCCCAGAGCCAGCTCACAGAGTGAGTGGTGGAGAAGAAATAAAGAGTTCCAACATTATTTTTGTTTTCTTCTCAGTCACTTTACGTCTCTTTCTGGCTTTCTTCATCTCTCCTCTGTCGTCAAACCCCTTCTTAGCTCCTCCTCTTTTTTTCTCTCCTGATTGTCTCATTCTTTTCTCTCTCATTTTTAGGAGCAAGACAGGCTTCGCCATTGCCATCAACCTCATGTATGGTATGGCCTCCCTGTCCAGCACATTTGCCCTGCTGCTTGTAACAGAGTCCTCCATCAAGTCCAAGCATGTGCAGCAAGTCAGCGGCGTCTACCTGTCAAACTTTTGGTTTTCTGCCCTGTTGTGGGACCTTGTCAACTTTCTGCTGCCCTGTCTCCTCATGCTGGTCAGTATGATGTGATTACATGTTAGATAAAGGCACTGAGACTGATAAGTTAGTGTAAACAGAGCTGTCAAGGTAGAGAATACAGCATGTGCAAAATTGATGCATACGTTGTGCCATGTCTCAACTCATTTTATGCTCTTAGGTGGTGTTTCAGGCATTCGGAATCAAGGCTTTCGTAGACAACCACCTGGTAGATGTGTTGTTGTTACTGCTGCTGTATGGCTGGGCTGTCGTGCCTCTTATGTACCTGCTCAGCTTCTTCTTCTCCACTGCCGCTACTGCCTACACACGCCTCACCATCTTCAACATGATCTCTGGCACAGCCACCTTTCTGGCTGTCACCATCATGACCATCCCAGGTGAGAGGAGACACAGGGCTTCCAGCCCTTTTAGATGTTTAGAGTGTCTCAAATTACTATAGTGGAGACAGTATATTTAGATGATGTTAAAGTTAAGATGGACACTCTTTTCAGACAGCTGTTTTTGGAAAAAAACTTTTGAAGATAAGGAACAATATCAGTCGTCTTGAGGTACCATTTAGTCCCTCCAGGATGTTACAGTTGCAGCAGTTAACATTCAACCAGTCCTCATGAATTCTGCTTTGCCTTGCAGCTCATAACAACTTAACCACAAATTTGACTATTAAAAATGGGTAAAATCTCATTTCAATGTAGAGCTACGCAGCATATTCATCTGATCAGCCCCTATTTGGCCAGCTTTCTTTGTTTCTCATGAGACTTCTGCAGGGCTATTTAGAGAGTCACACACACAGTGACAGGGATAACTGTTAGCATCACATGGCTAATGTTACCCAACATTAATTAATGGATTTAATGATAGAGTGGAGCTGTTTTCTTGCTGTTGGTGTGAGATTGTTGGGATTGTTTCATGGCTCGGTCTTGGATGCTAGCTGTTGCTGGTGTGTTAGCTTGTACTAACCAGGTAGGAGAAAACAGGAGAACAGCACACAGACAGTCTTTTGTGCTTCTTTGAACGGCATCAACAGCTGATCAAATGTTCATAGTGATTGGCTCCAAATCAAAGACAGTAAAGCAACATTTTTTTGCAATTTTTATTTGAAAAAATATGGTAATACATCACATTTTTTTTAAAGCCTGCTATGAAATTAAAAAAACAACCCATAATATCCTGGAGGGCCTATGTTTTAGTACAAAAATGAGACCCGAAACATGAAATGCTTCTTTTCAAGATGTTTTTACAGCATTAGGAATTTTTTTATCCGTGCATATTCTGTCTATATTTAGGCAAGTATGTTTTGTGCCAGTTTTAAGGACTTTAGGAGTGTTTGTGTTTGGATGAATACATCTGGAGTGCAATCAGTGAATGGCACAAAGGGAAAAAGCAATTACCCACTCCTTCAGATAAATGGGTTAAAATCCCAGCCTGAGTGTTTCGTGCTTGGCGTTGTCTCTTATCAAATACAATTTGCAGTATTTCTGGATTTAAGCTAGTAAGGGATCATGCTCTAGCAACTCCTACAGGTTGATTTGGGTGGACATGTGGAGAGGAGCAGGCTTTTATATGGTAATGAGGAGGCACGTGGCTTTACAAAGGCTACACAGGTCAATGAGGGAGTTAGCAGTAATAGCTGTTGCTCAATATTGGGATTTCACAACAAAATCAGGAGATAATTGGAATAAAATGTTTAAAAAAAAAACATGTAAAAAGGAGAAAAATGTTTCCTTTCATTCCGGTTGATGATGTCTTTATGAATTTCATTCTTCAGAGCTGAACCTGCAGCATATGTCACACTTACTGGATAAGGTGTTTCTCATCTTCCCAAACTATTGCCTGGGCATGTCCTTCAGCCAGTTCTATCAGAACTACGAATTCATCTCATTCTGCACCTCCAGCATGTTTACCCGGGAAGTGTGCCAAATCTTAAGTAAGTACTGCCGAAATGTTGCCTCAGAGACTGAAGTAGAGGTGTTGCAGTGTATACTTCAGTCATAAAACAATGAAGATTTTGTCCACCACCTTAATTTACAATTTATTATGTGACGATATAGAAGATATTTATGTAACAATGAGTCACAATGTGGGTGTCAGTATTACATATTGAATATTGGGATGATGGTGGTGGTTCATTTTTATGTGACAATGATTGCATGAATAATGATGATGTATTCTATTAATAGGGATCATCGCTTTTAACAAAGAACAAATAAGATTCATAATGCACTGGACTTCATTTATCAAAAAACTGTCTGCTCTTAACTTACTTGACATGACTGTGTTTTTCTGGTTCTAGACATCACATACCAAGAAAACTACTTCTCCATGTCAGAGCCTGGTGTGGGGCGCTTCCTCGTGGCCTTCTCGGTGCAAGGCGTAGTCTTCATTATTCTGCTGTTTGTCATTGAACTGCAGTGCGTCCGCACTCTCCGGCGACTCCTCACCTCTCTGGGAAGAAGACGTAAACAGGTAGATGAATTGTTGGAGCAGTGAACAAAGTAAAGTTTTTTTCTTTTGTTTTTCTTTGTTTTGTTTTCAAAAATGGAAACTTTCCAGTTTCATGAGAGGTTTCCCAGAAACCACAGCTTGAATCACACAGCAGGTCTCTCTGGGAAATTATTTTCTAGTGTGCTTAAATATATTCAAACTGAAGCCTGAAAAATAGAAGTCTCTAAAGACGACTAGAGTAGTGGGCGTAGATCCTCAAACTGAATGGCCTCTGATCCTGTAGATTTGACTCAGTGTTCAGGGAATAGATGAATTCAACGAGCTGGTTCTTCACATTTCTATGATCCATAACCGCCTCTGCATTCATCAGCGCAGAGACTTAATCACAGAGATTATTTGACGTTTTAAAATGACATATCTCATCTGAAAGACTGAAACTCCTCCAACTGATTTAAGAAAACAGTAAAACTGTTAAGAGTTGAAATGATTACTTGATTAACTGATTAGCTGACAGAAATTTAATATGCAACTATTTTTAAATCGAATAATCTTTAATGTCATTTTAAAAAATAAAAATCCAAACATTGCCGTGTTTCATCTTCTCAGCTATGAGACTGTTCAGACAAAACAAGATAGATAGATCATTTATTTATTTGTCCCCGTGGAGAAATTAGTTTGCAGGAGCAATCATTTGATACTTCCATATTGGCATATTAAAATGAACAAATTGGTAAACAAAACACACTTAAAGTAGACTTTTAAGCGAGAGGACGCAGATGACGTTTTGCCAGACCAGCTGGACATATTGATTATTGTTTGTATGTGTTTAGAAATGTAATAGCCCGTGGAAGGACAAAGGACAGTTTGGATCTGTTTTTTTGTGAAAAGAGGGGAGCAATAGCATCATCCAGATGGGAGCAGGATAAAGCCTCTCATCACCACAAGCAAATTGAAGTTGTTCTATAGCTTTAGCAAACTGATGAGAGATTTTTGTTGTTGAGATTTTGTTTGAGTATTTAGTGATTTTTTTAAATACTTTTTTAGGGTGATGATATCAAAATATGATGACAGACATTCAGAGCTTCACCTAATTATACATATTTGTGTATTTTAGATACCTCTAATAGAGGATGCAGCATTGCTTCCAGAGGACAGGGATGTGGCTGAAGAGAGGAAGAGGGTCCTGGAGTGCCAGCCAGTTGTAGAGTCTATGGTTGGCAGCCCCCTCATACTGCAGGAGCTCAGCAAGGTAAGCGACACAGGAGGGTTTTCCTTGTCTGAATGAGACAGACTGCATCAGTGTTGAAATATGTGAGACTTTAGAGGTGTGTGTCTCTGTGAGATATGACACAGTGGATCAGACCGGCTGTTATCTCTCTCTCTCAGGTGTACAGCAGCGGGCAGAATCTCCTGGCTGTTGACAGGCTGTCTCTAGCTGTGGGGAAAGGAGAGTGTTTCGGCCTCTTGGGCTTTAATGGAGCAGGCAAGACCACAACGTTTAAGATGCTGACAGGGGATGAGAGCGTTACCTCCGGGGACGCTTACATTGATGGATACAGCATCTTGAGAGACATTAAAAAGGTAAGAGCAGAAGGAAGAAGAAAGAAAGGACATTTCTTTAAATTCAAAGATGAATAGATAGTCTGCTGCTTTAAAAAGACCAAAATTTGAAAGGCAGCGTTTATCTCTGGGTCGCAGGTGCAGCAGCGCATCGGTTACTGCCCTCAGTTTGATGCTGTGTTGGACCACATGACAGGAAGAGAAACTCTGAGTATGTACGCCCGCCTCAGAGGAATACCGGAGAGGTACGTGTCTGGCTGCGTGGAGAATGTCCTGCGGTCGCTGCTGCTGGAGCCTCATGCTGATAAACTGGTCCGCAGCTACAGGTAGGCAGACCGTTATCAGCCATTCCCTTTTCTGTTTCGTGGCACGTGATTCACATACAAGCTTAAATAATGCTCTATTTAGCTGAGCATAAATTATGATGTTATGTCACCATCAACATGTGCAGTGGTGGGAACAAGCGGAAGCTGAGTGCCGGCATGGCTCTGATTGGCGGGCCTCCGGTCATCTTTCTGGATGAGCCTTCGACGGGTATGGACCCTGTGGCCAGGAGGCTGCTGTGGGATGCTGTTACACGCACACGGGAGTCTGGAAAGGCCGTAATCATCACTTCTCATAGGTGAGCTTGATAGTATGTTTTAGGTATTAGCAGATGTACTTCAGTGTACTTTTGAGTTAGTGGTTCTTTATTGAGTATTTTCATTTTCTGTTGTTTTATATCTTTACTTCAGCACATTTCAAAAGGAAATATTCAGTTGTGGAAGAAGCAGTCAGATCCTTTACTTAAATAAAAGTACCCGCACCCCAATGTAAAAACTGGGAATGCACCTTTTTACTGCCTGAACATCGATATCAGCGGATATTCGCCTTGTTGACTGCCATCAGCCTTTTGGCAAATAAGATGACATTCTGTGATGATGATGGCTGATGTTTCATGTTGTGTCACAACAGTTTTGCACTGGCTAAATATTTTGGTTATTGATAGCTTGCTACAATAGCTTGCATAACCAGCTGCCTATTTGCTGGACTCGACTCTGGCACGACGTAAGAGACCATCGGGTGCATGTGTGGTTTGTTTTCATGTTTGTTTTTACTTAGCAGCTGTTCAGCTCTGCGTCTCACATCTTGGATGAAAAGAGAAATAGACTGAGTTGCAACAAGATATATGTGCTGACATTTTTTTAAGGAAAACATACATCTTAGTAAGAAGTAGGCTATGAGGTACCAGGGAAAGTTTGCTATTTATCATTTGAATCAATGTACTCAGTTACATTGCACCACTAGAAATATTGTCCATCTTAATACATTTAGTTGTTACTTTACAAATGAATATTTTACATGCAAAACATATAATGAGCTTAACAAAGTATGATGCGGTATCATAGATGAATCTACCCAACAGTATATAAAGTACTTAAAATTAGCACTACTTCCACCTATATTGATAAAATACTACATACACATTAATGCATCATTAATAGTAAGATATTAATAATAATTTAACTCACGAGCTAGTTTTAGCACTTTAAGCATGTTTTTCTACAAATAAATGTACTTTTACTTCAGTAATATTTAGCATGACTTTTCAAGTCAGGTCAGTTTCTTATAGCCTGATATCACAAAGAAAGTCTGTTTCAAAGGGCTGTACATAGAGCTATAATTAATGACATTAGGAAAATATCAGATAAAATATGTATAAAACATTATGAAGACAATATTTGAAAGAAGATATATATAAAATGAGGTAAAATTTGCAAATTAAACTGTACATGAATATGTGAATGCTGGTGAAATAACGCATATATGAACATGTGTAACACCTTTAAAGAAGTTGTGTTGGTAGATTTTTATACATGAAAAGCAGAAGAAGCTGAGGATGCTCACACCTTTTACCTGTCTTTCTGATATGTTTCCTCACCAGTATGGAGGAGTGTGAGGCCCTGTGTACCAGGCTGGCAGTGATGGTCAACGGTCAGTTCAAGTGCCTCGGGAGTCCCCAACACCTAAAGAGCAAGTTTGGCAGTGGATACACGCTGCTGGCAAAAGTCCACATAGAGGCTGAGTTAGAGGACAGCGACCTACAGCTTTTTAAAGACTTCATTGAAAGCACCTTCCCAGGTCAGACACATACAGTTAACATTTACAAAGTGAACTATAAAGATAACTAGAACTAATTCAAATCACTCAAAATAAACAAGGTGTGTGTGTACTGCCACTTTAGTAAAAATAACCAAGACCATAACTGTTAGGTTTTAACAACAAAACACAATTTATTACTTAAACTACATGCAAAGCTATCATTCTACATTTGAATGGAAGATGTCAAAAAGTATATATAATTCTCTCATGAAGATGTCAAAAAATATATATAGTTCTCTAGATTTTTGTGCTCTGTTAAGGGTGTTTTGCTGTTCAGGTAATCTGAGACCAGATTTTTTTTCTCCCTCCGCAGGAAGTCAACTAAAGGATGAGCACCAGGGAATGGTGCACTATCATCTGACTGACAAAACACTTACCTGGGCCCAGGTAACTAACTCATCCAGAAATACAGTATGCTCTTTGCACTTGTGCTGTGTTAGGCCACAGTGAACACAATGGTAAAAAAAAAAAATGTCCTAGAAAACTAGATTTTTAATTTTCTTAATATATATTATTAAAATTATTAGTTACAGAAAAAAGAAAAAAAAGTATTAATTTGTTTGTTTGTTTATTTGTTTGTTTATTTTTGCATATTGTCTTGTAATTTTCTTGTAATATTTTACCAATTTCTTGCTTATTTTTTAACAATGTCTTGTGAAGTTGCTCACCGCCTCTTCCCATGTTTTTTTTTTTTTTTTTTTTAAGAAATCAATGATATACTGTCAGTAGCCTCAAGAAAATGTTGGAAATGTCGCAGAGGTTTAACATGGATGTCAAAAATAGTACATGTTCACGGTGATGATAGGGCAGTGTTGACATGCTATACACTCCAAACAACACTGAACAGCTGGCTTTGAAAAGAGAAAAGAGTCAACTATTTTGATGTTTGAGCAGCTGTTAGGGTAACTTTTGTGCAAAAATGGCAGAATATGCTATTTTTCAGCTTCTCAAACATTGAGATTTCCTTCGTTTTCATATTTTATAACATATTATACTGAATATCTTTTTGTTTTGGGCCATTAATCTTGGACTGTCAGGAAGTGGGATGGACTTTTTTCACTATTTTCTAACATTTTATAGACCAAACAATTAATCAAGAAAATCAGCAGATTAATCAGTGATGGAAATAACCAACACAGTTGCTTAAATAGATATCTCAGCACAAAGTCTTGGATGACACCATGGATGCTTTCATCACATTTCCATGTTTTCTCTCTCCTCGTGCTCCACTCCCACTAAGGTGTTTGGCACTTTGGAGGCAGCCAAAGAGAAATACCAGATTGAAGACTACTGCGTGAGCCAGATATCACTGGAGCAGGTGTTCCTCAGCTTTGCCCAGTTCCAGCACTGCACAGAGAGCAGGAGGAAGTAAGAGGAGCGAGGAGTCCGTCCATGAATTTCCATTTTCTCCAGAGGTGTGTGTGTGTGTGTGTGCAGGACCTATTTACACATACAGTACTTGCCCCAGTTACACAGCAGGTGTGTACATAGGCTGGAGCATCTCCGGCTCCATTTTTACCTTGACCACAAACAGTTGCATCAACTTCAGCATTTCTACTACTGTACCATGTCGGTGTGTCTTTGTTGGGTCATTCATGCCCCTGTCATTGTGGTTGTTGTGTGAAGAGGATGTAGGAGAACGGGGATTATGGGATTATACCAAGTAATGAACTCTTGAGTACTGCACCTTTGTAGTGAGGTCAAAGATACCAGTCGTTAGATACTACCACTACTCTAAATTGTGTGTGACAGAGTTTATTCGTGTGTGTGCACTTATGCGTGTACAGCTTGTCTTTTTTTTTGTTATTTATGATTTTATTTCTTGATTATGTTTCTAAGAATTTGTGCTACTTTTCCTTCTGTGATCATCAATCATCACAAGAGAATGAACCACTCCATTTGATACGTGTATGAAATCGTTGCACACCTCTGCGCCTTATCTAACCAATGAGGGTTGTTGTTTTCTTTATATTGACCTATACAAAATGCCTGGTTGTCCTTAAGAGCCTCTTAACGTTGTTGCCAGATGTAAATAATGTGACGTGTTCATGGTACTAAAAAAAACAAACAAACAAACAAAAAAAAAAAACACTTAATCATTCAGGCCAGAGCAGAACATTACTCATTTAAAGACTGTTTTGGGCACATTAATGAATGCATGTATACAATACGACTTACAGAGTGCATGATACTGGAAGAGAAGAGAGCTGCTAGGTATCACTAGAATGCCGTCCATGTTGAGGATTAATCCTCAGAGTACATTCAGTTCAGTCTCAGTACATTTGATACGTCTCCAAGTTCAGGTTTTGTGAACCAAGGTTTCGGTTTTCCTGCCAAACAAGTTACAGCAGGGGTGTGTTACCATGTGGATATCCAGCCATTACAGTTCATGTGGAAGTTTTTAAGGAAGAAATCATCCCGTGACGCACATAATTTAATCAAGTGGTATCACACTGCATGCATGTGATTTAGACCTAAAAACAGCAAGACTGCAATGACCTTTGAGGTGTACTTGTACATTTTTTTTCTTTTATCTTGCAGCTATGCATTCAACATGGTACACTTTGTGTGTGTGTGTGTGTGTGTGTGTGTGTGTGTGTGTGTGTGTGTGTGCGTGCGTGCGTGAGAGAGAGAGAGACAGAGATATACCAAGAAAATAGCAACTTATGATTTTGGAGTTCATTCATGCTATACCAAACTCCATCTACATTAATATCTTTTCGTTTTAAAAGGCATAACTATTACTACATTGATTAGTGTGGATGCAAAGGATGTTTGACTCCAACGTCAGGCACATTTTGATTGGAATGTAAATCAGGTTTATGTTATTTTAAATGCTTAGCGAAGATAGAATTTCATGTTGTTTGGTTATTAATAAGATGTTTTGTAGACATTGGGTTTTTTTCTCCATACCTTCCAATTAAATGTAATTTTTCTATGTCAAGATGATGTTGCGACGAGGAATTTGGAGTTGGATTTTGGTTACTTAACAACTTAAAACCAACAAAACATCATTTGTCATCAATTTTTTATGTCATAGACGTACTGATATTGAAATTTGGTCACCCAATGTCATCTTTAATGTTGAGCTGCTCCTTCGGGGAACGCCAGGGAATGCAATAAAAAAGGCCAACAGTAGTATAAATAATAAAAACATCACCAGATCCCCTGCATACAAATAGATGCCTTGTTCTGAGAAAGAATGACCAGCGTAATGTTTGTCTCTCTTCCAACTGGATGTGCTACTATGAACCTTTTCTCGGAGCGTGCCCAATTAATCACTGACTCAGTCTTGTTTGTACTTTCAAGAAGTTGTTAAAATAATTATGTATTCTATAGGGAATTTTCCCCCCAAAATAATAAGACGTGTATCTCAATTTCTTGCTTTTCATCCATGTTAGAGGTTAATATTATAATCTGGGGTGAATCAATAATCATTTTAACTGGAAATAACATTCCTTCTCTCTGAAAAAGATCACTGACTTCACAGAAGTGAGATGAATGTATTCGCTGTCTTACACAAAAGCAAAAAGCACTCAACTTAATTAACAGCTTCATATGATTTGCACTGCTTTCTTCGTGTCACCAGATGTGCGTGTGAGTAGAAAAGTAAGAGACTGACATTCCAGAAAGACACAGATCTATGTGGCTAGTTGGTCTTTACAGGATTTGACTTCCTAATTTTTACTTTTGTTACATTTTTTTGTGTATTTGCACTTTTCTTTCTCATTACATGTACGACTTGAATCAAGTACAATGTTGGATACATAGTTTGAGGAGAAGCGGAGAGGTTTGCGCTGCTGATGTTGAAGAATTGAGTTATGCTGAAATGCAGTGTATCATATTTAAAAAAAGGGAATTTACATAATTGTCATTGTGTACTGTACTGTACCATGAAACTGACCTTGTCAACTGTATATGTATCGCTATTCTTTTTAAATTAAATAATGCTCTATGCAAATGGTAGCAAATACCACTGTCTTGATTTCTCCAGCAAGTGACACACATGATGCCACAGCTCGTCATGGCAATAGCTTTAAATGACATTTTTGTCTCCACTTCCCTACCTACTTTAATTACAAACATTGCAGTGTCTTATATTCCTGTTTATACTTAAGTTTAAGAGATATATAGATCTACCAATCACAATAGTGACACTACACAAATATAGAATAAGGAATTGTTCCGCCACAGTAAATAGACCACTAGCAAGTATGAAGTACCTACAGTGTTTAAAGTAAAAACTTAAATAAGTATTTGCATGTAAAATTAGTCAGGTATACAGTACATTATTGTCTCTCAAATTTCAGACTGAACTGCACCTAGAAACAAAAATTCAGTTCACTCATCAAACAGTTCAACTTGAAACGTGATCAACTTATGTGTGATGTCTTTCCCAGCCGTCCCCTCTTTTCAGAGGTAGACAGTATGCAGCTTATTTTTTAAAACAACATCTTGTATAGCCTAAATCCTATTTTGCATCTAGTTGTTCTCAAACTGTCTTCACCATTCTGAAACCAACACAACAAATGTTGAGGATGACTCATTTTCACTCTTTGATGGATATGGTGTGAACAGCATTACTAATTTCAAACCAATCTTTTTTATATATGCTGGAGTTCAGTTCAATGAACGTTAAACTGTCAAATCTGCCACATTTAAATTCATGCTGTAATAATCTGAACTGCTCAAACAGCTTAAACAAATCAAGGATCCCCAACAATCCAAAGTAAGTGTGGTCTTCAATACTCTGAATTTAAATTTTGTCCAGCAAAAGAACATTTTCTCAGTGAAAATGAGGCTGAGATGTGCTTGAGGACTGTCTTTTTCATATGAAACTCAGACAAAAAAAAACATGCTCTTGAGGGAAAGGGGCACATGGAGGAATAAACAAACTTCAGGCACTCAAAAACATGTTTTTGTACTGATACAATTAAAATAATGTGAATAATGGATTTATCATTTTATTTTATTTTTATTTTTTTATGTAATTTTGACATTTGTTTAGTTACCTCCCATTTTTGTAAATGGGAAGTAACAAACAAAATTCCAATTTTTAAAAAAATATTCTCTGAAGACTTGGAGGTGTGTCGTGTTCAACGTGGTGTCACCCACCTGCATTCACTTTACTGATCTGGATTGGGTGACACCCACAACCAAGTTTGTCAATCATTTGCTTGGTTCTTGTTTTTCCCTTTGCACCTTCAGGAAGACCTGGTGAAGGCCAGTGTTTCTAATGCAAATAGCCATGTTCTGAATACTTTTTAACCAAATTCAACAGATTTTTTTCTTGCACCATGCATGAGTGTCACAAATTTGTTTTTTTTTCTCTCAGGACATTTACTCAGTTATATTATATTTCTTTAGGTTACAGCATAAATTTGGGGCTTTTGAGAAAACAGACGTCCCAGACGACACCCCCAGTTGGGACTGTCCTCTAAAGGTTGGGGCTTAGTGAGAAAGATGGAAGTAGTCCAGTTCTTAATGGTTTTGATTGGAGAGATGATGGGTGGTTGGTGCGGATTAGCCTTTGCCGGTTGGTTAGCTGTGAGCTTTATTCCTGAATCTAATTTTATCCCATGACAAAAAGTTGGATCATACTCTGGCCAAACAAGTTATTCTTCTTTTGTTGTCAGGTCTGCCTCTCTTAGGAGGTAACTCGCCACCTCTGTGCATTGTGTACAGAGGGGTGGGTTGATGATTAGTCACCCCTGCTGCAAAGAGATGATTAGAGGATTCACCACTTTGTTTTAACTGCAAGACTCAGTCAGAGGAGCACCAGCAACTGCCAAACAAATGTCTCTTTTGGAAGATTTTACTTCCTCCCTTTTCTCTAATTCAGCCACGTTGCTGGTTGTTGTTGTCCTTCTGCTCGCGCTCTATCTTTTTTCCAGCAGTTTTGTTTCCCAGGAAATGGGGAAGAGGCCTCCAGGACCACGGCCTCTTCCCTTGCTTGGCAACTTGTTGCAGCTTGATCTCAAGAGACCCTATAATACTCTCTGTGAGGTGAGTTAAGCACTCTTACTGTAGAGAAAATGCATTTTGTAACAGTTATAGCCATTTACTTGAAAGTCTTGTGCAATAAGTAATGTCCTTGCACATTTTCTGACATATTAGACCACATTTTTGTAATTTTTCTAGCTTTCAAAGAAACATGGGTCTGTGTTTACGGTGTACTTTGGAACCAAAAAAGTGGTGGTCCTGTCTGGTTACAAGACAGTCAAAGAGGCTCTGGTCAGCAACGCAGAGGAGTTTGGAGACAGAGAAATCACCCCTATTTTCTCTGATATAAGTCATGGTCATGGTAAGATTTATCTTTACAAAATCTTAAATATACAGCACATATTAGCACAAAATCAATTAATATAAATGCACAGTTATGGTAAAGGACCAACACAGATAATGCTGTATTTGTCACCTGTTTGATATAGCAATTTCATTTGTTTCAGTATTCAATATTTTTTTCAAACATATTTTTATTGAACGTTTTGCAGCAGGGAAAACAAAGAAAACATAATACACAGCAATAATACAAATGGTATACAAATAACTGGCAACTAAACCTTACAAGAAAACAAACAAAAACAGATGGACAAAAATAAATAAAAATACATAGATAAATAGATTTTTTTTTAAAAAAAAGTAAAAATAAAATGAAATAAAAGTAAAGATTTTTGGAGTCCAGGAAGTCTACAGAAGACATCCTATTACACATTGCATTTCGATATCATCCCAAGCTATGGCTTCACATTCTTTTTCCAGGCCACCTCTATAAGCCCCAACCTCATTCTTCGAGATGCAGAGGCACCCAGGTAATTAAGAAATGGGTACCAGGTCTGGTAGAGAAAAAAGGGTTTATCCTTTTAGGCTGTAGAGAAAGCTTCAAATGGAATGATGCTTTAAGCCACTAAGTAAGAGTGGGAGCTTTAGCGGTGATCGACGTGAGCATAATACATTTCTGAGGTTTTTACTGCCTAACACTAAAGTAATATCACAATATAAACCTCCTCAGTCAGTTGGTCAGTTGTGCATTTCATCCAATTTAAGCTGCTCTTGTGCTCAACAGTCGTTATAGTCCAGCAGAAGATGCAAAAGGTCTCTGTTGCGAAAACCGGTGAAGAACTCATGATTTAGTCTCAACCGGCAAGTTCTTGCACCAAGATGTAGTTGGTGCTTAAAAATTACATTCAACTGTTGTCGCTGTTATATACACAGGGCACTCCAGCCCTCAGGCTCTATAGTATCCAGATCCGCTTCCCACCTCCCTGTAGCTTCGCCAGAGACTGCAAAGAATCTTATGTTTTACAGTATTTAGGCAAAACTAAGTATTTTATTGAATATATACACGACTAATACATACTCAAATTAACTCGAATGCCATGTTTGATAGGGATTCTGTTTGCAAATGGAGAATCATGGAAAGAAATGAGACGTTTCGCTCTCACCACCCTGAGAGACTTTGGGATGGGCAAAAGACTGGCTGAACATAGAATCTTGGAGGAATGCCAACATCTGATTCAAGTGTTTGAAAAACACAAAGGTATGTAAGTGACAGGTCATTCAGATATATAAGGTCTCGTGGTAATGCCCAGCTGACATTTAGCCTACTCCACTCAGTCAGGACACCTCAAAGTTGTACAAAATGGCACTTTTCATTTTCTACTGAAGTGTTAAATATTCAATTCTCAATGTCATTTTACAGGGAAATCATTTGACACAGCCCACCCGGTGAATTATGCAACATCGAATGTCATCTGCTCTATTGTGTACGGCAGCAGGTTTGAATATGATGACCCCCGATTCACAAAGATGGTGCAGAGAGCCAATGAGAACATACGTGTTGTCGGCTCTGCAGCAATCCAGGTGGATTTTATATTTACTTTTAAAATTGCTGCTGTTTTAAGGGGATTGAAGTTGATTACTGTAATTTATGACAAAATTGTTGGAGCAGTGTGCAAGATTTGGCAGGATTTAGTGGCATCTAGTGGTGAGATTTGCAGATTGCAACCAGCTAAAACTTCCCTCAGGATTAGAATTCCTTCAGTGTTGATTGTTCAGAAGATTTTTATGCAGAGCTGAATTATCCGCAGAGGTCTCTTCCTCTTTAAAACAAATAGACCCGATGATTCAAACCCATACTAACACTGAATTAACCATCTTCCCATTACACATTACATTCAGCATCAGTGTTTCTCTAACACTGCTTGTCACGGAGAGGCTGCTAATTACGGCAGCCAGCGCCAGTGTGCCAGTGTTTGGTTTGTCTGGTTTGGGCTACTGCAGAAACATATTCCCCTGAATCCCACACACTGGACCTTTGATACTGTTATTGAATAATGTGCAGAATGGTTAACAGAATTGGCATTACATAGTAGTATTTTCATCTCTTTAGTACAACAGTAGACTGAGCATTGTGTGCTATTGAATTTTTATCAATGAAATCTATTTGGTTTGTTATCTTCATTAACCACTATTTTTGCACTGTTCCATCACAGCTCTACAACATGTTTCCCAGGTTTGTCAGTTGGGTGAAAACCCGGCAGCTGGTAATAAAAAATGTTGAGACAACTCTCAGAGATGTCAAAGATTTAATCAAGCATCTGAAAGACACACTGAACCCTAACGACTGCAGGGGGCTTGTGGACTGTTTTCTGGTTCGGAAGCAGAAAGAAGAGGTACGACAGCATCTGTAGTTGTTTTGTTTTTGTTGTGTTTGTTTGTTTTTGCGCATGTTTTATGGTGATATTTGGGTGTTCTTCCTCTCAGGACTCTTCTGTTGGGGACACTCACTACCATGAGGAGAACTTGAGTTTTACAGTTACCAACCTGTTTGCTGCTGGGACTGATACCACAGCTGCTACACTGAGATGGGGTTTGCTGCTCATGGCTAAATACCCACATATACAAGGTGAGGAGAGGTGAAATGAGGCTTGTGAATTTTACCGTCAGCAATGGCATTTCAAGAAAATATATGGCTTTACAAATGCTGAGTGCACTGATGGTGTTACACCTCTTTTTGAGAACTTAAGGCTTTTTTTTTTTTTTTTTAACAAAGCACTCTGTCACTCAGACGATTCACTACCACATTTATTCAGCCATGTGGACCAACTTTCCAAGCAGCTTATTACAACACATACTTACTTTTTTAAAGGCAGCACCCACTAGTGGCCATAACAAATACTACAAAGTCTGTGTAATACTATAGAGTGGATTAAGGTATAACAGAGCGTTGAATTTTTTCAGAGCTCATGATGCCTGAGAATGAATCCTAATGGTGTCAATGATCCCCTGAGTTTTCCTTTAGAGCCACCATGAGGGCATAGGGGACATTAAGTTTGGAATTTACTGTTGGAACTATTGGAATTTTGCAAAATTTGATGCACACATTCATGTCCCCCTCAGCGTGAAGTGAAAGGGTGATTACCGATGTGAACATGCTTGCCAGTAAATGTAAGAGAAAAAAAGCCATCCCCAGATTCACTCTTGTTGGTTTTCACCTCACTTGAATTTGCAGGAGTTTTTTTTAGCACTGTGTCTCTTGCTGTGGTATGCGCCCTTAAATGTCCTGAGCAATGAAAATGTGAAAAAAAAAGTTTCTTATTGTTTATATAGTTTATATATTGGTTTTTATGAAATAATGTAGTAAAATTCAGTCCAATACTTTGGTTTATGACATTTCCATCAGCCAAAAGTTTCGCTCCACAGAGCTGGTCGTGTGGTTTTAAACTCATTTTAAAATGACAAGAGACCAGGATTATTAATTTATCAAATGATGTTTTTTTAGACCAGGTCCAGGAGGAGCTGGGCAGAGTGGTTGGAAGCCGTCTGGTCAGTGTAGATGATTGTAAAAACCTGCCCTACACTGATGCTGTCATCCATGAGACACAGAGACTAGCCAACATTGTCCCCATGTCCCTTCCTCACAAAACCAGCCAAAATGTCACTTTCCAGGGCTACTCAATCCCAAAGGTAAGGTGCTCAGACAGTCACTACTTTTCCACAAAAACACCCAGAAACATTTGGGTTTTTTTTTTCTGTTATTCTCAATCAGCCTCAAAAAATTTGAAAAGTGACTTTGTTTGATACACCTTGTCCTCTTCTTTTGTCTGCAGGGGACTACTGTGTTTCCTCTTCTTACTTCTGTCCTCTATGATGAGAGCGAATGGGAGACCCCACACACTTTCAACCCTTCCCACTTCCTGGATAAGGAGGGTAATTTTACCAGAAGAGATGCCTTCATGCCGTTTTCTGCCGGTACATCAACTTTGTCGTGTTCTGTTTGTTTAAACATTTGAGGTATTTCGGACAACTTGATCCAGATTAACTGCAAATGTCTTCATTCTTGCAGGTCGTAGGATGTGTCTTGGGGAAAGTCTGGCTAAGATGGAGCTTTTCCTCTTTTTCACCTCCCTCCTTCAGCGCTTTCATTTCACTCCTCCACCTGGAGTCACAGAGGATGAACTTGATCTGACACCAGCTGTAGGCTTCACCCTCACTCCTTCACCTCATGAGCTGTGTGCCGTCAGTCGTCAATGAGAAAGAGAGATGGAGCATGGCATGGCATCTTAACTGCCTTTATTCACCCAAAGGAAGTATATAAATAATTATGATGAACCCAAATTTAACATAAAAATGATCACTTGAACAGACAACAGGGCGATGAGAGCTATCTTCAGTGACAGAAACCATCTTTGGGAAAAAAGTATTTAGTGTGTACTCTGAGTTTTTAGTTTGGCACATTTGTCCCATTCATTACCATGGAGGGGCGGGCTTTATGACCTATACTGCAGCCAGACACCAGGGGGCGATTGAAACTGAAATGTTGACTTTGGGGGAAATGTCATGCCCATCTTTATATACAGTCTATAATTCACCCTCATATAAGGCATGACAGACTAAGCAGCCAGCAGATGTCCCCATCCTCAAGAATATTCCCAGGAGAAAGAGAGTTGACTTCAGGTTAGCAAGCTACCTGAAATGACACTGAGACAAATGAATGTTGTCATACACAGGTGGTGACACTGACATACCTGAGTTTTTTTACTTTGAACACATCCAGTGGGTTAGCAGCGAGGTCGTCCCTGTACCTGTTTTATTGCTGTTGGAAGTGAGAATAAACAGACTTGACTGGATTCAGTCTCTCCGTCTCGTTTTTTTCTGCGCTCCCACATTGGTGACCCAGAAAGTTGACAGCAATCATGCCGACCGACAACGAAAGCAACAACAACAATGCTGCTACAGTATTGCTCGAGCTGCTGTAGTGACAAAAAAACAACTGAGAATTCTTCCACAGAAACAAATTTAACCCTGTATGCAGTGAGACAGACCCTCAATATCATCCCTGTGTGGTGAAGTGCTCCTCTTTTCCAATTTGTCAGTGTGGTCATGTAGCGCTGTTGAATGCAGCCTCAGGCCTCATTACCTAACCACTCTCCTAATCAAGGTTTGGATATAGCCCTTGCTGGCAGAGCTCAGTCCTTTGGCTTTTTCGCTTAGCATTGGCTGTTGGGTGTGCTGCAGCAGGTATGTGCAGGTAATTAAACTTCACATAGATAATCACATAGAATACATAGTTACACATAGCTCTCTGTACACATGGTTGCCTGCTTTTTGTTTAAAGCAGCTTTGATTGCTTGGTGGCTGCACTCAATGCATGGAGAATAACCAGCTGTCCTGCACACAAATTTGAAAGCAGTTCTAGAGGGTCTTCCTTTTGCGCTTCAAAAATATTGGGCTGGACATTGAACCCTGTAGACACCTGAAAAACAGTGCACTAGTGTTGTGAACTTATTAATTCAAAATGAAACTTTTCAGAGGTGTAGTCATAAGAAATATAAAGATCTTTAAACAATGACCTGAGTTAATTTGCAAAACAACTGAAACATGCCACATCTGACAGATAGTGATAAAACTTCTCACAGGGACTGGTCCTTTTTCACACCAATCAAAAGATACATTGAATCACTCCTCTAGATTTGTAACCATTCCCTAAAACTTTTTTTTTCAATAAACAGAACTTAGCTGAGTCATACACAAGTTAGGAAAAAAGGAAATGTAGAGTAGAGTGTGTGGTATATGTGAAAATATGTAGTTGATAATAATGTAGTTTTATATTTCCACCACAAGAGACTGCAGCTGAACTTTGAACCCTGACCTCTGTCAGGAAAATTGAACCCACAATATAGGTCACCTATATTTTATCTTACAGTTAAATAATAATAATAATAATAATAATAATAATAATAATTAATTTAATAAACTTTACTTATAGAGCACTTTTCAATATCCATGTTACAAAGTGCTTTATAACAAACAAAACTAAATGTGTACAACAAACCAGTTTACAATCCACATTTCAAAGGGTCAAATCAGCTACTCCCATTTCCACCATGTAGAAAAGGAAGGTAGACACAAGACACTTTAGGGAAATATCGAATTACATTTGAAGAAAAATCAGGAAAAGCTCTTCAATTAAAAATAGGTTTTGAGAAGAGACTAATAGGAGCGTGCTAAATCAGCGGACCTGATTTCAGCTGGCAGCCCATTCCAGTGCCTCGAGGCCCGGACTGAAAACGCTCCGTCCCCCCGTGTTTTCAGCCGAGCATCTGGAACTGCTGCTGTCTGAGGATCTCAAGGTGCATACTGGATCGTATGGAGCTAAAAGGTTGGAAATAATAAATGGGGCAGAGACAATGGAGTGCTTTAAAAGTAAACAATAGAATCTTTAAATATACTGGCAACTGATATCATAGAGGCTATGGTGTACTTACCTTACATTACCCTGATTATCCCATGACAAAAAGTGGGATCAGACTCTGGCCAAACAAGTTTTTCTACTTTTGTTGTCAGGTAACTCGCCTCCTGTGTAAGTCAGTCAACAGAGCTTGTAGGGCTAAGTAGGCAAGAAACAGAAGTATCGTTGTTTAGCTTTTAAGACCTGTTAGGTTAACTGCAAGACTCAGTCAGAGGAGCACCAGCAACTGCCAAACAAATGTCTCTTTTGGAAGATTTTACTTTATCCCTTTTCTCTAATTTAACCACTTTGCTGGGTGTTGTTGTCCTTCTGCTTGCGCTCTATCTTTTTTCAAGCAGTTTTGTCTCCCAGGAAATGGGGAAGGGGCCTCCAGGACCACGGCCTCTTCCCTTGCTTGGCAACTTGTTGCAGTTTGATCTCAAGAGACCCTATAATACTCTCTGTGAGGTGAGTTAAGCACTCTTACTGTAGAGAAAATGCATTTTGTAACAGTTATAGCCATTTACTTGAAAGTCTTGTGCAATAAGTAATGTCCTTGCACATTTTCTGACATATTAGACCACATTTTTGTAATTTTTCTAGCTTTCAAAGAAACATGGGTCTGTGTTCACGGTGTACTTTGGAACCAAAAAAGTGGTGGTCCTGGCTGGTTACAAGACAGTCAAAGAGGCTCTGGTCAGCAACGCAGAGGAGTTTGGAGACAGAGAAATCCCCCCTATTTTCTCTGATACGAGTCATGGTCACGGTAAGATCTATCTTTACAATATACTTAATATACAGCACATATAAGCACAAAATCAAATTATATAAATGCACAGTTATGGCAAAAGACAAACACAAATAATGTATTGGTCACCTGTTTGATATTGCAATTTTATTTCTGTTTCAATGTTTAGTCTATTAATCTATACTTTGTTTTACAGTATTTAGGCAAAACTAAGTATTTTATTGAATATATATATGACTAATACATACTCAAATTAACTCGAATGCCATGTTTGATAGGGATTCTGTTTGCAAATGGAGAATCATGGAAAGAAATGAGACGTTTCGCTCTCACCACCCTGAGAGACTTTGGGATGGGCAAAAGACTGGCTGAACATAGAATCTTGGAGGAATGCCAACATCTGATTCAAGTGTTTGAAAAACACAAAGGTATGTAAGTGACAGGTCATTCAGATATACAAAATGAGATAATGTCAAGAAGGTCTCGTGGTAATGCCGAGCTGACATTTAGCCTACTCCACTCAGTCAGGACACCTCAAAGTTGTACAAAATGGCACTTTTCATTTTCTACTGAAGTGTTAAATATTTAATTCTCAATGTCATTTTACAGGGAAATCATTTGACACAGCCCACCCGGTGAATTATGCAACATCGAATATCATCTGCTCTATTGTGTATGGCAGCAGGTTTGAATATGATGACCCCCGATTCACAAAGATGGTGCAGAGAGCCAATGAGAACATACGTGTTGTCGGCTCTGCAGCAATCCAGGTGGATTTTATATCTACTTTTAAAATTGCTGCTGTTTTAAGGGGACTGCAGAAACATATTCCCCTGAATCCCACACACTGGATCTTTTGATACAGTTATTGAATAATGTGCAGAATGGTTAACAGAATCAGCATTATATAGCAGTATTTACATCTCTTTAGTCCAACAGTAGGCCAAGCATTGTGTGCTATTGAATTTTTATCAATGAAATCTACTTGGTTTGTTATCTTCATTAACCACTGTTTTTGCACTGTTCCATCACAGCTCTACAACATGTTTCCCAGGTTTGTCAGTTGGGTGAAAACCCGGCAGCTGGTAATAAAAAATGTTGAGACAACTCTCAGAGATGTCAAAGATTTAATCAAGCATCTGAAAGACACACTGAACCCTAACGACTGCAGGGGGCTTGTGGACTGTTTTCTGGTTCGGAAGCAGAAAGAAGAGGTACGACAGCATCTGTAGTTGTTTTGTTTTTGTTGTGTTTGTTTGTTTTTGCACATGTTTTATGGTGATATTTGGGTGTTCTTCCTCTCAGGACTCTTCAGTTGGGGACACTCACTACCATGAGGAGAACTTGATTAATACAGTTAACAACCTGTTTGCTGCTGGGACTGATACCACAGCTGCTACACTGAGATGGGGTTTGCTGCTCATGGCTAAATACCCACATATACAAGGTGAGGAGAGGAGTTGAATTTTACAGTTAGCGATGGCATTTCAAGAAAATATGTGGCTTTACAAGTGCTGAGTGCACTGATGGTGTTACACCTCTTTTTTATCACTTAAAGTTTTTCTTATGGATTGTTTTTTTGGTGTAGATGTATTAAAATATCCTTTTTTGTGTTTTTTTAAGCTGTGCTAGCCTTCAGTGACACATTTTTTCAGCCATGTGGACCGACTTCCCAAGCAGGTTATTACGACCCACGCTTACTTTCTGAAAGGCGGCGCACATTAGTGGCCATAACACAAACCACAGGAGCAGAGGAGAGAGTGACATGATGTGATAAAGAAAGCGACAAAGTCTGTGTAATATTTACTATAGCGTGGATAGCAGGGGTGGTGGATGGGTCACACAAGCACAGGACTTGGTGCACACATTCATGCCCCACTCAGAGTGAAATGAAATAGTAATTACTGATTTTGAACACGCTCACCAGCAAATGTAAGAGTAAAAGCCAACCTCAGACTCACTCTTCTTGGTTTTCGCCTCACTGACGTTGTGTTTTGTTTTTTTTTTTTTTGTCCCTGTGTCTCTCTCGCTGTGGGGGTATGCGCCTTTATAATGAGTAAAAAAAGTTTCATATGTTTATATAGAGTTAATATATTGCTTTTTAGGGCATCATATTGTATTGTATCATATCTCTTTGTCCTTTGTTACCTTTGTCCAATACTTTGGTTTATGACATTCCCATCAACCAAAAGTTTCGCTCCACAGAGCTGGTTATGTGGTTGTAAACTCATTTTAAAATAAAAAGAGACAAGGTATAATAATTTATCAATTTATGTTTTCAGACCAGGTCCAGGAGGAGCTGGGCAGAGTGGTTGGAAGCCGTCTGGTCAGTGTAGATGATTGTAAAAACCTGCCCTACACTGATGCTGTCATCCATGAGACACAGAGACTAGCCAACATTGTCCCCATGTCCCTTCCTCACAAAACCAGCCGAGATGTCACTTTCCAGGGCTACTCAATCCCAAAGGTAAGGTGCTAAGATGTTTCACTTCTCTCCATCGACCTAAAAAAACTTGAAAAGTGACTTTGTTTGATACACCTTGTCCTCTTCTTTTGTCTGCAGGGGACTACTGTGTTTCCTCTTCTTACTTCTGTCCTCTATGATGAGAGCGAATGGGAGACCCCACACACTTTCAACCCTTCTCACTTCCTGGATCAGGAGGGTAATTTTACTAGGAGAGACGCCTTCATGCCGTTTTCTGCAGGTACAACTTTGTCATGTTCTGTTTGTTTAAAGATTCAAGGTATTTTGGACAACTTGATCCAGATTAACTGCAAATGTCTTCATTCTTGCAGGTCGTAGGATGTGTCTTGGGGAAGGTCTGGCTAAGATGGAGCTTTTCCTCTTTTTCACCTCCCTCCTTCAGCGCTTTCGTTTCACTCCTCCACCTGGAGTCACAGAGGATGAACTTGATCTGACACCAGCTGTAGGCTTCACCCTCACTCCTTCACCTCATGAGCTGTGTGCCGTCAGTCGTCAATGAGAAAGAGAGATAGAGCATGGCATGGCAGAGGCATGACACACTTAGCAGCCAGCAGATGTCCCCATCCTCAAGAATACCACCAGGAGACAGAAAGTTGACTTCAGGTCGGCTAATTACCTGAAATGACACTGAGTCAAAAGAATGTTGTCATACACAGGTGGAGATACTGACAAGTATTTTTTAGTTTGTACACATCTAGTATGCAAGATTTTGGGGCATCTGTTGGCAGAAATGGTATATTATATTCATTATATTGTTTTCATTAGCTTATAATCACCTGGAGATAAGAAATGTTGTGTTTTTGTTTCTTTAGAGTGAGCCGTACTCACAGAGCAGGTCCTCTTCCACAGAGATTGCTGTGTTGTTCTACAGTAGCCAGAATGGACAAACCAAACACTGGTTCTAGACAGGACCATTTGTGTACTCACATGAACGTAGCTCCAATACACTCTCGGCACATTGGAGTTTTAGTTCTGCAACCTAACCAGTATGCCACTAAATCCCACAATAGATGTAAAACCTGTGTCTGTTACTCGCAGCTAATGAGGTATTTAACCTGGCCTGACCTGAATGACACGCTTCACTTCAGATCGGTGCCACACCTTTCCCTTTACTATAGGCCTATATGTACAGTATGATGCATAGATATTAATAAATGTTCCATTTCTTTGTTTTCATCAAAATACAGAATGTACAAGTTCAGCGTGAACAAACAAATCTTACAAAAATACAAAATACAAGTGCAATGTCATCCAGTGTACAAATTATGAATGACAATACTGTATAGTTAGTTAAATTACCTATTTAGGTCTTACACTGACCCTTTGAACAATTTTTAGGAATTTGGATTTGGACTTTTGAACTACTCATTTTAATTATGACACAGCCTGTATATCTGTGCTTATTTTCACAGACACATGTACTTTATTATGTAGATTGTAATTTGTCAGAGGTTCAATTTTTTGCATTGTGAAGCAAATGGCATAAGTTATTTACAAAATGTTACTATAAAGAAATTCTTACCTGTCTCTTTATATAGTTGATACATGGTTACTATTAGTTTTTTATTCTTCTTCTAGGGAATTACTTAATAAATTTAAAAAAAAAAACTTTTTTCTTCAGTACTTTCTGAGGGAAAAGACAACATTGAAGTACTTCTTAGATTTTACTGAAGGGAAAAATATATTTAAACAGTTTTTTAATTATGATTCATTTAGTTACTCCAAACCCTAATTTTTCATCTTGCTATCTTGTATTGAGCACATTCTTCCTTTGCATAGCCTGCCATTTAATTGCAACAATCTGCAGATTGGTGATCAGTCATTGCAGCCCAGTTTATTTTGTCAAAAAAATAAAGGAACGTTGATTCTGCTTAGATAAACACAATGCGTGTCAATACTTTCTTTCATGTGGAATTCGTGTTTGAAGAAGAATTCTATAAGGTGCATTTGACTCTAAAGAATCAGAGTACAAAGATTCAAACAAATTACCTTTATTATGTTTGTGATAAATCTTCTCAACAAATAAAATTGGTGCAAGCCAATTCACACATCATAAGAGCACACTCTATCAGTACAACCTTTCAGGAAAATCCTGTATTACTAAATGACAGCACAAAATGCAAACTTTGTGGTATCAGATATTTGTTTAACTTTACAAATGCATTCATGTTTGTGCAGACTTGTGTTTGTCCCCTGAGGACAAAGCCCTTAAACATGATCCTATCCATCAAAGGTTTAAATGCCTTTTGCACTGTTTTTCTCAATCTACTCTTGAAATTTCCTGCCTGTGTTTTCCAGACCTTGCACTTGAAGTGCTTAATCATGACTGAAAATTTGATTATATCTGTGACAGGCTAACTGATCTATTGATTCACACCTAATAAAGAGGTAAGAGTGGTGTTTTTCATGATGTGTTTGGTGCAGTCTTCATTGAAAGAGGTGTGGACTCTTTGTCATCAACCCTTCCGAAGGAGGTGACTGAGTCATCGTCAACATACACCTTCTGCTCAGTGAAAAGTTTCCTTAAAGGAGTCAGTTCCAGGTGATGATAGGATCATGTTGGAAGATGTTTTCCAGTCCTCCTCTTCAGTCTCCTTGTTGGTGGCCATTATGGGCCTGCTGGTCCTCCACCTTTTTTACTCCTGCTTCAGCTCCCATGAAAAGAGGAGGGAGCCTCCAGGACCTAAACCTCTTCCCCTACTTGGTAACTTGCTTCAGCTGGATCTCAAGAGACTCGACTGCTCCCTTGTTGATGTGAGAAAAACAATGTGGCTCTTTTCATTGCTTTGAAAAAAAAAAAAACAAGAAGCATCTTGAACTTCGGTTGGTCTGAAAGGGTTTGCTTTATGTCCTCCTACCTGTCTAACCTTTTCTGTTGTTGCTGGAAATTCCCCATCTTCTATTTCATTGCACTCACGGTGTTCCTCAAGGGTTAATCTTTGGTCCATTTTTGTTGTCCATGTATGCCCAGTCATATGCCCTGTTACAATTCCCTAATCATAGCACCCTAACCCAGCATACCTTTCTGATATAAATTGCTGGACCATCTCTTGTCAGTCCAAGCAAAAGAAAGCTCTAGTCAGACCTTTCACCATTTCTAGGTTTGCTAAATCTACCACTGTTTTTACATCTCTCATTTTATTTTGGAGAAAAGCTTTTATATATATATATATATATATATATATATATATATATATAGTATATGATATATATATATAACTATATATATAGTATACTATATATATATAGTTTATATATATATAGTGAATTGTATGTATCTATCTAGTTATCTATTTATTAAGAAATCTATTTATTTATATTATTCATGTTTTTTTTATATATTTTCTCTTTTTTTTAATCTATTTGTAACGTACGGGCGAAGTGCTATATAAATAAATACATATTCAGTGAATTCCAGTGAATAACATTTCCTTTATAGAACTTAGAGTTTAAGTTTTACCATCCTCCATCTCTTTAGCTGTCCAAAAAATATGGACCAGTGTTCACAGTCTACTTGGGACAGAAGAAGGTGGTGGTCCTGGCAGGATATAGGACAGTCAAACAGGCTCTGGTTGACCATGCTAAGGAGTTTGGAGACCGAGAGATCACTCCCATATTCTATGATTTCAACAAAGGACACGGTAAACATTTTTTAAATTCGTTTCTTTGTTTTACTGACTTGTTTTGGTTCTCTTCTAAATTAATCAACCAGATTTGTTTCCAGGCTTACTATTTTCCAATGGTGACTCCTGGAAAGAAATGCGACGTTTTGCACTATCCACACTGAGAGATTTTGGGGTGGGCAGAAAGATTGGTGAAGGGAAAATCATTGAGGAATGTCACTACCTGATTGAAGAATTTGAACAACATGAAGGTAACATTATCCTCTTCAAAGCACTGCACTGGTTTATACAGCACTCCCTAGCATTAGTTGTACTACTTATGCTCTAACTCTTTCTCTCTCAGGTAAAGCTTTTAAAAACACCCAGACAATTAATTATGCAGCCTCAAACGTTATGACAGCCATCATGTTTGGAAAGAGGTTTGAGTACAAGGACCCTGCCTTCAAGGATGTTGTTGACAGAGATCACGAGGCTATCCGTCTGACTGGATCGCCATCCATTCAGGTACATTCAGACTGAGTAACTTTCACTCATTACAAGGACATTTTAAAGTGCTGTGCATAAAACAGATTTGTTTGACTTAAGGCTAAAGAGAAAAATAATATTGCTTTTTTTGTCCTTTAAGTACTTGGTAAAACTGCATTTTGTAGATTCTTCTTTACTCTTAACCTAATCAGTAATTCCCTAAGAAATTTCCTGGAAATAACAATCAAATTTGACACCAACTAAAGGGAATATAGAAAGACAGTCAATTTTTTGTTAATTGTTTATTGGGAACTTGGGAACTACAGCAAGACAAATGTAACATTTTTTGCAAGTAAATCAGCAGCAAATTTAAATGATAAACAACTGAATTTAAAAAGCAAACGTAAACATTGATTGAACGGGCTGGAGCTTAGGATCTGTGACTGTTATTTATGTTATATTTATGTTATATCCTACAACCATGCATTGTTTGTATTGTGCTCCATCATAGATCTACAACATGTTTCCTTGGCTGGGCCCTTGTCTTAAAAACTGGAGGAATTTGATGAAGGCTAATGAGGCCTACACAAAGGACATAAAAACCTTAATTGCAGAGCTGAAAGAGACTCTGAAACCTGACATGTGCAGATGCTTTGTTGATGTATTCCTGACCCGTAAGATAAAACTAGAGGTGGGTTGTCTGACTCCAGTGAACGTTCTTCGAGGCTGATATTACTGATGAATAACTTTGTTGTGTATAATCCTTCTTTTCTGTATGTTACAGGAGTCTGAAATCAGAGATTCACACTATCATGATGACAATCTTCTCTTCAGTGTGATGAATCTGCTTACAGCTGGGACAGATACTACAGGAAGTACACTTCAGTGGTGCCTCCTTTACATGGCTAAGTACCCTCATTTTCAAGGTGCAAAAACATACCCACATGCTCATCTCTGGTGATACTAATTTTACAGTGTGTATATGAAATTGGGATTCACTTTTCAAATTAATCTCAAATTTATTTGAGTCCAGATCAGGTCCAGGAGGAGCTGGACAGGGTGGTCGGGAGCCGTCAGGTTCAAATAGAGGACAGGAAGAACCTGCCGTACACTGATGCAGTCATCCATGAGTCACAAAGACTGGCCAACATTGGCCCATTGTCCATTCCTCACAAAACCAGCCAAGATGTCACCTTCCAGGACTACTTTATCAAAGAGGTCAGTCATCCACACACATTTGATTTTTGGGCATTTTCTTCCAAGATTTTAAACAATATAACTTGCTCTTTTCTTTTGCCTGCAGGGGACTACTGTGATTCCTCTCCTTACCTCTGTCCTGTATGATGAGAGTGAATGGGAGACGCCATACACTTTCAACCCTTCACACTTCCTGAATAAGGAGGGTAAATTTACCAGACGAGATGCATTCATGGCCTTTTCTGCAGGTACAACAGCTTTGTATGGATATATTACAATATTATTACTATAACAAGACTTGGGTCGAAATTACAGGTCACATTTGATGTGTGTCTGTGTGTGCGTGTGCGAAACCTGGGGCATGGGGGTGAACCCGTCACCCCCACACCTGGCTCACCCCCACGTCCTGGCGTGGCATTATGAGGGGGTGTTTTTGACACTGTTGAAGCCTTTATTTTAGGAAATATTTACAGGAAAAATCAAGAGTTAAAAATAATAAATAGCAACTGAAAAATAAAATCAGTTTTTAAAACTTTGTTTAATTCATTTTTCTGCATTTGGTGAATGAAAACATTTAAGGGCTGTCAAATACATCCCTGAGGACTTCAGTTTGTGCTATGGGACAAACACTGCCAGAATAACGTTTGGAGCTAAAAACTAAGTTTACTGTGGAGACACATGAATCAGCTCATCCTCCTGTGTCCGTAAAATAAATATGTTTGGTTAAATCTATCACTGCTTCTCACGCATCGGTTATTAAGTGCCAGAACAGTTCATGCAGGCCAAACAGCCATTTTGAAATGTGAAGATCAAAAATGCGACATTATAACTGTCATAAAGCCCTTATCGAACCTTACCTTACCTTACCTTACCTTACCTTATCGAACCTTACCTTACCTTACCTTATCTAACCTTACCTTACCTTACGTTACCTTACCTTACCTTACCTTACCTTACCTTACCTTACCTTACCTTACCTTACCTTACCTATGGGAGTGTAGGTTGTAAACTGAAGTGTGGTACAGCGCATTAATGGAGCATTGTTCTTTTGGGCAGCAGAAAGTGAATGCGTAGTATTTTTCTGCTATTTAAAAGGCAGATAGCAAGATGCGCCCACATATGCAGATTCACAGCCTGTGTATGCTTTGTTTGTTGGGGATGTGCTGATGGGTTTCCAGGTGTGTGAAATCACTCATCATTAATGAGGAAAAAAATCCTTTCCCCTTGATTTTGACCATAGCAGAGAGAGAGAGCAGAGCAGAGCTGTTAAGCAGCTGAATGCTTCTATTTTGCAGCAGACTTCTTATTAAGAGAGACGCTGTTCACATTCACAGACAAACTTATTTAGCATACTGGTAAAATGGGAAGGGTGCTTGTGTTTTTCAGTTGAACTTTATTTAAAACTCTCGAGTTTCTCATAAATTCTTAAATGAATGGTTTCAACGGTTTCGGAAACACTCCCTCCCTTCACATGACATAAAGTCCATGTATACAAAAAGTTCACCAGCCTCATCAATGGGAATGTAAGCCTCACCTCTTCGTGCCACATCTCGCACACGCAAAGTGCCTGTGAATGGTACACACATGCATGTGCACATTTTTGCTGAAAGTAAATAACTACTGATGTGATGTTGATTTGCTATAACTCTTTGTTCACACAGGTCGCCGGGTGTGTCTTGGAGAAAGTCTGGCTAAGATGGAGCTGTTCCTCTTCTTCACCTCCCTCCTTCAGCGCTTTCGTTTCACCCCTCCACCTGGAGTCACAGAAGATGAACTGGATCTCACACCAGTTTTGAGCTTCATCCTAAACCCTTTACCTCATGAGCTGTGTGCCATCAGTCGCAAATAAGCAAAAGAGCTGGAGGAGAAGCCAATCACAGCACAGCAAGGCGGGGCTAGCCAAAACATTTTTAGGAAAAAATGTGCCATGATAACTGCCTTAACTCACCCCCCACATCAGAGCAGGTCGCAGATGTTCCACACCTCAAGATCAGCAACTTATCTAGAATGGTAATGTGATGAATGAATGCTGTCATACACAGATAAAGACATTGGCATGTTTTGTATATATATAATTCCTACAGTTTAACAAGTTTAACCTTTTGAAATCTAAGCAAATTGGTTTGATTGCTTTCAAAAAAACACAGGGAAAGGTTGCCCATTAGCTCACCTGGTAAAGCAGGCACCCTGTATGCAGAGACTTTTTTTCCTTGCCGCTGTGAAGAAATTGGATTTTGGATCAATATATACTTTTTTAAAATACTGACATTAGCATTTATATAATAACCCATTTAAAATTGTGAGGAAGGCACTTTTTATGTATGCCTTCTGCTACTCCCGTCAAGGGAGGTCTTGCACAGGCTGCATTATTGACTTCCAGTATACTTATTATATCATCTGCTCTTGGCTTATGTTATTGTTTCAATTTATTCATGTCCTTTGTAATTTTGTTGGGCATGCTTTAGTTGATATTTTGGGGGGGGTTTTTGTATTTTTCCAGACCATATTTTGGGGATTCTGTGACTTGAAAATTGACGTACTAAGTTAACATTTATAGGCAAATCAATAACTCTGGTGTCGGGGAAAAGTAGAGATGGAGCAGGGTGTCAGCAGCTGCACCCTAGGGACCAGACAAGTGCAAAGAAGTTTCACTGTTGTCACGGCACCAAGTGTTGCCAGGTCCAGACTAGGATATCTTTACACAGACTTTATGTATAATACTACACATTACTTAGATATTTTTTCTCTGTCACACACATGGTTGCTTTATAATTGACTTTGTTTAACTGACATAATTATTCAGACACTTTGCTATGACTTTTGAAATTCAGCCCAGATGCCTTCCATTTCTCCTGCTCAACTTTGAGATGCTTCCACACCTTGACTGGAGTCCACCTGTGGCAAATTCAACTGATTGGCCATAATTAAGAAAGGTACACACTTGTTTATACAAGTTCTCCCAGCTGACAAAACATTGACCAATGATTACCTTATTTCACCCAAAGTTTTGTCTTGCTTACAAACCTTTGGACTGGGTGTTGCGATGGATTTAACAGTTGCTCATTAACCAAAAGACTTACAGTAATAAGTGACTATTGTAGAAACATGGTGGTGCAGCATGGCAATCACTGTGGACAAGGACCTGCAGGTAGACATCAATGGCTTATTTTAAGGTAATAAACACAAAAAGATTCTTGTTTTACATTAATTATACACCAAAGAAAATTGTTCGATTGTATTTTTGCTGAATCCATTTTCAAAATTGTTCTTAGCTACTTTCCCCACATATTCATGTTTGTGAAGCTTTGTGTTTTGTCTCCTGAGGACAAAGCAGTAAAATGATGTTTCCAAGCTTTTACATTATGCTGCATCCCTATATGACTCAAAAGCCTTTGCATATCCTTGTTTTTCTCACTCCACTCCTGCCTATATTTTACAGGAGTGGATGGATTGATACCAAAATAGTGATAAAGATACTGGGATTGATTTGTAAAAAAGGATGAGTTTCTCTTTTCTATGTTGTACCCATTTGTATCAAGAGTAAAAATGTTTGTGTGGACATCTGTCATTATTAGACACTGCTCTCCCCTGCATGAAAGTACATACATTGCTTTTACTAATGATTATCAGTATCTACATTGATATCAATGATTCTGTCCCAGTAGTCTGGGTCCCAGTCCCAGGCAGGATACAGGACAGTTAAACAGGCTCTGGTCAACCATGCTGAGGAGTTTGGAGACCGAGGGGTCACTATCATATTCCATGATTTCAACAAAGGACACAGTAAGAATTTATTTTGAGATTTTTTTAAGTAACTTGCTTTGTCCTTGTCTAAAGAAGCCAACTGCCCCTTTTTTCTCCAGGCATATTATTGTCCAATGGTGACACCTGGAAAGAAATTAGACGTTTTGCACGATCCACACTTAGAGATTTTAGGATGGGCAAAAGGATTAGTGAAGGGAAAATCATTGAGGAATGTTACTACCTGATTGAAGAATTTGAACAGCATGAAGGTAACATTATCTTCTTCGAAGCACTGCACAGATTTATTCAGCACTCCCCAGAATATGTCAGCTTTAACACACAAAATTTTGAAGTCAGTACTTTAGCACATTCAGCCAAAACTAATTACAGCCCCTGATTACACAATCACCTTAAACTGACTATAACTGACCAAAGTTTATTTAGCTGACCAGACAACATTTTAACCAGTAAGCACAGATTTTTAGAAAGATTTGAAGATCGAAAAAAAAGATATTTGTTTACTGTATGTGTGTCAGCCCTTATGTTTCTTTAAATAATATCATATAATGATAATGATATCTATATATACTTATGTTATCTAACTCTTTCCTCTTGGGTAAAGCCTTCAACAATGCCAAGGCAATTAATTATGCTTCATCAAATATTATATCAGCTATCATGTTTGGAAAGAGGTTTGAGTAGATCCTGTCTTCCAAGCTATGGTGGAGCAAGATCATGAGTCTATCCGTCTGGCTGGATCCGCATCCATTCAGGTACCAAAGTGACACGATACCCTAAGACCATGTTGATGTTATTTCTTCAAATTTGTACCAGCTAAACACTGCCAACGCTTTACTGCATACAAAATGTAGATACATATGCTTAAAATTCATACCAATTTGTAAAGTTGTCTTTGAGCAAGTATTTGGAGTTTGTGAACCCATAAAAAAATATTTTTCTAATTTAAATTATCAAAAACTGGATGTCAAACCAAACAAAAAATACACTGCAAACAGCTGGAGCTCCTTGGGTTTATGTTACAACAGATGTGTATCATATCTTAAAATATAAACATTTGATTGTCTGTTTTGTATTGCATTACAGATCTACAATGTAATTCCTTGGTTTGGCTCTTATCTTAAAACTTAGAGGGATTTGATGAAGAATATGGAGGATAACAGGGGGGAACTTAAAAGCATTGTAGCAGAGCTGGAGGAGACTCTGAACGCTGAGATGTTCAGATGCTTTGTTGATGCATTTCTGACTTGTAAGATAAATCTGGAGGTGAGTTGTCTCCTTTCTTAGGGTGATATTAGTGATCAATCAGTTGTAGCAAATAATCCCTCTTCTCTGTATGTTAAAGGCATCTGAAATCAAAGAATCACACAATCATGATGAAAACCTGGTCTACAGTGTGATGAATCTGTTTGCAGCTGGGACAGATGCTATAGGAAATACACTTCGGTTATTATTATTATTATTATTATTACTACTACTATTTATTTGTATTTATTAGTATTATTAATAATAACAAAACCCAAACTGTCTGGATTTTTTTCCTATTTATTATTAACTTCCACAAATGTCTCTCTCACTGTTTTCTAATTTCTTGCGATTTGTAGGACATCTCTTGCCAAGTTTCTCAGTGCTTTTAGCCTTCCTTAAAAAGAAGTTAAATCAATTTGTCTAGGTTCCAGAGGATTAAATGCATCTGAGAGCAGCACGAGAATTCTGTCATTAGAGGTTTCAGAGGATTAAATACATCTCAATTTTATTTGAGTCCAGACCAGGTCCAGGGGGAGCTGGACAGGGTGGTTGGAAGCCATCTGGTTTGAGTAGAGGGCAGGAAGAACCTGCTGTACACTGATGCAATCATCCACGAGTCACAAAGACTGGCCAACATTGGCCTGTTGTCCATTCCTCACAAAACGTCACCTTCCAGGACTACTTTATCAAAGAGGTCAGTCACGCACACACATTTGATTTTGTTAGGCATTTTCTTCTCTTTGGTTCCAAGTTTTTAAACAATGCACCTTGCTCTCTTCTTTTGCCTGCAGTTGACTTCTGTGTTTCCTCTCCTTACCTCTGTCCTGTATGATGAGAGTGAATGGGAGACACCACACACTTTCAACCCTTCACACTTCCTGTATAAAGAGGACAAAATGCATTTATGGCCTTTTCTGCAGGTAAAACAACTTTGAATTGATATATTAAAATTTAAAAGATGTGATCCAGGCTAATTTGCTGTAACTCCTTGTACACACAGGTTGCCGGGTGTGTCTCGGAGAGAGTCTGGCCAGAATGGAGCTTTTCCTCTTCTTCACCTCCCTCCCTCAGCGCTTTCGTTTCATTCCTCCACCTGGGATTACAGAGGATGAACTGAATCTAACACCAGTTGTGGATTTCACCCTTACCCCTTTACTTCATGAGCTGTGTGCTGTCAGTGGTTGATGAGGAAGAGAATTTGAACTTGATTATTGTTTAGTGTATTTATGGTTTTTATTTAATGGCAGGAGTGGGAACTGCTATGCCACATGGGTCACTCAGTCACCTATGACGTGGGAGGGGATGTTGTGTGAGAATTCTGTGTGGACATTCCACCGATTATCAGCATTTAACTAGAAACTAAAGAAGTGCTGATGGTATCAGGCAGCAGAAATTAAAAAAATGAATGTCATTAAAATGTTACAAAAGTGTGACTTTAAAGGTAAGATGAGAAATACGAGGAAGAAAAGACAAAATGGGAAAAAATAGATATCAAGTACAAACAGCTGTTATGCACAAAGTAAATTGTAGAGTTACTTATATGAAATGTAAAGAAAGCCTAGAAATTATCTTACAGTACAATTACCCATTACTTTGTTTTACATTTGTGTTGCTTTGGAAATGTTCTGTCTTACATTGAAACAAGTGTGTATGTTGGCTAATAATATATCCAAATAGAATGGATAGAATTTTAGTCAAGCTCCTCTTGCTCTAATGAAGTCCAGTAAGGTTGCAGTGAAAGACTTTTTCTACCAGGGGTCAGTGTTAGCCTAGAAAAGAGCCCTCAGAAAAGCTATAATTTCAATAGCTTGCTCTTTTATGAATATACAATACAATATGACATAATATACTTTATTGTCTCCTATAAAGAAATTTGTTTAGTACTCAGATGCTGCACTCATGCCTTCACAGTTGTGAAACAACCAGCACTAACTACCAAATCATGCCAATAAATTGCACATAGTCCGAATAGCAAACACAAACTCTTGGACATTCATTGCACATAACAGTGTTGCACACACCCTGCTGCAAAAAACATCAACCAATGCACAATCCCTGCAGCCTTAAGCAGCACGGTTTAAAAGTTTGATAGAGGATGCTTGAGTTTGCAGTTGGGAACTCGTCTGCCACAGGGCAAGAGCTCATATTCTGCGTGGATGATATGTGATAGATCATCTATTATCCTCTGAGCCTATCTGAGAACAGATAAACTTTGACATAAAATCAGTTTGTGTGTGTCTTGGACATCTTGTCACAACATTTACAGTTGTTTAAAAAAAAACCGTTGTGAATCTCTCTCAGCATCATTATCAGTGACCTAATGCTTTTAATACACATATTTTAAGGTTGCTGTTTGTTCGTGTTGTGCAGTTGTGCAGGGTGTTTTTTTCCATTGCTTTTTTTCTTAGTGAGGATTTTTAACAAAACAATCTACAGCACAAAATGTAATATATTTATTTGGTCATGCTGAAACAGTTAAGGGGAGAGAGGTAATTACATGGTGTCGCCAACAAGGAAGAGAGTAAGTAAATATGTGGCACATGTGTGTGCGCTCTCAGTGAAGCTACGTCAAACATGGAGCCTATCCAAATGTCATCCCCTTCTCCCTCCTTCTGTGCATATGTGCCACTCCATCATCTAGAATTTCAGAGAATGAACTGGATCTAATCAGCTGCACTGTGCTTTAGTCTAAAGCTAATAAAATATAAATACTGTCTCTGGTCTTGTTAAAAGCATGGATTTCATGGAAAATCTTTTGCTGCAGTCCACCAGTTCATCCATTCTACTGGGCACTGCTCTGATCCTATTTGTCATGTACACATTTTTCTCCAACTCTGATAATCGAGGAAAGAATCCTCCAGGACCCAGGCCTCTGCCTTTGTTGGGCAATTTGTTGGAGCTGGATTTAAAGACACCCAGCAGTACCCTCTACAAGGTATGTAAATGATATGGGAAGATACATTTGTTATATTAGGTAGATATAAGTGTGCAATCAATTATTATCTTTAGATAATATTTGATTCCACTATATTATATTGTTATATATTAAGATTATTTAGAATTCCATCTTTTCCTGACAATGTTGCATTACATGGGAGAATACTGATGTTTTTTCCAAGTTGCATTTTTCAACTTGATTTCTAGTCCAGAAAAGACACAGTAACCCTTATTACTGAAAGCAACACAAACTTGTTTAATCCAACTTGTTATAGGTATTATTGTGCACTTGACACTAAACAAGATGCTGTATTTAAATCTGATTTAATTTGTTTTCTGGTGCCCAGCTTTATTTCACCAGTAGCTCATGATTCCTTGAATTCTTATTGGTTTTTCCAGTTTCTCAGAGATTTCTGCCCCTTCTGTTGACAGTTTAATTGAGCCATTGTACAGTGTTTTGTTATTCCTGACAAAAACAGATTTTTTAACACTTAAAAAAACCCATCTTCTTTTAAAGAGAAGTTTCTACAACCTACAATCATAAAAGACCATTCAAAAAAACAGCATAGTTCTCACAACCATCTAACTGTGCCATATCAAGCTTTTGTACAGTTGGTTTTGTGTGTTGGTTATTACACTGTTTCCTGATTAACTGTGGTTTGCTAGATTTTGGAAAAGAACACATAATTTTTCTTTTGCTATGGTGCAATCCATGTTGTTGAAAAGTGAAATAATTATCCCCATTCTGATGCTACCCTGATAGTGTGTGCACAGGTGAATACATCTGTTAATGCAGTTAATAAAGAGTCCAGGTTGGGTAAATTATGGCAGTAAAACTTTAAATAGTGTCATAATAGCTTGGCTTTTTTTGCAAAGTTGTAATGATCACAACATTGTCTGCTTTGTGTTCCATAGCTTTCCAAGAAATATGGATCAGTGTTCATATTTTATTTTGGGCCCCAGAAAACTGTAGTCCTTTCAGGATACAAGACAGTGAAGGAGGCACTGGTCAACCATGCTGAGGAGTTTGGAGGCAGATACGTTGATCCCATAGTCCATGACTTATGTGATGCATGTTGTAAGTGTAAAGCAGAGACAGCCACTCAAAGTATTAGTTTATTAAGATGACAAACAGTCAGTTGATTCAGTGATGTTAAACTGAATCAGTCAATCAGTCTACAGCCTCGATAACTGCCATGTTGGGCAATGCACAAAGCACATGCAAACGCAATAAAAACACATTAAAAATCAACTGATTCACACAGGGAATTGTTATGGTACTATAAGTATATATAATGTGCCAGAATGCATAAAACATTATCAAAATAGAACTTGTTTATCAAAAAAAGTGCTAGTGGAGGATCCCCCGATAGAGATCCTAGCTAAGCCCCTCTTGTCCTTAAATCCTAGAAATGAGCTAAAATCCTAGAAATGTCCTGAAATCCTAAAAAATCAAGACCCTCATTACCACAGAGATAAGGGATGTTTTGGGATTCATCCTCTGGGGACCTTGAATTTAATGGCGATTCATCCAAGTTGATAGTTGATGAGATATCTCAGTCTGGACTTAAGCAGTGGACTGACATTGTCATCCCTACAACTGTAGTACTTTGAGTTACAACACTAAAATTCCCCAATAGCAAACATATTGTATTGTTTTTTAATTATATTCCTGGAGAATATAATATATCTCTGGAAAACTCTTTCACTGTGCAGTAGAAAAACTCTTGCTATAAAACACTTACTCACTTTTTTTCTGAGAATATTGTAATCACATTACAAGCAGCACAAATTAGATTTTGATACAACATGTTCTCCTGATCTCTCTTTAGACAGAGGACCTTTATTTTCCAATGGAAAATTATGGAAAGAAATGAGGCGTTTTACTCTGACCAACCTGAAAGACTTTGGGATGGGCAGAAAAACAGCAGAGGAGAAAATCATTGAGGAGTGTCACTATCTGATCAAAGTGTTTGAAAAGCATGAAGGTAACTCTTCCCTTCTATTGTATTATTTCTTTGGGAATATATGTTGTTTGTTGTCTTACTCAACTTATTCCCCTTTTTTCTTTAGGTAAACCCTTCAATCCATCCAAGGCAGTAAATTATGCAGTTGCCAATATCATCAGTGCAATGATCTATGGCAGCAGGTCTGAATACAGTGATCCAGAGTTTACACGTATGGTGGACCGGATCAATGACAACCTTAAACTTACAGGCTGTCCTTCAATGCAGGTACCACTATGTGGAAATCAACCATAAGATGTATGTTTTGGTGTGATGCAAAGTACAAACTCTGGGATCCATTAGCATGGATCTGTACCTTTTATTGTGCTGTTTGTGTGATGAATTTGTCATGAGGACTTTAAAGCTGATTATTAGTTGATTATTTTGCTCGGCTTTGCTCTCTGTGCCCATCTCTAGCCTTTGCATACCTCCTAAAGGCCATGTACTCACCTCTCACTCCCAAATACTGCCATTCTCAAACCATCCACTAGTCACCCTTAGACTCTGGTCACCTGACATCCCCACCCACCTCATCACCTGCATCTCATTTCATCGTCTGCCACACTCCAAATATGCCGGTGCACTCCTCTGTCAGATAGTCATAGGCCTAATTCGCATGTACGTGTTTATCTGAAATCCCATTTTTTTCTATACATGTTGGCTTTTTGACCACACGCAAACTGCAGTACAGGTAACTGAAAACTCAACCTTTGTAAAACTTCGTTTGGGCTAAGGATTTTTTGGAACTGTTTTAGTGTTGACATATAAGCTGATTCACAGTGTTTGTTTACAATAACTTGCAGGTACAAAACCCCTGTATGACATACATGCAAAAAATGGTAAATACTGTCTTTATTGGTTAATTTATAGCCACCAAAATAAAACAGCTAAAAAGATCCATGTGAGTGGATCAGTGGTTAAATAAATTCAGTGGTTAAATAAATTTAACTGCCCCACTCCCAAGCAATACATTACTCAGCTTTACTCTTTGGTTCAACTCTTTGAACCCTGGAGTGACATCACTTTTCCTGTACAACTTTTAGATGCCTTTCACTGGTAAAGCTAACCAAGGAAACCCTTTGAACCCTGAGCAAGTTGGTGTGATTATTTTCTAAATTACCTGTGCATGGTGGGACCATCGTTGCAATCATTGCAATGCTGTGTTCTGTCTGCCTGTTACCCACCTGCCATTTGTACTCTGCCATTAACAAAGACTGAATTCATCCTGCTGCCTACAACTGTTTGCACTTTGGTCAAATCCCTCTTCTCCATTTCATCGAAAATGTTCACAGTAAACAATAGAAACAAGCTGACACTGTTTTTTTCTATTCTCATTTTCAGTTGTACAGTGTTTTCCCCAGGTTGTTCAAATGGGTGGGCAAAAGGGTGCTCTTCATGAAGAATGTTGCTGAAAATAGACATCAAATAAAGCAACTGATTGGACATTTACAAGAAACTTTGAATCCTCAGTTGTGCAGAGGATATGTGGACTCATTTTTGAACCAAATGCAGAAGCTGCAGGTATTAAAATCTGGTGTATTATCATGTTTTTTTAAAAAAAATAAAAATAAAAATTCTGTTTCTGTTCAAAGTTTTATGACTGATGATTTTATACTCAACATTAGTTTGTAAATTATCACCATTCCATGTCAATGAAAAAGTAGCAGGGGGAGATTATTGGATGGTAAGAGCTTCTTTCAAATTAAACATATTTAACTTTTTACCTATTTATTAGGATTCTGGGATTACAGACTCATACTACAACATGGAAACCCTTGTGTCATGTATTGGGAACCTCTTATCGGCTGGTACTGACACTACAGGAAATACACTGAGATGGAGTGTGTTGTTCATGACCAAATATCCTCAAATACAAGGTAAGTAATATGCTTGGGTCAAACCCATTGCACTCCTGGTGCAATTCCCAACAGAGGTGCTTCACATAATGGTTCAAGTTGAAATATTAATTTATACTGCAGTAGAAGTTTAAACCAGGTCACGTAAGCTCCTTCATGTCACTATTAGTCTAGAGGTGATATCACATTGCCTGTTAAATCTATTCATATTTGTGAGCTCTTTAATTGATAAATCTTATGAATTCTCATAAAGGTGAAACTAAATAAATACAGAAAGAACAAATAAAAATGGACAACTTACAAATGGAGTACCTGTTGCAGCCTGTCAGCAGCTCATGGTAATTTGAAGTTGCTACATTATGGATAAGTAAGATTTTAGCCATGTGAGAGCCAGGCCACAGACACCAAATTTGTTTTCTGATTGGTCAACAGGAATACAATGAAAAATTTGGCAAAAGCTACATTAAGATCTGGTCGTGAAAGTACAGGGATGAAATATGAGTATATATTAAGAGAAGCTTGTTAATGAGTTTAATAAGGACAGTTTTGTTGAGCTGACAGGCACTGAAAGCAGCATGAAATACTTCTAAAAAATTACTACTATTTCACAGTTGGTCTGAAATTTGTGGCACTGAGGTGCAGGCTGCTGACTTCAGAATAAACAGGTATTCATTATGCAATCTGCAATCTATTTTTTTCAAGTTCTTGAATTCATTTGTTTAAGTTTGTTGGGCATGCTTTAGATTGAGATGTTGTGTATTTTTGTTTTATTATTCCCATATCATTTGTTTTGATGGATTTTGTACCCTGAATCTCCACAGGTAAACCAAGATAAGTAAATCAGTAACTTTTGTCCCGATGTCACTGTGACCTGGCATGACAAAGAATAAATGTTGCTGCATTAAAACAGACTGACATGCTGTTGAACTCAAACAATGGATCACAGATTAAATTCACTCTGCCCCGGTGATAGTCGTGGCCAGAGACATTATGTTTTCAGGTTGTCCTTCCACAATGTTTTCGTGAACTTGACATCGAAGGGAATTTCTTCAAATTTAGCACAAACCTCACTTGAACTCAAGAATGAACTGATTAGATTTTGATGGTCAAAGGCAAAGGTCACTGTGACCTCACAAAACATGTTATTGGCCATAACTCATGAATTCATACACTAATTATGACAACATTTCACACAAATGTCTACCAGGATATCACAATGATGTGCTGAAATTTTTATGCAAAAGGTCAAAGGTCATCTTCACTGTGACATAATAACAGCATAAATCGGGAACAGAAGGTAAGACATTGGGTCAGATACTGAATTGGTGACATTAATCTTAGGTGTCTACGTTGAAACTGTCCTGACTGTATGTGCTTCTGTGCTGCTGCGTTTAAGATGTGTAACGTGTGCGTGGAGACATATAACCTTGCAGTGGTAATTCTGTTTTAGTGACTGTGTCCTCTTTGATTTTGTATTTTCCAGACCAGGTCCAGAAGGAGCTGAGAAGGGTGGTTGGAAGCCGTCAGGTGTTGGCAGAGGACAGGATTAACCTGCCCTACACTAATGCAGTCATCCATGAGACACAGAGAATGGCGAATATCCTTCCCATTGCTCTTCCTCACACAACCAACAAAGATATGACCTTCAAGGGCTACTTTATTCAAAAGGTACAAAATCTTACTGATTAAAACTGGCCTCCCAGTTAAGAAAACTGTTTAAGATGGTAGTTTGTATTGCTCTTTAAAACATTGTTATCATTAATAAAATGTCTTTTTCAGGGGACCGTTGTGTACCCTCTTTTGACATCTGTTCTGTGGGATGAAAGTGAGTGGGAGACCCCACACGTCTTTAATCCTGCCCATTTCTTGAACAAGGATGGGATGTTTGTCAAGCGAGATGCCTTCTTGCCTTTCTCAGCAGGTTAGTGAGCTCAGCTAAGTTAGCTTAGCAAACACTTCTTGTCAGTGCCAACTGAAGATTTCAGATTACTCAACATGTTCTCTCGCAGGTCACAGGGCGTGTCTGGGAGAAGGTCTGGCTAGAATGGAGCTCTTCCTCTTCTTCACCGCCCTTCTCCAGCACTTTTGTTTCATACCTCCGCCTGGAGTCACAAGGGAAGAACTGGATATGACTCCAGATGTGGGCTTCACCAAGAACCCGTCACCTCACGAGCTCTGTGCTATCAGAAGGGTGTAACACTGCTATCTTCCATTGAGAAATTTTACAATAATTTTTCACAAGATCTTAAGTTTAGCATCTGATGTAAATTTCACTTCTTTTTATTAAGCTTCAGCTGTACACATATCCACAAACAATCTGTTAGCTTCTGATAAATTGCCTTGCATACTGAAATGGGAACACGCTTTGGATCTTAACCATCTCTTTATTTTTTGAACCGGTTAGCATAGAATTATGAAAACTAACAGTCTGTAACGCCAGTCCTAATGGTACAAAAATAATAGATACAAAATAACCAACAGGATAGACAAAAAAAAAGACAAAGTGCCAGCACATAATCATTTTTGCTACTTTTATAATCATTGCCTATTGGTAAAGACAAATCATACACACATTATTACTAAAGCATTGCATTCTATTGCTGTTTGTATTCTCCTACAATGTACTTTGGAAATTAAATGAATTCATTTAGGAAATGTACAACGTGTGTTCATTGTAAAAAAAAAAAAGTTTATCTTAAATAAGACTTCTAATGTGACCCTAAAAAAGCACATCCAAGCCCTTATGGTCCCAAAACACTGTGTGGCATCCAAAGGCCTCTAAGGTCCTTCCACTTTGATAATATTGAGCTGCTGATCCTGTGAAGAATGATTCGAGTTCATCGCAGGCTGGGTGGACACACTGCAGTCCTGGAGAGTCCTTGCTGAACAGCTGCTTGGGAAATCAGATGTTTTGCTCTCTGACCCTCGGAAAGTCTGAGAATGTGGCTGGCTGTATGAAGGGACATAGGCCTGTGTGTAGGGTGGCATGAGTGTTTGACTGTTTTGCTGTGTGTATGCAGCTACATACTGTTGTGTTTGAGGGGGAGTGTGAGTAAGTGGGAGGCTATCAGAATTGCTACATGGTGGAAAGCCATTCATGCTTGAAGGGCTCAGTCCTGGCAGTTTAAAGGCCTCTACATTTTCTAAACTCTCTAAAGAGTTGTAGCTTGGCTGGGTTTGGCTGCACTGAGTGTACGTGCCTTGACTGAAGTTGAAGGTGTCTTGGCTGAAGGAGGTAGATGCAGATGCTGCTGGCAAACCAGAAGGTGATGGAGTTTTGTTGTGCTGTTGTTGGACAAAGCTACAATGTCCCAGTTTAGCAGCAAGGCTCTGTAGAGTGCTCAGTATCTGCTTCTGAATGTGTGTCTGCTGCACCTGCTCTCTCTCCAGGGAGCACTGTTGCTCCACCAGCATCTTCACTGCCTGACCCAAGCTGCGCACCTCAGAGCCCAGGGTCTGAATCTGCTCCTGTAGACCCCCTCTCCCACTGTTGTCCTGGGCTGCCTGCTGGGGGCTCAGGTTCCCTTCGCTACGAGTGGTCCCCTGGCCTCCAGGCGTCTGCAGACGGATGACAGCAACCCCAGGAGCTGAGGATGTTATAGGTGCTGGAGACCGGTTGGGAAGACGAATGCCAACCCGAGGGAGAGGGTGAAGAGAACGAACCGACAGACCTGGTCTCTGTGTGAGGAAACGCCTGGGGGCACTGCCTCCACCAGACTGACCTTCCATAACAGTCTGTGCAAAAGAACAAAATAAAATGACAATAATGAAAACCTATAAAAAGTTAATGGGATTTCTGATAAGTAGGGCATGATATAGTGCTGGTTATAGTCGCTTTGCAACTTCAGATGCAAGCTGCCTCCGCCTCCTTAAAAGGTGGCACAAGTGTAGCACTCAGCAGCGCCCAACCTTGCGTTTTTCATACAGTTAAAGACGGCGCATGTGTCCTGGCCATTACTAAGATACAACTTAGAATAACATTAAATAGTTCCAGAATAAGGACATATGCTGGAATACTCCCCGGTACCAGCAACTGATGTGAAAGCTCATTTACAAATCTACCCGTTGACTTAACATGTACAGTGGCCTGGTCACAAGAAGTGACTGATGTCTGTCATCGATAAAGTGCTGACACAGACTTCAGTCAAGATGAATAAAGGCAGAGGTCAGGTTTGCTCTTTTCTCACCTTTTCAGTTGTCAGATCATATGTTTCAGGTGGTTGTGGCATCGCACTTCTCAAATCATCACCTTGGACACTTGAGTGATCTCTCCTTAACAATGACGCCACCTGGTGGAATGACTGTTGAAATACAACACATGCAAGTTGAGACTGGCACATGATTTGGTTATGATAATATTCAACATATTACACAGGATGTGTGCTATTGCGGACCATAATTACAAACATAAGAACTGAAATTTTGACAAATATGTGTAAGCTGTTACCTTCATCCTGTGTGACAGCGCTTTGTCCAAAAGCCTCTTTCGAGCTGCAAGCATTGAATTAATGGCAGGAGAAGGTGTAGTTCTCCTCCTCATGAATGCACCAGAAGCTGTTTGTGTGGAAGTCACAGCACCAGCCTCTGCTCTTGTTACAGTGGACTGAGGACCTCTCTGTTGGCTGTTCTGTGCAAGCGAAGTGACACTAACAATCTGGATGTCATTTTCCTCCTTATCTCCCTCTTGTTGTTGTTCCGACCTGCTGCCTCCGCTAGTCTCCCCAGACCCACATGGCTTTGCACCAGTGTCTGGATTTGCGGAAGTCTGTTTGGCAAAATTTGCAGCTGATGTAAAGCCAGCATGATGAGATGCCTCTCGCAGAAGATTCTGGAGATGAACGTTACTCCAGCTCTCTTGCATTGACCCGGCTCGAGGCTGCACTTGTGCAGATGATGTGCTGCTTCCGGCCTCTATAGGTCTGACTCTCCCTGGTGGCCTCCCTTGAAACTCCCTCAGGAACAGATAGATGGCCTGGGCAGATACCTTGATGTTCTCCAACTCCAGCACAGCTTTGATCTTACGGAAACTGAGACCAGCCTTCCGCAGCTCCACCACTTTGTGTTTGGCAGCTTCATCCAGTCGGCCCATGGTCTCTCACTCCAGAGAGCCTCTCAGAATTTGGCTGGTAATCTGTAAAAGATTCATAAATTACAAATAGTTAAAAATACTAGGAATGGGGGCGAAAATTGACACAGCATAGTATTGTGATATTATACACCACAGATACAATTTATTAATGTTGCAAAAACAAATTTAACTTTTGGTAGGCTACTAGAATATTAAAATAAATTTCTTTTTTTACTCCATTAGATACTGCTGCTGCTGCTGCTGCTACACATGCAATAAAAATCATGTATATCAAGTGGGAAACTTTATTTTGAAAATATTAGATTAGATAAAACAGATAATGAGATTTTTCTTTCTTTGAGAACATAATTTACTGTTGAAAAAAAAGTAAATATAGCAATATATCTCAATAGGTTATTGAAATACTCAGCGTACTGCAAAACATTTAAAATCACAATGATGTATCATGAACAAAGTATTGTAATGTGGGGCCTCTGCTGATTCCTGGCTGTATTTAATACTGAAAAATAGAGGTAGAAAAAATGAACATTTTGTGACTATAGGTGCTGCTTCGGATGTCATCGTATGTGAAAATACCAGTAATATCAGTTTATAAGAACCTTTTATTCAAAATTTCCCCGTTTTTATTCAATACCAAAATAACTTTTTCCCACCCATTATAATAACATGCTACTTCATGCTATATTGTGTGCCGCTCTTGCTATTATACGTTATTAAAGTCTCTCAGTAAAAAGAGGAACTTAAGCCACTTTTAACGTTATTAATACACACATAAAAAAACTAACTTACATCTTAACAGCTGCCCAATTATTCTGTCGTCGCATATATTTGCTTGATTAATCAATGGCAAAGCGGGTTGGCTAATTTTTAGTGGATCTGAACATGGAAATAACCGTCACATAACGAGTAACATTACACTTTTATCCAGATTATAAAAGTTGTACAGAATTGGTGAAAAATATTTCTCACAACGGTGGAAGCTGAGCTAACGTTAGCTAACGACAACAGCTATCACACTAACGTTAACTTATCAGTAAAACGCTCACCTTGTCGACAAAAGGGAAGATCGATTGGTTTTTATATCATTTCAGGTACTGAAATTAAATATGTCGCTTTAGCATAGCAACGATGTAGTCATACACACGTAAAGTCACATTTTTTTTTAATCGACAACATAAATAAACAAATGAGTTGGCTCGTGTGCATACGTAACTTCCGCTACGACGTCATCACCGAGCGACGTCTTCTCAGGCTGCAAGTGGTTGAAACGAAATCACCTCGTTTGAAAAATATGTAAGTTTCGCGTTTTAATTGACTGCCGTCAACCTAGTTTCAACTCCAGGTCATATTTTATTATATAGCGAAGGTCGAGTCACGTTTTTATAACCGTTTGTGCACTTATTAGTACATTGGTAATCGATAAAACAGCAGTCCCCGTGGCGCCTTGTTTTGAGGAGAATGAAAATCAATGGCGGCGGGTATCGGTTCAATAGTAACGTTAGTGGCAATTAAGTTTGTTAGTCTGATATAGCTTCGTCATAATAATAATAATATAAGATTTTACATTAATTCCCAATATATTTAAATTAAAACCGACGAGAATATTAAAAATGCAAATATCGTTTTCATGCAACACTGGCGCGGTTTAGCTCCGATTCACTGGTTTACACTCTCTATACGTGACTTTCTTTACTTACTTAATCCCTTTTTAGTTGTATGTCCCTGATAATTGTCACAAGAATATTGCAGGTTCATGTGTTTAGGAAACACCGAGCTCACTTTTCAGACAGTACTTTATTAGATAAGATTAGAGAAATCCCACAGTTGGGAATTTGCATTGTTACAGCAGCCAGTTGTGTACAGGATAAGCAAGCAAAAGATCAATATAAATAGTAATAAATAAGCTGCCAAATAGTTAAAAACAAGGTGCCAAACTCAGCATTTTAACAAATCCACCCTCCACCATAAATAACAATAGTTTACAGTTTCTGGCTATGTTAAACTGTGTGATTTTTGACATTTTTAAAGAAAACTTGCCTCTCTAACCTACTTGCAGGTTTTGAGGCTATTCAAAATAAATACAAAATTCAACCATTTAAAGTTGAAAGTCCCTCCTCATTGCTTAAAAAAATCTGAAGTTGCTTCCCCATTTTAAACCACCCCCCTCCTCTCATAAATAACCCTTAGGCGAGAGAAAAAATTGTGGCCAAGAATTTTAATGAGTGATTAATTGTTATTTATCAAAATGTCAAAAATATAATTCATTATTGGTTCCAGCTTCTCAAAAGTTTTGCAAGTCCCATTTTGTGACATAGTAGGGACACTGTCTTTGGGTATTTGATCTGTTAGTCAGACACTGTTACATTAATATATAGAGGAAACATTACTGAGATCAGTAAACATGTTCACAGAGTATATGACATTTCAGCTGAGCCTGTTATCCACTTTTGAAATAATGGATATGATTTAAAAGTGAACTTCTTAAAAGTACTTCCACAAAGTTGTTTCTCTGAAAAGAGAAAAAAAACTTCTTCACACTTTGTTGGGATGAGCTTGAAGAGGATGTGTTGCAGGCTCCTTATTTTAAAAATATATTGCATAAGTTCTGGTCAGCAACAGAGGATATTTTTAAAGCTGATTTTTTGACTATTTGTCTAATTATTGTTATAATGAACATGAGTGGTATGGTATTGCTTTGTGGTGTGGCTTGTTTGTTGTTGATGTGTTGGATTTTTATCCTATAGAAAAAGGATATAAACCTGACCTGAAGAAGATCCAAGCAGGATAAAAATGTTGTTTTTAATAAACTTGTGTGGCATGGAGTAAGTGTGCAGGCGTTACCTTTTTTCCCTCATGAAAGGATTTATATTCTACACCAAAAGTTTTTAATTTGATTAAATTTCATTGAAATACATTCTCTTGGTCTTTGAGGAATTGTTACATGCAGTGTTGACTACTTGCTGACTTTTTGTAGACTAAACTCATTAAAATGATTGTATATTGTGGCCCCCACCGATAACAACGTATCTGATGTCAAAGTAACAGCAGCTTGCCTCTGACTTTAGGGCACCATCACCCACAAAGCGGAAGGAGGAGGAAAAAGCAAAAGACAGAGGCAAAGAAAAGACTGGTGCTAAGGAAGGAGACAAAGAGAGAGGACGGGAGAAAGCAAGGAAACGCCGCAGTGCCTCTACTGGTAGCAGCAGCAGCAGGTTTGTTTATGGCAGTGACAAAAATTCTTAAATATGACTTTTTGATTTACCTAACATGTTTTTCTATGTTTTCATTACAACCAGATCCAGATCTAGCTCTACTTCAAGCAGCAGCTCTGGTTCCAGCTCAGGCTCCTCCAGTGGGTCCAGCTCATCTGGTTCCAGCCGCTCTGGATCTTCAAGCTCTCGTTCCTCCTCCTCCTCCAGCTCCTCAGGCTCCCCTAGCCCCAGCCGTAGACGCCATGACAACCGCCGCCGTTCTCGCTCAACGTAAGTCACTTCATCTAACGCAGCTACACGATATTTGTACACTGTGAAGTCTTGTTTTTTTTTAATTGTTTATCATGATGAAACTAAAGCATTTGTGATTCTGCAGGTCCAAAACACAGAAGAGGGGAGATGATAAGGAGCGAAGGAAAAGAAGCCCCAGCCCCAAACCAACTAAAGTTCACTTAGGGCGGCTGACCAGGAACGTCACCAAGGTCAGATGAGAAAGTGTTAAACTTTTCATAGCAGAATGAATGATATATTGAGATTAAAAACACTACCTCAGAAATGTCACAATAAGATAGATAAGAACATCACATTCTTAATATCCTGGACCAAAGTTACAGAACACAGACATTTTTGAGAAGGTGCTTTTATTTTAATTAAAGTGGAAATAGACAAGTGTTTTGACTTAAGAAGTAAATGTTGATTACGCAACACAATGGCTAGAGAAATAATGATGACATCAGCGTTTCAATTATAAGCCTTTCTTTCACCGTGTAGTTATGTAGGGCACAATGAAGGCTTGATTTATGGCACACAGGAAGTGTGTCGAGCAATGTGCATCCAAAACAGAGAGCGGATAGTGATCCAAATGTCGGGACTACAACGCACTCGCGGACTTGTGAACTTTGAGGGTGCATTTACAGAAAGTGCTCAGTGCTGTCCAAATTCACGTATCATAAATTGCTGTATTAAAATAAGACAATAATAACAAGTAAATAATAGTCTTGTTATAAATAATAACAAGACAATGTAAACAATGCAGTAGTAACACTAAACACAGCTTTAAAGACAAAAGGACAATAATATGTAAAAGCTGTACTCATAGTGAGTGAAAAACCAGAGAATAAAAATGTGTTTGACGTCAGGATTTAAAAAACAGGCAACCTAATATGTATAGGCAGCTTGTTCCAGAGTTTGGGTGCTACAGCTGAAAAGGTGCGTTTTCCCTTTGATCTTGGGACAGCTAGGAACAAGTGCTCAGCGGACCTCAAAGACCTTGACGGAACGTACAATTGTAAAAGGTCAGAGAGATATGATGGAGCAAGCCCATTTAATGCTTTGTAGATAAACACTAAAATCTTCAAATCAGTCCCAAAACCAGCGGGGAGCCAGTGAAGGGAGGCCAGTATGGGGGAAATGTGCTCTCGCTTGCTTGTTCCTGTTAAAAGTCGTGCTGCAGCATTCTGGATTAATTGCAAGCATGAAATAAATGCACGGCAAACACCAAAATAACGAGCATATCAATTGTCGATAGACAATACTCTTTAAAAGCATGTAAAACCCTTCCAAAGTCACTATAAGAAAAAAAAGGATTGACCACAGATGACAGCTTCAGTTGGAAAAAGCTTGATAATGTATGTATATCTAGTTTGAAGTCATTGTCCATTATGACACTCAGATTTTTGGCAGTGGGTTTAACACATGGTGTAAGGGAACACAGGTCTACATGGGCAGAATCACATGGACCATTGGGTCCGAGTAACAGGACTTCAGTTTTACTCTTATTGAAATTTAAGAAAATTTAGCGCCATACAAGCTTTGATGTCCTTGAGGCAATCCAGCAGTGGTTTGAGAGATAATCACAATTTTTAACATGGTTCTGATACGCATACTGTATGCTGTCTCTGCACAGGACCACATCCAGGAGATCTTTTCCACTTATGGAAAAATCAAAATGGTTGAAATGCCAATGGACAGGGTCCACCCACACCTGTCAAGAGGCTACGCTTATGTGGAGTTTGAGAATCCGGAGGAGGCCCAGAAAGCCCTGAAACACATGGACGGAGGTAGGCTTTCGTTGTCTCACACCGTGACTTTGGGTATATTAGTTGAATATATGTTTGTGATGACTTTGTCATTGACAGGCCAGATTGACGGACAGGAAATCACTGCATCTGCTGTGCTAACTCAGCGAGTGCGTCCTCCACCTCGTAGACCTTCTCCACCCCGCAGGATGCCCCCGCCGCAGCATATGTGGCGTCGCAGTCCACCGCGCATGAGGAGAAGGTACATTGAATGAATGTCCATTTATATTTGACTTAAACACTACTTTGTGAAAATATGCTTATATTAAGTTTTTTTTTTTAAATTTTATTTTTTTAAACTTTTTTTGTGTCCTTGCAGGTCCCGCTCTCCAAGGAGGCGGTCCCCAATACGTCGCCGCTCTCGCTCCAGATCTCCTGGTCGCAGACGTCACCGCTCTCGTTCCAGCTCTAACTCCTCCAGATAGACGAATATCCCGCCTCCTGATACGAAATGATCGCTTAGATTCTCTGACACCAGATCAGCTGAAGTTTCTGCTTTTCAGACCTCACGGACTCACCAGAAATAAAAACATCTGCACTGTAGCCAACATGAACATCTGCGTGCATATAGAAAGCAGAAATGTTTTTTGTTTTTTTTTTGTTTTTTGTGCAAATGTAAGTTTCTTTTCTTACTTTGTTTTAGGCTGATTGTTAAAAGCTGAGTCAGTTTTGTTGTTTTGTTTCAAGCAGAGTTAGGGCTCTACTGAGATCTACAAATATTTCTTTTAATAAGGTGCAACTTCTTTTTACCATGTACTGAATTTTTAAACATTTTGAAAAATAAAAATTCTGAAACGTATTCACTGTGTAACAATCAGGTCAAGATTGTAAGAGGCCTTCACCGTTAAACGTAATGTTGGTACAAGGGGAACAGTGTGCACAAAAACAGTACCTCTTTAGTGTACCTTAGATTTTTGGAAGCTGTAACTATAGCTATAAATACTGTGGATGCTTGTAGGCTTAACACTGTAAAGGTAGTGTGTAACAGGAACACAATATAAATACAATGTATGTCAAAAGCCCCTGGAATAAGTCAATTTGTGTAGCTTTCAATGTTCAGTTTTGTTCAGATAGTTATTAACATCCAGTCTTGTACTTGTTATGTCCACCCCAGAGCCACTGAGTACTCCTGTTATCCCCTGTTATAATTCTGGAAATTTGGGGGGGGGGTTTGTAACAAAGCATGAAGGAGAGGCCGTTCTATGGTTACACATATTTCACGTTGGGTTGCGCACAAGTAGTTCTAATAATTTTTGGCTGATTAGACTGTTTATGAAGAACTTTGTGGGTCTGTACAAACTGTGCATAACTGACATTGCCCTCAGGCTCCTGTGAGTTTTGTTGCAGCTTTTAGGGTGGGACATATTTCACATTTGGGGGAGATGTTGTGGGTTGGCACACTTTTCACTCTCTTCAATATTTCATAATATAACATAATTTAATTTAGGATATTCTAACCAGCAGCACATCAAAAGGTAAAGTCTCAGATATAAATAAATAGGTTTTAATGTACACAACTGTTTATTTATTTATTTTTAAGAATTAGGTGATTTGCATTTGTGCCACATCAGTTCCATCAGGGCGTTGGTTGGTACAATGTTCAAATGCAATAGTTAAAATTTGAAAAAAAAACAAACATTTTATCAGTAGGAATCTCCTAATTACTTCTGCTAATGATGACTCGAAATGATAATAACAACTGTAAACTTGTTTTACTGTAAAAATATACAGTTACAACAGTTAATTTTACTGGCACCAATTTTTAAATTCAACAAAATGAACATGTGGGCCTACAAAACATCAGGTAAATGATAGCAGCACACATAAAAGACAACAAGTCTTTGTATAATGACAAAATAAGTAAATAAATGATGAAAAAAAAAGATTGGAAAAAGGTACAAGGGTTACAAGCATACAGATAAAAAAAGTATAGACCTAGTCCATTTTGCCAAAACATTCTCAAATGAATAGCTCCTTCTACATTGAATTACATACTTATTTTCTGTTAAAAATATTTTTTATAAATATTTTTGCATTTAATTAGTAGCCAGGAAGCCTGCCTTTTTTTTAAAATATGAAAATAACTGTCCCACTTAACCACACAAGCTGTCCCATTTAACCTGATCGTGCAGCCTGAGTGAGAGAGGTAGACATGGTATGTTTGAAGGTGTGTACCTTAAAAAAAATGTATATTAACATTTCATTCCATTGTTAAATGATCTCAGCAAGGCCTCAGATGATATATGGTGACACTGCTTGACTGAGTTAACCCTAAGAAAACTGAGCAAATCAGTTTTATTTTTATTTAATAAAACAAAACAAAACAAATAAAAACATAGTGAGAAGTTCATGGGCAACTTAACAAGAAATGCCCCCAAAATAGCCAAAAATTAGTAAGAAAAAAAGAAAAAAATGTACAGGAAAATTAATTGAGAATAGGTTTAAAAAAGGGTAAAGTACATCAAAATAAAAAGAAAAGTAAAATGACTCAAAAATTGTTAAATTAAAAAAAAAACTATACACTTTTTATCCATTAAAAACAAACAAACAAAAGAAAACCTTTTTTGGTGACACAATTTATTTTAAATATTAAATTATAATCATTATCCTCGACAGACTTTTGAATAATCTACAGTCCCCCTTTTAAAAAACATTTTCAGGTCATTTTCTTGTCACCTTTCACAAATTTCTTTTCAATTTGTGGAAAATATCTTGCAAGATGGGTCACTGCCTTTTCTCTATGTGTTTTTCAAAGAAATCAAACCATGCTCATGTTTCAAAGGGTTAATCGATTTTGGCAAGTAGGCTTCTGGGTAAATGTGTCCCACCGTACCTAAATCCACGCTATCCAACGTGATCAGGTGACCTCAGGTAAACCCCAACGTAGCCCCGCCCACCTTCAACCTGACTCCACTTTTCAGATCGAATTTGAGCATTTTAGGCAAAATAAAATTTAGTAATGAAGTCCAGGAAATTTATAGACGCGTCACCAGCCGCGTCTGTTCAGCTCGTTGAAATATCTGCAGGGAAAAGTTTCTTTTAAGTAAATATTTCCTCGCGTTAAAGTGGAGGAGTGGGTAAATGTTTGTGTCTGGTAGTGTCGTGAACGTGTCTCCTACCATCACAATGACCACTGGAGGTCTCACTCCAGAGAAAGACGGAGATGTGACTGAAATGTGTTTGTTGTTGCATCTAAATGGGGTTTACAGCATCTACAGTGGACAGACCATGCTCCAATACTCAGCCACCCTCCGCCTAAAAATGACAGCTCTCTCGTCAGTCGCTTAGGCGCGTTACTTCTCGCAAATTCAACCAAGCCTGGCGGCAGTTTTTACTTTCGATGCACGAGAGTTTGAGGCTTTCAGCCGCTGAGGAGGCATCTGGGCAGAAACATTTGGACAATGGCTTCAGATCAAGAAAAGAACAGGCAGCGTGTGAAACAGCTTCTGGGGAAACCTGGGAATGGAAACTGTGCCGACTGCGGAGCCGCAGGTAGGCTGCAGGAGGAGTCACTGGCAGATGCTGGACATTTTAATACGCTTTTCCTACTCAAATCTGTTTTTATGTATTCAATGACTGTGTACCTGTTTGTTATTCTCGTGGCATATTACAAGATAAATACCAGTTCTTTCTTGCAAGAGTGCGCAGGGTCTTTTAGTTTCTCTTTTCAGACAGTCATGGTCTGGAAATATTTCACAGTTAACAAAATACTCACGCACAGGAGAGCAATGCATTTGACAAGGACTCTACTGAGAATAAAACCGTTTTAATGGACAAGTATGTGTACACATGCCTCAGTTTCAGTTGCTGTCACTGCAGAATATATTGTAGAATTACAGCTAAAACAAGGAAAACAAAGATTTGACTGCTAAATAATAACTGCTAAAAAATAATGCATAGATGTGAACATTGTAATAGTTAGTAATTTTATTCAAGTTAAAATAAAGAGTGCCAATAAAATATATTCATATTCTACTCCTATGTGGGTTATCTTTTTCAGATGTATTTTTTGTTGGTTAAGAAGCCAAATATGATTAGTTTGGTGGTTGATTTCCTTTTGCATGTGCACATGTAGTCACACACCCTAATGGTCACACCTTGCCCTCTGCAGATCAAGTACATGGGCAAACAAGAAGGGAAAGAAAATACCCATGCAAACAGGTGTGGTCTGTGGTTTAAGGCTTACTATGGCCAGGGAGAGAGAAAGGTTTAGTATGTTGAATCTGTTATTTGCCAGTTAGTGTTTCTTCTGATTAGATGTCTTTTCTGATTACTATTCAAGAAGTTGAATATTGAAGCTCATGTCGCCCAAAGTGTTTCATTATCCATATGAGGATTAGTTTCATGACTAATGATCTATGAAATGAAAAAAACAAAAAAAAAGAACACCATAACTTTCCAGAGGTAAAGCCATAAATTTATGAATTTTAGACATTGTTAGTGTACAGTAAATAATAACAAAGAAAAGCAGCAAAATCTTCTAATTCGGGAAGCTGCAACCAGAGATTGTTTGGCAGTTATTTCCAAAATTTTCTTGAAAAAAAGACTAAAACGACTTTAACTATTATTAATTATCAAAATAACGGCAAAATATTTTTCCTCTTTTGTGTGATCAATCAAAGGGCCATGCATTGCTTTGTTTTGGACCCTTAAATTTCTCGTCCATGCCAAACGTGTTTTCACTCTCTGGCTGTTTGCCTTTGCATCCTGTTGTCCCGCAGAGTGACTCGGTTGATTGTCTGAAATACAACAGGCCCACATAGTGCAGAGATGATAGCAGCCTCTTGTCTCTTGTGCACAGATGCACACTCATACATGTGTGCAGTTTTGTGATTATGCACAAGGAAATGTTAGTTTTATTTTTGCAGCATGTGCTCACTGAGTCTTCTTTAGCAGCATTTGAAGGGCTGCAGCGAGTGCTGATACAGAGCACTTGACACTGCCCCAGTTCTTTGGCTCAGTTACAAAATAACCCAGCAGCTGTAATCTCACCTTTCATTGATATGACTAATGATTCTAAAAATTTGATTTTACAGCGTAGGAGGAGCAGTGTGTGAGTGTGTGTGTGTGTTGCCATTCAACCATTTGCTGCAGCTCTTGTCTTTTCCATTTATGTTCACAGACCTGAATTTAGATTGATTAGTACACTGCATCTTGCCAAAACACAAAAATCTATCTGGATTTATGGTGAAATTGATAATTGATAATTGTCACCCTGCACACTCTTTCCACTCTTGTCTCCCTTCAAAAAACTGTTCTGACCTTTTACTGAACTTCTCGAACAGAAAAAAATGTCATGAGCGCTGAAACACAACTGTCACTTTTTCAGTTTGTTTCATGTTAAGTCTTCAGTGCTTGAGGTTTTTTGGGGCGCAGAGGTGTGAGAGATGACTTGTTTATTTAATGCTAAACATTGTGAATGTTACGTGTAAATGTGGTGTGAGTGTGAACAGCATGTTGCACCCTGGTAACGGTATTGTATCTAGTAGACTTGCCTGTGAATTTCCATTATTCATAAAACACGTTCATACATGCATGGCATATTAAAAACAGACATTTTTCATTCTCAACAGCAAGAATATTGTATATAGATGTGAATATTTCTAGAGTTTATTTATATTCATGTGCCTGATTAAAGATTTTTGAAGATAGTCCATCACCATTTCTATTAAGGTGCTGCTGAGCTGCCATAAATGTGGGCTGTTTATGTGTAAATACTGTAAGGAGACATTTTGTACAGTTTGTGTCTGTGGGCAGAAATAGCATCTATAAAACACTGCTGTGCCGGGTGATTCAAGGTGAGCCCTCACTGGTGCAGAGTCTACTCTCCCACTACTGCCACCACACTTAAAAATGGAAAGGAAATACCCAGTCTGCTCTTGACTAACATCCTTTTCACTCAAATATTGACATTTGAGAATTTGCATATAAAACACAAGAGGAGCTTATGAAATAAAATATTTTGTTATAAATTAAACTACTCAACAGTTTATACCAGTACAACTGAAATGATTAGTTGACTAATCAGTCCATTTGAAGTAGATTATTAGTTAATCGTCGTTAATTGTTTTTTATGTAAAACATTTCATTGTACCTGCTTCCCAAATGGAAAGATTTTCAGCTTTTCCTTTTAATTATTTCATTTTATTTTTTAAATAATTTTGATAATTAGTTATTTGAGAATTGTTGTTGCTGTTTTTTTTTCAATTTTCTGCATTGAGTACTTTGACTTTTAATTCTACTTATGTTGACTTAACCCTTTGAAACCTTGATCAACATAAGTTTTCTTTTGCTGCATTCAGACGTCTTTCAAAAGCATTTAAACCTTTAACACTTGAAAAAATAGTTGATTTCTTTAGAAAATATGGGGGGAAAAAGGTAGTGAGCAACTTGCCCCACAAATTGCAATAAATAAGGAAAATGCGACAAGAAAATTGCCTAAACGTGAAAAGAAAAGGAGGGAATGTTGAGAAAACCTTATAGATAATTTCAAATTTAAAAAATGTTACAAAAAAAATACAAATTATTTCATTTGACTTAATTTTCAGTACCTTTCAGTACTTTTTCATGACTGTTCTCTTGTTTGTTCTCTTCTCCTTTTTTATTTTCAGGTAATTTGCATTTTACTTTTTAATGTCTCGCCAATTTTGGGGCAATATCTTTAGTTCCTCATTGCTGTCTTCCCATGTTTTCAGTCTTCATCTTGATGAATGGATTGTACTCCGGAAGGTTAAGGTTCTCCAATTAGAGCAAGGCTCAAATATTTTGAGGATTTGGAGCCCTGTATAAGAGTATGTCAAGGGTAGTGGATTGTAATGAACTGACAGTGTAACAGTAAACCCTCTCTATTGTTGTGTACATATATTTTATTTTAATGTTAATGCTCGAGTCCAAGGACCTTTGTTTTCTATTTTTAAAAAAAAATGTGGTTGAGATGTTTAAGTCACGTTTTGAGCATTTGTGCGATGTTGAAAATCATAAAATAATGGTTTAATTGTTTTTTTNTAAGAGTATGTCAAGGGTAGTGGATTGTAATGAACTGACAGTGTAACAGTAAACCCTCTCTATTGTTGTGTACATATATTTTATTTTAATGTTAAAGCTCGAGTCAGAGGACCTTTGTTTTCTATTTTTTTTAAAAAATGTGGTTGAGATGTTTAAGTCACGTTTTGAGCATTTGTGCGATGTTGAAAATCATAAAATAATGGTTTAATTGTTTTTTT